>NC_139019.1:112749629-113371977 GCF_964374135.1 Grampus griseus
AAATGTAGTGAAATCCCTTTGTTGGTATCCGCTTGGAGACAAGGTCTGAATGAATAGATGTGGAACTATTAAGTTGTTACCTTGATGGGGGAGGGCGGTAGCATACAGGAGCTCTGCACTTTATTATTTACTTCTATAATGCTTAACTTCTTCAAGCTGAAGATATATTAATTTTGAATTTTAAAAACCCCAGTAAAGATGATTAAGGAAATGCACATCAACAAACCTGCGGGTAAATAAACCTAAGGGGCTGAGGCTGCATGTCCAGCCTTGGGGTATTCGGCTAGGTTGGAGTGCAGTGTCAAGGATCCAGAGAGGTGGTTTGATTCAGGTTCTTTTGTGGGATCTTTGGTAGGAAAGGTCAAGTTTTGCTGGACCTGGAGCACAGGCAGCTCAAGGATCTGTTCCCCCATTGAGGGCAGCAAACGCCAACCAGCTTCAGAGCAGAGGTCCGGCGCAGATGCAGGGACAACCCCCTCCTTTTTCCTCCCGCGGAGCTGGCATGTGGGGAGGCTATGATCAGAGCTTGCTCCTCCTCAGCAGATCTGGGTCTGAGCCAGATGGGAAGGAAGGGCTTCCTTAGGACCTGATCCATCTCGTAGGCTGGGAACTCAGCACAGCAGCTCTTTACTTCTTCCCTTCCTCCCAGAGGCCCCAGAAAAACTTTTGTGTTTCCCCTCATGACCCTCTAATTCTTAACATTTGGGTTCCAGATGAGCTGGTCTAGAAAACTCTGACCATACACTGGGGATCATCAGTTCTGGGAACTGACCTTCAGTCAGCATCCTGAGTATATAATAGCAAAGGGACATACGTGCTCTGAAAGATGAAACAGGTTCTATGGGAAGCTAGAACGAATGAACCCCTCTAGTCCGGGGATCGGGAAGGGCTCTCTTAAGGAAGTGTTGCTGGGCTCTGAGAGGTGAGTAGAAGTGGACAAGTGTGGAGGGGCATGGGGAGGGAACACTCTGGTAGACCCTCCAGACAGAGAGAATGGTGTCATGAGCCGGGGGGGGGGGCAGCAGGGAAGACGGAGAGGGGTGGACAGGGGTGAGAAGGGGGACAGTGAGAGAGAAAAGAAATTATACACTTGACTACCAGCACCACGAGCCCCTCTCCACACACACACACACAGCCCCTGAATATCTTACTTGGAAGCAAATGGAGGGTGAACTGGTCAAGACCAAAGGATTCCTCCCAGGGCTGGATCCCTCCTTTTACTATTCAATACTTTACTGAGAGAGAAACTAAGAGTTGAATTGACTCAGGTGCCTGCTAATTAAGAAACAATGAGAAATCTACATAAGAGGATCTGAAGTAAATATGGTAAAAATATACACTTGACTGTCTAGTTTTAATTTTCATCCTTTTTACGGGACAGGAAGCTGAAATGCCAGATGGTCTGGTTCAAGGCCACGCACTCCTTGTCCGGACTCCTGGGCCTCCTTCCTTCCTCAGGAAACGTAGGCCGTTGCCCTTGGACTCAGATGCCCAGAACCTTTTCCTCTTGAACCCAAAAAGCTCCCCACTCCAAGCCTCAGGGGTTCTCTCTGCCAACTTTCCTCTCGCCCTCGCAGACCCTGGCTCCATTCCCTCTGGTTGACGCTGCACAGCCCCTTCCTGATACCACCTGCACCCAACCTCCAGCCTCCTCTGAGCTGCACAGAGTCCTTCCTGGCCCAGCACTTCACTCCACCATTTTATTTCCTTTGTCCCAGACCAAACTACAAGGCCCCTCTGACCAGATCCCCCCAGGCTATGAGTAATGAGAGGGGAATGGGAAAGACTCTCTCAGGACCCCTGGGCCTCAACTACCCACCCACGTCCTGCCCCTTTCTCTCTGCCTCTTCCTCGGTAGCCAGCCGTCCATCAGATCCAGAGTGCCACCTGGGAAAGCAAAGGTGCTGTGAGTATCTGAAGATGCCTTCTTAGAACTGGAATCTTGGAGCTGTTTGGCCTGAGGAGTGGCACAGGTAGAAGGCCTGGTCTGGGGCTAGAAAGCACCTCTCTGTGAGTTCTGCTTCGAAGGAGCAGGTATCTCCCAGGGAGAACGCCTTCCAGCCCCATAGGAAGCTTCATTCATGGATTCGGTGGGCCACCGTGGGCCGGCTCTCTTTATGAGGAGGTGGTCTGAGACGGTCAGACCAGAATGAGGCCACGGTCATCTGGGTTTCTGCAAGACGAAATAAAATATAAAGAATCTCTTTTATAAAGATAAGAGGTTCTTAGCCTCTTGGCGATCACAAACCCTTAGAATGGATGAAGGGTCCTCTCGCCAGGAAGATGTCCATGGGCAAAAGTGCCCAAAGCTCTGCACACAGCAAGGGGTCCACCCCACAGAGGGCCAGGGAGAGCCCGGGCCTCCAGATAAGCTGTGTGCCAGTGGGCGGGCAGGCACCCGAGTCCCTTTCCCCAGGCCAGAGAGGGCAAGGGTGACCTAGTCTCATCCTGGGTCCGGTGCCCAAGTCCTGGCTGCAGGGAAAGAGTGAGTGAATGAGCACCTTTCTTTTCTCTTTGGGGACAGTGCCATCACATAGGGGCCCTTGCTCTCTACCAACATTTCACTGTGGCAAGAATTTTCCTCCAGGTTGAGAGGTGATTGAAATGCTATTTCCAATGCTTTCATAAGGGAAAAGTCTACAGAATTCACCCTATGGCCTTGAAACAGTCTGCTGACTCCTGACCAGCCAGCCAGATCTAGGGCCTTCCTAGGTCACTCTGAGAGGAAAGTACACTCCTAGACACACACAGGGGTCGAGAGACCAGTCTCTACAGTAGAAACTTGTCTGGGCTCCAACCTTTGCTGGAATGCTGACCAGGGCAAAATAAATGAGGTCTCTGCAATTCAAATAAATAAGCAAACAAACAAAAAAAAACACGTCTCGTAAGGGAATGAGAGCAAAGTCTACAGGAGCCCTGGCTTAGTCTAAGACTTCTCTATCCATTTAAATTTTTAAAACAATTTTATTGAAGTATAGTTGATTTACAATTTTGTGTTAATTTCTGCCGTATAGCAAAGTGATTCAGTTACATAATATTCTTTTTCATATTCTTTTCCATTATGCTTTTTCACAGGGTATTGAATATAGTTCCCTATGCTACACAGTAGCACCTTGTTGTTTATCCATCCTATATATAATAGTTTGCATCTGCTCACCCCAAAATGCCCATTCTTCCCTCCCCCGCCCCCTCCCCCTTGGCAACCACAAGTCTGTTCTCTATGTCTGTGTGTTTGTTTCTGTTTCGTTGATATGTTCATTTGTGTCGTAGTTTAGATTCCACATATAAGTGACATTATATGGTATTTGTCTTTCTCTTTCTGACTTACTTAGTATGATAATCTCTAGGTCCATCCATGTTGCTGCAAACCCATTTCAATTTATAATGAACTTACCCTGCCCCAACCCAGAGGATAAGAAATGAAATTGTTTTCCCTGTCAATTTGGGGCGTTCCTCCCACATTTTTCCCTCAAGGTAATAAGCGAAAAAATTGCCTTTTGTATGTTTTGCATTAGGATTCAATTAACAAACGTTTGCTGTGGGTCTGCAATGTACCACTATACACCAGGCATCACAGCAATGAATTGGACAGATGTGTCCCTACCCCTTCCCTACACCACAGAAATAAGTCCAGGTGAAGTAAGTCTTCCCACAGGCGCTCCTGGAAGTCTTGTCATCTAGGAGTCATGGAGGAGTCCCCACCACCACCTTGGGAGGAAGTGACATTTAACACCTCCTGGAAGGGTGAAAGAAGCACGTGGGGCTCAGTCTTCCATGGGGCCTGTTTGCCCCAGACATACTTTCCCAGCTCTCCAATGTTCCATCTCACTCCTGCCCTTCCCATCAGTAGGTGTGCAGGGGGGTGTGACACAGTCCACACAGTTATGGGGCCACAACAGGAAGATGGTACAAAGCCCCAGGAGTGCCAGCTGGGGTGGGTCTGGGCTGGCCTTGGGTAGAAGCCACAAGTAGGACAGAAGTCACAGTCCTGAAATGTTGGTAGAGAGCTTGTCCTTCAAGTAACCCCATCTTCCCTTCTCCTCCCCACCAGTAGCCCTGTCTCTTCTCGGGGAAGGCAACCACCTAAGGCGCAGCTCTGACATGTGGAGCACGTTAGGATAATGCCACATCCCAGCCACGGCCTACAAAGCCCTGGGTCATCCTGCCCACCTCTCCAGGCCCAGCCCCACTGGCTGTCTGTGTCCGACGTTGGTCTTCTCTCAGTTTCTAATTGTTACCACCACGCTCCTTCTGTCCGTGCGGTCTTCACACGCTGTTCCCTCCTCTGCCTAGAAGGCTTTCCCCTGACTCATCCCCACCCAACCTTCACCCTCACTTAACTGCCTCTTGTTCATCCTTCAGATCTCAGCTCAAGCACCGTTTTGTCCGAGAAGCCTTCCCTGCCCCCTGGTTCTGTGTGCTCCTTGGCCCTGGTTCCTTTTTATACAGCATGGTTATTTGATCGATACCTGTCTCTCCTACTAGTTCATACAATCTGTGTGGGCAGGGACTGGTCTGTTTTTGGTCACTGTGTGTGGCATCTGTCACAAAGCCTGTTGCATAGTAGGCTATCAGTAAAAGTCTGATGAATGCTTGGATGGATAAATGGATCAAGGAATGTCTTTTATGGAGGAAGCTGTCTGTACCAAGCTGATCCCCTGGCGCTTACTTTGTGTGCTGGGTTGGCAGTGGTGGAGTCCAGGGAGCCCAGGGTGTCTGCCATGCCCACAGCAACCTTGTCAGGAAAGTGGCCCGAGCCACTTCATTCCTGGAGAGGTGGTTGTGACTTGTGCCCTGTGGTTTGAGTGGAAGCAACCTTATAGCTCTGGCCACGGTTGCCCAGATGAGGTCTGACGCCCCTGCCAAGTGGAAAATGCACTGGATGCGGAGAAAGCAATACTTTTTGAGGAGGAATGGCATGAAATTCTACACAGTAGAATTCATTTTGGGTGATGGCAGACTTGGGAGTTTCTCTTGAGAAGTCTAACTACCAGAAATTCTGGAAAAGTGAAAAAAGTAAAGGAGGATCGCTCTAGGGCTGGCTCAATCCCCAGCCATGCCCTGAGTTATTGTTCTAGAAGACTGCTGGATAACCCAGCCTTGGTAGCCCTGGGAACAGAGCGACTCTGTGGCTGAGGGAACCACATCCCCTGCCACACTGCGCTGCCCCATAGCCTTGCAATATGCCTCCTTTACCACTGGTGATTCATGTCCATCCCTTCCTTTCCATTTTAAGGAGTAAGAACAATCCTAGTGTGAGGATGAGGGGTGCGTTTCTCTGTGTGTTTGTCCTCATAGTGTGCTGAGTAGAAAAAAAAAAAAAGGACTTCTTTAGTTACTTCTTAAGGCTGTTGGGAGTCTCTACAGCAAGCAGCTAGGGACCACACAGCACAAAGACCTGTGTCTAGTGTCTTTTCTTCCTGATATGCTCACGTAGCTGCGGCACGTTAGCCTGCTGCTCCAATTGTTCATGGCATCCTAGTAGTTCCAGAACTCTTGGGGTCCTTAAGGTGACATATCGCAGCCCGGTGAAGACATGGCCTGTTTGTGAGTCAGTGGTAATCGCCAGCCCCCCAGGTGCTGAAGCTTTCAGGAGTCAATGCAGGTGTGGGTGCCTGGGTGTCTGGGTGCCTTCGTTACTCCAATTTGTTTGTGGTTATGTCAATGTTACAAAAACCAAAAAAGCAAGCAAGATGTGAGTGTATCTATGTCCATGAGGTTGCTTGTAGACCTAAAAAATGAATTCCAGATGTGTGATGATGAGATGCGTAGAGGGAGGAAAAAAATTTGCAGTTTAAAAGTTTAGCTCAGGCGGGACTTCCCTGGTGATGCAGTGGTTAAGAATCTACCTGCCAATGCAGGGGACATGGGTTCGATCCCTGGTCTGGGAAGATCCCACATGCCGCAGAGCAACTGAGCCCGCAGGCCACAACTACTGAGCCTGTGCTCTAGAGCCTGCAAGTCACAACTACTGAGCCCGCGTGCTTCAACTACTGAAGCCCACGCGCCTGGGGTCCATGCTCTGCAGCAAGAGAAGCCACTGCAATGAGAAGCCCGTGCACCGCAACGAAGAGTAGCCCCCACTTGCTCCAGCTAGAGAAAGCCTGCGTGCATCAACAAAGACCCAATGCAGCCAAAAATAAAAAATAAATAAAAAGTTTAGCTCAGGCAGTGCTGATCAGAAGAATAAAAGGGTGTTTTGTGTCCATCTTAGTTAGGCAGACTGGAAAGGGAGCCATTTACACCTGTTGTCCTGGCTTGTTTGCAGTCCATGTGAGCAGGGACCCTGCCTGGTTTTGATCTCTAAGGCATTCCCAGCGTCTGGCCCAAGGCCTGGTACATAGCAAGCCCTCCACAACTGTTTGTTGAGTGAATAAATGGATCAGAAAGTAGGTTTCAATCCTGAAGCCAGAGATCAGAATAGACAACTGACTGAAGGAAGAGATAGGGAGGGAGGGTCAAGGAGAGAGGCGAGTATTCTTTTCCACTAATATCTTTATCTCCAAATAGCCTTATTTTTCATGAAAAAAATAGAGGAATGTTTAGGACCTTTTCCTTACCATTATAGTGCCTGGCATATAATAGAAACTCATCCAGCAAATCATAAGCAAAGAAGATAAATATTTTAACCTGTATGACAAGTGGACTCCTTTCCTGTGGTCCTGAAAACCGGAAGCATTCCCAGATGGTTTTTGCTCAGACCCCAGAGACATCATAGCCAGGACCACATTGGAGCTCAGACATCGCATTTTTGGCAGAATGACCCGGCAGGGGGCTCCCACTACTCCATCCATGACACATTCAAGGCAGGCGACTTTGTTGACTTCTTTCCTCATTTTTAAATCGTTTGAACTCCAGTTTTTAGCACACAGTGCGATAGCACTCTTAACAAAACAGGTTTGTGGAAGCAACACAGATGAGATCAACCCCCCTGGACCGCTTAGCACAGCGCCTCTCTACAATGGAAACATTACACCACATGACTTCGGGTAGCCAGAGTGGGCTTAGAGGAGCTTAACTGATTTGATTCATCAGTTCAAATCACCTTTAATGTGGCACATTAGTAATGCCACCATATTGTAAACGATACATCCACAGAGGCATTAGTCACTATACAAATAGAATTAATAGGTTTCACTACACTTTAAGATAAACATGTTAGAACAGTAACTCCATTCACTCAGGGCCTTTTGAGCTTGTTCCTTCAGGGTCCTTACCTGACTGTTAGAATAAACACAGAGTTTTATGGCCTACTTGCTCTGTGTGACTTCACCGTCACCAAATGACACACATTCAGTTTAGAAATTGCATTTGTGTTCATCCACACGTTTATTTATTTGTTCATTCATTCTTTTATTTAGTAACTGAGATTGTTTTCCAGCTCAGTTCAGAGAGTATTGTGGTTCCCTGGCTATTCTCATGAGTCACAGGAACCATTTTGTTGGAGTGCAAAAGTTAAGAATACTTCAATGCCGGTGAATCAAGAGAGCAGGCAGCGTGCGTAGTAGTTAGAGCAGGAGTTTGGGTGTCAGACACGCCTGGATTTGAATTCTAGTATCATTACTAACAATCTGTATGAACTGAGACGTTGACTTCACTTCTCTGAGTCTCCATTTCCTTATTGTAAAGTGGCTGTGAAACATCTCACCTCCCACCATCTCTACATTGTATCTCTTCCTTCTTATGCACCTCTCATAGGGTCAAGAATCATGTGAAGTCCATTCTCTTTGTCTGCGTCTTTGGGATAGGGAGGGTGGGAGGGAGATGCCAGAGGGAGGAGATATGGGAATATATGTATATATATAGCTGATTCGCTTTGTTATAAAGCAGAAACTAACACACCATTGTAAAGCAATTATACTCCAATAAAGGTGTTAAAAAAAAAAAAAAGAATCAAATGAAGATCCCTGAGAGATCAGGAGGACCAAGCAGGCCTCCTGAAGGAAGCAATTAAGTTGCCCTGGGAAGGCAAGGTAGGACAGGGTGTCGGAGGGGCCATTCCCTACAGAGGTTACTGTGAAAGCAGGAGTGTGTTGATGGAAATGTGATGGCATGTTGGAGGGAGTGGGGACAGCAGAGACCAGCTTAGTGACGGGAAAGGCGGGTGGTACAGGGGCATGGTGGGAGGAGTCAGAAGACACAGGGTCGTGGAAAGCAGAGAGTGCAAGACTTTATAAAATGCACAGAGTGAGGATTGGGGCCTAGGTACAGAATATTTCAGCCAGATTCTGTTATATCTTTCAATGATCAGCAAAGCATTTTTGCAAACATCAGTGCTTAAAAAAGACACCCTCCGCCGAGATGGAGTCAGAAACATTTCTGGGAGTTATAACCCCTAGCAGGCTGTAGAAAGATGTGCATTCACAACAGCTAGTTACTTAATGGCTTGTGCCTTAGTTACTTCATTGAGAAAAAGGAGGATGACGGTGTTAGCAATAGCAACTACATTGTAAATTTTCTGTGGTATTTAATAAAATATATAAAGCACACTGTTCTGTACTTAGCATAAAGTATGAGTTTGATCAATATTAACTATTGTGCACATGAAGAGATGTCTGGCAAGATTTTCCGTCAACTGATTAACCATGGTTATTTCTGTTTGCGTGATTTCAAGTAACTTTTACTTTTTTTGGTCTTTTCTCTATAATTTGAATTTTTCTAAAAAACATGCAATATTTTAAAAAAGGATTTTAAAAATCCTTACTTAGCAATGAAACATTTCAGGAGATGTAGTCTAGAAGGATGCAACTCTGTAACAGCCTTTCAAATGATCAAACTGAATAGTTTAACCCTTTAGCACTAAAAACTCCATTTCAGAAAAGGGTCTTGGTTTTTCATTTTCCTGATTGAATGGTCTATGATATGTGGGGAGGTTTTTACAAAAGAAGAGATCCTTAAAGTATGAAAAATCTCCTCCATTGTAAATACTTGGGCTTACATCTTTGAAATGACAGATTTTGATTTTCTAGTTTCTGACTTTTCCATCAAATGTTCAAGGATTGTGAAGATAGAAGACAACCAAACATTCCCCCTGGAGACTATGAACTTCACTTCACCAGGACAGACCTTTGTAGTCCCAGTACTTGGCCCAGTGCCAGAGACATAGTTGGTACTACATAAATATTTAAGTTGAATGAATAAATGCATGAATGAAACCTAAATCTAAGGGCTGAGTTTTTGCTTGGGAGGTGGGGGGAATGACACCCTATTACATATTAAAATTTGATTAGGAAATTTTAAAAAGTTAAATGTAAGCAAAGTGATTTTACTAGGAGTAAATGTAAAACCAAAATTGAAGGAGAAAATCCAATGACTGTTTATTGAGGGCCTATGGCACTCCAGGCCCTGATCTAAGTGTTGAGGATTCAGTTGTGAAGAGGAGCTTAACTCCAGTGGGGAACGTAAACTTTGATCAAGTCATGACATGTGAGAAGAGAGTCCCATGAAGGAAAGAGCTGGATGCTCTGGACGTGTACACAGGGGTGGAGGGGCAGGTGGAGTGGAGTGGCAGGGAAAGCTTTTGTAAGGAAGGGACCTTTAAGCTGAGACTTGGGTTGGTGAGAAGGAGTGAGACAGGTGAGGAGTGGTGGGCAGGGCATTTCAGAAGTTACCAAGGTAGAGGGCGAGAACAAGCAGAGGGAAGCACAGGTATAAAGCCTTAAGTTGGGGAGTAGCTCGTGGCGTGTGAGGAACAGAAAGAAGGCCAGTGTGGGCAAGGTACATGTGAGAGTGTTGGCAATGGCAGGGACCACATCACTCGGGGTGGGGCCATGGTAGAGGGTTTATCCTAAATGCAATGGGAAGACCTTGAAGAACTTTGCTTTGAGAATGACCATAACCTCATTTACATTTTCAGCATGTGGTATCTATTGGGTGATCAAGGGATTGGAGCAAGGCTGAGTAGAAGCAGATGATGGTCCAGGTGAGAAATTATAGTGACCTGGACGAGGACGTGGACCTGACTATTGGTGGCTGGTAGATGTGGAAAGAAGTGGTTAGATTTAAGGTATGGCTTGAAGGTAGAACTGACGAGGCCTGATGCTGGATTGGAAGTAGAAGTATGACCTGATTGAACCCTGACTACTCCATCCAAACAGCAGCCGTTGTTCTTCCTTATCCCAGCACTCCGGCCCCCGACTCCCATTCGTGGTTTTATTTTTCTACCGAGTGCTCATTACCACGTGATATGCCAAATTTTACTTGTTTTCATATTTTTTAAAATTATCTGTTTACTCTCTGAGAGCCGGGATTTTTGTCTGTTTTGTTTAATGTCTTTTTCCTGGTGCCCAAAATTATGCTTGATGCCTAACGGGCATTCAATACACATCTGTCACATTCTTAAAAGAGGGAGTTAACAAATGAATAAATAAATGAGGATGAGAGATAGGGATAAGCAAAGAATGTTTTAGTTGGTTATTACAGCATACCAAACAACCCCAGAATATCAGTTGTATACCATAACAGACATTTTTTTTCCCACTTACGGGTCTGTGAATCAGCTTAGGTAGCTGACCTTCAGGCTGCAGGTCTGTCGAGCTAGGCTCCAGGCTGTGGGTTGGGTATCTGTGTATTTTCATCCTCCTTGGACCAATGCCTACCTCAGGTCTATTCTCCTAATGGTAGATGGCAAAAGCACAAAAGACCAAACCAAATTACCAAGCACATCTAAAGATTTATGTTCATGTCATGTCTACTGTCCAAAGTCAACATGGCCAAAGTCATCATCAAAGAGGCAAAGAAGTATGCGCCACCTTTTCTAGAGGAAGTTATGGCAAAGTCACATGGCAAATGGTATGGATGTATAGTGTGTACTCCTTCCACAACAGGGAGGGAGTGACGTTTTATAACAATAATCCAGTCTATCACAGATGACTGCCAGGTATGAGCAACTATGTGGATAGAGCTATTCATTGATATGGCAAAGATTGGAGAAGGACCAGGTTGGGGAGGAAGAATGAAAAACATCAGGAGTTACATCTGGACCTGATAAATCCAGTTATACTGCCAAGGGCAGACGTTACAAGTGGCAGACACATAACTAGCTTAAACTAAAGCAGAATGTATAGGGTAATGTGATTGGGAAGTGTAAGAGAGATCTGTTGAGCTTCAGGAACAGCCAGATGAAGGGGCTTTATCAGGGCTTTGTCTTCTCCTCTCTATCTCGGCTCTGATTCTCTCTTTTGGCCTCATTTTCAAGCAAACTCCCTCTACATGGTGGCAGGATGGCCCCTAGTAGCCTCAGGGTCACCCTTAGCTTAGCAAGGGTGACAATAAGAAGGAAGGCTTCTCTCTCTCAATATCCATACGTCAGTCTAAGAGATGACACTTGTTACTTTGCTTGAGTCATATGTTCTTCTATGAACCAATCACAGTAGCCTGGCTAGCGGGGAACTATGGTAACCCTCCTGGGCCATGTACCCACCTCTGCGGTAGGGTGTCTGGTCCTGTGGTTAAAATAGAAAGGAAATGGTACCACAGAGGAAGCAGGAGAAACTGGATTGGAGAGTATGACAGGCAGACAAAATCCACAACTACTGTAGCTCAGCAGAGACGTTAAGAGCATTTAGGTTTAAGGGCATTTAGGTTGCTTCCGTGACCTGGCTATTTTAAATAGTGCTGCAGTGAACATTGGGGTGCATGTGTCTTTTTGAATTATGGTTTTCTCTGGGTATATGCCCAGTAGTGGGATTGCTGGGTCATATGGTAATTCTATTTTTAGTTTTTTAAGGAACCTCCGTACTGTTCTGCATAGTGACTGTATCATTTTACGTTCCCACCAAAAGTGCAAGAGGGTCCCCTTTTCTCCACACCCTCTCCAGCATTTATTGTTTGTAGACTTTTTGATCATGGCCATTCTGACCGGTGTGAGGTGATACTTCATTGTAGTTTTGATTTGCATTTCTCTAATGATTAATGATGTTGAGCCTCTTTTCCTGTGTTTTGACCATCTGTATGAAAATATATGTTTTTAAAATAAGTGCTTAAATATCACTTACTACGTGCCAGGCACTGTTCTAAGTCCCTAACAAGTCTCTATTCATTTAATCCAAATAATAATCCTATTAAGTTAATTTTACTGTTACCTCATTTTACAGATGCCAAGACCGAGGCAAAGATTGGGTAAGAAACCTGTTCAAGGTCACACACGTAGTAAGCAAGAGAGTCTATGTTCAAACCAGGAAGTCTAGCTTTGGAATGCTCACCACTACGGTTTTATCTAGTTAAAGGGCATCCTGGAGAACGAGAAGTTTCTGTCTCCTTCCCCTCTCCCCAGTTCCACAACACTTCCAGATTTTCACCTGCTGCTCTGGATTTGCAACGGAGTGCACATGTGGTTTGGCTCATCAGAGACTATGTGTCTGAGGATGAAAACTGAGAATGTAGAAGCGGGGAGGTCAGTTGAGTTAACTCAGAGGGTGTTTGCCATCAGGAGGGACAGATGCTGTTTAAGTCAGGAAGAAATGAGCGTTCACTCCAAGTCTTGCTTTAGAAAGCCTCTTTGTTTTATGACTCTGGGTGCATGCAACCCTTTTAATTTTGTGTTTTGGATTCCAGCCATAGCAGGCCTTCTTTAATGTAACAGATGGCTGGAGACGGGCAAGCGGGTTCCTACTCTCTACATGAAGCAACCTTCCCTAGAGAGGAATCTCGCAATTATGTTGCTCTGCAAAAGAGAGGAGAAGAAAAGATTAAAATGGACACATTAAATTTACACCACACGTAAAGTAACCACTGCTTTAGGCATCTGCAGACATTTGGAGGTCAGGAAAACTTTTGAAAATCTGATGAAAGCTACAGACCTTTTCTGCAGAAACTTTGTACATAGGTATATATACAGAAACGTGCATGTTCATTCCAGGGGGGCTCCTGGAGGCTCTGATGTCTATCCCTGAAGCTTCAGGGAGTCTCTGGCCCCAAGATTCCTGTGCTTCCAGGGGAGACAGCTGTTACTTTTTTACTTTACTTTTCCTTTTTTCGATACATTAAGAGTCTCAAGTTCTGTGTTGTGAAAATAAAGGACCTGTGGACCATTAAGGGATCATTTCACACCAGGACACTCACATTTTACTGGAAAAAAATCCTGTCAAGTATTGGATAAAGTCACTTCAGTGTATTCTCTGGTTGGCACAGAACCTTGGCTCATTCTGTTAAAAACTAACGAAGTTTCTTTTGAAAATTGTAACATGATTTTTTTCTCTCTGGGATCGTGGGGTATGTCTTTGCAGATCATTTCTTTGGGACTTCACTCTTCTCAGAACTTTTCTCAGTTTAGCTCTGCCTTCTACACTGTTTCCAATATTAAGGATGTGGGGTGGGGCTAGTTTGTCAGTTGAAGAGCATAGAATTTTCAGAACTTGGAAAGGTGGCTTTATTGTTTCCTGGACAATGTCCAGAGGAGTCACACAAACTTAGACATTTCTTCTTTTGATGTCCACTTGCCACGACTGTGTGAGGAAGTGAGAGGTTTCTTAGGTGGCTACCAGGACCCTTTATGGATCTCTGTGATGTCATTCACTGATACTTCCACACTGGGTGACCCCTCTGAACATCACCACATCCTTCCACTTCTACTGGGTGTGCACTGGTCATTTAGGGAGAATCTTCTGAGCTACAGCAAAGGGTCGGAGTGAGATCTATATTAAATATATGGAAACCAAACCCAATTCGCCTCAATTACCCTACATTTAAAAATAAAAGTTTAAAAATATGGAAAGACTGAGTTAATTATTCCAGTTCTTCTTTTTCCATATATACTCCCACATTTCCTGAAAATTATCTCCATATTGGATCTGCAAAATTCAGGGTGGGAGTAGGTCATTGACCAAACATTTAGGCTGGTTCTTTACATCAAATGAATAAATAACACAGTTATTGGAAAAATTCAAAGAAAGGGCTCATTTTCTCCCTAAACATCAACTCAACTAGAGGGAAACTGTTTTGGGCTTAAATCAGGGTTTGTGAACCTCAGCACGATTGATATTCTGGGCTGGATAATTCTTGGTAGAAGGAGGCTGTCCTGTGTATCGTAGAACGTTTAGCAGCATCCCTGGCCTCTACCCAGTAGATGTCACTAGAACCACCCTCCTAGATGTGACAACCAAGATTGTTTTCAAATATCGTCATATGTTCCTTGGGGGCCACAGTCACCCCTGCTTGAGAAGCATTGGCCTAAATTATCCAGAATTAGGTTTCTCTGTAAGTAATATAAAATTGAGTACTGAAGCTGCTTCTGTTTGGTCTTTCTGATCAGGTGAATGCTAAACTGAAAAAGCAGATTGTCTATTTTGATGCCGCACTAACTATATGTATCTGTTCAGGTCATCCTGTTCTGCATTTGCTTTTAGATCCCATTTGATTGCCCAAAACAGGGACTTCCTTACTCCTTTCCTATGGCTCTGACAGGCCTGTTCATTTGCTGTTTGATAATCTTTTTCACTATACAGATCTTTAATGAGCTGTCTGATTTTTTTATGCCCTTTGAGGTCTGGGTAATGTCTCAGTTCTTTGGAAGGAGTTTGCCTTCCTGTCTTCTATGTTATCATCTGTTCCGATTTAAGACCTAAGCTGAGCCTACACAGCAACTTGGAGAAGTTGGTGTCTCTGGTTGATTTGATCAGTATTTGGACACATAGTTCAGGAAGCAAAACTGTTGGCTTTGAGATCAACATGTGATTGTCAGAAGGAATCCCGTAATCACAAATTGTTCTCTCCATATGTGGGTGCAGTGACTGCAAAACAGCAAACAGTTTGTTTTGGGAAGGATTTTACTGGCTGTTTGAAGGCAGGAGTGGCTGAAACATACAAAATATTTAAACCAAATTTTTATGTCTTATAATGTTCAACAAAGCTCTCTGCAAACATCAGTTCTGGGAAAAAAATAAAAAAGGCATCCTCCAAGGCAGGGTTGTGGGCACTTTTGGGAGTTGTAAAGCCATGCAGGCTCCAGAAATATGTGCTTTCCAAGGGCTGGAAACTTCTGAATTAACAACAAGTAATCAGTGAGTGTGACAAAGAGTTAAAGTACACAGACTTTACTTTCACAAAGTTTATGATGTAGTAAAGAGTTTTAAGACGTAGACCTGAGATTGCAAACTGATGGCCAGCAGGCTAAATTGGGACCATAGATTTGTTTTACTTGGCTTGTACAGGGTTGGCCTCTTGAATGTCTAAGAAAGAAAAAAGAGTAAAAGAAGTTGCTAAACTGAGATTTTTGTATTAAAATCTGGATTTCCAGCTGTTTTTGAAAAATCAGAAGATCTGCCAACACTGGGCCCTTATTCCCACATTTCCCCATGGTGACATTTGGCTGGAGTGAAATAGCAGCTGCTCTCTCTAGTTCCCCACCCTGGCGCACTACATTCCCTCACCAGGCCTCTGTCCCTATCTGAGATGACTACCCTTAATGCAGAGACTCGGACAACATTCACCACGCCTCTTCACTGTGGAAACAAACTGCTAAAGCCTGGAGCAAAATAGCAGATTCCCATTTGTTTCAGGAGAGATGACCCTGGCTCAGGCCACCTTGGTGGCACTAGAGGCAGTGAGCAGCGGTCAGATTTGGGATATATTTTGAACATGGCATTGGTAAGATTTCGTGATAGTTTGGTTTAGGGAATGAGAGAGAGGATTTGAAAATGACTCCAATTTTGATTTTTATTTAGATTAATTTATTTCAAAAGCAAACCTACAGTGGAATATTGGAAAACCAGGATTGAACTTTTAAAATGAAAACAAAATTATTTAAAAGTTTTTCTTCACTAGTACTCTCCGAATTGGGTGCCCTAGATGGTACTATTACCCTTTTCTGGGAAATGCTGACACTTTGGGGAATTGGGGAAGGGGAGAGCATTGAGAAGAGCCCCAGTAACTACAAAAAGAGAATTCGGCTCTTGCCCCCAGAGACGGAGTAGAGGGACATCAGTCTATGGATGGCCTCTGTGCACCTCAGTGTCCCCACCTGTCCAGGACGGTGTATCTTGAACTACTGGGGTGTCAGTACGTGGGCAGGCCTACTTCAGGGGGCTACAAGGTCTGGCACTGCAAGAGCAATGGAGGATGGTAGAGGCTCCAAGATTTCCACGTGGGAGGGGGCTTAGGGCATCCAGTAAGAAGCTGCAAGATGTTCAGAAGCTTGTTTTGAAGCTACTTTTTCACAAAAAGAGGACTCTCTCCTCTCAGATTTATATTACAAATCATTAAGAGTAGCAAAGTTGCATCCGAAGATGTTTTTATTTACACTTTATACGTGACTGGGAAAATCTCCAACTGTCCATGTCGAGGACAATTATTTTATAATGTGGGTTGATTTGGTTAGTGGAGACTACTAGTGGCTATCAGGACGGTGGGAACTAGCCGACTGCCATTTCTGGGGCTGGCCATGGACGAGAGAAGCCTCCGGCAGATCGGAAGCCAGAGTTTGCGGGCACCGAGCCAAGCGCGGTGGCTTCCTTCAGCCCCTGTAGCTAGGAGGCCCTTCCCTCGGTGGGTCCCACAGCGGTCACTCGGCGGCTTGCGCGCATGCGCCGACCCCGCGGCGTCCTCCCCGGCTCCTTCCCTCCTTCATCCGGGTCCTGGGCGAGCGGGCGCCGTGCGCGTGTCCCGCGGCCGAGCTGCTAATAAAGTTGCGCTGTGGGCAAGCGCAGCTACGGCGCCGGGAGAGCGCGCGTCGCCGGCCCGTGAGTGAACGTGGGGTCCCGGGAGGGGCGGGCGAGGGGGACCGGGGTTGCAGGCTGTACCCGGACGCGGCTCTGCCCTAGCGGCCGGACTCGGGCCGAGGCGGGGGCGTGCGGCCGCGGGCGGAGCGGAAACCACCCGCCTGAGGGGCGGGAGGTAGGCCGAGTCCCGGCCTGCCGGGGTCCAGGCGGGCGGCGGTGGTGCGGCCCGTCTGGCTGCGGAGGCCTCGCCTGCCCCGGGGCGTCCCCGGACTGTGGCGGGAGGCGTTCGGGACGCCCTCGCGGGGATCCCCGGCCCCCCTTCTGTCCGGAGGAGCGGTTTGTTCTCCCTCATCCAAGCGCCACCCTCAGTACACACCCCTGGTAGAATTGCCGAGCTCGGCGGAGCAGCCTGGTCGGCTACATTGCAAAGCCGTCCAGTGGCTTGATGAATCCGTGCCGCCGTCGCTTTGTGTTTCAAAGATAAGGATCTACGCTTATCGGTGGAAATTACACTCTGGGCAGTTGTGACCTGCTGCTGCGCTCAGCTGGTAGTTAGACCCGGTTTCTGCCACTTGCCATGCCAGTTTTCATTATTGCAAAGATTTCTTCTACTTTATGTAAACTTTAGCTGCAAGGAAAACGACTGGCGAGGTCTGTTTGCCTTCACCATAGTCACCCGCTACCGGGGTCCTTTACTTCAGTGTCTGTACTCATATTCCGGTCTGTCCCCCTCCCCCTCCCTCTTTCCTGCCTTCCCCTTTCAGCTGCTGTTATTACGTGGAGTTTGGAGCCTAAGCTTTGAAAACTCCCATGTGGCGCCTGTCTTAAGTCGGAGCATGCTCAGTAGCCAAAACAGATTTTGGTTGCAAAAAGAACTGGGGCGAGGATAGTCGGTTATTTGGACGTTTGCCCGCTTCCTAACAAAATGTTCCAATTCTGGTTTGGATGGCATGGAGAGTGGAGCTGTAGGCCAGCCTAGAGGTGAGGAATGCCTGAACACCCTGGGCCAGATCTCTATCTTGATTGTAGAGACATTGTTTCCTGACCAGCTGGAGGTTTAGAGAGAGACTGGGGGGCCGGGGGAAGCATTCCTGGCTGCCTGTGAGTTTATATGGGTGTGGCACTCCCTGTATCTTGTTTACCTTATCTTTCTGTGGAAAAAGTTTTGAAGTCTGGTTGGGTTTGTCACATCATGCCTGTTGCCTAGCACCACCAAAAGTGTTCTTATCTAACAACGAAGACTGGATAGGTGGAAGGTTGTGGGTTGGCCTCACAGAAGTTGAGGGGAATGGGTACTTGAGTTGCTGTTTTTTAAATTCTTATTTATTTATTTATTTTTTTGTTGATTCGGCAGGTGAGTTGTTATAAATTCTTTTTTAAATTCTGTTTTTAAACGGGAGTAGTTAAATTTCCTTAGAGTACCTGAATTGCCCAGAATGGATTAGTTTTTAACTTTAATTTGAAAGCTGAAAGGTTGAAAACCTTAATCCCAATAGATTAGTAACTTTCCAAGCAGTTTAAAGTTGCTGCTAGATGCCAGTTTTGTGGGGAAGACAGTACCTAGACATGATGTGAACATTTATTGATCTGAATATTTCTATGCAATTAGTGTGTTCCAGATTCAGTAAATAGGAATTATTTATAGATCTGAACAAATTATTTTATATTCTTCCTTTTACCGCTACTTTGGTAACTTTTTTCCGCTAAGATGAATCAGAGGTTACAAGAATAAGAAACAGTTCTTAAGAAACAAGTTAAGAAGGTGTAACCTTCGTAAAGGTTGTATTTATTATATTTAGATTTTTAAAATTTAACCTTTGCATAATTGTCTCTATAGCATCCTCCGTTCTTCCCTCTCTACCTTGCTGCTCCCTTAGTCAGTGTGCCTTTCCTTTTCACATAGCTGCTGTTATCGCATACACTTTACCCCTTTATTTTTGTTAATAAAATCCATTTGTCATTTATGCTTCCATTCCTTTCCGATCACAGCTGAAATAGGCAATAAAAGTTTGATGAACCTTCCCAACTAACTTTCCTCTTAGATTTTTAAATGCATCCATATGATATGGTCTAGTTAAAAGAAGAGAACAGTGAACGGGAAGAGAAAAGAATAAAATATTTTTGTAGGTTCTGTGCAGATTTGATGGAATTATCTACTTGTCTGGTTCACTGAGATAGGCGCCACAAAAATGGGTCTATTGATGTGTGTTGCATTTCTTTCCCCTCTGGCAAAGTCAGTTATTAATTTCAGAGGGAGACAGTGGCAGAATGTTGTTACTAATGAGGTTTGAATCAGATTGACTGGTTATGTAACATGTTGCTGGGAGTATTATTAAAAGTTGCCTTCTGTAGCAAAGTAGAGGCAAGTAAATTCTGCTTACCCTCTTCACTGGGTTTTAATTCTTGGCTGAACCTGAAGGCACATTAGACTATAACCATAATTATACCTGGTCAGCCTGTCTGTTTCCTGTTTTCATCATGAACCCAAACATGATTTGCAGTGATGATCTTTTTTGTCCCTTGCATTAAGCAGAGGCAGTATGTTTTCGCCTGCTTCTGAAAACAGATTTGTAACTTGGTCAAATCAGAGATACTGGCTTCTTAGTGTTTTGAAGACTAGGCAGTAAAATATCAAAGTTTTTAATTTCTTTGTAACTTGAAATACTATCTTAAAAAATCTGTTTCACACATATTGTTTAATTGTAAATTTTAATGTTACTAGTAGTTTGTAGAGTCTTTGAGTAAGAAAGCCCTTTTTGTTTATGACTTACCAGTGTTTATTATTAACCAGATGTATATGTTGATTCAGGCAGTGAGCCACGCATTTGGGTGAATTTCATAGCTGACTTGAGTACTCTTCAGGATATAGCTGCCTTTATTCCCCTGGTTTATCAGTCTTCCCTGTTGGCTTTACTTCTAGAGGGTCTATGTTCTTTGTCTCTCTTTTTTTGTGCTTCATACTAAGCACAAAAAAGAGCCTGAAATAGTGTCTTTACTTCAAATGTTACAGGTGCTGTATACCCTATGGGTTTGCCAGTGTATTGATAAGGTCAAAGACGTTGGAGAAGATTTCCTTTTGTTAGGGACAGTCTTATAAAAGGAAATCTTATAAACAGCCTGGGGGATCATTCTTATTTCTACCGGTCTGGATATTTTGGAGAAAAGACTATCTGGGAGGATAGGACCCAAGAAGACTGTACAGAGATAGTACGCATTCTCCACCAAAGATGATGATGAATGACCTCACAAAGTCTCTCCATGTTTTTTTACACCTTGTTTTTCTACTTCCAAAGTTAATAGAATAAAAGTAATTGAAATTCTTAGTGCTGGATTATCCAGTTCATTGCCATTACCTAGATCTCTGAATCTGAGAGGTGCATTTACTACTTGGAAGGTTAAGATATAAAATTCTCTTTGAAGAATTGTTAAAAACTAGATTGTTGTTAGGACCAGCTAGTTTTTCAGTCTCATATTCTAACAGCTTTTATTGTTTCACAACTTTGAAAAGATGGCATAATTACAGAGTTACTAGGTTTTTCATAAATAATCAGCTAGTTCTAGGCTCTGTAGTTTTGATACTTTTTTGCCTTGGGCACCTAGGTGGGAGATTTTTGTTCCTTTTCTAGTAGAGAGGTGTGGTTTTAGTGACTTTTCTTATTGTATCCCTAACTTGGTTATGATAGTATTTTAGAAGAAGGAATTCTTTATTAGATGGTTCTGTGTGTGCAATACTATAATTGTAATTCACTATTGGAAGATGGTTGTTAAAGTACATATTGTAAATAGGGTTTGCTCTTGAATTCTTTGGTACACCAGTCTCTGCTTATTTTATATATATATACGTATATATATGAATATGTATATACATATATATGAATATATATATGTATATACATATTCATATATATACGTATATATATATAAAATTTACAGACTGGTATACTTTGGAAATTTGAAAATGGCCTTATCTGTTGTGAGATTTAACTGGATTTTTCTTTTTGGTTTCCGTTTATGTTGTTTTGTTATTACTGAAAATAATAGTAAGAAAAAAACTAGTGTCACCTTCCCACCTTTCTTTGAGCATAGCAGCTGGAGTCCTGTGAACAGTCTTACACTTTTCAAATTTAACTATGATCTCAGAATATGGCTGGTACTTTCAAGGCAAGTTTTGTTCTGTTCACTTCTGTTTTCATGATGTGTTAGGATTTGCCTAGCATCCTATCTGGTAGGCTGTATAACTTGAGATCTAGTTATTCTGGTTTGTGTATTTCCAGGAAAAAGGGGGTGCTGCAGAACTTTTTCAAAGCTAGTCTTTTGTTGTCTTTTCCCTTCTTCACATCATTCTGCCCACTTAGGTGAGTAGGTGACTTGACCTCTGGGGTACACATGAGATATCTGGAAAACATCTTCATAAAGCATTGGAATATATGTTATGTACACAAGTTAGCACTTTGTACTCCAGAGACACATTTTATAGTGTAATGATTTGGTATCTGCCCTTGATTTCATAATTTAAAGGAAAGCACTATAAAGATTGACCAGCTCTGTGTCTATTCCTGTGCCTACAAGCCTCTACAGGTATACTCAGACACATCTGGCAGCAATGTCAGAAATCTTGCAGGCTCTGGCGGTGAGTGATACATCTAGATCAGGCTCTGCTTAATTAGAGGACTTAGAGGAGCAGGCGAGGTTTAAGGAGTGATTAAAAACTGGGAAACAAAAGTCTGGATGTAGGAGATAAAAAAGTAGAGACTTGTGTAGTCACAGAGAGAGACTAGGCGAGAGTATTATGGTGTGAGAAGTGTCAGGGATCATGAGTTCAGCTCCTGAATGGCTTTGAAATCCACTGTGAGAACTTCGGATGTCTTTGGAAATTGGGAGCCACAATTGGGAAAAGTGGTGATTTAAGTGTTTCTCTAGGAAAATGATTTTGATTTTACGATTGTGATTGTATTTCCTCCTCTTTGTAGATGTTCCAATAAAGAATAGGATTTCTGAATCTAGGGGAGTTTTGGAGCCAACGTGCTCTTGGTTTCTTTCTGTTACTTGAGTGTAGTCATGGATGTGGCTTACGTGCTTTATAGTAATTGTATACCTAGATCTAGGGTTGGTTTGACAGTGGTGGTGGGATGTCTACTTTTGCTGATACTTGGTGACTAAGGATGTTAGAACCACAGGGGTAAGACATTTTTAAAGCTTTACCCCTGCCAACCACAAAATGTTATCTTTGACTGTATATAGGCAAGTGACTTTCTCCCATTGCAGATGGTCCTAAGGGCCTTGGTTCTCAAACCTACTGCAGAACCTGGGATGCTTGTTAAAAATATGGGAGGTAGGGCCCTACTCTCAAACCTAATGAATCTGAATTCTGTGGAATGGTTATGAGGAATTTGCTTCTTTAAAGCCCCCACCTGTAATTCTTCTGTGTAGGTTTGCCTGAGCCGATGGTGGCTTGTGACCCATATGCACATTTATTTGCATGGGTTGATGTGCTCAGGAGATTGCCGTTTGGCTAACAGTGTTGGGTGAAATTTTTGGATTGGTTTGCTTGCCTTTTATTTTGGATTGAAGCAATTAGAGAGATGTCGGAGCAGAAAGTGAAGGAGCTGTTTCTATGAATTTACCACTGAAGTCTGGGCATGAGCAGTGTGTGTCTATGTGTCTGTCTGTTTGGGGGAGACTGTTGAGGGAAGTTTGTGTGTGTGTTTATGGCAGGTCGGAGGTTCTACTCAGGTAGTTTGAAGTAAGAACAAGACTTTTGGTTTTTTGACTTTAATAAAAATTCATTTGAATGGAAGCCTGGTGAAGTTTAACAACATTTTATTCATACACTTAATGTATGTAAAATGTAACTCCAGATCATCCTTTAGCTTCCCTATCAGCCTTTCCCAAACCATTTGATGACAGATCCTATTCTTTGGGTAGCCCAGGCTGACACCTTGTAATCATTATTGACTCCTCCGTTCTCACATTCCCTGTTCTCTTCCATCAGGAAACCTTTTGTCTCCCAAAACATGTGAAATTGTCCATTTCTTACCACCCCACTGCTGTCACCCTGTTCTGAGCCATGATCATCTCTTACCTAAATTGCTTCAACTCTGAACTGATCTCCCCGCTTTTTACCCCTGCTGCCCACCCCGCCCCCATTATTCTTAACATGTGGGCCAGAGTGATTCTTTAAAATAATAAAAGTCTGAAAATGTCATGTCTTCACTCAGAGTTCTCAAATGGGTCCACATTTCACTTACCATAAAAGCCAAAGCTCTTATCATATCCAGCATGGCTCTCTTACCTATTTGATCCCATTCCTTGTTTTCCCCTTCTTATTTACTCATTCTCAGGCTTATGGTCTTGCAGTTAACTTGAGTGTGCCAGGCATGCTCCCTCCTTGGGTTTTTCACATTGCCTGTTGCCTTTGCCTGTACTAGTTTTCCCCTAGGTATCTGCCTGGCTTACTCTTATTTCCTTAAAGTATTGACTCAGTTGGTACCTTCTCAGAGAGGCTCAGCCCAGCCACCTTAAAATTACACCTCCCCCACAGTGCTGCCCATCCACCTTCCTCTGCTTTATTTTTCTCCATACCATTTTTCACCTAACAAACTATACTGTATCACTTATTTATTGTCTTTTGTCTGTCTCC
Organism: Grampus griseus; assembly: GCF_964374135.1. Lineage (NCBI taxonomy): Eukaryota > Metazoa > Chordata > Mammalia > Artiodactyla > Delphinidae > Grampus > Grampus griseus. Next base: position 112,772,925 of record NC_139019.1, read on the forward strand.
CTCCACTGGAATGTAAGCTACATGAGGACAAGGATTTTGGCCCCCTTTATTCACTTGTATATTCCCAGCTCCTAGAATTCTACTTCAATAAATAGACTTTTGAATGAATAACTTGAATCAATTTAACAAGTTCTCTGAATATGCTTAGTACTGTTTTTTAAAAATTACATTCTAGTGGGAGAGACAAAAATCAAGTAAACCAACGAATAATTACAAATTGGTAGTACAGTGAAGGAAATGAATATAGTATTGGATTAGAGATTAGGGAAAACCTACTTTATATAGAGTTAGATGATCAGGGAAGGTCTCTGGGATGATATCTAAAGCTGAAGCCTCAGTGATGAGAGAGCTAGAAATTAGTGGTTGGAGCTTGAGGAAAGTGGTCCAGGCAGAGAATGGCATTTGTAAAATCTGTGAGGAATCTGTATGGTACAAATGCAATACAGATTCCAGTACAGGAAGGTAAATGCTTTTGAAAAATGAATTCTTACTATTATTTATTGGAAGCAGAAAGTATTTGCCCCTAGTTTTTGATTGACTCTTAAATTTCAGCCTCCAAATTTAATTCATGTTTATTTTAAGATGTACAGAATTGCATGAAGCAGAAAGTAAAAAGTACCCTGAACCCCACCCTACCCCCATGACTAATATCTTTTCAAATGCTTTGTATTCACGTTCTCTTTCATTCATTAGACAAATATTTATTGAGCATATGTATCACTAGGCTTACAGTGATGAGTGAGACAGATATGGCTCTTCTCATTTACATTCTTGCCAGGTTGTACAGGTAAATGTAAAAACATAGATATGTTAAGTGCTACGAAATAGAGGTATGTGAAGGAGTAAGTGTGTATAATAGGGGAATTTCACCTAGGCAAGGTAGTCTGGGAAGGCTTCCCTGAAGAAGGGATGCTTGAGCTGAAATAGAAGTAAAGTATGTGTGTGTGTGTGTGTGTGTGTGTGTGTGTGTGAGTGTGTGTATGTTTTGTAATGTGATAGATTCTTTTGTAATGAATGATATCTCTTAATTTTATAAGATTTTCATTTATGGTTGAGATGCCAGTCTTTTTCTTTGGATTTCCAAGGTACTGCTCTGTATTGTTATTGTCCAGTTGATAGTTGCAGTTTTTCAGAAGAATTTCAGGGAACCTAATACACACAGGGATTTCTGAAGCTCATAATTAAATCCCAGTTTTCTTTCTAGCTGTCTGAAATGACAAAACACATTAGTGAAAGAGTCATCTAGTTAGGTCTTCGTAAACCAGAGGTGAACTATAAAAAGCCAAGGTAGGGCTTCCCTGGTGGCGCAGTGGTTGAGAGTCCACGTGCCGATGCAGGCGACGCGGGTTCGTGCCCCGGTCCAGGAAGATCCCACGTGCCGCGGAGCGGCTGGGCCCGTGAGCCATGGCCACTGAGCCTGCGCGTCGGGAGCCTGTGCTCCGCAACGGGAGAGGCCACAACAGTGAGAGAGGCCCGCGTACCGCAAAAAAAAAAAAGCCAAGGTAATAGCAGATAATGTATGTGTTCACAGTTTTCTTAAGTCCCTCCAAGTTCTGATGTACGAAGTAGCACACATTCCTATCTACTCAGTTACTGGCCTTCTGTGCTTGCTGTATGTATTTTTTACTCTGTTTTAATACCCCATCTCTATTGAGTATCGTATGGAAATCTATAGTAAAACTAAGTGATGTGCTAAACAGCATGTGAAGCTCTTCATAACATCTTCTCTTTTTCCCATTATTCTTTATGATCATTGAGATTACAGATAGTATCTTTTAAGCCTCAGTTCCTAGCACAGAGTATTCCTGGCTTACTAGGCACCCAATAAATTTGAATAAATCAAATTCAACTCTTCTCTTTGTATCATCCTCCAAATTTTTATATTCATTCCTCCTGTCTTGAGCTTTAAGTGTCACATCTGCTTGGACTTGGATCAGTACTTGCTTCCTTATACCCCTCCACCATCACCTTTTTGCTTCATCTTGGCAATAACTAGAATTCCCCTTTTTGGGTGAGCGGTGTCTAATTCTTTCAGCTTTTAAACCTTTACTTGCTTTTTTTTTTTGGCTGTGTATGTGGAGTCTTAGTTCCCCGACCAGGGATCGAATCCGCGCCCCTTACATTGGAAGCGCAGAGTCTTACCGCTGGACTGCCAGGAAAGTCCTCAACCTTTACCTTTCTTGACTGCCCCGTTTCTCTTCTTGGTGGTCAGCAAGTCCTATGGATTGTTTATCTGTAATGTCCCTCATAACTCTTCCTTTTCTATCTCTACTACCGTCACTACCTGGTCTGTGTACCACCACCCTGGTGCGGCTTCCTCTCATAGTTGGATTACATGTTTTCCATTTACCCTCTCTGCCCCTTTTGGTTAAGTCTTTACTTGGCTATGTGCTATTGCCATTTTTGTCTTCTCAAAATGGCTCTTTGAATATGTCTTTCTGCTTAGATAGAACTCTGTACTGCATATAGGATTACTTCTAGCAGCCTGACTCCTTTGCCTTATATTGTCTTTCTTTGTTTGGCTCTCATTCTGTGGTAGTATCTTTCCCTTTAGCTTCACGATCTAGCTGATTGTCTCCTCCTAGTCTTTCTTGCCTCATTTGGCTTAATGATACTTGGTTTTCCTTATTCTTTTCCTTTATTACCAACTGGATCATGAATTACAGATTGTCATATTCCTTTTTGGATCTTGTGATAGTCATTCCTAAAATCTGTGCTAATATCATGAGCAATTATCCACACCTAATCATTAAGGCTTTTTTTTTTTTTTTTTTTGCGATACGCGGGCCTCTCACTGTTGTGGCCTCTCCCGTTGTGGAGCACAGGCTCCGGACGTGCAGGCTCAGGGCCATGGCTCACGGGCCCAGCCGCTCCACGGCATGTGGGATCCTCCCGGACCGGGGCACGAACCCGCGTCCCCTGCATCGGCAGGCTGACTCTCAACCACTGCGCCACTAGGGAAGCACATTAAGGCTTTTATTCACTTAAGTGGGGTGTGTGTGTGTGTGTGTGTGTGTGTGTGTGTGTGTGTGTGTGTGTGTGTGTTTGGGTGGGGGGAACAGGGAGCCTGTCAGAGCTAGGTTATTGTACATTTGCTGAGCCCTCCCCTTTTTGCTGTCACCAGCCATTTGAAGCACAGTTAATTCCTTCTTAAGCAATCGTATTCATAAGTGTGTAATCTTTTCACCTTTTCCTCCCTTGTTTTCCAGTTATATTGGCATAATTCCTCTTCCTTTCTGTTTTTATGGTTCCCCTAAATAGGTAGAAGTTTGAAAGTGATCACTAGATATCATTATATTCACTCAAACTGCAATACTGATGAGAATTGACTTACTTTACACAGATTATCCTGTGTATTTCCTAATGGGATATTAGATTTTGGGGGATTCTCTGGGTTTTAAGCTAGAAATAGAAATTCTCTGAAAGATATCTTGGGCATTGTTCAATTTAGTTTGTGAAATTTGTTTGTTTGTTTTATTGACTTCTTTGTTAGCCTCCTGTGCATTGTTTTAAGAAGACTTGGCTTTTAAGAAGGCTCAGTTAATATTTAGCATTCAAAAAGGTTGGGTTAGTATGACTCCAGAAGAGCAAAAAGAAAACAGAATTTGTCTTCTGTGCCCAATTATGCTATTGAAATACGGCTTTAACATTTATAAATAATAACTATTTTGAAAGAGCTTCTCGTGGAGGTTTATTGCAAAAGAAAATAATTCCATGATTTAAGTTCCTTGAAGCCTACTGATATTTTGGTTTTTGTAGGAACGAAATAAGTCACCTTTAAAGAGTAATAACAAATATTTTACTCCCAATGGTGTACTTTAGGAAAGCTTCAATGTATTAGGTGGCCCAGGATGAGGATGACAGAGGCACAAATAGAATTTGCTCAGAAGCCAGATTTTCATGTAGGGTATTGTCTTACATATCTGGGCTGTTAAATGCATCTTCTCTTCTACTTAGAAGAAAACTCGGAGGTAAGCAAGCCCTGGAGCACTTGAAAGTACCAGAGGTACAAAATACGTACCCTGTGCTAAGTAGGTCCTTTTGGAGTTAGAAGAAAAGTTCATTTTCCTTAGGTAGTTTATACATCATTAGGTAGTAGCCAAGCTTCTCCAAAATCAACACTCAGGAATGTGGGAGAAGCTGTGAGGAATGGAGAAAGGGGAGGCAAGAAAGGAGAATGAGAATAAGAAAGAAGGGAGAGCAGTAGTACTGGTGGGAAGTGATGGGGAACATCAGAAAAGACTTTGGGACAGGAGGAAAGAAAAAGCTGCCTTATTTCTTCTAGATATGCATTTTTCCCAGCTCATAATATCTCTGAAATTGGTATGTGTCTTATAGCCGATGGCATCTGAATATTGGTTTCGGCTAGGTGGCAGTTTTGATGTTGTCATTGCACGTGCATGATGTCTGCCTTTGCTGTTTTCATTGCTGTCATTTCTTTCATTTACACCCTCTGGGAAGATCAAGGAAGCAGCAGTATCAAAACTTGCAGGATGGGTGTCAGTGGCTTGAACAACAATCCTGGAGTAATATTGGAACACTCTTCAGACCTACAGTCTTGATGGCAGAAGGATGATATTATGAAGAAAAAAATCTAAGCGATGAGAAAGCATGGTGTGATAGTTTAATTTGCAGCCTTTTCTTCCTTCAAGGTTCATAAAATAATGGAACCTCTTAAGTAGCTGGCTTTGTATATTTGATGAAGTAAAGTAGCCCAGGGCTTCCCTGGTGGCGCAGTGGTTGAGAGTCCGCCTGCTGATGCTGGGGACGCGGATTCGTGCCCTGGTCCGGGAAGATCCTGCATGCCGCGGAGTGGCTGGGCCCGTGAGCCATGGCAGCTGAGCCTGCACGTCCGGAGCCTGTGCTCCGCAACGGGAGAGGCCACAACAGTGAGAGGCCCGCGTACCGAAAAAGAAAAAAAAAAAAAAAAAAAAGTAGCCCAGCTGTGTATTTAAAATCCTGAGCCTGATGTCAAAAAATTTCATGATTATTGCAATAATAATGACTGCAGTTTCCCTTTGCTCAATATGTACTATGCCAGGCATTAAGTGTGTATCTCATTTAATTCTCAGAACTGATACTCATTATACAAAATAGGAAAAATGGATATTTAGGTGTGTTAGATTCAGAATTTGAACCCTAGTTCATTAGACTTCAAATCTGGTGTTTCTGTTTGTTACAATACGTATATTAATATCCCTGTGTAGATTAGCCTTATTGTATGTATCTAGTCAGTTTTCTTGTTCTACCACCTATGTTCCAGCAAACTGAACTGTAGTTTTTCCCTGTCCTGGTAGATAAAAACTCTGATTTTATGTCTTTATCAGAATAGCATTTATGCCTAAGATATAGCTACTTCATGCTTTTTGTCTCCCTCCACTCCCTTCCCCCAAGGGCCATCCCCTGAATTTCTTTTAGCATCCTATACACCCTAGGGGATCTGCCATTCTCCATGGTGTATTGCAGATAGGAATGGGCACATCTTAGTTGATTATTAATTTGTAATTCTTACAGTTAAGGTCTGGACCTGATTTATCTTTTAACCCTTTAGCATCTAGTTGAGTGGCTTGCCCTTTTTAGGTACACTTAGTAAGTGTGTGTTGTATAAATAAGAGTATAAGTCTGCTCTTGAGTTTAGCATGGGTGGTATATACTTGTGCCTCAGTAGACCCTGAAAGCATTGTAGAAAGGGAGTACAGAGGACCAAATTTAACTACCCAGCAATCTGTAACCTCTAACGGCTGAAGTTAGTGAATATAGCCTTTTTGGACTTCTCTATTACTGGGATAAGTTTAGAGATAATATAGAAGAGTATTGTTGTTGGTTGTGAACACAATCAGCTGTTTGAATTGAGGGTGGGTGTTCTCCATGTTTCTAAATTCATTTTATTTAGTGAAAGGCAAAGGGGGTGCGAAAAATTGAACCAACTTTTCAATAAGAGATTTAAAATTAAACCTTTTGGGTACTCGAAAACCTAATCATACTCTTATTTTCAAAGGTATTGCAAGTTCACTTGGGACTCATATTACATATGCTAGTATTTGCAAATCAAAAAAATTATTATTTTACTCTATTTTTTGTATACGTAATGAAAAAATTCTATCGTAATGGAGGACTTTTGTGAGGGTAGTAAAATAAATCTATTGCTCTATCCCAAGCACTCTGATACTTTTATTTCAATTTGTGGACCAATATCTGATTTTAAATATATATTTTACAGAAAAGATGACAGGAGAAAATTGATCTATCACATGGGTACCATAAAACAGTTTTTTACTGGGACTTCCCTGGTGGCACAGTGGTTAAAAATCCGCCTGCCAATGCAGGGTACATGGGTTCGAGCCCTGGTCCGGGAAGATCCCACATGCCGCGGAGCAAGTAAGCCCGTGCGCCACAACTACTGAGCCTGCGTGCCACAACTGCTGAAGACCATGCACCTAGAGCCCGTGCTCCACAACAAGAAAAGCCACCACAGTGAGAAGCCCACGCATCGCAACAAAGAGCAGCCCCCGCTCGTCGCAACTAGAGAAAGCCCATGTGCAGCAATGAAGACTCAATGCAGCCATAAATAAATAAATAAAATTTAAAATTAAAAAAAAAAAGAAAAGCTTATGCTATATTTAGGTCTTCATGAGCCAATGATAATTGGTTCAGGAAAACACCCATTCAAAATGAAACCACTTAAAATGCAGACCAGTATTTCATACTGAATTGTGAATAAAAGGTCTGATTCGGACTTTATCTTAAAAACTTAAAATTTTGGAAAATCATTAGGTTATAATTGTAACCATGCATTAAGTTTTATAACGAACAAAGACTGAATTGAGTATGGATAGGCTTAATTTTTCTCACAAAACAATTTAGTAGCATGATATGACATCCTTCATGTTTGACATTTGTGGTACTAATATTAAGAGCATTTTTATTTTTGTGAAAATATTCATTAAAATATTTATGGATTTTCCCATGGACTTCTGTTAATCCGTTGACAGTGAAGTTATTATTGCTTACTGATAACTATAAAAGTGGTGAATTTTCCAAACTCACTGTTCATCATAAGTGCAAACCACTGCAGGAGTACCGTCCATCTGGGTCATATTGCAATATTCCTGTGGGTCTCAGCGGCAAAGGGAACCGTACATCTGACGCTTACGTTGCTTGATGGGCCATGATTAATAAAGGAGTCTCATGTTCTTTGACAGTATGCATGAAACAACAATAGACTTATTTGTTTATAGGATAGTAAGGTAAAATTAAATCCCAGACCTTGCATCTTTTGCTCTCATTTTAATAAACTTTATGAAATGTTACAATTTTTGCAGAATTTGCAGTTTCATTTGTGGTTTAGAAGCTGTTACAGTAAGGGAGATGCTAGTGAACTAATTATAAGTGATCAGTACACTAGTAAATTTTTAAAAGATTTTTTAAATTGAAGTGTATCTTAAAGTGTACAAATCTTATGTGTATAGCTCAGTGAACTTTTATGTATGTGTACATCTATACCACCATCACCCAGATCAAGATATAGAAATTTTCTAGCTCCCCAGAAGGCTGTCTTGTCCCCTCTTAGTAATATTCTTGCCTCTGATGCCATAGGTTAGTTTTGCCTGTTTTTGAATGTCATGTAGTTGGAATGATAAAATGTGTAATCTTTTGTATCTGACTTCTTCAGTATATCAGTGAGATTCATGCGTGTTTTACATGTGTGTGTTCTTTTTCATTGCTGTGAAGTATTCTGTTGTATGAATTTATTACTGTGGTTTATCTACCCACTCTACTGTTGATGAATATTTGGGTTATTTCCAATTTGGGACTATTACAAATAAAGTTGTTATGAACATGTACTTGCCTTCGGGTTGACATAGCACTTGTTTCTGTTGGATATATACCTAGGAATGGAATTGCTGGGTCATAGGGACCTATGTTTAGCATTAGTAGATGTTGTCAAACAATTTTCCAAAGTGGTTGGGCTAGTTTATATTTTTGCTAGCAATATGTAAGAATTGTTCTGATTGTCATGAACACCTTCTCTCTCTCTCTCTCTTTTTTTTTTTTTTAAGTCTAGCTATTCTGGTAGATGTGTGATATCTCACTGTCTTTTTTTTAAATTTTTAAAATTTCTTTGATAACTAATGCTGTTGAGTCCATTTTACCATCTAATGGCAATTTTGATATCTTTTGTGAAGTGCCTGATCAGGTCTTTTACTTATTCATTAGTGAATTTTTATGATCAATTTTGCTCCCTTTTTTAACTTTAGATAACAAGTACTTGGATTACTTGCGCATACCAGTTATGCAGTTTGGAAAGTTATAAAACATTTTTAGAAAGAATTCAATTAAACATGTTTAAAATTTTTAATCATTCCATATTTAAAGAAGTGAGTGCAAAGTTTGTCCCTTCCCCTTTCCCAGTGCTAGAAGTTCATGTGTGAATAGCATGTTTGAGTTTATAAAGCATCTATTACATGTATGTATATGTGTGTTTTCAATACTTCAGGCACACATTATTTTATTACTTCATCATTTTAATGACTTGGGAACCATCATCCCTATTTTATAGAAAAATTAATAGGCTTAGAAAGAGTGATACCTGGTCATGGTCATATACCTAGTAAAGGACAGAATCTGATCCTCTTCTGTTTTCATTACATTGATAATACTTAAATTAAAAATAGTGCATTTTTGAGTTATAAAATATTTAAATGTAGAAAAGTAGAGAAAATACTATATGTGATGATTTGTCAGATTTTCTTCAAATCTAGTTTTAAAAGAAACACAGCTAAAGCTTTTCCATGTGTTCTTCCACCTTCTTTCTTCTTTCACCAGAGATAGTCAGTATTCAGTATCCTGAGGTTGGTATGTATCATTTCCATGCATACTTTTACTCTCTTACTATATCTGTGCATGTCCATAAAGAACTCCTTTTTTTTGTTTTAAATTTTACACAGTTGCTCTTATAAAGGTATATATGTTTTTACAAATTGCTTTTTTTCAACTCTCTACTCACTCACTTATTTAATAAATAAGCACTATTCTAGGTCCAAGGGAATATGATGATGGATAAAGAAGACAAGACTACCTGCCTTCTAACATTTCTGTGGGGAAGGCATGTAGTTAATAAATAAAATTGATATGATATCAGATTATTATAAATGTCATGAAAGAAAATTGAACAGGACCAGGGGATAGAGAATGATGCAGGAGTGGGATGTATGCTATTTTAGATAAAGTGGTCAGGGAAGTCCTTTTTCAGAAGGTGACTTTTGAGCAGCTGAATTAATTGAGAGAGAAAGCCATGTTAAGATCTGGGAGTGGAGAATTCCATGGGAGGGAACATCAAGTGCAAAGGCCTTGAGGTAGAAATGACTTTGGAGCATTTGAGAAATGGAAAGCCTTCAAGTGTGGTTGTGTGCAAAGTTAGCTAGGAGAATGCTAAAAATGAGTTTGGAGGAGAAGCCAGAGGCTGGATCATGTAGGTCCTATAAAGTAATGTTAAAGAATTTGGATATTGAGTGTAATGGGAAACTGCTGGATGATCTTTGAGCAGAGAAATGACGTAGTTTGATATACTCTTAAAAGATTACTTTTACACTGGAATTCTGTGTATTAGAAAAGAATATGGAAGCTGTTTCTATATAGGTATGGAAAGATCTTGAAGATAACATTGTTTATACATTTTTCTGTACCTTGCTTTTTTTCTTTTCAATATACCACTATTTGTGTGCAAAAAAGGTTATGATTATTTATATATCTGTATTTGTGTAAAATTTCTCTGGAAAGACATAAAAGACAATACAAGAGGGATTGCCTGTGAGAAGGGGACCTGAAGATGGGCAAAACATAGGAAGGAAGCTGACCACTCTGCACTTTACATAACAGGAAAATATTTTTAAATTGTTAACAGAAAGTGTGTACATCTTCAGTATTCAGCCAGCCAAATTTTCACAAAGTGACTCTCATAAAATCACCCAGAGCAAGATGAACTTTACCAGGATGGCAGAAATCCTCAAGCTCCCTTCCAGTCAATACCCCCACTCTTCCCTTTAAAGGGTAACCACCATCCTGAGTTCTAGTAGCATGCATGAGTTTCACCGGTTTTTTTGTACTAGCACTCTTAACTCCATTCTGTTCTATAGTAGATAATAGATTCTCTCCTATTTTATTTATTTCTTTAATTTATTTGGCTGCATCGGGTCTTAGCTGTGGCACTTGGGATATTTGTTGCGGCACGTGGGATCTTTCCCTGCGGGGCACAGGCTCTCTAGTTGTGGCACGTGGGCTCCAGAGCACGCAGGCTCAGTAGTTGTGGCTCACGGGCTCTAGAGCGTGTGGGCTTAGTTGCCCCGCAGCATGTGGGATCTTAGTTCCCTGACCAGGGATCGAACCCGCGTCTCCTGCATTGGAAGGCGGATTCTTAACCCCTGGACCACCAGGGAAGTCCTTCTACTATTTTTATCTTAGAATTATGCCTTTGTTAAAAGGTTAAAAAAATACAGAAGCATATAGAACAAATCATGCAGGACCCCTTTCTATTTTGCTTGTCTTCCATTCCATGCCTCTCCCCAGAGGTAACTGCAATGAATAATTTAGTATGTAGCCTTTTAGTCCTTGTTTTGGGTTTATATACGCAAATAACTTTCCCCTTTTTTCTTGTTAGTACATAATATGGTTAGTATTTAATAGTAATAGTGATACTAGGTTAGTAGTTAACATTTATTAAGCACTTTCTGGTGGTTAACTACTAATCTAGTATCTGGTCTTAAAGCTCCTCTGCTTTTGTCTCTCCGTTCTTCAACATATCATTGCTCATACATCTCTCTCTCATACACATGCACTACTCTGTTTAGCTTCTGTTATATTCTAGTATTACAGAATAAGGTCTCAGTCAGCCAGGCCTATCTGCTCTCTATCCTAGGAAATGCTCTCTTCATATCTGCCTATGGAATTTTTTACTTGTGCCCCTTTTCCTTTGAAATTTTCCTTCTCATCTCAGACAACCAAACCATGCCTTTACTTTCGGACCCAGATGGCTTATCCTATATCCTTAATGTTGCTACAACTGAAATAAGCCTTTCTTACAGTTTGTTTAACTCATAACACTTTATACTCTGTGACCTGTTACTGAAAAACGTGCTTTCATCTTTTTGTTGTATTTCTTTGGTTTAAGGTAGGCAGTTTTGCTTACCTGATGAAAATTATCCTGTGTAGCATTGGGAAAGATGTCCTGCATAGGGATAGGCATATCCATCCATACATAAGGAGTATACCTTCACTTCCCTGTACCCTTCCTCCCATGGTTCCAGCATGGCAGTCTGGATAGCCAGTACTGAGCATCTGAGCACATGTGACTTCCCAGTGGCAGCAGGTTGAGTGGAATTTGAGTTTAGTGAAACGGGGTGTAAGTTGTTCTCTGCACTCTGTATAGTCTGGCCTTGCAAGTAGGGAGAAGTCAGTCTAATTGAAGATTGTGCAGTTCCTAGTGACAGGTGCCAAGAGGTTATGATACAGGTTTCTTGGGTGTGGTGTACAGTGTGAATAAATGCTTGCAGCTCTTAGCCCTTTTTGATCAATTAAGCACTTTTTAAAGGAGGAACCGTAATGTTCCATAGCTCTACATGTAACCCTTTTCTCCTAAAGAGGAGTCAGTCAGTGCTCCTATACTTTTCCTTTTCTGGATTAGCACCTAGAACAGTGCCTGGCACTTAGTAGGCTCTTACTAAGCACATATTGAAAGAATGAATCAGTTGGCTCTTAAGATGAAATTATTTGGTATATGACTTCTTTTTTTTTTTTTAAAGTACCATCATGGCTGTTCACAGTACATGGCGACAAGCAATCAATACATATTTGTTGAATTTAACTCTGTTTTATTTTACTTTATGTTTACCTGAGTTTTAACTGAGCACATGTGTTCTTTCCTGGGAAGATGCACCCCAATCCAGAATAGGCTTGATGCTAGAATTTGCTAGTATTTGTCAAAGACAGAGCTTCAGCATTATTTGGCAATTTTAGGCATAAGAAAGGAAGCATCTTTTGTTACTGACATCCTTTTTCCAAACATTACTCCTGCTATTTCACTAGCTACTCATTGTCTGTGGTTGGCTGTATAGTGACCACAGGGGATTGTACCACTCTTATTGGTGGAGTACCACTGCATATTGCTTCCTCTTGTCACCATCACCAAGGGCTTCTTCAGGGTGTAGAATGGTGGTCTGTCTGGAGCAGGTTCATTAACTTAACATGCTTAAAATATCAGAGAAGGCAATAGGAATTATGAAATTATAAACTATCTTTTTTGGGATTAAACTTTGAATTTATTCTCTTTAAATCTAGCATTCTTCATTTTAAAAGTAGATACCTCCCATTTTTCTGGCAGTTAAGTATGTTATAATTTAGTTGAGGGTTTGGTACATCTTATGACAACTTCTAATAAAATTTGCATCTATAATAATAATGTGACTTGAGTACTACTATGACTTTTGCCCAAATCTTACAAGTCTGTGGAACATTTTAAAGAGAATAATGACCCTAGGGAAGAGCTAGATTTCTCTTAAGACTTTTGTTCAAATCAGGATAATATCATGTTCAAAACTGACACAGCACATAACCTGGATATCAATGAAGAAAAGTACATTAGAGTCAAACCTTAGATTTGGGGGCTTCTGACCGAAAGAAATAAAGGTCTAGAGGCTGTTTTTTTTTTTGGGTTGGGGGATAATACATAGAAAGTAGAGCACCCTACTTTGCTTTTGGTTATCATTTGGCATTGCCAGTGAATTACTTGTTCATATTATGAAGAAGGAAGTGAGTGGTCACAGGACTAAGAAAATTTCTCTTTCTAGACGTAGGTTTTTTGTTTTACTTTGTAATCCTTTTCTGCTGTTATTTAAAAGTAATATGCTTTTCAAATTATATTGATTTAAATGTATGTTAATTGCATTCATTTAAATTTTCCCCCTTTCTCTTTCAGGACTTGAACCAATGAAAGAAGCTTATGACACTTATGAAGATAAATGTCACTCCTCCCTTTTTAATTGGAACTTTTCTTTAGGACTTGTATATGACTTTTCACTTGTGATCTGACTTTGAGTTGCAGGAAGGTTTCTGAAGATTTAAATCAAATGACGTCAATGGCCAGCTTGTTTTCTTTTACTAGTCCAGCAGTAAAGCGATTGTTGGGCTGGAAGCAAGGTGATGAAGAGGAGAAATGGGCAGAGAAGGCAGTCGATGCTTTGGTAAAAAAGCTAAAAAAGAAAAAGGGTGCCATGGAGGAACTGGAGAAAGCCTTGAGCAGTCCAGGACAGCCAAGCAAATGTGTCACTATTCCCAGATCTTTAGATGGACGCCTGCAGGTTTCTCACAGAAAAGGCTTGCCCCATGTTATATATTGTCGTGTTTGGCGCTGGCCTGATTTGCAGAGTCATCACGAGCTAAAGCCATTGGATATTTGTGAATTTCCTTTTGGATCTAAGCAAAAGGAAGTTTGTATCAACCCATACCACTATAAGAGAGTGGAGAGTCCAGGTAGGTTTTAACTCCTCTGGGAAAAATTATAAAAACTTTTCTCTTTCTGATTTGCATTTGACTGAATTTAGTAATTAAGAAGGTTGTTTTAGCTTTATGTTTCCTTCTTAAAGATTTTAATCTTGGGAGGAGTACTGGATTTTAAATTGAGCTTAATATATGGATGATACAGCTCCCAAGTGGCTTGTTCTAATTCATGGTTCGCTGTAAGCAGCCAGTAGTATATACACTCTGCCATTCCTCTATTTTATCTGAAGTCTAAGTTCTATGTGTGTACTACATCCCACTCCTTTTTGTTTATTTTTTATTTATTCCAGCATTGTATTTTCCCTCTCTGCTAGACTTTTTCTGAAAGCATACAAGCATGTCATGATACAGCCCAACTTCAAATAAAAGTTAAGAAAGAATTTCTGTCTTGACCTCAAGAATATGCCCCCACCTTCAGTCTACCTTTTATAGTAGTCTCCATGTTTATTATCTCCACATTACTTTCTTCCTGTTCTTTCTTGATACCCCTCTAGTTAGTCTTCCTTCCCTACCATTTGACTTGTCAAATTCACTAATGACTGCCTTGTTACAGATAGAGGGGTCATTCATTCTCAGTCCTCATCTTACCTGCCTCATCAACGTCATTTGATACAGTTGCTCTTTTTCCCTCCCGCTCAAAACTTTTTTATATTGGCTTCTGAAACATTACACTCTCCTAGTTCTCCTACCTCACTGGCTGTTTTTGCTTAGTCTCTTTGTTGGCTGTTTTCCTGTTTTTACAGGAGTCAGTCCCTGGACTTTTTCTCCATCTATATTTTTCCTCTGTGTACTTTTATGTTATCACATGTCCTAAAACTATCTATAAGCTTATGTGCACATTTTGAACTCCAGAGTCAGCTTCTCCTGACTCTGTATCCAGTTGCCTACTTAACATCTCCACCCGAATGTCTAATAAACATCAGATTTAATATGTCTAGATAGGACTTTGGATTTGTTTTTCCCACTAAGTCTTTTATTTCCTCCAGTTTTCCCAGTTGAAGTACATGGCACTAGCATTCATGTAATTGCTCCCTAGAAGTCATCTTTTATTTCTCTCTTAGGTTCTGTGTTTGAGCTATGAGCAAATGCTGTTTGCTGTACCTTCAAAATATATCTTGAGCATATCATCTCACCATCTCTAACACCACTACTCTAGTACAGACCATCATCATCTTTCACCTTAAGTAGTCTCCTAATTGGTCTCTCTGTCTTTTTTCTTTCCCTCAACCCATTCTGTTTTCTATTATAGCATCCAGAGTGATCTTTAGAAAATATATATCAAATCATGTCAGTCCCTGCCCAAAACACTTTAAAGGCTTTTTGTCACATTTAGAGCAGATTTCTACAAGGGCTTACATAAACTATCCTCAAACTTCCTCTGTTCCTTGGACTTGCCATATTCCTGCATCCAGGCTTTTTTCCAATGCTGTTTCCTCTACTTAGAGTACTCTCCCCCCAGGATCTTTTCGTGTCACATTTTCTCATTTCATTTAGTCCTTGCTCAAATGCCCCCATCACTACTTGACTCTATTAGGTATTTATTTTTTTTATTGACTGATGTGAGAAGTACCTTCCTCTGGCTCATTCTGTACTGCATTCCCAGTGCCTAGAATAGTATTATTAACTTGAACTTAGTAGGGAGTGCTCAGTAAATATTTTTTTGTATTGACTGAATTATATAAGCTGAGATACTAGCTGGGTACATTAGTTATCTATTGCTGCATAACAAAGTACCACAAGGTAAGTGGCTTAATACATGTTAATTATCTCACAGTTTCTGTCAGTCAGGAGTCCAGGCATGGCTTAACTGGGTCCTTTGCAAGGCTGTACTCTAGGTATTGGTCAGGGCTTGGGTCTTACCAGAGGCTCACCTGAGAAAGGATCTCCTTCCCAGCTCATGTGATTATTATCAGGATTCAATTCCTTGCAGGCTGTTGGACTCTGTCTGGTTGTTGACTGGAGGCTGCCTTCATTTGCTTGCCATGGGACCTCCTTCATAAGTAGCTCACATTCATGGCCACTTACTTCTTCAGAGCCAGTAAGAAAGTGTCTTCTTGCCAGAAGGAACATTGTATTCTTGTGGAATGTTATCGCGTACATCCTGTCACTTTTGCCATATGCTCTTGGTTAGAAGCAAGTCACAGATAATATACTCAGAGGGTGGGGGATTACTCCAGGGGTAAATACCCAGAGGCAGGAATCAGGGTAGCAACCTTAGTCTGCGGGCCTCGCTGGATTTCACTGAAGATAATATAAGAGCCCAGTATGGTAAAAAAGCTATAAAAATAACATTGATTGTGGAGACTAGCAAAAAAAAAACAAAAATAGTAGTAATGGTGCTGTGAGGGAAAGTTCATTTTAAGGGCTTTAGAGCTGCCAGGTGGTATTTGAGGTGATTCTCAGTTTCTTGTTGAATCCAAGGAGAGCTGTAGCCTGAGGAATTGATGAGGAAAGGAAGATGTGAGGATTTAATAGAGAAGTGTAGTTTGAAAAATTCCCAGGCTTGATATTTGCTAGAAGTTGTTGGAAAGAAAGTCAAGGAATTTAGTGTATTCCCCCATAGCTAGGGTGTGTCCAATAATCAGTCAATAGAAATGTCTTATTTTTGTAATATGTTTTTCTCAGCTGTGATTCATTCTGTAGAAAAGACTGGGGCTTAGGCCTGGTATGCTTAAGCAAGTTAAGCAGCTGTGGCACAGGATGGATCACTTTATAGTATCAGTATTAATAAAGTCATAATTATAGTAACAGTAATAGTAATAGTAATGAACATTTATTGAGCACTTAAGGACGAGACACTTTCCTAATACTATGAGGTTATTCCTTCATAGGGTTAGAAAATGGTACTAACATTTTACAGCACTCTAAGTTTACCAGTAAGTTTACAGATAAGGAAACCAAAACTTAATAGGGAAGTACCTTATATAAGATCACATAGTTACTTATAGGGAAGTAACTTATATAAGATCACATATAGTGGAGCCAGAAAGTATTGCAGAATGGTAAAAAAAAAAAAAAAGGATGGAAAATAGTTGGAAAGTGCTAAAAGAAAAATAGAGGGCCAACCCAAGTGATCCAGTGTTTAATAGGCAGTATTGTCTACTGGTTAAGACTATGTTCTGGAACCAGACTTTCTGGATTTGAATCCTGACTTTACCAATGCTATCAGTGTGACCACAGGCAAATTAATTAGCCTTTCTGTGACTTCGTTTCCTCATCTGTAAAGTGGGAATAATAATATGTACTTCAGGTTAGTTACGAGAATTAGATGAGTTAATGCATGAAAAGTGCTTAGATAAAACATTAACTGGCTCAGAATAAGTTTCAAATTAAATATTCCAATAAAATAATACATTCTAGAAATCAAGCATTGGAGAAAATGGGAAGGAGAAAATTATCAAAGAAATCATACTAGAACAGTTCCCAGAACTGAAAATCGAAAGGGCCCAGTGACTGAGTAACCAGAACAAGGGGCAGAAAAAAGACCCACACATGAAATTTTAGCATATCATGGATAAAAAGAAGATTTTGAAAGCTCTCAGAGAGAAAAGTCAGGGCACATAGAAAAGACTGGGAATGAGAATACTGGATTTCTCAATGCAGTTTTAGATTCTAGAAGAAAATGAAGCAGTGCCCCCCAAATTCAGAGAGAAAAAGTTATCTATTCTGGAATCTGTCTGCAGATAAACATAAGACAAGATATTTTCATATAGGCCAGGGCTCAAAATTTCTCTTGCTTACATCCTTCCGTAGGAAGCTAATAGAGAATGAGGTCCAGGAAATGGGATCCAACAGGAGAGAAGAGAAGGGGAAGTCCAAGGACCTCAGATTTGTAGGAGACTTAAGTAGCAGCCAGTCTAGATTATAGCAAAGGATGGAGGATCAGGGGAGAAAGTGGAATCAATAGATTATTTGTATATTTGTGGGATCTGGAAAATAATATTGATGGGAATTTGATAGATCTGTTGGACTTCTGGAAATCAGTGGTACAGACTTGAGATTAAGCAAACGAAGGACCAGGGCAATAATTAATAAAAACATTGTTCAAGGAAAAATATAATCATAATATGTACTTGTATTTATTATTTATACATAATAAATACAATTCAGCAGTGAATTGTATTTATATAATTTGTATAACATATAAAATATAAACCCTGGATATTGATTTAACCAAAATTTTTTATGTGACTTTATTGTGGGGAAGGGCAAGGGGAGTGGGATAGAATGGTTTAAGAAAGCTACTTCATTTGCCACAAAAGCAAGTCTACGAATAATGTCTTGACCAACCAATAACAACAGTATAAGCATATTACTTAGTAGTGCACAAAGTGAATGTTAGAAGAAATGGCTAAGAGTTTAAATTTGTTGTCTCTGGAAGCAGTATAGGAGGAGGCTTAGAAATTGTTCTTTTTGTTTATAATCTCTTGTAGCATCTATTTTTTTAAACTATCCATGTATTATTTTTGAATGAAAATTAAATAATTTCTAAAAAAAAGATGTGTATAGATAATATACAAGTAAGAGAGAAATCAGTGATTTTAGTTCTGCCTCAAAAAAAAAAAAGTAAAGAAATCCTTACTGGATTGAACTCCTAAGTAGTTATTTCACTAAGTCTTTCAGATTACTAGCCAGCTACACATAGACATTCTTACTGTCTCATGCCCTACTGTCCAGTGGCATCTGTCCCATCATTTTGTAAGGGGAACAGCAGTTAGTAATACACTGTAGAACAAAGCGATTGTAATCAGATGTTAACTACATAATCACAACACTAATTCAGTAAAATGAAAAGAGATAAAAAAACAGTACAAATTACAGAGCTTCTGATTCCTCAGGTTCATTCTTACTTCAGGGAGGGGAAGTGTGACCCAGTTAACTTAAAAACAGATTGATTTTGTTCCTGCTGACTGATGTCAGAGTCAAAGTGAGATTTTCGGAAGTGAAATTACACTGACAAATATAGGAAAGTTATAAAAGAGATGAATTAGTACCGTAAGAGTTTAGAGAAATCAGGTTTGTTTCAATTTCCTGTAGGGAAAGGTGATCAGATATTTGTATGTGGTTGACACTTGGGTCTTTAGAGAAATTGAATATTTGAATAAAGTGAATGTGCTAAGAAAAAGTATATCTCTTAAAATGTTTAGGCTTTCTTGTATATATTTTCATTATTTTCATTATGGTCGTGTTTAGAAAATATGGTTATATTTTCATTATGGTCATGTTTAGAAAAATTATTTTGAATGGAAGACCTCTACCTAGGAATTGTTAACTGTTTTCAGTTGGGAAAACTTTACTGAAGAACATAAAATGCAAGATCTCTCAAAGAAAGAAAGGTAAAATGTCCAAAATTGGAAACATGGAGGCTTTCAGGGCATGTGCATAGCTAATCTCAACTTTATTCTCTAGTCTTACCTCCCAGTTCAGTGCTTAGGCCACCTGACTGTTCTTTCTTATCTTTATCCATCTCCTCCTTTACATTCTTTACACTCTCCACCCCTAGCACTTCCGTGTGAAATGCTTCCAGGTCTTTAAGGTCCAATCAGATGTTGTCTTTTCCATGGTATTTTGTTTGATTCCTTGCTAGCTGGGAATACTTACCTCTGTTCAACTCCCAGTGCATTAAATTCTCTGTATTATTGTTGTTTTTATCTATTTTTTAATTTAAAAAAAATTTTAAGTTATATTAATCCATTATTTTATTTCAAATTAATATTAGCTTCTTATTTCATTAAAAGCATCCACAGTCTTGAATGGTAAAGAGCAAACATGCAAAGCAGTAATGTCATGGAAATAGCTACCTTGGTTGCAAACTAAGGGATGATACTTTTGTGCACACGGTTCAGGATGTGTTCCCTGTTGCATGTAGACAAAGCAAGACCAACAGCAGTAACATCTAAGGAGATGATGGCATATTTACTTTTTTTTTTTTTTTTTGGCGGTATGCGGGCCTCTCACTGTTGTGGCCTCTCCCGTTGCGGAGCACAGGTTCCGGACGCGCAGGCTCAGCGGCCATGGCTCACGGGCCTAGCCGCTCTGCGGCATGTGGGATCTTCCTGGGCCGGGGCATGACCCGTGTCCCCTGCATTGGCAGGCGGACTCACAACCACTGCGCCACTAGGGAAGCCCCCCTTTTTTTTATAGGTATAGTTGATGTACAGTATTATATAAGTTTCAGGTGTACAACATGGTGATTCACAATTTTTAAAGGTTATACTCCATTTATAGTTTTTATAAAATATTGGCTATATTCCCTGTGTTGTAATTATGGTTGTTCTTAAATGTGCTTGATCTCTTATAGAATAGGAGCGATATCTTCTCTGCTTTGGATGTTCTGTCTTCTAGAGTATTTTATATAGGCTGAGTGCTTAGAGAATTTTTGGTTTAGTTATTTTGTAAATATAGATTCAAGGTTCTACAAAGCAGCCCTTCCTAAAAATAAATTGTTTTAAAAGGTTTACAGTCTTCCCTGAATCCTTTCTGTCTTTCCCTTCATGTGTATGAGATGTTTTAGTCGTTGCTGACAGATGACTTTTGATTTTTGTCTTTCAGTCTTACCTCCAGTATTAGTGCCTCGTCATAATGAATTCAACCCACAACACAGCCTTCTGGTTCAGTTTAGAAACTTAAGCCACAATGAACCTCACATGCCACAAAATGCAACGTTTCCAGATTCTTTCCATCAGCCCAACAACACTCCTTTTCCCTTATCTCCAAATAGTCCCTACCCTCCTTCCCCTGCTAGCAGCACATATCCCAACTCCCCAGCAAGTTCTGGACCAGGAAGTCCATTTCAGCTCCCAGGTAAGATTATTTATTTTATTGATACAAAAAAATAATTCTTAAGAGTTAGCAGTTGTTCTAATACTGCTGATCCTCTGGGTGAACTGTTAATATGCCAAGAGCCAACTATTTTTGACTATTCTTTGGTAATTGTTTGACTTCCAGAAGAGTTTGGAATTTTATTTTGCCAAGTACCATAAGTTTAAAAAAATGTAAGTAGACATTTTTCACAAAATATAGAAACAATCCTGAAATTTGTATAGAACCATAAAAGACCCCGAATAGCCAAAGCAGTTTTCAGAAAGAAGGACAAAGCAGAAGGCATCACACTCCCTGATTTCAAACTGTATTACAAAGCTGTAATAATCAAAATAATATAATATTGGCATAAAAACAGACACATAGATCATTGGAACAGAATAGAGAGTCCAGAAATAAACTCATGCAAAAATGGTCAATTATTGGGTGGGCCAAAAGGTTTGTTCAGTTTTTTCCATAAGATGGCTCTAGTAGCACTTAGTTGTCTTTAACTTCAGTTGGAAGAGTTTTGTTAGATTGTATTTGACAGCCGTCATATCAGCATGCATTTAAAAAGAGACTTATCAAAATTGGTCAGTTTTTGTGCAGTCATTTTAATATTGAAGATGGAAGGAAAAAAGCAACATTTTCAGCATATTATGCTTTATTATTTTGAGATAGGTAGAAATGCAACTGCAACGCGTTGGAAGTGACAAGTGTTGGTGAGGATCTGGAGATATGGGAACTCTTGTGCACTGTTGGTGGGAATGTAAATTAGTACAGCCACTTTTGAAAACAGTATGGAGTTTCCTCAAAAAATCAAAAATAGAACTACCATGTGATTCTGCAGTTCTACTTCTGGATATTTATCCAAAGAAAGCAAAAACACTAACTCAGAAAGATATCTACCCCCACCATGTTCATTGCAGCATTATTTACAGTAGACATGATTTGGAAGCAACCTAAGTGTTCACTGATAGATGAATGGATAAAGAAGATACGATAACACACATACACACGCAGTGGAATATTATCCAGCCATAAAAAAAGAATGAAATCTTGCCATTTGTGACAACATGGGTGAACCTTGACAGCATTATGCTAGATGAAATAAGACTGAGAAAGACAAATACTATATGGTCTCTCTCAAATAAGATATGTGGAATCTTAAAAAATAAATAAGAAACTAAGCTCACAGATACAGAGGACAGATTGGTGGTTGCCAGAGGTGGTGGGGGAAGTGGATGAACTGTTTTTATTTTTTTTAGTTTAAATAAATTGAATTTTTTAAAAAAGCAAACACAATTTGGGGGAGATCAGAGATTACCCTCTAAGAATAATGACAATAAAATAAGATAGAATTTAAAAATTGCACTCCCTCCTCCCAACCCACCTTCCCTCTCTCATTGCTTGATCTTTCTCTATAGCATGTATTACAATCCAGTATAGTATATATTGTCTTTATTTACAGTCTGCCTTTCCCCAACCTCCCCCGTCTTGACTATAAACTCCATGAAAACAGGGATTTTATAGCATCTTTTGTTTATTGCTACATACCCAGTACCTATATCAGAATCTAGTATGCAGTAGATCCTCAATAAATATTTGTTAAATGAATAGACAAAGTTATAGCAACACATAAATACATTTACTGCTAACTATAGATATAACCATGTGTCAAGTGGTTGCCAGTGCAGCTTGAGAGATTGAAGCCAAATGGTGTTAATTTGAAAGGTTTCATAGAGAGGAGTCCTATATACAGTAAAGGCAGTGTGTAGTAAAAGCTTATCAAAAACATAAAGACAAAATGACTGATGAATGTGAAGTAAAGTAGCTAATCTGGAAACAAAATGTTGTTAGATGTCAATTGACCATTTATTGGACCAAATTACTAAATCCATATATACCATCAGGCATTAAAATTAAGTTCTACCAAAACAAGAGCAGCAACAAAGGAAGTAGCTATATTTGACGTAAAGTTAAATATTTTCGTATAATTTATAATACCAAGTACCATTTATCAGGTGCCTTTTATGTAACTAATACTGTGATGAAAGATACCACATTAAATTTAATCTTCAGAACAACCAAGTGAGATAGATTTTTTTTGTTTTATGGATGGAAAACGAAACTGGTATTAACCCCAAGAGCTTAAATACCTTGCGTAAGGTCGCACAGCTAGTAAGTGGGGTTCAGGCCCACGTTTCTCTGACTCTAAAGTGTGTGCTTTTTTAACTTTGCTACATTGCTTGTCAAATCATTTTGTACTTCGGTAGGTTAAAATGAACCCCAGTTATCTTTAATTAGGTAACTGATGCACCGATTTGCCTGAAGAAGGATCGTAAGTGGATTTTTAAAGTTGCTAAATTTTGTTAATGGCATGCCTGTCTTATGTGAGTAAATCGTGAGGTCACTGTGTCAAGAAATATTGGGATGCCTACTGTTGTAAGTAGGGTCATATGTAAATATATACTTTGTAGTTTCTTTACTGCAGTGAAGTAGCAATTGATGAAGTTGTATTTTGTTGTGTTGTGTTTCTTTGAAGAGGATTTCAGTTCCAACTGTTTAACTTGCTGTTAGGTGTTTGTTCAAAAACTAATTTTCATCCTTTGTCCTAGATTCAGTGCTGACTGTAGCTCTGTCTCAAAATACATCTTATACAAACGTTGAGGTGAAAAACAAGTTATGTTCAGTATTTACAGTATGAGACAAATAAGTATAGCTGTAGCTTTTATAAAGGTTTTCAACCACAAATGTTGGAACTCAAAAGATATTCTAGTTAACTTTCAGTTTCCTAAGAGCCACTTAATAGGATTTAGCCATTTAATAGGACAGAGCAACCATTTTAAGACATTGCAGAAGAATTAGACAGCTGCTGTTAGTGTTGGCAAATTTTGAAAGAGCATGGTTTTATTTTCCAGTTTTAAATAACCATACAGTATGTGATGATCTTGATAATTCAGAAATGTCTCTGTAGATATCTATCTAAACAAGGATAATCTGTGGCCTTCAGATTGACCTGCAGTAGTTGCAGTTTCTCTGAGCATATGATTCTAAGCAAATGGAGGCAAAATTCTTGACCCTGAATTCTATTTTAGTGAATTTTAGCACTGATCTTACTATCCTGGATTGAAACAAATTCATGTGAACCTGCAGTAGGTTTCTGGTAGCTAATGGGTGTGCTGTCTTTTCTCCTTTTCCCTTGCCCTAAGGTAGCATCCTACATTTTTGTGTGTCTCTGATGTTTAGTAATGAATCCTGCTGGTAATCTTAAGAATTTACAGATGTGTTTAGATTAACTTTGAGCAGGATGAAGATTTTAACTATTCTTTTGGGACTTAACTTGTCTCATTTTCTTCCTCTTAGCTGATACTCCTCCTCCTGCATATATGCCACCAGATGATCAGATGGGTCAAGATAATTCCCAGCCCATGGATACAAGCAATAATTTGATTCCTCAGATTATGCCCAGTATATCCAGCAGAGGTAAGAGAAATACAATACTTTGTTGTTGCTCTTTTTTTTTAACTTCTTAGCCACTTTTAACAACCAGCTTTATTGAGGTGCAGTAATTTATTTTTTAAATTTATTTCTTATACAGCAGGTTCTTATAAGTTATCTATTTTATACATATTAGTGTATACATGTCAATCCCAGTCTCCCAGTTCATCCCACCACCCCCCCACACACACCCCCACCGCTTTCCTCCCTTGGTGTCCATACGTTTGTTCTCTACATCTGTGTCTCAATTTCTGCCCTGCAAACTGGTTCATCAGTACCATTTTTCTAGGTTCCACATACATGCAATAATATACGATATTTGTTTTTCTCTTTCTGACTTACTTCACTCTGTGTGACAGTCTCTAGATCCATCCACGTCTCTACAAATTACCCAATTTCGTTCCTTTTCATGGCTGAGTAATATTCCATTGTATATATGTACCACCTCTTCTTTATTCATTCGTCTGTCGATGGGGATTTAGGTTGCTTCCATGACCTGGCTATTGTAAATAGTGCTGCATTGAACATTGGGGTTCATGTGTCCTTTTTTTTTTTTTTTTTTGTGGTATGCGGGCCTGTCACTGTTGTGGCCTCTCCCGTTGTGGAGCACAGGCTCCGGATGCGCACGCTCAGCGGCCATGGCTCATGGGCCCAGCTGCTCCGTGGCATGTGGGATCTTCCCGGACCGGGGCACGAACCCGTGTCCCCTGCATCAGCAGGCGGACTCTCAACCACTGCGCCACCAGGGAAGCACTCATGTGTCTTTTTGAATTATGGTTTTCTCTGGGTATGTGCCCAGTAATGGGATTGCTGCGTCATATGGTAATTCTATTTTTAGTTTTTTAAGGAATCTCCATACTGTTCTCCATAGTGGCTGTACCAATTTATATTCCCACCAGCAGTGCAAGAGTGTTCCCTTTTCTCCATACCCTCTCCAGCATTTGTTGTTTGTAGATTTTCTGATGATGCCCATTCTAACTGGTGTGAGGTGATACCTCACTGTAGTTTTGATTTGCATTTCTCTGATAATAAGTGATGTTGAGCAGCTTTTCATGTGCTTCTTGGCTGTATGTCTTCTTTGTTTTTCTTTTATTTTTTAAATTAAAAAATTTTTTTAACATCTTTATTGCAGTATAATTGCTTTACAATGGTGTGTTAGTTTCTGCTTTATAACAAAGTGAATCAGCTATACATATACATATATCCCCATATCCCCTCCTCTTGTGTCTCCCTCCCTACCTCTCTCCCTATCCCACCCCTCTAGGTGGTCACAAAGCACCGAGCTGATCTCCCTGTGCTATGTGGCTGCTTCCCACTAGCTATCTATCTTACATTTGGTAGTATATATACGTCCATGCCACTCTCTCACTCTGTCCCAGCTTACCCTTCCCCCTCCGCTTGTCCTCAAGTCCATTCTTTATGTCTGCGTCTTTATTCCTGTCCTGCCCCTAGGTTCTTCAGAACCATTTTTTTTAAAATTCCAGATATATGTGTTATCATACTATATTTGTTTTTCTCTTTCTGACTGACTTCACTCTGCATGACAGACTCTAGGTCCATCCACCTCACTACAAGTAATTCAATTTTGTTTCTTTTTTTGGCTGAGTAATATTCCATTGTATATATGTGGCACTCTTCTTTATCCATTTATCTGTCGATGGACACTTCCATGTCCTGGCTGTTGTAAATAGAGCTGCAGTGAACACTGTGGTACATGACTCTTTGAATTATGGTTTTCTCAGTGTATATGCCCAGTAGTGGGATTGCTGGGTCATATGGTAGTTGTATTTTTAGTTTCTTAAGGAACCTCCATACTGTTCTCCATAGTGGTTGTATCAATTTACATTCCCACCAACAGTGCAAGAGGGTTCCCTTTTCTCCACACCCTCCCCAGCATTTACTGTTTGTAGATTTTCTGATGATGGCCATTCTGACTGGTGTGAGATGATATCTCATTGTAGTTTTGATTTGCATTTCTCTAATAATTAGTGATGTTGAACATTCTTTCATGTGTTTGTTGGCAGTCTGTATATCTTCTTTGGAGAAATGTCTATTTAGGTCTTCTGCCCATTTTTGGATTGGGTTGTTTGTTTTTTTGATATTGAGCTGCATGAGCTGCTTGTAATTTTGGAGATTAATCCTTTGTCAGTTGCTTCATTTGCAAATATTTTCTCCCATTCTGAGGGTTGTCTTTTCATCTTGTTTATGGTTTCCTTTGCTGTGCAAAACCTTTTAAGTTTCATTAGGTCCCATTTGTTTATTTTTGTTTTTATTTCCATTCCTCTAGGAGGTGAGTCAAAAAAGATCTTGCTGTGATTTATGTCATAGAGTGTTCTGCCGATGTTTTCCTCTAAGAGTTTTAGTGTCTGGTCTTACATTTAGGTCTTTAATCCATTTTGAATTTATTTTTGTGTATTGTGTTAGGGAGTGTTCTAATTTCCTTCTTTTACATGTAGCTGTCCAGTTTTCCTAGCACCACTTACTGAAGAGGCTGTCTTTTCTCCATCGTATATTCTTGCCTCCTTTATCAGAAATAAGGTGACCATATGTATGTGGGTTTATCTCTGGGCTTTCTTTCCTGTTCCATTGATCTATATTTCTGTTTTTGTGCCAGTACCATACTCTCTTGATTACTGTGGCTTTGTAGTATAGTCTGAAGTCAGGGAGCCTTATTCCTCCAGCTCCGTTTTTCTTTCTCAAGATTGCTTTGGCTATTCGGGGTCTTTTGTGTTTCCATACAAATTGTGGAATTTTTTGTTCTAGTTCTGTGAAAAATGCCATTGGTGTTTTGATAGGGATTGCATTGAATCTGTTGATTGCTTTGGGTGGTAGAGTCATTTTCACAATGTTGATTCTTCCAATCCAAGAACATGGTGTATCTCTCCATCTGTTTATATCATCTTTAATATCTTTCATCAGTGTCTTATTGATTCCTTCTAGTGTATTTTTCATTTCAGTTATTGTATTGTTCATCTATGTTTGTTTGTTCTTTAATTCTTCTAGGTCTTTGTTAAACATTTCTTGCATCTTCTCGATCTTTGCCTACATTCTTTTTCCCAGGTCCTGGATCATCTTCACTATCATTATTCTGATTTCTTTCTCTGGAAGGTTGCCTATCTCCACTTCATTTAGTTGTTTTTCTGAGGTTTTATCTTGTTCCTTCATCTGGTACAAAGTCTTTACCTTTTCATTTTGTCTGTATTTCGGTGAGTGTGGTTTTCCTTTCACAGGCTGAAGAATTGTAGTTCTTCTTACTTCTGCTGTCTGCCTTCTGGTGGATGAGGCTATCAAAGAGGCTTGTGCAAGTTTCCTGATGGGAGGGACTGGTGGTGGGTAGAGCTGGGTGTTGCTCTGGTGGGCAGAGCTCAGTAACACTTTAATCTGCTTGTCTACTGATGGGTGGGGCTGGGTTCCCTCTGTTGGTTATTTAGCCTGAGGTGACCCAGCACTGGAGCCTACCTGGGTCTTTGGTGGGGCTAATGGCGGACTCTAGGAGGGCTCACACCAACAAGTACTTCCCAGAACTTCTGCTACCAGTGTCCTTGTCCCCATGGTGAACCACAGCCACCCCCCCCCCCCCGCCTCTGCAGGAGACCCTCCAACACTAGCAGGCAGGTCTGGTTCAGTCTCCTCTGGGGTCACTGCTCCTTCCCCTGGGTCCCGATGCGCACACTACTTTGTGTGTGCCCTCCAAGAGTGGAGTCTCTGTTTCCCCCAGTCCTGTCAAAGTCCTGCAATCAAATCCCACTAGCCATCAAAGTCTGATTCTCTAGGAATTCCTCCTCCCGTTGTCGGACCCCCAGGTTGGGAAGCCTGATATGGGGCTCAGAACCTTCACTCCAGTGGGTGGACTTCTGTGGTATAAATGTTTTCCAGTTTGTGAGTCACCCACCCAGGAGTTATGGGATTTGATTTTACTGTGATTGCGCCCCTCCTACCTTCTCATCGTGGCTTCTCCTTTGTCTTTGGATGTGGGGTATCTTTTTTGGTGAATTCCAGTGTCTTCCTGTCAATGATTGTTCAGCAGTTAGTTGTGATTCCGGTGCTCTCGCAAGAGGGAGTGAGAGCACGTCCTTCTACTCTGCCATCTTGAACCAGTAATAATTTATATACCATAAAATTTATCCATTTTAACTGTATGATTCGATGATTTTTAGTAAATGTGTAAAATTTTACACCATCACCGCAATCTAGTTTTGGAACATTTTCATAACCCTTTAAAAATATCCCTTGTGCCTATTTGCAGTCTATCCCCTCCTGTCCCCAGCTCCAGGAACCTTCTAATCTGTTTTCTGTACCTGTAGATTTGCCTTTTCCAAACTTTTCATATAAATAGAATCACAAATTGTGTTGTTTTCAAGATTCATCCATGTCGCACCATGTATCAATAATGTTCTTATTGCTGAACAGTATTTTATTTTATGGATATACCACATTTTGTTTACCCATTTGTCTGTCGATGGACATTTGAATTGTTTCTAGTTTTTGGCTAGCATGAACAATGCTGTAATCAACATTTGCAGATAGGTCTTTTTTTTATTTTTCTGCGTCACAGGGTAAATTTAAGTATTTACGAGAAACTACAAAATTACTGTGAAGTGAAAGCACCATTTTACATTTTTACCAGTACCATATAAGGGTTCTAGTTTCTCCATATCCTCCTAAGACTTGTTATTATTTATCTTTTTGATTATAGTTATTCTGATGGGTGTGAAGTGGTGTCTCATTTGTTTTAATTGTATTTCCCTAATGAGTAATGATTTTGAACATTTTTAATGTACCTAGCCATTCATGTATCTTCTTTGGCTTATTTAAATCTTTTGCCTTATTTTTTTAATTGGGTTGTTTGTCTTATTGTTGAGTTGTAAGAGTGCTGTGTATATTTTAGATAGAAGTCCTTTGTTTGTCTTATTATTGAGTTTTAAGAGTTCTGTATATATTTTGAATAGAAGTCCTTTTTCAGATATGTGATATGCAAATATTTTCTCTCAATCTCTGGATTGTCTTTTCATTTTCTTAATGGTGTCTTTTGAAGCACAAAAGTTTTTAATTTTGATGAAGTTATCAATTTTTTTCTGGATTATGCTTTTGGTGTTACATCTAAAAAATCTATGTCTATCCCAAGGTCATAAAAATTATTCTCCTGTGTGTTCTCCTAGAAGTTCTTTAGCTCTTATATTTATGTCTGTGATTCATTTTGAGTTAAGGTTTTTGTATGTTAACGGTCTAAATTCATCTTTGCGCAAGTAGACATCCAGTTGGTTCTAGCACTATTTGTTGAAAAGAGTATCATTTCTCTACTGAATTGTCTTGGCATCTTTTTCAGAAATCAGTTGACTATAAATTTAAGAGTTTATTTCAGGACTCTCAATTTTGTTAAGAGTTTATTTCAGGACTCTTAATTTTTTGTTGCTCAAAAAATTGATCTGTATGTCTGTACTCACCATCTTGATTACTGAAGTTTTATAGTAAGTTTTGAAAACAAGAAGTGTTAGTCCTCCAACTTTGTTCTTCTTTTTAAAAATTGTTTGGCAATTCTGCATTCTTTGCATATTTTCATATCATTTTAGTATCAGTTTGTCAATTTCTGTCCCCCACCAAAACTCTTCCTTGGACTTTGATAGAGGTCACATTGACTCTTTAAATCAACTTGGGGAGATTTGCTGTCCCCTTCTAGTGCACAGACATGGAATGTTTCTCTTTTCTTTTTAAATTTATTGCTAGGTGTGTGGAAGAATTTTTTAATTTCGAGTTTGGATTCTTCATTGGTAGATAGAAATAAAATTGATTGGATGAAGGCAGTCAAAAGGCACATACTTCCAGTTATAAGATAAAGAAGTACTAGGGATATAACGTACAACATGATAAATGTAGTTAACACTGCTGTATGTTATATACGAAGCTGTTAAGAGAGTAAATCCTAAGAGTTCTCATCACTAGGAAAAAGTTTTTTTCTGTTTCTTTAATTTTGTGTCTATATGAGATGATGGGTGTTCACTAAATTGATTGTGATAATCGTTTCATGATGTATGTAAGACAGATCATTATGCTGTATACCTTAAACTTGTACAGTGCCATATGTCAATTGTATCTCAATAAAACTGTATGAAAAAGACTTAAAAAAGGACTTGCGTCACCTGCATCTTTGATTGCTTTGCCAGTTTGAGCTGTAATTTTAGACATAATTTTTGCTACAAAGATTTAAAATATAAGAGCATTTTAACCACTCTAAAGTTTAGAAATAGGAACTTGAGACAAATTAGATTTTTCTAATAGAAATATTCTGAGCCTAAAGCCCTAAAGGAGAGTAAGGAAACCAATTAACTTTAATTTAAATAATCATGTCTTAAGTAGTGAATGAACCAAGGTCTGTTGTTAAAGAACAACTGTATTAAATCCCTGAAAGATTAGTTTCAAAATGGCATTAATGCAGTGGTTTCAGGTCTAACTAATGAAATAAATTTCTATTGGTCACTATAAAAAATATTTTTTTTAATTAAAAACATACAGCTGATTTTTGTATATTAATCTTGTAACCTGAAATCTTCTGAATTCATTTATTAGTTCTAGTGGTAGGTTTTTTGTGTGTGCATATGTGGATTCCTTAAGGTCTTTTAAATATAGGAGCATGTCATCCATGAATAAAAAATAGTATTTTTTTTTCCTATGCAATCTGAATGCGTTTAACTTCTCCTTCTCTCTTATTATTAAAGGGCATATATGAAAAACCTATAGCTATCATAATTAATGATAGAAAACTGAATTACTTTCCACCTATAATTGGGAGTAAGACAATGATGTCGGCTTTTATTACTTCTGTTCAGTATTGTTCTAGAGAGTCTAGCCAGCAAATTGTTAGTTCTCTTCTATTCCTAGATTGAGAATTTTTATCATGAATGAATGTTGGATTTTGTCAAAAGCTTTTTCTGTATCTACTGAGATGATCATGTGAGTTTTTTGTTCTTTTTTTCTAGTAATAAGGTGTATTACATGAATTGATTTTCTGATGTTAAACCAACCTTGTATTCCTAGGATAAAACCCATGTGGTCATGGTGTATAATCCTTTTTTATATATTGCTTGGCCAGGTTTACTAATATCTTGTTGAGTATTTTTGCTTGTATATTCATGAAGGATATTGGTCTGTAATTTTCTTGTGATGTCTTTGTTTGGTATTGCTGTCAGGTAATAATGGCCTCACGGAATGAGTTGGGAAGTGTTCCCTCCAATTTTTGGAAGAGTTTTTGAAATATAGTATTATTTCTTCTTTAAATATGTGGTAGAATTTACCAGTGAAGCCATTTCGGCTTGGACTTCTATTTGTGGGAAGATTTTAAATAATCGATTCAGTTTCTTTAGTTATTATATTGGTCTATTCAGAGTTTGTTTTTTCTTGAGTCAATTTTGGTAATTTGTGTCTTTCTGGGAATTTGTCCATTTCATCTAAATTATCTAATTTGACATAAAGTTTTTGGTAGTATCCTTTATAATCTCTCTAATTTCTGTAGGAGTTGGTAGTGATGTATTAATTCCTGATTTTGGTAGTTTGTGTCATGTTATTTTTTTCTCGTTGGTTTAGTTAAGGGATTGTCAATTTTGTTTACCTTATTTATTTATTTTTTTTTTGCGGTACGCGGGCCTCACTGTTGTGGCCTCTCCTGTTGCGGAGCACAGGCTCCGGATGTGCAGGCTCAGCGGCCACGGCTCACGGGCCCAGCCGCTCCGCGGCATGTGGGTTCTTCCCGGACCGGGGCACGAACCCGTGTTCCCTGCATCGGCAGGCACACTGTCAACCACTGCGCCACCAGGGAAGCCCTTTGTTTATCTTTTGAATGACAACTTTTCCCTCTTCCATTGAATTCCACTCTAATCTTTATTTCCTTCATTTTTCTTGCTTTGAAGAATGCAAGTTTACTTTTAGTTTACTTTTCTTTTTGTAGTTTCTGAATCTTACATTATTAATTTGAGTTGTTTCTTTTCTAATATGGGTGTTAAAAACTATTTCTTTCCCTCTAATCACACTTTTAACTGCATCTCATGAATTTTTATTTTTGTTTGTCTTTATTTTTATTCAGTTGAAAATATTTTAAAATTTCCGTTGTGGTTTCTTCTTTGACCCATGGATTATTTAGTAGCATGTTTATCAAGTTCCAAATATTTCAAGATTTCCCAAATTTCTTTTTGTTGTTGATTCCTAATTTAATTCTGTTGTGTGCTTTGAACATATTTAGTATGATTTCAGTTCTTTAAATTTGTTGAGACTTGTTTTATGCTTGTTTTTGTATAGCCTGTGACCTAAGAATGGTTTCTAGATTATTAAAGAATTGTTAAGAAGAAGAAGAATATATGACAGATAGTACGTGGCCTGCAAAACCTAAGGTATTGCATCCCACTTGGTCATGGTGTATAATCCTTTTTATATGTTGCTGGATTTGCCCATTTGGGTGGGTAGAAAAGGTTTGCCAACCCTTGGCAAAACGTATAGTCTCTTTTAGACAATACTCCATGTGCCTTTGAAAAAATTGTATATTCTGATGTCGTAGGGTGTCATAGGATCTCTGGATTTCAGTTAGATGAAGCTGGTCAGTAGTGTTCAGATCATCTGTATCCTTGCTTATTTTCTTTCTAATTGTTCTATCAGTTATTGAGAGTGGGAGATTGAAGTCCCCAGCTACTACCGTTGAATATTTATTTCCACTTCTAGTTCTGTTAGTTTTTGCTTCTTGTACTTTGGGGGCTCTGTTGTGTACAATTCAGTAGCATTGAGTACATCCACAGTATTCAGCAAACCATCACTCCTATCCATTTTCAGAACTTTTTCATCATTTCAAATAGAACTCTGTACCTATTAAATAATGACTCCCCATTCCCCCTCACCTTACCCCCTTGGTAACTACCATTCTGTAATTTACATTAGGATTCATTTTTTGTACTAACATTCTTTGGGTTGTAACAAATGAATAATGACATGTAGCCATCATTATATTACCATATAGAATAGTTTCACTTCCCTAAAAATCCTCTGTGCTCTGCCTGTTCATCCCTCCCTCTCTCCTAACCCCTGGCAACCACTGATCTTTTTATTGTCTCCATAGTTTTGCCTTTTCCAGATGTCTTGTAATCGGAATCTTACAGTATGTAGCCTTTTCAGATTGGCTTCTTCACTTAGTAATGTACATTTAAGTCCCCCACCAACCATGTCTTTTCATGGCTTGATAGCTCATTTCTTTTTAGTGTTGAATAATATTCCATTGTCTGGTGTACCACAGTTTATTTATCCATTCACCTCTTGAAGGATATCTTGGTTGCTTTCAAGTTTTAGCAGTTATGAATAAAGCTTCTATAAACATCTCTCTGCAGTTTTTGTGTGGACATAAGTTTTTGACTCCTTTAGGTAAATACCGAGGAACACATGTGCTGGATTGTATGGTAAAAGTTTGTTTAGTTTTGTAAGAGGTCAACAGACTGTCTTCCAAAGTGGCTGTACCATTTTACATTCTCACCGGCAGTGAATGAGAGTTTCTGTTGCTCCTCTTCTTCACCAGCATTTGGTGTTGTCAGTGCTTTGGATTTTGGTCATTCTAATGGTTGTGTTAATTTGCATTTTCCTGATGACATGTAATGTGGAGCATCTTTTTATATGTTTATTTGCCATGTGTATATCTTCTTCAGTGAGGTGTCTGTTCATGTCTTTGACCAGTTTTTCTCATTACCTTGTTCATTTTCTTGTTGAGTTTTAAGAGTTCTTTGTATATTTTGTGTAACAGTCCTTTAACCAAACGTGTCTTTTGCAAATATATTTTCCCATTCTGTGGCTTGTCTTCTCATTCTTTTGATGGTGCCTTGGTGTTGTATCTAAAAAGCCATCACCCTATCCAAGGTCATCTAGATATTCTCCTCTGCTATCTTCTAGAGTTTTATAGTTTTGTATCATAGGTCTGTGATCCATTTTTGAGGTAATTTTCATGAATAGTGTAAGATGTTGTGTCTAGATTCATTTTTTTGGCTGTGAATGTCAGTTGTTCTTATACTATTTGTTGGAAAGACTATCTTGTATCTATTATTGGGGAAGTAACCAAGATCCTTCATCAAAGATCAGTTAACTATATTTATGTGGATCTATTTCTGGGCTCTCTATTCTGTTCCTTTGATCTCTGTTCTTTTGCCAATACCACACTGTCTTGATTCCTATAGCTTTATAGTGAGTCTTTAAGTTGGATAGTGTTAGTCTTCCAGTTTTGTTTTTCAATATTGTGTTGGTTGTTCTGGGTCTTTTGCCTCCTCATGTAAACTTTAGGATCAGTTTATCAATATCCACAAGATGATTTGTTGGGATTTTTATTGGGATTTCATTGACTCTGTAGATCATGTTGGGAAGAACTGACATCTTAAGAATATAGAGACTTCCTACACATGAACATGGACTATATATCTCTGTTTAGTTTTTCTTTGAATTCTTTCTTTAGAGTTTCATAGTTTCCTCATATAGATTTTA
This sequence comes from Grampus griseus, assembly GCF_964374135.1. NCBI lineage: Eukaryota > Metazoa > Chordata > Mammalia > Artiodactyla > Delphinidae > Grampus > Grampus griseus. The sequence goes on from NC_139019.1 coordinate 112,807,272, forward strand.
TATCTATTTTGTTTGGTTTTTACCTAAATATTTAATTTTTTGAGTGCTGATATAAATGGTAATGAATTTTTCATTTCAAATTCTACTTGTTCATTGCTGGTATAGGAAAGTGATTGACTTTAGTATATTAGCCTTACAACTTGCAGCCTTGCTATAAGTGCTTATCAGTTCTGGGAGTTTTTTTGTCAGTCATTTCAGATTTTCTGCATAGACAATCTTGTCGTTTGAGAACAGACAGTTTTATGTCTTCCTTCTCAATCTGTATACCTTTTATTTCCTTTTCTTGTCTTAGTGCCTCAGCTAGGATTTCCAGTGTGTTGTTGTAAAGGAGTGGTGAGCACATCCTTGTCTTGTTACTGATCTTAGCAGAAAAGCTTCTAGTTTTTCACCATTAAGTATGACGTTAGCTGTAAGTTTTTTGTAAATGTTCTTTATCTCAAGTTGAAGAAGTTCCCCTCTATTCCTAGTTTGCTAAGAGCCTTACTTAGTTTTTTAGTTCAAATTTTTGTTTAAAATAATTTTACAGATACTGGTATAGTTAAGTCTTTCAGTTTGCTGAAACAGAGGTTTGTCATCTCAAATTTAAACCTGGATTAGATTCTGCTAGAAAAATAACTTAAAATGTGATGTTGCCTATCCGTGTATATGTATAATTTTGAAAATTGTTATGATCAAGGCATTTCTGATGTTTGTTTTTTTGAAAACAAACATACAAACAGACTGAAAGTCAGGAAGGGCAGTGAGACTTAAGTGAAATATCTGAAAATTTTCTTTTTCATATAGTGCTTGGGTTGGATTAAAGGAAACACAGAGCCTGGAGTTTCTGATAATCATTAAACATTTTTTCTGTCTGGTTTGTTCACAGATGTTCAGCCTGTTGCCTATGAAGAGCCCAAACATTGGTGTTCAATTGTCTACTATGAATTAAACAATCGTGTTGGGGAAGCTTTTCATGCATCTTCTACTAGTGTGTTAGTAGATGGATTCACAGACCCTTCAAATAACAAAAGTAGATTCTGCTTGGGATTGTTGTCAAATGTTAATCGTAATTCAACAATTGAAAACACCAGACGACATATTGGAAAAGGTACTTTTGTCATTTTCCTACATTCAGTTGAATTCAGTCATTTGTTGTGCTTGCTGTGTAGTCTGCATTGTGTAAGCTTCTGGGGCATACAAAGAAGCTTAAGGCATGGTCCTGCCCTCAAGTTGGAGATGTTGAAGAATGTATTAAGTAAAGACAGACTTCTTTTCTTTATCCTACCTATTTTTTCTTCATAGTACTTAGGGTCTGAAATCATACTATTCTGTGTTTATTTTTTTAATTTTCAGTCTTTTTGACTGAAATACAAGCTGTACAGAAATTTGCATTGTTCACAACAATATCTTCAGCAACTAGAATGCTGCCTGGCTCATAGTACATACACAAGAAATATTTGTAGAATATATGAATGCTAGTGAAGGATTAAAATTTTTAAATTATGGTATTTGTGGAATATTTTGGGTTGAAGACTTGAAAGAATTTCCATTATGTTAGAGGAACAGGGTTACTGGTAGGATATCCAGTTTGAATGACGTAAGTCTTCAATGGCTTCACTGCCACTTCTCCCACCTTTTAAATTCAGGTAACAGGGTTTTATTTATAATTCATCCTGCAAGATAGTTGCCACAGCAAACAAGGAACTTTTCACATTGCAGTGAAATGTCTCATGCATCAAGTGGTCAGAAAGGAAACCTATCCCAGGTAGAGCTGTTTGCCTCTCTTTTAAGAAGTTTTGTTTTTACCACTTGCTACTTTTTGCTTCTTTGACTTGAGGAAGTCTTGGTCCAAATTAGGAACAAAAGGTAAATAACTTTAATTGTAAAATGATTTCTTATAGAAGAGATTCAGAAAAATACTATGTCCAAAAATAAGTTGGAAAGAAAGTTTCCATTCTTTTTTGACAGAACTGTCAACTTGCCATGATTTTTTTAGGTAAAATGCCTCACTTCTATGCATTGATTTTTCATTCTGCAGTAGAATAATTTAAGAGAAATCTACTTGGTGAATTCTTAAATTCTAGAATCATTTTCCTCTTTTTTCCCAGTATACAGTTCTAGGATCCTTTCTTCCATGGCTCATTTTTATTTGCCCAGAAGCAAAACTAGTTTTTAATGTCATAGCCTGAAACTAGTCTGTGACTCACATGTGTGTACTATGATGGTCTTTTTAGTACTATTTGCAGTAGAGAAAAGTTGGGAACAACTTCAGCTCTAGCTATATAATTTGAATTTTTAAATATTGAACATTCATATATTATTTATATATATTTTAAATACCCAAAACATTTTTTTTAAAGGAAAGTAAAATACATCTGCCATTTAAAGGCTTTTCCTATGACCTGAAATTACATATGTGACTTAGCTTCTTTTTTTTTAAATGCTGCAGACCTTTCCATTAGAAAAAAGAGTGCAAAACTTTTTGCCAAACAGCTATTCATGATAGTTGATAGCACTAAGAATTCCTTTGAAAGGACTCATCATAAGGTGCTTTTTGGGGATTTTTTTTTTGCCATTGCTTTCTTTCATAGAGATGATAAATGATTGTTGGAAAAGGAAAAAAAAACCTGAGAACTGATAACCTAATATGCTGCCAACATGAGGCTTAAGTCTTAGTTATTTGAGGATCATTTTAGATTTAGGCACATTAACCTCTTGATTATCTTTGGCAGCATAAGGCCATCTAGTGGTAGCTCCTGTCTGAAGACTTGCTATAGTGTAGTGGTTATTCTTGGTTGCACCTCATACAACTTCCTCGATTTCATTATACTGCTTTGTTAAGTTTACTCTTGTAATGCCTGTCTTTTTAAGGTGTTCATCTGTACTATGTTGGTGGAGAGGTGTATGCAGAGTGCCTCAGTGACAGCAGCATATTTGTACAGAGTAGGAACTGCAACTTTCATCATGGCTTTCATCCTACCACTGTCTGTAAGATTCCCAGCAGCTGCAGCCTCAAAATTTTTAACAATCAGGAGTTTGCCCAGCTTCTGGCTCAGTCTGTCAACCATGGATTTGAGGCAGTATATGAGCTTACCAAAATGTGTACCATTCGAATGAGTTTTGTCAAGGTGAGTGGGTTGTGACCTGTAGTTTAATTTGAGTCACTGTAAATATGTATATTATATGTCTGTAGGTTATAATTTTAAAAAGTCTTTGTTAAATGAAAGGTAGTAACTATTTTTTACCTGATTTAATAGGTTTTTAAATAAAATTCTTGAATTTATAACTTAAACCACATGATTGGTCTAAGATTTTATTTTATAATCCAGACATTATAAAGTGCTCAGTATTGATATTGATATTGAATAGGGGCTGAGTTTATAAAAGAATTTCAGTTAAAGGCTAAATTGCTAGAAAGCATTTAATATTAAAATTGCTTTTTAAGTTTCTTAGCTTCAGCAGTTTCAATCATTATTGGATCCCATTAGGTTGATGTAAAGAATTCTTTACCATACTAAAATTATTTTCCTTGTTTTAAGCTCTGTTATTAAGGATTTGAAAAGTTCAAAGAACTTTTCAAATTTATCATTTGCTCTTGGCCTAATTTTATTGGTATTCCAAATGATGGTGCATAAGCAAAATTTAGAAAGAATTTTGGTGTTATATTTCAGCAACCTGTCCTGTACCTGCTTGTTCCTTAAGGATTTAGCCAAAGAAGAGCAATTGTCAAATGCTCTGTGTACGTTTTTTTTCTTTTTGGCCCACAGCCCCACAGCCCAGTGTTTTCTTGCTATAGGCTTTGTTATAGGCCTGTTTATGCAGCAGTTTATCAATAGCCCTGAAGGCATTTCCCTTGCCTTCTATAGAAACATGGCTTTTGCATATTCAATTTAGTCTCCCAATCCACCCTCATCACAGCTGCTTACTTTTCCTGGGCCAGGACTACTGTAAGCAGTAAAGCAGAGAGCTAGTTAAATTCAGGCAAATAGAAGTGGAAAAATTCTGTTTTACTCTTTGGAGTTTTAGGCTAAAGTGGTCCAGCTCAATTCATCCCAGTAATTTCCCATCTTAAAGGATAATGATATGTGACTGCCACTTTAATTACATTTGTATGCATTGATCAGATTTACAACGCCTTATCTGATGTTTAAAAAAACCCCTGAAAATCGAAAACTTTTTGTTTACAAAATCTGATGTGAACTTACATGAGGTTATATTTGAGTTTTATTTATCCCATTAAGAGAGAATCTAGCTCACTGCAGGAATATTAATATTTTAATTATGAGGTATTTTACCATTATTAACTTCCTAAAAGTAATAAAAAAAAGAATTCTGAAACATATCTTGTTCCAAGGGTTTCTATTAAGGGATTATATGTTATTATAATGATGCAGCTATTGTGTTGCTTTTAATTTCATGGTGAATGCTAAGATTGGTTTTGTGATAGTTTTTCCTTTAGGTATGTCTGTATATCTCTACTGTTAAAGTGTATTTTTGTTAGTGTGTTGAGATTGGTTTCGACTGGTTGACAATTTAAAACGTGACTTGCCATGTTATCTGTTCATTTTCATAGGGCTGGGGAGCAGAATATCACCGGCAAGATGTTACCAGCACCCCATGTTGGATTGAGATTCATCTTCATGGGCCTCTTCAGTGGCTGGATAAAGTCCTCACTCAGATGGGCTCCCCTCTAAACCCCATTTCTTCTGTTTCATAGTGTAGAAGTATTCTTTTTCAGTTATATTATTAGTGGACTTGTTTTAATTTTAGGGAAAATTTCAGTACAGATACTGTGAGCTTACATGGAAAACAGATATTACAGCTTATTTTTTTTCTACATAATTGTGACCAATACATTTGTTTTTGTGATGAATCAACATCTGTTTGTATTCATGTTCATGTGATTAACTCTCAAAAGTGTTGTGAAAGATGCAAAGTGAGTATTGTGCCCCAGTTCAGAAGTTTGGCATTGATCTTAAACTGGAACATACTTTTGCCTTATTGTCCCAGCAGTTTTTTTATTTGTTAAATTTTTTTGGAAAAGTAATAGATCACATGATGAAAATTATAACAGTATAAGAAGGTGTTCAATGAGAGTCTTCCGTTCTATTCTTGATTCTCCAGAAGCTGTACTTTTACCAGTTTCTTAGTCCTACCAGCTTTAAAAAAGTGTAATTCATTGTTTTATAAAAGCATATGGTAGGGGCTTAAAGGAAACTATAAAAAAAAAGTCGTTTATTTGAAGGAACACTATGCACTGCTCTAACAGGTAGTGTTCAGTAAAAGCCAAGTGATAGTTTTCTAAGTGACATAAAATTTACATTTAATACAGCTAAATGTTTGTCAGTGTATTGTGACTTCACTCAATATTATCTTTTGTAAAATATTTCCTTTTTTTAAAAAAACTTACTGCAAACAACGGATCTCCAGTACATGTCATTTACTCAGATCTGTCATAAGTACTACTTTATAGCTGGTGACAGTGCATGCACGGCCTTGTGCAGTTGTGTTTGCTGCTTTTGGCCAATGTTGCAAGAACTCTAATTTTGACATGCATTAATCTTTTATTTTGCACTTTGATGGGTGATAGTTTTTAGAGTAACCTTTTGTGAAACACACTCAAGTGACTTGGACTTACATGTTCATCCTTGCTTCCTTGGTACCCCTTTTGTATTAAACACTGCAATTTATAGATTACAGTTATAGGAAGTTATGCTTTTTCTAGCTTTTGTTGTATTTTCAACCTAGATTGTAAGACTGTTATTCTGTAGCTCCAATTGAAGGTGCCTTTTTAATTCCCTGCAGGATGATATTAATGTTGGAAAATCATGTACTTCATCCCATTGCTCTTACTTGTGTCTGTTTCCCCATGCAAGGACCTGTGTCCTGTAGCCATAGGAGCCTCTTCAGTCTGGCCCCAAGGATGAGGCCACCTGTCTGATGCTTAAATGAATTGAGCTAGCTGATTTGAAAACATTCACATATCAAAGAATACAGACTATTCTCTCAGTTACCATGGGTGCTCTTTTTCCATTTTTTTTAGCACCTATGTGGATACCAGTCTCCACAATCCTCAGAGAGGAAAGACATGAAAACTCTAAAATATTCATTTAATCAGTCATGCTTAAGGGCTTTGAGTAAAGGACTCTTAACCTCTTTTTCTAGGGAGCAGTCAGATGGACACTTAGTTATGGCATGAAGAACAAATACATTATTTTGGGAAAAAAAAATCACCTAACTTACCTATTAGAAGAAGCTTATTTTCCAGTGCCTTTTAAAAATATGTGGAGCCATGTCAGTCTTCTGTTTAAAATGTTAGTTTCATTTGACTTTCTACTTTGCCCTTTGTGCTCTTATGAGGAAAAAAATGCATTTTTTGAGTAAAGGAGAATGCAGTTCCTTTTGTTTTCCATAACATTATTTATTGCTTTTATAAAGTGCAGCCAATGGATGGTTTTAGTTCTCTCAGATGAAGTGCCATATGTGTTCCAGCTCACAGTCCTTTGCTAAGTAAAAGGAAACTTTCTGACAGTCACCTGAGCATCATTCTTCTACTTAACAGGCTCATGGCACAATCTTTGGAACAAATTTGTAGAATAACTACCTAGGTTGACTGGCAGATACATGTAATCAACTTCAGTGGGCTTGAGCTGGTGGAAACTATTGAATTGTTTTATTGATGCTTACAACTGAGTTAATTAAAAATTGTTTTTATTCATGTAACAGCCTTTAGAGTTAGCAAGATTTTATGTGATTGGCTTTCTCTGTGTTTTCTCTAAGGAGCTGTGTCTCGAATGACAGTACTGAAGCAATTAACTGGTAAGAGTTTCATATAGAAGTATAATTAAGCCTGTTGTATTTCCTAAAAGTTGTTAACTCCACATCCCTGAGTTTTATATGAAAACTTCATTCAATCCAGCTGGTCCTATAATTCCTGAGGATGCTCAGTACAGGAATGGATGGGAAATAAAAATTAGCCAGTGAGATTAAAAAAACTAAGTAAAATTCTACCAATGAAAAAAGCACCTCTGAAAGAAACCATTTCATAAAATTACAGTTTTAAGCTTTCATTTAATCTCCAGAATGGTTTATAGTCAAATTTATGAAAACATCATCACAACCAGAAAAATCACATTTTATAGCATGTACAACATTGAAATAAATACACGCCAGCTGAAAAGACAGAGTCTGGGAATAATAAAACTACAGCCAGTTTGGTAAATGCAAAAAGAGGAACAGAATCGAAATTAATCTCAGTAATGGATTAAAGCAACAAAAAGATGCTGACTGGAAAAAATAATTTAAGAGGTGCATTTGACTAACATCTCTACATAATTACCTGGCTTACCTTATGGAATATAAACTAGTAGGCATGTTACTGATCTACTGAAGTGAACGTTTTTTCTTTAGAGAAAATTTAAGGAAGACATCAATCTAAATGTCAAATATATATATCAGACTATAAATCACTTTTTACATTTTCTTGTTATGTAAGTAAACTATCAGTATGATAATAGAATTGTCTGGGTTTCTGAGGTGAAATCCACAGTAAGATTACTGTCAATAGGTAGTTCAATAAGTTATACTTAATAGTATGGAAAGAGGGTGTAGCTATTTTATACTTTTCATAACATTTGAGAGTAAGACATTCTTTTAGGATGTAAAATGATCAGTAAGTATTCAGATTTGGAATCTATTGTTAAGATAAGGACTGGGGCTCACATTATATAACCTTCAGTATTATCTTAGAGTACCTGTGGGAAACAGTTCCCCTGTAATAATGTTCTTTTAAAGGAGAAAGTTTATACAAAAATGAAATCATGCCAGTAGCAGAGAAACTCTAAATTCAACTTTGATAGTACCTGTTTAAGTGTTGTATTTCTATTACAGAGAGCATCTAATATACCATTTTAGTTCCATTTCTTTATACTTTTTCTAGTTGCTTGCTTAATATTACTTTGGATCATTATCATTCTCCTACTTAAAATATATTAATATCTTTTATACTTTCTGAAGAAGGAAAAATCTTTTGATAATTATTAAATTCAGCTTCCGATGGTGATTTAAATTTTGGACCTATTAACTTTTAAGAGGCTCAGAGCTCTTCCTTGTCTTATTAGTTAAATCCTCACTTAATCTCTCTGGTAGGAATTATGAATGTGTGTCCTCATTATACCCATCAGCTAGATAAGCAAGAATCTTTTAAGGTAGTAGATAGCCTGCTGGTTTTAGAAGTGTTTGGTGATTTTCATTGGCAGGAGTTTTCCTAAGTATTGGTTTATGGGCATCTCCTCAGATATTCGGTAGCGCAGCTTTTTGGGTGGTAATCTCAGGTTTGATGCCTGTTTCAACCCCTGGAGAGTAGCATTTTCCTCATTAAAACAGGTGGGACTGGGGAGGTTTCCTTCTCACAGAAGATGCATGTATGGAGAGAGAATTTGAGGCATTTCTTTTATGTAAACAATTCTATTCCATACCTGCTAAACAGAAATTTAGTTAGTTCTTTGTAATTCACTGGATTGAAGTTTAGCATGTCCTAATTACAAGAGGTAAGAGTATTTGTCAAGCCTTTGTTATATTGGATTTTTCATAATAGAAACTTCTCTTCTAAAATGCAGTTATTATGATTGAGGTGTTACCCTAAAATTGGATGATTTACAAAAACCAATGAGAAGGATTTTACATACCAAATTTTTTTAAAAATAAGAGCTTATGCTGTAATATTTGCTGTAGCAATTGCTGTAAAACACGTGGTGAGTTGTTTTGTTGAAAAGATCTAGTCTCAGAGCAGGATTCTTCTGTTATTTATGACAGAGTGAAAAAGGTTTGTGTCCAAATAATTCAGTTCTTAAAATTCCTAAATTCGTCATAAACCATTGTCCTTTAAGGATTTATTTGAAGATAACTGTTTTTTAAAAGTTTGAAATTTTGTGTAGAGGTAGATTTTGTTTTACCCCGTTGATAGGTAGTACCTTCTTAATACTAGCTGGTGTTAGCTATAACAGAACTCCAGTGAGGCCAAACAATCCCAAGTAAAGAAGAAGTCTTTTAGAATCAGATTTTCCCTTCTAATACCATTGGAGATGATGTTGCTTTGATTTATTCATAAAGTATTTTAACTGTAGGGACTCTTGGAGATAATAGTTGGGCAAGTGCTTTTCTTTTCAACGTGGTTGGTTAAAGTTGCATTTTGAAAATCACTTATGCTAAAATTGGGTAGGACTGTAATCATGAAAACTGGGTATTTGTGTGTAATCCTGCCCATGTTCTCTTAAAAAGATATTTCATATGCAGATGATAAAGACCAAATCACTGGCTGCACTCTAGGTCTGCTTCTTACTTGTACTTGTTCTTCTTCTGTTTATGTTGTAGAAAATGAAATTCTAGCAACATGCTTCAATTCTGTTATCTTTTTGATACTTATAAAAATGTATTAGGTTTTACTATATTGTGCTTTTCAAAGCCATAACTCTTAAGAACTTTGTTTTTGGATATTGTTTGCTAATACTTTATTTTAATAAATCTCAAAATCTGCTTAATGTGTGTTTTTGTTTGTTTTGGGGGCTATTCTTTTTTGATTTAACATGTTTCATTGAGTGAAGTTATAAAAAAGGATGAGATTATCAGTTGCTGTGACCGGCTGTGTTATCTGTTTGTGCACTAGCGATAGAAATTGAATATACTAGGCCTTTCCACCCAGCATGAGGTTTCCTCAGAAGGATCAGTATGTTTCTATTCTGTTTATAAGAGAGTTGATGTGTTTTTCTCTGTTAGTTTAGTTTTGTTTTGAAAAAGGATTTGAATCTAGAGTCTGGGGTTTTTTAGTTTAACCACTAATTTCCCTTCCCTAGCTCTATCTAAAATTAGAGGTCTTGACCAGATGATTGAGAGACAGAATAGTTGTTAGCAGAGCTGGCTTTGGAGTCTGCTTGCCTGCATTTGAGTCCTGGACCTCAGAGCTTCCTTAACTCTGTGCCCTTAGGCTTAACCACTCTGTGCCTCAGTTTCCTGATCTGTAAAGTAAAAGTCTACTCGTAGGATTTGGGGGAAGTTTAAATAAAGTAATACAAATATAGTACTTAGTGCCCGCCACATCAGAACTCTTTTGTTATTATTATTATCATAACCATCATCTCTTACATTTCTGCTACTTCTTTGAATCAGAGGAATTATTTCTGATGCTACTTGACCTTAGTAGATTAATCCTTGATTACCCACTTTGCGAATTAGCCTTGTTTTTCTTAATTTTCTCCTTTTAAAAGAAGTTCAAAATCACAGATTAGTTTTGTCATCCCCACCAAATGCCTGCCTACTTTTACTACGTTCTGTGTTGTATATACAAGAAGTACAAACTTATTCTAATTAGAAGGGGATGGTGAAAATCCATGTGTCCCCACTAGAAAAACCCAAACTAAATATTTTAACCTGAAAGAATAAATATAAAAGCTCTTATTATTCTCTTTAGAGAAAAGGCTTCATCAAAAGAATCCATATCTGCAAATTGCAAATCAGTTTCTTCTTATGCTTTTTTTTTCTTTTTTTTTTTTTTATTTCAAGTGTAAGGCGTTTAGTAGCAAGTTCACTGTTTTAGAAGCATACTTTAAAAACATTTGTTCTGGCAAAAGATTTCAGTGAACAGTGAGAGGTGGTGTTGGCTTCTCTCAGATTTAAGATAATTAGTTTTCAAATTGCAATAGCCAAAACAGTTCAGGTGACAGGGATCAATTGTGACAGCGGCTTCAATTTTCTTTTAGACGCGAGAACTCAGTGGCTAATGCTATTCCATATTACAGCAGTTTTGATGCAATTCATATTTTATAAATATTTATAAGAAGGCTATCAGCGGGCTATAAGAAAGTATTTCCCCCTCCCATTTAACATGTTAAATATTACTGTGTTTTTTGTTGTTGAATTTGTAAGCCTATCTTAATAAACTGACTTTTGTAAAAAAAAAAGTCCTGTGTTCTTTCCGTCTAAATCACTTTTTGTGGTTGTATTTTAAAGGGGCTATAGGGAAAATATAAGGAAGAGTTTTTGGCACCTTGCTTAACTATCTCCATCTTAAAGTATGTTGCATGGGGGTGGACGGAGGATTTAGGTTGGTGGTTAAGATTATTATCAATATTGTTTCAAGTGGACGTGTGTTATAGTTGCTGTGAGGGGTGTTTCGTGAGGCAGTTTTTTGATGTTTGGGATGGATTTTGAAAGCCTTCTTATACTTTTTCTTAATCTCTTACCCCTTTCCTGTCACCTTTTATTTCATTTTAAATAATAGTTTTATCTGAGATAAATGCTGAGAATTTTAATAGTAGAGAAAAGTATGAACTAAAAATCCCAAACCAATAGTGAACCACTAAACATCTGTGAATGTATCCTTCTAAACTATTCAGGTAGTCATTCTACATCAGTCCTTTCCTTTCTTTGACAAGAATTTAGCTGATTATGGGTGAAGCTATAGCTCCTTTTTTGAAAGGGTTCTAAGAGAAATTGGTTTGGTTCCAAAGTGTTTCTTGAATTCTGTATCCCCAAGAGAGCATTGTCCTCTGAGCTGTCTCTTGTTTTGTTGAATGGCAGACCTTTCCAAAACATATTACATCAAGCTTAGCTCTCCAGATATTTTAATGAGACTGCTGAAGTGACAGAAGGAGCCAATTGGGATTAATCTGGGAAGGCGTTCAGAAAGAAGGAAAATAAGACTTTGGAAAAGAAGGAGAAAGAAAAAAAAGTTTTTCATTCTCCATAGCATTTATCACCGTCCAACATCCTACATGTTTTATTTCTCTACCCTGTTTATAGACTGTGTCATCTCATGGGAATGTAAGCTGTGGCCAGATATGTGTTCCCACTGCTAGAACAGTTTTTGATATATTGTAAGCAGTCGAATATTTGTTGAATGAATGAGAGTACTGAAACCAGATATGATTTTTTATACTAGAATTTAGCTTTAAATTATGTAATAAGACAATACTTAATTGAATGGATTGGAGCTCAGTACTTTATTAGATCTCTTTATTACCCACCTCATAGGAGAAGAAAGGGGGAAACTCAACTAAGAACGTTCATATTTATTCTTTCTCTTTGAGCTTTTGGACCTTTGCCCCAAAGTTATCAGGCTCCTGGATTGTTGCTTAGAGAACCTACAAAATTAACAGGCAACTTGGAGCTTTAACCTGTTGACATTTAATATTTTCCCAGAGAATCAAAAGGGCACAGTTTCCTTGATGTATTTGACAAGAGAAAATAACAACAACAACAAAAAAAGTGTGCTTTTTAGTTCATGGCTTACAGGGGCAGGGGCGGCAGTGTTAAGAACCCTGTAGTTAGATTTTAGTGCCCTGGTTTAGATTCCATAATATCACCCCCAACTGTTGTGCCTGAGGGTCAGGCCTTTAATTGCATTCAGGTGGGGCACCCTATGCAGTGCCTTTGAGAAACAGAACAGTGACCTGTGTTTGTACTTCAGAATAAAAGATTAATTTTGCTAAAGAGAGTGCGTGTGTGATTGTGGGGGGAGAGAAAGCAGAGGAGGGTTTGAAGGGCTATGCAGACATTAGTTAAGATTAATGGTAAACATCCCTTGGTTGTCTTTTCTTTACATAAAATTCTGTGAATTTTACAGAATTTGTTTAGGCCAAGTTAATGATGGCAGTGAAGGTGAAGATGATGAATGCAAGCACAAACTCGTTATGTATGAACAGGGAGCCTGCAAAGATGATCTTCATATGAAAAGAAAGGTGCTGTCCTTTTACTGTCTGTTTAATAAACTGCTAGACGTTTACCATACCCATTTTCTCTCCTTAATCGTTGAACACCTCTGTCCAGCTGCATACCACATTTCCCAGCCTCCCTTTCAGCTGTGGCCAGTCATGCGACTAAGCTATGACCATTGGCATAATAGCAGAAATGATACGTGTCATTTTGGCATAATGCTCCACAGAGGAGCCCTCTTGCTTTTTCCCCCCTTCCCTGTGGCTAGAATGCAGATAGCATGGCAGGAACTAGAGTAGCCACCTCAAGGTGGACACGGGAGCCAAGGGATGAGGGCGACAGAGTTGTGCTACTCTTGGAAGGTTATGTGGAAAGGAAACTTGGAGGTGGGGAGTGCTCTTTGTTGTAACAGTCAGGCTGTAACCTGGCGAGTCCTTACTTGCTTCTTCACTTACCCTCACCAGACCTTTATTGCGTGCTTACTGCAAGTCAGGCTTCAGGCTCGGCCGCAGAGCTGTCGCAGGGAGTCATTCCTGCCCTCATGGAAAGCGAAACTATAACATAGTTTAGTGGTTTCAGTCTCTATCTAGTTAGGGTTATTTGATGAATTTTGGAGGGTGGAGGAGGGGCAGAAATGGAGAATCAAGGAGACTTTAAAAAACAGGCTCTACTCCTGTTTTTCCGAATATCTTGATTTTTTTCTGGTCCTACGTGAGCAGTATCAGGTTGTTTGTTCATTTGTTTAACTAATATTTGAGGGCCTATTAGATGTCAGGCTGAGGAAAAACTGAATAAAACAAAAATACTTTCTCTCAAGCATCTTCATTCCGGTTGATGGAGACAAAATAAGACAAAAAATATATAGGGTAGTGGTAAGTTCTAAGGAGAAAAAGTAGGAAAGGAAGATTTGAAATGTCAGGGGCGGGAGAAGGAAGGTGGTTGAAGGTTTAGATCCAGAAACTAGAGACGGTCTCATTGAGAAGGAAATCTCTGATCAAAGTCCAAGAAGAGGTGAGGGAGTCAGTATGTGAAGTAGTGATTTAGTTGATTCTTAGTCAAGGCAATTCAGAAAGCATATGAATGACATGGTAAAGAACTCAGCTTCCCTGCAGGAAAAGGAGTAATTCAAGCAGAAATAGCTAAAGGTACAGACTTTTAAATTGCACATTCTTTAGTCTCTGCAGGATACAATAATAACTGAAGTGTTACATAGATGGAGACAAGAAATGTCAGTTGCTAACAACTTGGTGGATTACTACCTCCAGGAAACAGGCCAGTTGGAGGCCTGATCAATGAGGAGTGTTCAACTCAATATTTCATCTGATGCAAGTTTAGTTTAAGGCAGCAAATCAAAGGTGAAGTGTTGGGATGAAGAACCCACAGGCAAGAGTTTACCTTAACCTCTAGCTGTCTTTCCATTATATTCCAGTCAACAAATACTTATTCAGTGTCTATTTTGTGCTTAACGCTATGCTGGGCCTTAGGAAAGCAGCAGTGAGCAGAGCAGGCACATGCTGTCCCTGACCTCCTACAGCTTACACGGCAGTAGAGGGGAGACGTTAGGCCATGAACTACAACAGAGTTACTTGATGGCTGCGGTAAGGGACCTGATCGGCGGCTGTGAATGAATGTAACTGACCTCCTCTGAGAACTCGGGCAGATCCATTTTGAGGAAGAGATAGAGACCTGAGGGATGAGGAGGCATTAGCTGGATGAAGGAGGGGGGACAAGCAGCTTAGGCAGAGAGGCTTTAGGGATCAACGGGCCACTGTGTCTTGAGCCTGGAGTGCAAGAGGAGTGTGAGGGGATGAGGCTGGAGAGGTTGGTGGGGGCCAGAGGATGCTGCATCTTGTAGGCCAAGGTTAGAGTTTTGTTTTAAATCCTGAGAACAAAGAGAAGCCACTGGAGTGTAAGCTGGGGCTGGAGGCAGATACTGGGATCGGACGCGTGCTTTGGAGAGAGGCAGAAGTGAATGCTGGGCTTTGAATTCAGGTCACGTTGGTGGAGATGGAGGGGAGTAGATGGAGCAGAGTGGTGTCTAGGATGGACTGCACATGGGAAGATGAAGAAGAGTTCAGGGTCAGGATGACCACCATGTGCTTTTTACTTTGGGCAACCAGATGATGGCTCAGTTTACTGAGATGGAGAAGACTGGAGGAAGGTCTAATTTATATGGAAAGGTGATGAATTTTAGTCACTGAGGGAAAGCAGTTGCTATTTTTGCTGCTGCAAACACTTTTGAAATGGTCACCCTGATGGCGAATAATAAGGATAGCTCACATTCGAGCACTTACCACATGTCAAACATGAGCTGAACGCCTTACCTCCAATGTCTCCCACAATGGTGAAAATCCCGTGAGCCAGGTACTGTTATTGTCTCCATTTTACAGATGAGGAAGCAGGTTTTCGGAAATCGAGAAGCATGAGCGTGGCATGGAGTGGATGGCCAAGGTCAGGTTACCGGGCTCCAGGACTCTGGCTCTTGGTCTCTACATTATGCTGCTTCTCCTGGTTCCTGGCATCTTTAACCACTTCCCTAATTTCCACCCTACCCACCCTCTTACTCCCCATCAGAAATGTCTTCTCAACCCTCTCTCCTGCCCCAGTGACTGGTTATGGAAGAGCAGCCCAAAAACGTGTGTCATAGGTCCTATTCCTCAATTTAGCTTGTAGGCCCAGCCCTTCCAAGGTAATTCCAAGACATCATGGGCTTGGTGGAAGAACAAAGGGCAGGAGGATGTGTGTGCATAGATCGACCTTCCTGATACCCATCTAAATGTCCAGTTACCACGTTATAGTCCACTTACCCTGCATATCAGCAGAAGACAGACATGAACTCAGCTACATCCTTTCCAGAGGAGAATCTGGGTCTAGGTCCCACATGACAAAGGACCCATTACTGCTCAACTAGTCTAACACTAGCCTAGAGATGAGAATGAAATTATTTAGGGTCACAGCCCTGGCAAAAAGCAGAACCCTAGTCCAGTTCTTCATACTGACCCTGCTTGGTTTCTAGATTCCAGATCTACACGGCGCAATTCCTTAGGAATTTCTTCCAGAAGTACCTGTTCATTTGAAGTGGGCAAACCTTTGGCTGAGGTGGCTAAGACCACTGAAACCCTGTAGAGACATCAGAAAGATGGTTTCCAAGTTATCTCCATCTTAGCATTTTTTAGCTTTAACCTCTTGCTGCCTTGGGACAGTGTTGTATTACGGGATCCCAAGAACCTCCTGGATCACTCTGGCTTCAACTGGTTCTGGTCCAGGAACTTCAGATGACCTCTAAGCCAGAAGTCCACTGATAATCCCCCCCACCCCCGCATTTTTTTGTGGTCACAGTAGAGCTGTGGTGAGAGCACATCCTGTTCGTGGGTCAGCTTCTCCCTTCGGCAGTGCTGCCTCAAGCCTAAGGCTCAGTTACAATAACAGCTAATATTTGAGTGCTAGCATGTTACACTGATTATATCATTTGACATTCAACCCTGTAGAGCTAGGTGATATAATACTCATTTCACAGATAAGGAAACAGGCTAGGATAGATTAAGTAATTTGCACAGGTCACACAACCAGTGAGCAGTGGAGCTGGGGTTTAAAGCCAGACAGACTCCAGAGCTTGTGCTTCTGACCACTCTGCATACTGCCTTGAGATCTATCCATGGGGAGATGTGGAGGCGGAATACGCTATCTCTACATTAGTCTCTTACCCCTCACAGACCCCAGACTAAAGCTGGAGGGTCCCGCATATCAGCAGTGTGTGATTTCATTATGCCAGCCAGGGCTCTCATACCTCCTTAAAATTTATTCCATTTTGTCTTCTCTGCAACCAAGGGTCACATGGATTAGCTGAGTTACCATTACTATAGGCTAGAAAGGTTTAGCTACATTTCCAAAAACCAAACTGTTCTGTGAGGTTATCATAGAATTAGCTCCATTAGGGCTTGGTTGGTGTTAGCTCTCCAAGACATGGGTAATCAAGCCCAAGATGAACTGTCAGCTGCTCATCTCTGCTGCTTCATGGGATAGGAGCAGGAGGGGATCTTGGGCACTGGCTGAGGAGGAGTGGTGGTGAGGAGCCCTAGCCTGAGACTGGAGCCGTAGCAAGTCTTTTCCCAGCCTCAGCTGGGGTCCTTAGATGGGTTTCAGTGTCAACCCTCACAAAAAGTTTGTAGCACTGTGTGCCTGTATGCATTTTGCCTGACAGGCGTCCTTAGTATTCTTCAGATTCTCAAAATCGGAGTGACCCCTAAATGGTTTAAAACTACTCGATTAGATAATCTACCAAATCTCCTTTAAGTCAAACATTCTCTAAGCTCCGGTGTCCTAATGAGCCAGGTGACTCCTGAAACTTTTAAACCACCGTAAAGAATTCTCCCTAGAATTAGATTAACTTTGAAAATGGTCAAGGTTATCACAATTCTTTCTATTCCCTCTCAGGTTCTTTGAAATCTGCTCCTCCAAGCTGGGCTTATTCATCCATTGCTTTCCTGCTGTGTTTTCCAGAGCTGGCCTCCCTGTCTACCTTGGGCAGAAGTGCTGAGCAGCTGCCCCCATTGCCTGACCCTCAGGCCCGCCCTTCACCAGGTGGTTCTGGTCCAGAAAAGGCTCCTGGAAGGGCTCAGGCCCAGAGAGGCTCTGAGAGCGACGGAGTGGATGCCAGGTGGGAGGAACCACCCCACAGGGAAGGTCTCCATGGAGCCCTATTAGAGGGAATTTTTTTTTTTCAGCAGATGAGGCAGCAATTCCTCTTTGAGACCCACTCGGAAGACACTTGCCAGAGCAAGTAACTGACCCTGGGGAAAGGTGGAGCTGGAGAGGAGCAAGCATCATTAAAACTGACCTGGGCCACAGGGAGGTGGGAGGCGCGCTGCGCTTGGGTCTCAGCCTCAGCTCAGGATCGCCCTGCCCTTTATCCCCCTTTCCCAAGTGGCGCAACCAATGACCAGAGCGTCGTCAGCACTGGGTCTAATTCGGTGAGGTTTTATTGTAGAAATGCGGCCTCTGGAGATGGAAGACACTATTTCCTGACCACAGGGTGCTGCAGGTGGGACCCTGCGCCTCTAGACCGGCTTCCCCTTTGCGCGTGCGGGCAGAGAAACTGGGTCCTCAGACCCGGGCGGGACCCATTGAAACTCGAGTCCCCTCCTTCCCCAGGGGACGAAGCTTCCGAGAGCCATCATTCCCAAGTCCGGCTGAGTTCACACTCAGATCCTAGTGGGACTCTCGGTGCAAAGAGTGGGAGAGGTGGTAATAGCCGTAAGAAGACGGCTGCAGGGCCGGGGACTCCGGACAGGCAGCTCCGGGCTGGCTGCGCGCTCGGGTAGTTGCGCGCTCACAGCGCCTGCCCCTTGGGTATGCAAAGTAGGGAAGTCAGCGGGCGGCGAGAAAGGCTCCCTTGTACGGGCAGGAGCGCCGTCTTGCAGGAAGGCACCCCCTGCCCGCCCCCCCACCCCTTCAGCTGGGCCCGCTGTCCAGGGAAGAGAGAGTCCTCCAGGGAAGACAGAGTCCTCCAGGGAAGCAGAACCTTAGTTCCCTGCGGCCACGAGGATCGGGACCTTCTACAGCCTCCTAACGCCTCCTACTCCCTTGACGCCCAGGGTGCTGCTCGAGGGCGGGAAGGGTGTTGGGGTCAGGGCGCAGTGTTCCCAGGGGCGTCAGATGCACCCTGCCTGGCTCACACCGACTGCTGGTGGCGAGACCGGCACCGGGCGCCTGCCGGCGTGGCTGGCTCCGCCGCTACACCGGCCGCATCTTCCAGGGCGCGCGGGCGTCCCGCAGCGAGCGGTCGTGGGGCAGCGCGGCGAAGGCCGAGTGGCGCAGCTGGCAGCCGATGAAGAGGACGACGAGCGCCACGGAGAGCAGCAGCAGGAAAAAGAGCAGCAGGTAGGTAGGCAGGTCGGGCTTGGCGGCCGCGCCGTCCCGCATCCCGCGCGCGGTAGCTAGCTCCAGCGGCAAAGCGCCCTCCGCCTTGACCGTGGTTGCCAGGGCCAGCGCGCCGCCTACCGCCGCTTCGGGGCCGCCCGTGGCGTTGAACACGTCGCCGTACATGGCCCGCGGGGCCGCCGACCCCGGCCCGACCGCCTCACTTCGCTTTGCGCCGCCCGGCGCCGCCCCGCGCTTCCATGGCGTGCCCTGCTCTTCCCGCTACGGGTGACTGACCGTGAGCCAGGTGCCTGCGGGGTCGCCGGAACCGCGGAGCCCCCGGGCCGCCGCCGCTCCGTAGCCAGCCGCGCTCAGCTGCCCTCCCCGTGGGATGGTGGACCCCACGGTTCGGAGCTGGACGGCTCGGCGCCCGCGACCCCCGGACTTTTCGGGTTTCTCGCCGTCGCAACCCGCGGTCCCGAATCAGCGACCCGGGTTTACGGCCGCCCTCTCAGCTCGGACCCCAGCTCCGGTGAGCTCCGGGCTCCGGGGCGCCCCTGGGCTACAGCGGCGGCGAAAGCTGAGTGGTGAGTGTGGCCGCAGCTCGGGATCCCTGCTGGGCGCCGCCAGAAGCCGAGTGCACAGAGGGCGCAGACAGGGAGTCCTCCGCGTCCTCCCGCGCTGCCGCCGCTGAGTCTCAGAGCAATTCTGCAGCCTCGAGTCCCTGTTGAGATGCCGGGTGTGCGGAGAACCTGTCCCCGCTGGCTTCGGCTGCTGCGCTCCTGTCTCGAGCTGGAGACTGAGCTCTGAGGCGGCCCGCGCGCTCAGGTCCAGGGCGGGGGGGTGGGGGGGTTGGAGGGGGGCGGGACTGGCGGCGGCTGTCCCCGGGGAGCGGCTGCGAACCAATGAGAGCGAGAGAGGACAGGTATGCACACACACACACACACACACACACACACACACACACCCCGCCGCGCCTGGCCTCACATCACTCTCGGACAGAAGGACACACAGAGAGGGAGGGAGGAAAAACACAGGGTCATGGAAAGACAGACAAAGAGACGATTACAGACCTGAGAATAGAGACACACGCAAAATAGAGACAATATGGACAGCCAACCGGTTCAGAGACCAGACTCAGATAGGCATGGATACCTGTTTTTGTTCTTGTGGACATTCTCCTTCCAGGCACAGCCTGGTTGGCTCCAAGTCCCAAGACTGGGTAGTTTGGGGAGGGCAGGGAGGCCCTGGGTAAGGGCAGAGGGCTCCCAGACAAGCTGGGGCTGGTTCCGTGGGCCCAGGCTCCTCTCTAGCTGAGGACACATGTGCTTCCCCACCATGAGCTCACTTTATCAGCGCCCTTGGCCTGTTCTGCTCAGGCACAGAGGGCAAGAGGAAGACGTGATGCTGGCAATGGCCCACCTGCCCTTGGCAGCCCTGGCAAAGGCTTGGTGGCCAGGACAGGGGTGAGCAGTCAGCAGAACCAAGGGGTGTCTCCTTTCCAGGAGTCCACACTCTTCACTTCCTTTGCGAAGTTTTCCAAGCCCCCCAGATTAGAATGGGAACCAGTGGCCTGGCCACCGCAGCCCCTGCACTCTTCAAGAAGCACTGACTGCCCTGGACTGTCATGGTCTGGCACGAAGCTCAAGGAGGCAATCGCCCTCAAGGTTCTGCAAGTGCAGGGTCAGGAGGGAGTGTGCCTCCTTCCATTTTGCACCCTGGGCACCTCAGTCCTCACCCTAGTCCCAGCTCTGAGACCCCTACAGGGTCAGCCAAGGTCACAGCCTTGTCTCCCTCCCCCACACCTCCTTCCCCCATCAAGGGGTACAGGATGTGGGAGAGCTTGGTGAGCACCGGCTGCAGGAACCTGTGGGAAGATGAGTTCGTTATTCGCCTCTTCCCCACTGCACCTCACACCTGCCCACAGGCTTAACAAGAGCAAGCAAGGTGTGCAAGGCCATCCTCGGCCAGAGCGCATTCCCACAAAGCCCAGCTCAGCCCAGGAGAAACGCCTCTGCGAGCTCTTTGTAACACTGAATTGTGGGCCTGTCCTGACCCTACAGAGGGTTTGACTGCTTGCTAAGTGAGGTGCAGAAATGCTCCGGAGACCCTCCTCAGTGTTTTCCTGCAGTTCCATGGACAAGGCCTGTGGGGAGCCTCCCTGAGCATGGGGGTGGGTGTGGGTGTGAGGTGGAGAGTGGGACCTGGCAGGACTTAGCATGACCCCATCTGCCCACCTTGGTCCTGGGGTGCTGCCCAATGTGCTCCAAGGGCATAGGGCCCTGAGCCCCTGTGCCCGGCCGCTGCTTAGGCCAACTTCTCATCTTCCAGATGGGAAAGCTGGCTCCGAGAGGGGCAAGGTTTATCCATGTTAGCACAGGACAGCCTCCACGTAACAGTGATGCAGCAGCCGTGGATGTGGGCTGCTCAGGCAGGGAGCAGAGTCCCTTTCTCTGAAGGCCTGAGCTATTTGGGATAGCATTTTACTCAGCCAGCAGGATCCCAGGGACATTATGTGAAACCGGAAGAAGCTTCCTCAGGGACACCGTCAGCCAAGGGGAGAGGCAGCATGTGGATTGGATGGAGGGGATTTTATCCAGGTGAAGCCCCTGCTGTCAGTAACCCTCTGGGTCTTGGGTTTTTTGTTTGTTTTTTAAGGTACAACAAAATTAAAATTTTCTTTTTCATTAAAGATTGTGCCCATCTGAAAAATATAAAATGAAGAAAAACATCAAAATATTTTTGGTTTGTAGCTTAGTTTGTGGTTTGGCCTGGAACTTCCTGCATATGTTTGTGTGGGGAGTCATGGTGGCCCTGCCGACCCCCGGCTTCCTCTCCACCCTGCTCATGAGGTCAGGTAAGACAACCAGGCAGTGGCAGGAAGGCTGGGTGCCTCAGCTGGGAGGTCCTAAGTGGAATCTGGGCCAGGCCTCAGCCTTTTGGGCTATAAAGTAAGGGTTTATGGTAAGTGATTTTGGTTTCCAAAATTGTGCTGTGATCATTCAGGAAGTGGGCAAAGAGTAGGGGGTGTCTGCAGAGGACTTGGTGTGGATGGAGGGTCACTGCAGCTCCATTGCTCCTGGTGGGGCAGGGAAATCTCTGCACCTGGGGTCCCTGGCAATGTGCATTCCTTCGTCAGAGCTGCTGCTTTTCATCATCATTTTGCATTTTGCAGGCCTTGCAGCCTGTGAATGGAGGAACTGGGACTTGAACCTGGGCATTGGGTTCCAGAGTCTGCAATGGAGGTGGTGGGCCACCTCCAATTTAGAGCAGTTCTAGTAGCCACGGTTCACACCTCTTTCCATAGGCCAAGCACTTGCTGCTCACAACCTGTGAGACAGACACGCTAGCACCTCCATTTTCCCAAGGAGGAAGCTGCAGCCCCGAGGACTGGTGTCACCTGCCAAGGTCACACGGCTGGGTCAGGGTGCCCTGGAGCCTCAGACTTGGCAGTCTGTTCTCATCTACTCAGTCTTAAGCTGCTTTTGCTAGTGAGAAACTTAACAGAGAGTGTGGTCAAACCGTCTTTCCTGTTGGTAAAGTTGGAGGAGGTATCTTGCCCTTTTTAGAGGGTCCTTTGGTCCCAAAGTGGGAGGGCACTGTTTCTTTTCCAAAAGATGTTCAGAGAGGATGGTCACGTTCCCTGAACATCCCCAGGCAGGAAATTAAACAAGGTTGGTGCTGAGTAAATGCAGAGATGAAGTTTACACAGCTCTTTACACAAGCCAGAGCGACCTTCCATTAGGAAGCTTTGTGTACCCATACATTTAAGTCTCGGGAAAGATTATAAAGGGCCTTGGAGGTTGGCTTTGACAGGCAGAGGTCACAGGGCTGGGATCCCTGCGGGACCTCTTCCCCATTACGTGGTCGCTGAGTGACACACGCTCCCTCCCTGCTGGCCTGTCTGCGGAGAGACCAAGAGAGGCGAGGCAAGGGTGCCTTTCCTGCTGCGATGGGGCCATTCGTTAGCTGTTAAATGGAAACTTGGGAGACTGCAAGCATTACAGCCCCAGGATTTCATAAACTGCTGCACCGGTCCTTGGTGCCTGGTAAAGCTATTTTTATTTCTTCTGCTCACTAGGGGAATTATTATTAAAGCACTCAGCATCACCAAGAGGCTGGGGTGAAGATCAAGGGTGAAGTGTTGCTGTCTGAGGTTGGAGTTCATTGCTGCTGGTGTTGGTTTCCCTGTGTACTGTGAGTATTTAACCGCTGGAGTGGAGTGGTCTCCGCATCCTCTGTGAACGCTGGTGGTGCCCTTGCTTGCAGACTTTTATTTTAACCATCGCCCTTGGCAATGTTTTTGTTTTGTTTTGTTTGGGTTTGTGTGTGTTTTTGGTTTTGTGTTGTTTGTTTTCGTTTTTGTTTGGTACAGATGGCTTTGGCAACCATAGTGATTTGTGACTGAAGGTTGCATTTTAGAATGTCCATTTTAAGAACTGAATAGCAAGTAGGCCAAGCCCAGGCTCTGAAATGAAGTGATTTTCCAAATGGAAGCAGACAGCAGTGGGTTTGGAGAATGGTCATGCCAGGGCTTTCAAGGGGTTGCAGTCTGGTTTGTGAAACAGGAAAACTGGAGAAAGGGTGGGGTATGAGGGAGAGACGGTTCTGGAAGGAAAGAGCTCACAAAAGGTCTCCAATCCCAGAAAGGGCATTCCCACCTCTGTCCTCTGATCCCACGGGCCTGTGGGTCTCTTAAGGTCAGGGGGTGAGATGGAGGGTCAGTGACATGATTCACGGGCTGCCTGGGACCTGGGTGTGCAGGCTGTGGGTGCTGGCTCTGTCTCTGGTGATGGGGTGACTCTGGACATTTTTTGGACAAAGTCTCACTGGTTAGTGCCTCAACATCCTTCTCTTTGGTTTCAGTGACATGTGACCTCGCCTGCCTTTCTGAGTCCCTCTGGCTGTGTGGCCTCCAGCCAAGTGGGTTCCAGTGACACAAGGCTTGCAGGCTGCTGAGACATATTGCCACCCCCGGGCGCCATCACCTAGCCTCCTGTGGGAAGGACAGGGGTTTGCGTGAAGGTGAACCTGCACTCCTGCTGCTGCCTGGGCCTGACCGGGTGTTGGGTGGAGTCAGAGTAGGGTCATTGCACACTAAGGAACAGGCCACTGCTCTGGCCAAGAGTGGGATGTAGGCTGAAGCTGGCATGGAGCCAGCCTATGCCAAAAGGAACAGGACTGTTGCTTGAGATTAGTAGCCAGGCTCAGGGGTACCTGGCCTTCTGGCTGGGGCCCTCTGGTCCCTGTATCAAGGCAGGGGGTACCTGGCCTGTGAGGTTACACTTGGAGGGACACTGAGAGCCAGAGGGGATGCCTGGGGCCCAGAAGTGGTGACCGGCAGCAAGGCAGGGTGGGGGTACGTTCAGTCAATTAAGAGGCCCCCCAACCCACCCCATCTGTGGCATGTTGGAGAACTACTTCATGCAAAGATCTGGGGCTTGGTGGTGAGGCCAGGGCAAAGGAACTCACTCAGGAAGAGCTGGCTCTTTTTGGATTGAATTGCCTAAGGTTTGGTACGCATACATCAAGTGGCATGCAAGATTATTTTAGATGGCACGTGGGTACGGCATTAAACATCATCGAATCACACAATGCGAAAGTTAATGTCTCATAAACAGCTTTAATTATTCTGATGATGGCAAGAGGAAAAATCCAGTTTGGTCCTGTGTCAGTCTGGATCCTCTGAGAAGCACATGCAAGAGATTTACTGGTAGAAATGCCTGTTGAGGATAAAAGGTGTGGGAGCTGGAGTACACTGGGAGAGCCTCCAGGTAACAGTGCGGGTCTGACACCTCTAAGAGGAGAGGGGTTGGAAGGACTTGGTAGGAAGCACCACAAGCTAAAAATGTCTCATGCAGGCCAGTGGGCGGCCTGTCAGAAGAGCCCCGTCAGGCAGGATGTATGCAGCTTTGCGGAGTTGGGCTCAGAGCGTGGTCAAGAGTAGCATCATCTGTCCCCTGCTGGGACTGGTGACCTTTCACATGGGGCTCTTGAGGCCTGAAGGAAGGGACAGCTGCCAGGGGTTGAAATCCTAGCCAGACTCACCTCTCCTCAGAAGCCCCCCTCCTTGCCCCCAGCCCCTGGTAACCTTTCCTCTCTGGCCTCGCCCCCCGACAGTCTCCAGCTATTTACTGATGGCTTTGACTGGGTGCCTCAGATTCAGAGTCTTCCAAGGGTGAGAGTTGCACCCTTGGGTTCTGAGTCTGGGCTAAGGTCAGAGCCCTGGGTCCCAGCCAGACCCCCTCAAAGCCAGTGCTTTGTTTTTGTGGTCAGTGGTATAAAGTTCACATGTGTCCTCTCATTGCCGTCGGCATTGCCGCGGGGGCTACTACGGCCCAGGTGCTGAGCCCGCTGCCCTGCCCTGTGCTCTGTGGTCCATCCTTAGGGGCAGATGCAGGTTTTGTGGAGCCTGCAGCTTCTGCATCTCAGGGGCCCTCTCTGAGAACAACAGCACAATATTAGGTTTTTTTGTTTTTTTTGTTTTTTTGCGGTACGCGGGCCTCTCACTGTTGTGGCCTCTCCCGTTGCGGAGCACAGGCTCCGGACGCGCAGGCTCAGCGGCCATGGCTCACGGGCCCAGCCGCTCCACGGCACGTGGGATCTTCCCGGACCGTGGCACGAACCCGTGTCCCCTGCATTGGCAGGCAGACTCTCAACCACTGCGCCACCAGGCAAGCCCCCAAATTAGGTTTTAATGTAAATAATTATTTAGAATGAGAAAGAATCAAAATAAATGAAAAAGCTGACCAAGATCCAAAGTCCAGGAAGACAATCCAGACTGGCTTCTGGGGCCATACGATTCAAACCACAGTTCCCTTCCATCATCACATTCCTCGGTACCCGGTGTTTGGTGACAACTCCATATCTGGTCCCCCCTCTGACCCTGCACCTTCGTGTCCTGACACCTGTGAGCTGAAGTGGTGGGAGTTTTCCTGGGATCCCCAGTGGAGGGCTGGCGGTACCTTACCTCTAAAGTAACTGGAAACCACTTAGTTACACGCACTAACACTTGGAGGAAATGTATCTCCAGCTTGGCCTCCTCTCAGCTGGATTGCCCGAGTTTCCACGTTTCCTTCAGCGCCACCCAACCTGAGGAAAAGTGTGATGGGGGAATTTGTAGTGGAAAACAATAGTCTTAGCTGTTGCTTTTGCAAATTTTATAAACACATGACAGGTCAATGTGAACCGTAAACCCAGCTGGATCCATCCTGAACATGTTCCTCTGCCAGAGGGAACCTGTTATCCTTAGGTCACTGTCCGAGTCAGTGACCTACGGTGGCTCCCACCGACCTTTCTAAAATGAAACTCATTCCCCTTGATTTTTATTCTGTTGTAAAAGTAGTATTTGGTCATTACTGAGAAAATATAAACAAGGGTAAAGGAGACAATGAACGTCATCCTGGAGCAAACCCTGCAGGCAAGCAGTAACGATTTAGTTTCAGTCTTCCATCCTCTGCTAGGGGTTTGACAGGACATTGAGACGGGTTGGAATGTCCAGATGTCAGCACGTGGGCTCGCATTGTACTCCCCCTTTCAGCCTGGCTGGTTATTTAGCACGGGGAGTGACAGGGTCCGGATCCTGGTCAGAGGCTACGAGCAGACGGGACCATGGATGTGGGGACAGGCCGGAGAAAGACCCCCTGACTGAAGAAGCAGCACATTGGTGCTAAAGAATGTGCTGATTCACATGAAGAAACCTGAGAGAATGTCCTTTTTGCTCTGTCAGTTCTTCACAGGGAGGGAGGGACAAATATGCCCATGGCCTGATTCATGAGGAAATGTGATTATTTAAAAAAAAGTTTTAAGTGAGAGAACTGAAGCTGTCCTTTAAGTGGCATTTTCAAACCTAAATTAGAAACTACATTAGCATTGCCATTTGATGCTGAGGCACAAGAAGTTTGGCCTGTTCCTCCCCTGGGGCTCAGGCTCCCAGGTCAGAAGTGAGGGGGTCTCCATCTGAGAAGGTTTCTTCTGGAGAGTCATGCGTGGTCCCTGCACCTCAGTACTGCTGGGGAAGGGGCTTTTCCCACCACTCCCTAAGGAGGCTGCCTGCAGGCTGTCTCTGCTGGATGGGAGAAGTGGGCTGGATGACTGGGAATCATCTGGTCCTTCTTTGAGAAAGCCTTTAAAATGACACTCCCCCAGATACAGTGTTGAGTGGATTTTCTCAACATCTCAACTGCAACCAAAGAGGGAAAACAGGAAGATGCGTGGGAGTGTTAAGGGCATTTGAGAAATGACAGTCCCCCATCCAGCCCGGTGGGGTCCTGAGTTCACCGGCCCGGGCAAGTAAGGGAGTGTCCTGCACTGCCCCACAAGGGTTGCTGAGCCGTGGGGTAGTGTTCTCCAGGGACTGGGTCTGTTTCCCCTTATGGTACCCGTTCTCCCCAAACCCCTTCACAATCACCTGGGAGCTTTTAAAATGCAGGTTCTGTCTCAACCCTGAAGATTTGAATCTAGCATTTGGAGCTGGGAGTGCACATGCGTGTTTGTGTGTGTGTGTGTGTGTGTGTGTGTGTGTGTGAGATATGTCCTCAAGCACTGACCAAGGCATCCTCCTGCGTGCCCTGACACCTGTGATCCTTGCTTGCAGGCAGACGGCAGTCAGACTGCCCAACATTAACTGCCTCAGGGAAGGGATGACAGATTTAACAAAGGAGTCAAATTACTGGTTTTTGAGTACCAAAAGTCTAGGCCTTGGTATAAAGTTTGGAACAAGACATGATGAGTGAGGGCAGGGCCGTGGCTGGC
This sequence comes from Grampus griseus, assembly GCF_964374135.1. Classification (NCBI taxonomy): domain Eukaryota; kingdom Metazoa; phylum Chordata; class Mammalia; order Artiodactyla; family Delphinidae; genus Grampus; species Grampus griseus. The sequence goes on from NC_139019.1 coordinate 112,834,572, forward strand.
ACATATGGCACCTGTGGGTGAATTGTGAGAAGGTGCCTTTCTGCTTGCCAGGGCAAGGGCAGATTTTAGCCTCTGGTTGTGCCCTACCCCATAGCAGGCCACATTTGTGCAGTGCACACACTGCTTAACCTTATGTGGTAGCCCTTAGAAGAGATCTCCCTGATTTGGGGGCAGGGCCGGGAGGGAGGTGAGGAGAAGAGAGCTGGTGGGAAGACGAGGCGACCTTAGATGCTGGTGGGTCCCTGAGAAGGGAGTGCAGGGGCTCTCTGCCTTGGAACAGAGAACAGAAACGCAGAGGGTTTTGGGGAACAGGGTGCGGAGGGAGATAATAGATAGCTTTCTTGGGTAGAGCCCTAGGGAGGCAGAAGCCCCCAGAGTGTGGATGGCTCCCCCAGCCCCACCGGGTGCGAGGTGGCAGAATAACTCCTGCAAGCTCAGCTTAGCATATGTGGAAGTGCCAGGGGAGGGGGCACAGCTAGCTTCCTCTGGCTCTACAGCGGTTGGGAGACAGAGGAGGGCTTCTGTGCCAGTGCTCCAAGGAGGCCATGAGAGTGGCAGGACGTGCCTCAGGACGTCTTTTGGATGGGAATGAGGGTCTGTGTGGCAGGGGCTTGCAGGGCTGACCTTTCAGAAGCAGAGAGAACAGCGGTGGTGGACACCGGTGCAGGGAGGACCACCCACCTTCAGTCCGCAGGATTTAGCTCAGGGCCAGGAAAGTAGGTGTGGGGACTCGGAACTGAGATTTCCACCACTTCAGGGGCAGGATCCTTGCAGAAATCGACTCATGGAAAAGTAGCGGGACATTTCTTACCCACTTGAGGTTGTGGATTAAGACTGATATAATATGCAAAGAAAACCATAAGTAAATACCTCCTAATAATGATCTCTGCATGGTAGGATTAAGGGCAATTTTCTTTTTCTCCTTGTTGAGTGCTGAGGTTTTTGAAAATTTTTCCAGTGACCATGTTTGCTTATTTAAATGAGAATAATAATGTTTTAAAAACTGTAATTTGCTTTTTTATCTCTCTCCCCTCTCTGGGGTCCTCGTTCCTTAAGTGCCTCATCCGTCACGCTTCCTTCAGCCCCTCTGAGCCTCCTCCCTGCCCCAACCTGGCAGGCACTGGCTGAAGGTGGGGCTGGAGCCCAGGAAGGTAGCGGCCCTAGTCAGGAGTCCTGGAGTCATGATGACACCGACAACACCGTCACCAAGGACACTTTCCTGTCCTCTCTGCACCCACTTGAGAGGACAGCCAGGGTGGAAGAGATACTCTTATCATTTTTGGCGTTGGGGAGATTGTCTCTCCTCCCCCCCAGGTAGGAGGGTCTAGGCTGGGCTCTGCTGAGCCAGAGGGTGAGTGGGCTGGGCCTTTCCACTGTCCAGACTCACAAATGACACCCTTTCCCAGAATCTGCTGCTCGGGCCCCTCAGAGCCCTTGCTCGAGAAGGCCCATGTGGGCCAGTCAGGCCATTTGGAGAGAAAGGGAGAAGATGCTAAGCCAGTGGGCCCCTTTAAGGCATCCCTGCCTGGGAGGGGGGCCGGGATGAAAATAGAGCGGTGGCCGGAGCAGGGCTTAGTGAGCTGGAGGGAGAAACGTGCTGATTATTAAAGACCGAATTACCTGGGTCTAATTACAAACACACTTAAGCAGCACATTTCTTCCTGATACACAACAGAAGTGGCTCAGATTCTATCACAAAGAGTCGGAAAGGGTGATAAAAATAAAAAACGGATCTCAGCCCTGTGTCTTTCCCCGCTCTCCCTCCCTCCCCCAATTAGTTGTGGTGGGAAGAGAAGTGGACCTCCCCCCGCCCCCCAAGCAACTTGCTCAGCCTGGTGGGAGCTTGGAGCGTTCTCCCTGCCATTTCTGTTGGCAGAACCCGCCTGCATGGGGATGGAGGAGATGGAGGGATGAGGGGTCCCTCCCAGGACATCCAGGAAGCTTGCTGTCCTCACTGGGGCAGGTTGTCTGCTCAGGGATCTGCTCTCTGACTCCAGGTGAGCCCTAAGCTCGCAGGACAGAGGCATCTCTCTGCCTGTGCCCCCGTGCAGGCATGACATTTCCTCACCTCCAAGAAACAGGACACCAAATCCAAACAAGGCCATCCCTGGAGAATGTTATTACCCAGCCCCTGTTAGTGTTTCCAGTCCCTTTACTGTGTTTTCACTTCATAATGATGCTGTTTGATAATGGTTATGCAACATAGGATAGAGTGGGGTTGAACTGCCCATCCCTACTTTTTTTCTTAGTGCCTCCAATTCTTTATGCCCCATCTTTTCTACATGTCCAAATGTTACACATCCTTCCAAAACTTCACCTTGGTGAAGACAAGAGAGCTAGCAAGAGCGCTAGACCACGAGTGCCCATCAGTCAAGCAACTTGATAACTATACTGTTTGGCAACGGGGCTTCTGTAGCAATGGTGTCCAAATACAGTCGACCCTCAGGAGCATCTTAAAATATAGATTCCTAGGCTCACTCCCTGTCTGGCAATCTACAGTATCAGCAAGTGTCCCCAGGGATTCTGAGGCAGGGAGTCCTAGGACTGCACTGAGAAATGCCCTGAAAGACTTGTCCCTCCTGCCCCAGGCTGCCTCCCAGGACAGGGCTTCTACACATGTTGTCCAGCCGAAGGGCACCCCTCCCATTCACCTGTGTTCATGGGCACCCACCCTGCACCGAGTCCCGTTCACCAGGCTCAGGGGCCCCGGGGGTTGAACTTCCACTCAATGGGACCCTTGCATCGCATAAGCTCTTTTCTATGCAAAGAGGATAACAAATCCTGCCCTGCCCACCTGGCTGGGTTGTTGTTTGAATTAAGTGAGATAAGGGATGTGAAAGTGCTCTGAGAGCTGTAAGGCTGGGAATCGAAGGGAAGGTTATCTGTGCCCGCTAGGCAACGATTCACTGACTGTCTTGTGACATCGCCTCTGTACTGTCCACCACGCTTATTAAAAATCTCACAAATCTACTTAACCACTCCCAGCCGAGGGCTTGGCTTCGCTGACTGGCTGCATTCAGCTTGTTCAGCAAAGCCTGCCTCCTTCCACAAGATGGCCAGAGCGGTGTTGTTGGTTTCTGTTGGTGGACAGAAACAGGATTTCTTCCCAGGTGGAGCAAAGCTGACCTGGGTAGATGGGAGCCCACACTGTGGCTTCATTAACACTTACTGACTTGTGTTCTTGGGCTGTTGATTGAGGCCCCAGGAGTAAGTCATTCTCTTGGGGTGAATGGGTAAGATTCCTCTCCTCTGGTGGGGGGACCATGCTTCGGTTCCTTTGTTTGAGTTATCTACCGCTTGGGTGAGACGCCACCTCCAAACTTAGTCTTAAAACAACACTCTATTGTTTCCCGTGATTCCGTGGTTAACAGGCTTCAGCTGGGCAGTTCTGCTCCCCGCGGCTGACCCGCTGCCGAGCCTGCTCTCAGTTGGGAGCTTGGCTCCACTGGAAAGGACCAGAGGCTTCTCACCCTCCCAGGTTTCTCTCCACACGGTGTCTGCACAGTGAGTTGTGCAGCCGAGCTCCTCCACGACGTAGCAGCCGCCTACCACGAGGACGAGCCCCTGCTTACGGAGCCGCTGCTGGTGCTCAGCCGGACCCCCCGAATCACAGGACCAAGCCTAGCGTCCACGTGGGAGGAGAAGAAGCAAAGGCAGGCGGCCGCAGAGGCATGCGTCCTGGGGGCCCCTGATGTGCTAATTCCCCACAACCTCACTTTCTTTCTTGGGAAGTCACCCCCGTACATCATAGAAGAGGGCAGCAGCCAGGCTTGTGTTTACCTGCTCTCTTTCCACTGGCACCAGTGTTGCTGGGCTTGGAGGCCTGGGGTGTGACTTGGGGAAGTTCCAGAGACCCCCGCTCCTCTGCTCTGTGCCAACGGTGGCTTCTGTCCCTGGGCGACCACAGCCTGTACAGAGGAGACTCAGAGGCCTGACAGGTAAGCAGTTTCTCTGTTACTTTCTGCAGTAGCACAGCTGCACACGCATGCTGCCTCTTGCATGTCAGTTCTGGTCTTCTCTTTCAGGGGGTGGCCTCCGCAGAGGCCTGTGGGAGCCCCTGCACAGGCTCCATGAAGATGGTGCCACAGACCTTGTCACTCTTCACGTTTGCTTGGGTTGCCTCAGGTCTCTGCCGCCAGGGGACCCGTGTGACAGCGTGTGGGGGGCCCTGCCTTCTCTGGCTGGAGAGTGCTGGGAGCCAGAGCTCATTCTCACCTCCAAACCCCTCTCCTCACGTCTCTGACCAAGTGGTGGGCACCGGGGGTGACCAGCGGGGTCTTGGCGTGGCCTCAGGTCTCTTCAGAGCTGCGGGCACCTGGCCCGGGGCCCTGTGGGTAGATGTGCACCTGGGCTGTGTGGGGAGTGACAGTTCCCTTGGTTTCCTCACACATCTGGGCTTTTGTCTCAAACCTTCGGCTCCGTTTTCTGGAAGAGGTCCCTTCTGTTTCACCTCAGGCTGAATCTTTCATGTCATATGTATGTATGCAGGGAGAGGACAGACTGGAGGGTCTTTAAGAATCAGCAAAATGGTATTTCTACCCTTTGGGAGAAAAATTGAGGATGTGTCCAGAGTGACTAGAATACTGATCTGTACCAGCCTCTCGCTGCAGCCTCAGCACAATGGGAATCACTCACCTCTGAGTCGCTGCCATTCACCTGGAGGCTCGGAAGTCCCAGGGCGCAGGAACCACGTCCGTGTGTCTTTGGAGAGGGACATCATGAGACACTCTGGCCCCCCAGCCCCATGGCCTTTGCTGAGGCTCAGAATACACATTCTGTTCATGCTTCTTGTGACAGACAGCGATGATGCTGTGAGCATCTTTACGTGAAGACGTGTCTGAAAAAGCAGCTCGGCTCTCAGAACATTCACCTTCAGCCGGGCTCCACAGGCCTTGGGGGCTTCTAATTTAGTTCTGCAGGCTGGGGAGCCACCCGAGGCTGTGGTTTGCGGGGATGTCTGTCTTGTGATTGATTGGAGCTGAGAGTGAAACCCTGGGGCTCTGTTCTGTTGTACCCTTGAAGTGATCAGGAGTTGCTTCCTCCCTTGAGGAGACTGACCCAGCTCCGGTCTGGGGTGGTCACTGCTCCCCCAGCACCACCAGTCTGAAAACCCTATGAGTCTCTGGTACAGCTGCTGGGATTCATGCTACTCTCAACGACCTAAGCTCACCGATAGCAGCACAAGTCCTCCAAATCCAGTATTGAGTTGTATCGTTACTTATGTAACCTGAATAGTCCACTTCACCAGCCTGCACCTGCAAGTAAGGCTACATTTCCTCCTTAGAGCAGGAACCTTGTCAGCCAGAAATTGGTTATCCTCAAACTCTTTGCTGGTTATTTTGGGAGTTTCTGAGTGGTTAGCCCCCCAAACAAGGGTGATAACTGTAGTCACTATGCCCGCTGCCTCGTCCCGCTTTCTGCTTTGGCCCCCCTTGGTCTCCCCGCTACTAACTGCCGGCAAAGCTGTTGAGAGGTGCCTCACTGGGGCCACTGTCCATCACAGAAGTGCCCAGGGTGCCAGTTCTGGATCCTCTCCCGGTCCTGAGCTGCACCCATCACCTGGGCCCCAGAGCAGCCAGTATGTCCAGCGTCTTGTGGATTCACTCTTGAACAGTTTAACCAGACTGATACCATCACCCACCGTGTCTTCTTTAGAGTCTCAAGAAGAATAACCCTGACAGTTTCTGGCCCTTGCTCCTCTAACTACAGAAATGCAAAACAGCCCCAGGGGGAGGATGGGGCAAATAAGTCCTGGAGTCATTTGTGTTCATCAGGATTCTGAGGATGTAAATGACATCCAGAAACCCAGTGGAAACTAGCATCAACAAACATGAGACTTTATCTGGCAGCAAAGCTGAGAAGGCTTCTGGAACAGTTCCTCAGATGTAGGAAGAGCTTCAGGAAGAAGGGTATCAGGGGTGAGAATGTGGCACAGCTCCCCTCTCCACCTTTCCTCTCTTCCCTCTCCCTCTTTTTTTCTCCTCTCCCCACTCCCCTCCAACCTTTACTTCTTCCCTCTCCTTAATTTCTCATCTGTGACCTCATTTGCAGACAGCCTGTCTGTGTGGCAGGGAGGGGTCTACTGGTGTCCCAGATTCACATTCCCCTGTGCAGCAACCCTACTGGAAAAAAAGATCTCTCTTTCTCAGTGTGTGCATAGATATCTCAGGGCAGGCATGTGATCACCCGGCTTGGGGCTGTGTTGGTTTCAGGGGCATGGGGTACTCTGGTAGGTTGTGTTGCGGTTGGGGTGAGATCTGTTTCCAGCCAAAGAGGGGTCACAGCCACTACAAAGCCTGCACGCTCGTGCCCTCCCCCACTCCACTCCTGCCTGCCCTGCCTTCATCTGCTTTATCCACGAGCACACAGGGCCCTGGAGGTGGTTGGGTGGAAGCGGCACAGTTAGCAGTGCTATCTACCCTGTGAGTGTTGAGTCTGCACTCAGACACCTGAACGAGTCCTGGCGTGCTTTTATTTGCATATACGAGGCCTTCTCTGGCCTTCTGCTTCCCCAGCGCACTGCTGGGACGGCAGGCCGCTGGCCTGGGAGCGTGTGGGGTCAGTGCCACGGGACCCACGGCCTCGTCTGTCAGTGGGCACAGCTGATGGGCTCGTTGGGCCCAGTTATTCCTGATGCAGACACTCTGAGGACGTGGAATCCGTACTTTTTAATCGTACTGTAATGAGAGTGCCCTCCACGCCTGTCCCGCTTGCTCCGGGGAGCCCCATCCTTCCCCCTCCTGCTCCTGCCTCCCTGGATGCCTACGGAGGGCGGCTGGGTGAGGACCTGGTCTTCCAGCTGTGGTCCCAACTCTATGGCCCTGAGCACTGTTCCTCCACAGGCAGGGCCAGGCTGCCTTGGCCTCTCAGCTCTCAGGCCCTCCCCTCCATCCCTCTCCTGCCCCCTCTGAGGGAAGCAGGGCTGGGTAGGGGAGAGCCCTAGCTCCTCAAACACCGCTTCTCTCAAACGTTTTGATTCTTTCCTCAATCCTCTCTCTTCTTTAAAGACTCAGGCCTTTGGGAACCTAAGATCTAGACACCTTTCTTTTTTCCCTGCGTCTCTGTCATTTTTTCCCTGAGGTAAAGGGCCTGGGACATCCCTGTGGCTTGACCGGTGGGAAAGCAGAGGGAGAAACCCGGCTCCTTTACCTAGGAAGAGCCAGCCAGGCGGCCTCCGCTTAGAGGCTGGGGAACCTCGGAAGCTTGCTGTGTCTGCAGAGAGGGCGGAAGGGGGTTTGCTGCCTGGTTAACCAGCCTGGGTTGATTGAGGTCCGCGTGCTTCTCCTGGAGTCCCTTCTCGCTAGTAGATCACCCTTCAAGGGATAAGAGGAAGGGATGGGATAAACATAGAATGGGGCGTGGCCTGCCTGCCACAGCGGGATCAAAACTCCTAATTCCTGTCAGCCCCCCAGAGCCTCAGGCTCTACCCTTTACAGAAGCATTAATGAGTGCTTTCAGGAGCGACAGGCCGTGAAGCTGCTTATTTTTAACCAGACAATGGAGGCTGAGCTCCTGAGTGGGACAAGGTGTCTCAGTCTCCCTGAGGCAAGCAGACCTGGAGGTGTCTGTCCCGGGCTTCCCAGGCCTGCAGCCGCTGGGAGGAACATTTGCAGAGTCGCACCCAGGTTAGGGAATCTCCTTCGGCCTGGGCTGCTTTGACCAGTGTTTTGTCTCCTGGGCCCCCTTGGGACGGAGGGAGGTGCTCTGTGATGGGCAGAGGAGGCCGGCTGTGCTTTCTCAAGTGTGTGAGCTCTCCTGCTTCAGAAATAGCTCTGGGTACTAATTGGGGGTTTTTGCCCAGGAAGTGTTACTAGGATCTGTCAGGTCCTACTAGGAACCATCGGAAGGTGACAAGTCGCTGGAGACCTTGACGCTTAACCACTGGTTACCCAGAAACCTGGACAGGGCCGCCTCTCCGGAGCCCCACAGCAGTGGGAGACAGGTTACAAGCATACACTAAAGTTACAGACTAAATAATGACTGTTGTGTAGAGGGCTGCGAGGGGACGGATTGGGTGCTTTGGGAAGTGTGAGTCTGGGGGGGGGGCCTGGGCCCTTTCTCCTCCCCCTCTCTGTACTTGTGCCTTTCCCAGACTCCGTTCCTCTGTCTCCTGTTTCGTCTCTCCAAGAACTGCTTCTCCTGCCTGGCTAATTCCACAGGAGCCAAGGAAATGGGGGAAAGTAAGGGAGGTCGTCAGTGCCTGGAAAACCACTAAGCCCCTGCCTCCGGCTCCAGGCTGCCAGCTCTGCCAGCCCTCGGTCCCAAGGCCTCTCCAGCAGCTTTCCATGAAAGAGACGTCCCTCCCCGCCTCCACCACCCTCTGGCAGCCATGAATCCGTTCCTGGACTACCGTCACCCCCCCTAGATGTGGCAGCCAGGGCCTAACGGGCGCTGCTAGTTTTCGTTCCCAGTTTTCAGTTACTTAGTGGGACTTGTTTTCCTTTATCTCCTTAAGGGGCAAATTGGAGACTTGGGTTTGATAGGAAAAGATCACCCCAGGACTTGAAAAATAGGGTTGCCAGCTGCCTCTGGTAGAAAAGGCAGATAGGGAAATTGAATAATGCATCTTAGAAATGTTTATTAGCATTCTGATGATGATAAGGGAGGGATCGGAAAGGAAATCTTCCACAAGTGTTGGTCATTTGTCCCCTGGTCAGGGAGGCTGGTGTGCTTTGTGGGAAGAGTAGTTGATTTTATCCCCCACTGGACACATATATGTCTCATCCCCGATACTTAGCAAGGGACCCGGGAGATTCTGCTGAAGGGATTCAGTCATCATCTGCAGGCTTTTGGGGGGGGGGGGTGGAGCATGGATGAGCCTTTGAGAAAAGCTGCAGGTATTCTCTCCATAACAACGCACCCTCACAAAGACAAGCTCACAACTTGATGGGCACTTCAGGATTCGCAGGTTCTTTGAAATCCATCCATGGACCCTCACATAGACCCCAGGTGGAAAACTCCTGGACCAGAGTTTACATCTGTAAGGCCCCCTGCACATACATGTGCCCCCGATCCCTGTCGGACGCCTCTGCTACCTTCTTGCTGAGCACTGGGTACTGGTGCCAGGAAGGCCTGGGTTGGAGTCACATTTCAGGGCAACTTCTCCGGTCACCCATCTTGGCTGCCAAGGCCCAACAAATGTGGGCTTTTTTCCCTCTAGAAATGGGGAAGATTTGGCAACACTGGGCCTGCATTCCTTATGGCAACAATTAGCTGGGCTTGGTGTCTGTGCCTGCTTTAGGTAGGGCATGGCTGTCTGGGTTGTCATGGCCTCTTCCTGCCACCTCAATGCTGGGACCAATTCAGTTCTGTTTATCACCCCAGTTGATCTGCACTTTTCTTAGAGCAGAGTTAAGTAAACAGTTTTATCTCTGAAGATATACTGCATATCACAAAACACAAGTCTCCTATGTATGCATATAGAAAACACTCATATATGCACATGTACACGCACATACCTGTTTGGCCCACCCAGGTTGTCCGCAAGGCATCTGAATTTGTGACCTGATCCTCTTCCTCCTCATAGGGTTGCTGTGAGGGTTCAGTGGACTGATGCATGCAGAGCCCTCAGCACAGTGCCTGGTACACAGCAAGCGCTCACTCAGCACATCCAGCTGGTGTTACTAGTAAGTGATCCTTGGGGCCCAGTGGCATCTCCTCTAGCCCGCTCAGAATGGGCGTTGCTCGGGACTGGGGCGCCCTCTTGTGGCTGCTCTCCCTACTCACACCTAGGCCCCGCCGGAAAGATTTTAGGCTCCTTTCATCAGGCTCCCCTTCCCCTGCCACTCAAGGGGAGAGCGGGAGAGGTGGGATGGGAGAAAACATTCCGCTTCCCTCACCATTTCCCTTGCCTCCTTCCTGACCTTGGGGAGGTTGGGGTCACTAGGTCTGGAGACAGGAGGAGAGGCTTGGAGGTGGGGGTCCTGGCTGCGTCACTCCCATGGGTGGTACCTGCCCCCTCCCACTTGCTCATTCTCCTCCCAGAGCAGCAGATGCCCAAGGCCACCTCCAGAGAGGACGCAGGACAACAGGAGGGCAGCGCATCCACAGAGGCTTCCCAGGCTATTATGAGGTAATTTTATTTCTTTCCATTTCAGGTAAAAATAGTAAATACAAGATAATTTTAATAAAGGTAAAAATACATCATTTGGATTTTGTCGTTGTTCTCTGAACAGTGCTACCTACAGTACAATTTTTGATTTAGGATTTTTAAACCTTTTTTTATATAAACAAATAGAGCGCTTTTGCTATTAGGCTATCTGTGTTCTCATCTGGCACTTAAGAATAGATCACAGGTCACCTCCCAGTTCCTTTGGATGTATGTGGGTGGCGGGGAGGGAGTGAGCAGGGCTGCCTGGGGTGAGGCAAGATGGCCTCATGAGCCATCCAGGATGGCTTCCTGGATGCAGACAGCGCTGCAGTCCGTGTGCAGTGGGAGGGCACGAGTGTGCATCCGAGATGGCCTTTTCCTGCGCTGGCCACAGGGACATATGTCACTGTGACTGGCCTGAAGGTGTCACATGCATCGGGGGGGGCACTTCCTCCCCTCCTCCTGTGGTCTAGTTTCTCACCCAACAGCCTAGATTCACAACAGTTCTGGGTCCAGGCAGGCCACTGGGCTGCAGATGTCAGCAAGGCTGATCAGGACAGAGCCAGTTGGTCCCCTTAGAGTCCTAGAGGAGTGGCCCAGGGGCCTCCCGACCAGGGCTGGTGGCCAGGGCTTCCCACCTGGCCTTGGAATGCTGGTAGAAGTCACAGGTGCCGATGCAGGCTGTTAAATGTCTTTGCCCTTGTTCGCCCTCAGGTGGTCTTTGTTTAAGTTCTTTCCAAACTTCTCACTGAGCTGTTGGATGAGGTCTGCCAGCTCGCCGGTAGCTTGAGATTTCTCTTCAAGAAGCTCATAGCGCAGGCTGGAGATATCTTGCTTGATTTCCTTCAGTTCGCCTGCAAGGACAGATGAGATTTTGGTGAGATGAGCCTGCTGAAGGGGCTCAGCCCATAGGCATTTGGGGCGTGCATCCTTCCCACAGAATGTCAGGCTACTGGTCCGGCCCACCAAGGGTGGAGGTGAGGGGACGGGAGCTCTGTTTTGACCTAAATCCCACTCAGCTTCTACCGACGAAGGACCATTCATTCATCTGCTTAAGACCCCTCTCCCATTCCTGGTCACGCTCTCCATTAGGGGTTTGGGGTAGATGGAAGAATCAAGATCAGGGTTGTGACCTGCTAACACCGATTTATCACGGTTGTTAGAATGCTGGTTTTGGAGCCATTAGAAGCAGATTTCAAGACTCTAAGCAACACCCTCGTTAACTGAAACATTTTTTTCTCATTATGCTCCATGTTTTGTTCTGTCGTCTCAGGGAGGAGAAGCTCCCAAGCGTCTGAGGGGATCAGCTCAGCACAGTGGCTGCGGCTGTGGAGCCAGGCCTCCTCACAGGGGCAGAGTCTGTCCGCACCACGCAAGCAGCATCCCTCACCGGTGCGCCACGGTAGGCCTGCCTTCTCCTCTTTCTCTAGCAAGGGGCCACAGGTAGGGTCTTCCGCTTCTTTCCACAGCGAACCATGTGGTTAGGAATCCACATGGGCCTGGGCTGTGGGAATCATATTGTTAAGCACAAAGGGAGTCGAAAGGTTCTCTCCTGGTTTGAGAGATACTGGACTTGGCTCAAGTGTCACATTAGCCATACGTGTTTTTTAAGTATGCCTTATACACAGAAGATGCAGAGGTCTTAAAGGTACCGTTTGGCCAGTTTTGACAAAAGCATACATCCCCTATTTTCTTTCCATGGGGGCTTCTTTGGGCCCCAGTTTCGTGGTGTGATTCTAGTGGCGTGAACCTGGGCAGCCCCACCTTCTATGATCAGGTACCTTCCTGTCAATCACGTTACACGCTGTGGGGAGCTGGCTGCCATGACACCCGGCAGTTTTGTATCTGAGACCCAACAGTAGGGGTGGGTAGGTGGGCTGCTGCTCGGCTCCTAGACAGTGTCAGCCCCCGGGGCCATTCGGTCATTGCTGACCTTGAGGCTGCACTGTGGATGTCCCAGGATGAAGCAGAGGGTCACTAAATGACTAGGCTCCTTCCGGAGGCCCCTGGGGCCCTGGCAAGGGAGAGACTTCATGACTTCACTCTTGCGGGAGGCTCTTTCTAGGTGGCAAATACTTGTCCCAGGTGTCTCATGAAGATTAATTACCTGGTGTATGGTAATTTGCTTTTCGTTTAAGAGTAACTGCTTAAAATAGACTGGAAGATAACCCACACAGGGAAAATAATGTAGTCTGCAAACTTCAGTGGGCATCAGGATGACCTGGCATCCTTATCACGACGCAGACCCCCAGGCCACGCCGATGCATTAGGTCTCGGTGGGCTCTAGATCCGCATTCTTATCAAGTGCTTCTGAGGTGGGGGATTCTTTGAGAAACTGCTGGTTGGTAGCTTCTTAGAGCCAGGAAGTGAGACAGGACAGAGCTAGCTAGAACCGGGGCTGCCGCAGAATCTGAAAGAGGTGTACAGTCTGCTGCTGTCTGTATGTGTGCTCAGGGGATGAAGAATTCGGGGCCATCCTGAGCTCCAGGGACATGAGGCCGACTCACGGCAGCCGTGACTGCACAAGGCAGAGCAACTGCTGTGAGCGGGGCTCCACGCCCTGTTGCTGGTGCTGAGATGGAGGCGCTACACGCCAAGACTGGGGGGCGGCTTTAAGGTCAGAGCTAAGGGCAGCCCCAGCTGATGGTCAGCCAGGGGACAGAGACGCCAGTCCTACAACTCCGTGGACCTGAATTCTGCCAACAGCCCAACGAGCCTCCCCAGGGCCTCCAGACAGGGACGTAGCCCCACCGCCAACACCTTGACTTTAGCCTGGTGAGACCACGTCTGGCTTCCGCCCTACAGCAGATGGATCCAATCGCTTACCTTCATTGACTTCGTCATTTTCTCTATCCACCTGGGCCTTCAGGACATATCTTTTTATGAGCCGTTTCATGATTTTCTGAAATGTGAACATAAGGAAGGGATCAAACCAGCCCAGCTCCTGTGCTGTAGGTGTGAGTGCCTTCCCTCCTGCAGGGCGCCTGTCAGCACGGGGGTCCTCCCTTGTCTGATGCCTCACTTTCGAGGGGTGCCCTGCCTAGTGGGGAAGGTTCCAGTATCTCTGGATTCAATACCACCTGAGCCCGGGTTGTGAAAACAGGGTACTCTCGGTGGCAGAAGGCCCAGCCACGGAGAGAGACAGAATCACCTGAGATCCACGGGCACTGCTTGAGGGTCCTTAGGCCTGCCTGTACCCTGGCCTTTGTGACCTTAGCCCATCATGCCCTCTTCTCGGGGCCTGAGCTCCGAAACACTTTCTTGTATTTCAACAACTGATGCGATCACGGGGCAGTAAGGAAACCTTAGCAGGCCAGTGCCGGTGGAGCCGCCTCCGTCAAGCTGCTGGGCAGGAGGGGAGGTTCGCTTAGCCCACAGTCAGAACCAGGCACGGAGAACCAGTCCACTGTACTTTGGAAAATTCCCACCAGAGGCAGAGACAGATACAGCCTTGGGAGGGTTGGCCAAGATACCGCTTCCCTGAAGTCTCACCACATGCCCAACACTGTCACACTGTCAGTCACGCTGGAGGTCCCACTTATTATGCAGACTCTATAAGCCAAGGAGGCAGGAACACACAGTTAAGAGCCACCAAGAATAGAGGCAAGTGTAAGAAAGACCGCAGGCGGTGAACTTTGCATTTCGCCAGCTGGTCGGTCCAGGGTTCCTGCGATATCGCAGGATTTAAAAATGTTCTGGTGGCCGAGCCTTCTGAATCTGTTAGGAGCCAAGCAGCACCATGAAGGGGGGGCTTCCCTGCTCCTCGGCATCCCTTCTGGTGACCGACTGGCCTGCTCGCTCTGAGGACCGAGGGGACAGAGGTGGCATTTGCTAGGTTGAAGGGCCCCGAATTCTGTCCCCAGCTTTGCTATGTGAGGTCAAGCAGGTGGCTAAGTTCTCTCTGACTACCTGGGCTCAGGAAAAGCTTCTTGCAAGTAGAAGAGAAGTGAGCTGCCGGGATGCAGAGAGCTGGAGGATGGATCTCATCGTTATCACCAACTGGTGGTCCCCTCAGGGCCTTTAATGGTGACAGCCTTGCCAAGGAGGCGTCTCCAGCCCTGTGATGCCATGATTCAGTATCCCGGGACACTGAGCTCTGAGCCAGCTCATGTGGGCCACTTCTGCCCCTCCTCAGCCCCTGCTGGTGGTCCGCTTGGCTCTGTGGTTTGTGTCGTGCTCTAATTTCAGGCTGAACCGTTCATTAGTGAGTTGCCTTCATGCTGCTGCTTCTCTGAGAGGCCTGGGTCTCGTCCTGTTGGTGGTTAAACTGCAACGCTAGATTTCTCACCGATGGTCTCGTAGTCAATAAGGCAGGTCACCTGAGTTTTAAGAATCTGTGCCTTTTGTGGGACTCGATGCTCTTTTCACTTTGACTTGGAAGAACAAAACAAAATCAACGTTGTCCTGAACCAGTTCTCATGGGGGAAAAACCCCAACAAACCAGATACCCAAGTATCTGACATTCTTACTGAATAAGAAATTTGGAAGTATTCTACTGCAAACTTTCAGGCCGACATAAGACAAAGGGATCTAGTTAAAGGTTGTTGCCTTTCTAAAGGAAAACGTCAAGAATTAGAGGTCCTTCCATTTCTGGATCCATCCATTAAACAGACTGTATATTTACGACATAAGATTATAAACCAGAGAATGGAAGTGGAGAGCTCCCTTTTCTGTGATGGAGCCGAGCAGAATCCTTTCATAGCTACGGCAGCAGCTGTCATCCTCCTGGCTTCACGCGCACATTGTGTTTTAGTGCGACATGATTAAACTATGACTTTAAAAGATTTCATAGTATGTGTTTATTTTTAAGACAAATTTGTTGAGTACTTCCTGCAGCCCAGGAGTTGTGTTATCCTCCTTGACAAAATGACCTCATGGAATCCTCCCAGAAACCAGGTGAGATAGGGGTTGTCGTCTCCATTTACAGATGAGGTCCCTGAGGCTCAGAGAGCGAGGTGACTTCTCCAGGGTCACACAGCCAGAAAGTGGCAGATCTGGGATTTAACCAAAATGGAAACCAAAGCTGGGGCTTCGTCCAAGCTTCAGAAAAAGGTTAAGTGCACGATGGTTTTGGAGATGAGATGCAGGAAACTGGCTCCTGTTGGTCACAGGGGGCTTGGACTACTTCTGGGTACCAGTCTGTCCTTTACAAAGCACAAGGTCTTTTATGCAAGAAGAAGCCTCAGCTAGATTTCAGAGGATGGATTGCTAGCCCGCAGAAGAGGGTCACTGGTATGTCATTGTTCTAAATGCCCGAGGCTTGCTCTTGAACCCTGGCATGCTTGATCTGAGCTGTGGTTTCTGCAGATCTGCAGCTCCAAGGGGAGAGCAGCAAGGGTTTGCTTTTAGGATTAGGATTAGGATTAGGATTTTAGAGGTTTAATGTGGAAGCAGAATCGCGTGAGCACAGCAGACATGCAGGGACCCTCTAACCTTCCTCCGCACCCCAGGAGTGACAGGTACCTTAAGCGAGAACAGTGTGACCACCTGTTGGTTGCTTAGAGACTTCATGCTCTGATGATGACCTAGCCTCCCCTCTGGCATATGCATGTTAGACCACTTGGGATCTGTGGGAGCAAGATGCCAGTCTCGTCCCCAGCAAGTCTGAAATGGTTAGAAAATGACCAAAGTTCTCTTAACGTGGACGCTACAGAGGATCTCTGTTTGCAGAAAATATGGACATCAAAAGCCTCCCCTACTTCACTATGTGGAGGAAAAGCATGGTCCTTTGTGATGAGTTTGCGACCCTTCCTGGCCATCTTCCACAGAGTTTTCACTTCATGGAGATAATAAACTTTTCCCAAATTAACACGCCCTCGTCAGTGCCAACTTGGCCCACTTTGCCCTGAGGCATTTAGCAAGTACTGGAGATGAGAATATTCAGTGATCTTACTCAGGAAAAAATAACTAATACTGAGGTACCCGATGGGTAAGAATGGTTGTGACACCGAGACCCACATCCAGGGAGGGAGGCACACAGTTGCTCTGCCCAGACTCCGAGAGCCAGGTGGCCTCTGGCTGCTGCTGGTGAGGAGGGAATGGAAGGGACCGCTCTGTGCAGCCAGGGCAGCTGAAGACAGAGACAAGGAAGAGAATACACATGCTGAACATGGCAAACAAAGGAGCATCCCGAGGAAGGCAATGCTGCCACCTAGGAACAGAGAAATTGAGGAACATTTGGAAGAGAATGGACAAAAGGGATCACAGGACAAGTCATCTGTTAAACTGGGGTTTATCAGACCCCAGAATGGAAGAAATCAGCACTGGCAAGCTGGCTATCCTGTTGGCTTTAATCTCTACAGAAAAGGTCATCTAGAAGGCAAAAAAGAGGACTCCCCACTGGGCTTTGGGGAAGGGATTGCATCATAAAAGTTGGGGCTGTTTTCAGTGATGGACTGTGCCTAGATTCTACGATGCATTTGTGATGCAGCTCGTCTGCTTTGCCCATGAATGAAATGTATCCTCAGAGACTGAGTATATGAAGTCTGTACACACCCCAACAGGTGGACATGCCAGATGTCTTGGAACAGGTCAAGGGTAGCTTTGATAGGAAGCACACTTTGGCCATTTTGCTGGTATCATGGTTTTGTTCCATTGTTTGGTCTCATGTCCACAGAGCCCAGATTGGAAAAAAAAAATTACAAAAGCAAGGAAGCAATTTTGTGAAAAATGACAATTCAGACCCCTGGAAGCCTAAGAAAAGCAAAGCACAGAGAGCCTCTGGAGTTTGCAGGAACTGCCTCGCCTTGTAACAGAGAGCCCTAAAAAGTTGAAGGAATGACAAGCTTAAAATAAACACCCAACCTGCTAAGGGTGAGCAGTCAAGCAGATGCACTAGAGACACAAAGGAAACAAGCTTAACAACTACACACATATCAACGGCGGGGCTTTTATGTTATCGGGATTGCTGCAGAGTGTCTCAGAACCTCGATAGTGAGAGGCTGACAGCATACGGGCTCTGAGAGTTGAAGGCTGTGGGTGCAGCCTGGATGGTAAGAAAGAGGGCGTGAACTGGGTTCCTCACATTCTTGGCACTTTTGGAAGTTGCTTTGAGAGGAAAGCAATACAGCGTGGAAGGCCACCAGTGGGCCCAAGAAATCGGTTGAGCCATTTTTAGATCCCTGCCCAAATCCTTCGTTCTGTACCGGTTGCTGCCCCGTGATAGCAAAAGCACCCTCCGTTCCTAGCTTCCTCCCCACAGGCTCAGATAGAGCTCTTCCCAGGGCCTGTCAGACACAGACAGGGCAGGTTCTGACACTGTGAAGAGGAGTAAGGGGCCAGTGCCCTGGCAGCGTGATGGGGTGCAAGAGGGGTGCCCTTCTGAGTCAGACAGATCTCACTTCTACCATCCGTGTGACCTTTGCCACGAAGCCTGAATTCCCTCATCTGTTCAGTGGGGGTTACAGACCCTGCCTCTCTCACATGCCCTAGTGTCTAGTCTGATCCAGCTGCCTGTCTGTGTCAACTCAACGTTTACTCCTATTTGAGCAGATGATAGCTCAGGAAGATGCCCAGACTTGACCTTGAAGGACTGAGCAAGGTGCCAATGTACAAATGCAAGATGCTTTCTGCTCCATCCACTGTCCTCTCAGCCCTCTCCCTCTGACGCCCACTGGCCCAGTTTTTCTGTCTTCTTTCTGGTGATAACGATTTGAATAAGTCGCCCGAGGCTTTTCTTGCTGGATTCACAAAATACAGGGTGAGCCTGCTTTCCCAGGCCATCAGTAGCCTGAAGCTGCAAACCGGCTAAACTGTGTAATCATAGCAGGAAGCTCTCCGGGAGACGGAAGGCTGCAGGGACTCAGCCAGTGATGATGAAAGACAGAAATGGGATTGCTCAAGACTGCTGTGGAACAGGGCCTCGTTCATAAGGGATTCATCCTGGGTATAGACACTCACCACATCAGCTGCCTTCCTTGATATCAGCTGCTGATTCTGCTCAAAACCCAGGAGAGATCTGGCCCTAATCCATTAGGGTTTTCTTTTCTCTTCTTTTCTTTTTTTTAAATAATTTATTTTATTTATTTTATTTTTGGCTACATTGGGTCTTCATTGCGTCACGTGGGCTTTCTCTAGTTGCGGCGTGCAGGCTTCTCATTGCGGTGGCTTCTCTTGTTGGGGAGCACGGGCTCTAGGCGCGCGGGCTTCCGTAGTTGTGGCACATGGGCTCAGTAGTTGTGGCTCGCGGGCTCTAGAGCACAGGCTCAGTAGTTGTGGCGCACGGTCTTAGTTGCTCCGCGGCGTGTGGGATCTTCCCCGGGCCAGGGCTCAAACCTGTGTCCCCTGCATTGGCAGGCGGATTCTTAACCACTGCGCCATCAGGGAAGCCCCTGCTAGGGTTTTCTATCTTTTCCGTGGCACAGATAATCTCTACTTCTCTCCGAGAAGCTAAGAAATAAAAATCCTTCCCCTGACCAAAGGATTTGGTCCTGTAAAATAAATCAAAGCAGATCAAACTGGTCAGGTCCAATTTTGTGCACAATTAAAGACAAGACTTGCCCTTTGCCAATTTTTAGCCCATGTCATCTGTTAAAACTATAAGTACTATGAGGGATGAGCTGTTTCTTAATTGTACACTTAACTCCTCCGAACTGCACAGCTGGCTCCTGAAATATGGATGGAGATTCAATTAGAGACCTGTGTCTGGAAGATGCTAAGTCTGTAATGGCTCCCTCGGAGATAGTGGCACCAGGGTCATATCACCTTGGCCTGAAGGAGCACTTAGGACAGCTTCAGATTTACATCTGATAGGAGATGGTCAGCATGGGTGAAACTGCTGGTCATTGGGAGTGGGCAAGCAAGAAAAGAATGGCCTGCACTTTTATAATCAATAACCTGTAATAACCATTTATCACTGGCTGATGCAAACGGATACAGAGATTTTGCATTAATTTCCAAAAGCAAAGCAAGATCTGTATGCACATAAGTTCTCCTAATTTTTATAACAACAGACTTTGCCTGCGGGCAGTCTAAGGTCAGGTGCTTACCGGAAACATCAATATCCACCTGGTTGCTTAAGACAGATCCCTGGGAGCCATCCTGCATGCCTGCCTCTCCCTACCCGGTGCCCACTGGTTTGCATCACATCCCTTTGGCCATGCATCCCAAACGTATATTTATTTATAAATATATAAATATATATTGAGTCAGTCAGTATATTGAGTTAGTCAGTCTTTCTCCCTCACCCTTCTCACACTCCAAGTCGCCATTCCTTGTACCTGGGTGACTGTCACATCCTCCTCACTGGTCTCCCTGCTTCCACTCTCGTCCTCACTGGTCTCTTCTCATTATAGCAGTTAGGTAGTCTTCTTAAAGCATAAATACAATTTTATCATCTTCTCCCTCCCCCAAGTTAAACTCCTCCCACTGCCTTCCTGGGTACATCAGAGTGAAATCCACCTCCTGACCTTGCTCCAGGCCCCTGATTTGGACTCTGACCTCATCGCCCTCCCCTCTCCCCTACTCAGAGCTCTAGCTGCTGTGGACCCACCAAGCTTCTCCCCTCTAGCTTTTGCTGCTGCTCTTCCTCTGCCTGGAAGGCCCCACGTGGCTGCCTCCTTCTCATCTCTGAGGTTTTAGCTAACTGTCCTCTCCTTGAAGATACATCCTCTGAGAGCCATATCTAAGCAGGGGCTCCCTATTTTTCTCCATTTTAACATCTGATTGTTTTCTTCTTGGCACTTTTATCAATTTGAAGTTACATATTTATTTGTGCGTTTACTTGCTCATTGTATCTCTCCCTCTATGGACTGGAAGTGCCAGTAAGATAGGAACCATGTCTGTATCCCCAGGAAGCAGCATGGTGCCTGGCATACAGTAGGCACTCAATAAATATTTGTCGAATGAAGGAAGGAATGAAGCTGTGTTCTGGGGGGAGTGACACAGCCATGTGACTTAATTGATGTCTGAACGGAGTCCGCTTCTGCCCATACCTGGGAAAGGGGTGGTTACCTGATATCTGGTGGGCTTGCTGTAAGTGTTATTTGCTGTCAGGTTTTCAGAATTCCTCATGCCAGCCTGGTAGCGAGTCTTCTGGGAAAAAAAAATAGAAAATACATAATATATAACACATAATCCATGATACACGATTGTACATACATACATGCTAGGACTCGAAGAGGACCTGCATACGGGGCTGTCTCTAAAATGAGGACCCTCAGGAGGTCACTATACCCACTGCTGCTTGGCTTTCTAGAACGTGTTCCTGGGGCCTCTAGTTCTGTAGGATGTCAGTGGGTTACAAATCACTGTTTGGTCAGCTTTGTTTGGAAAGCACTCAGTTAAAGTGATGTGGGTGTCCTTCCTCCAAGACTCCCCAGAGATTTTAATTTGCTAATAATTGAGAATCTCCAGGAGCGGGAGATAATGGGCAGGGAACCTTTCTTCCCAGTCATCATGATCCAGATACTTTCTGGGAAGAGCTAATCTGCTTCCCAGTCCACTAAGGAGTCCCTCAGTGGGGTCCCGGCTCGGCCCGCAGGAGGAGGGGCACTGCGGCCGGCCGGCTGCCCCTGCTGGGGCTGCAGCTTTGCTGACGCGCTGGCTGATTCTGGAAAGCATGGGGTCCCTCTGGGCTCCTGACTTCCTTTGTATCAGGGGCACCATCTGAATCAAACACACAGCTCCCCCTCCCCCTCCTGCTGCCTCTCTAGCCCCATAAGTCCCACGCTACCTACCCTGAATTTAGAATTCAGCATGCCCATTTCAAGGTCATTTTCACAGCTTTTGGCCTTAGATTTGCAGAGTTTTATGAGGCACATCTTGATTCTCATTATGAGATAATAAAATGATTTAGGACTTGGCACTAGATTAAAAGGAGCAGGTAGAGTTCTTCCTTCATCAAAATAAGACAGCCAGAGCTTTGCTCGGGCAAACTTCCACTCCACATCTGCATCCTCCTGTGAGGCAAGGAAAATAACAGCACACCATCAGAGGCAGTGCTATCCAACAGCACATAACGTCAGCCGCAAAGGAGAACCACACAAGGGCATTTAAATGTTCTCAGAGCCACATTATAAAAAGTAAAATGAAACAAGTGAAATTAATATCAGTGATGTTTTTTTATTTAATCTGATAGATCCAAAATGTTATCATTTCAACATGTAATCTTTATAAAAATTATTTATGAGATAGCTCAGATTTCCTTGGCATACCAAGCCCTCGAAATTGGCATGTATTCTACACTCATAGCACATCTCAATTTGGACTGGCCACATTTCGAGTGCTCAGTACGTGTGGCTCGTGGCTACCATGTCAGACACCATCATGTGTTTCCTATTAGAAAGTGTATTTCTCATGGGTCAGAGTGCTGTCAAACGATGTTACGAGGTCTAGTGTATGTCATTCAAGGGGAGCAAACCTGATGAGCTGGCAGCAGGTCGTCTGGCCATGCCCTCTTCCCTGGTGGTGGTGGTGGTAGATTTAAAGCCCAGATCTGTTACTTCTGAGTTGGCGGCAATGCCAGAAACGCTGAGTGGGCCCCCCTGAGAGGTAGCAGGTGTGTGTTTTCTGTAGGGAGGCGCCTTGGGCCCCTGTCCTAGGAGGGTAGTCTGAGGCCAGGAAAGAGGCGTGGGGTTTGGAATCAGCTAGACCCCTACTAGCTGTGTGATGTAGGCAGTGGTCTTGGGCTCGCTCCTCTGCTCATGGTGATAGCCTGCTTCCCGCAGCCCTGAGGTCGGCACTGCATATGTGTGCTGTGGGCAGTGGGCTTTTCTCCACACGGGCCTGAGCTACACTTCAAAGGGTTGTGAGCCCAGCAGGGGCCCACATGAGGCTGCTGGGATGTGCCAGGAGAGTATAAGGTCATTACCAGCAGGCTTGTTTTTACTGAGACCCCCTCAGCACCTGGCCTGCTCTATGGGGACATGCTATACAGGTCGTTTAGACTGGAAGCTTTGTGAGGACTGGGGTTGTTCCTGGTCTCGGCTGTACAGCAGAGAGGTGTGGGAGGGACTGCCGACCTGAGAGGAAGGGTGATGCACTGGAGAGAGCACAGGCTCCGAAGGCTGGCTGGGTTCAAACCCTGCCTCTGTTCCTTACTAGCTGTGTAACCATGGCAGGTGACTTAGCTGCTCTGAGCCTCGGTTTCCTCACCTGTAAAATGAGGATAATAATACCTACCTCATAGGCTCTTGTGGGAGTTAAAGAAGTTAATGCGGGAAAAACAATGTCAGATACTTAGTAAACCCTCAGTAAGTATTATTTGTATCTCCATAGCTTAATACATTGCCTGATGTTCAACCTTCAGTCATTCAGCAAACCTCCTACTGTGTGCCCACCTAGCGCTCACCTACTGTGTGCCTGGCCTGTGCGAGGTAGGTACTGGGGATGGCAATCCTGCCCTCCTGGGACATGCAGCCTGGCCAATGACACGAGTATGTTAACTCATCAGCTCTTTGTATCTAGAGCTGGGCTAAGAGCTGGGGGAGGCGCTGGGTGCTGGGGGTCCTGCCCCTGGGGTCAGGGAAGGCTGCCCTGAGGGCTAGCATTTGAGCTGAGATCCAAGGGGTGAGTAGTTCTCAACCAGGTCAAGTGCGGGTGGGCTGGGGTGGAGAAGAGTAGCGGTTAATTAGTGGAGAGGCAGTGAGAAATGTAAACAACTCTTCGTAGGCAGTAAAGAGCAGGAGACAAAGAGGTTCAGAGCTGGAAAGTGAAATGGAGGGAGGATTGTTTGTAGTTACTTTTTTTTTTTTTAAAGATCAAGAGATGGGACTTCCCTGGTGGCACAGTGGTCAAGAATCCACCTGCCAATGCAGGGGATACTGGTTTGAGCCCTGGCCTGGGAAGATCCCACATGCCGCGGAGCAACTAAGCCCGTGTGCCACAACTACTGAGCCTGTGCTCTAGGGCCCGTGAGCCACAACTACTGAGCTCCCATGCCATAACTACTGAAGCCCGTGCGCCTAGAGCCCGTGCTCCCCAACAAGAGAAGCCACCGCAATGAGAAGCCTGCGCACCGCAACAGAGTAGCCCCACCCCTGCTCGCCGCAACTAGAGAAAGCCCGCGCACAGCAACGAAGACCCAATGCAGCCATAAATAAATAAATACATTTATTAAAAAAAAAGATCAAGAGATGCATTTAAATGCTGACAGGCAGGATTAGCTAGAGAGGGGGAGAGGGTGAGGATGTAGGTGGGGAGGGCTAATGTGCAGTGGCTGATCCCGAGGAGGAGAGAGGGTAGGGGGCCAGGGCGCATGGCTGGGGCTGCTCAGGGGGAGAAGGCCTGTCTGCCTACAGGAGGACAATGGCGGGGGCGGGGGGGAGGGGGGGCGTGGCGGGCACAGAGGCAGGCAGGTCCATGGATTCGGATGTAGGTGCTCAAGATCTGTTGAATAAATAAGTGTTCTCCTGTAAGAACTTACAAATACGTGCTTCATTAAGGTTCATCATGACCATGAACACTAGGCACGTCCCGGCAGCCGATCTTAGGGTCCTTGTACACGAATCACCAGTGAGACGGTGGGGACATTTGCTCTCACCAGACAAGGAGAAGCCCAGCGCCCAGTGGGCTGCAGTGGGCTCTCTCTGTCACCTGTCACCGCCCTGTGGTGGATAACTTGACGTCATAAGCCGTGGGCTTGCTCACTCCTGCCCCAAACTAGTGGGCATCACTCATGCTAATCACGTGACTTCCCATGTTATGTTCATTTGGACCAACGCACAGTGTGCTCGATAGGATGGGGCAGAACATCTGGGGCGAGTGCTCCAGAAACCCATGTATTCCGGGGACCATCTGGTTTCTCTTACATGTGGGGAAGCTGAGGCCCAGGAGGGCAGGGAGGGTTAGTTAGCAACAGCTCAGTATTCACATAGGTGACCAAGTCTGTAAAACACTTAAATATATATATATGTATATATATATATATGTTGTTTGTCTGCTGACACAGTGCTGCGTTCTTCTGTAGGTGGCGGGGTGGCAGGGTGGTGGGGCTGGGGGCTAAGACTAAGGCTGCACGCTGGCTCACCTCTTCCTTTCTCCTCTTACCTCTTTTTCTTGCTCAGCCTACACTCTTGCAGCGCAGTGCTGAGTATACCACATTGTTTTATCCCGCCCTGCCTTGGCACATGCTGTTCCTACGGTTTAGAATACTCTTTTGGAGGGATTTTATGGACCAAAGCTTTCCCCTAAAATTCATATGTTGAAGCCCTGACCACAAGTATCTTAGAGTGTGATTATATTTGGAGAGAGGGCCTTTAAAGAGGTAATTAAGGTTAAACGAGGCTGTAAGGGTGGGGCCCTAATCCAATTTGACTGGTGTCATCATAAGGACAGGAAGAGATACACAGAGGAGAGGCCCTGTGAGGACACAGCAAGAAGACAGTCATCGGCAAGCCAAGGAGAGAGGCCTCAGAAGAAACCAGTCCTGCCGGTACCTTGATCTTGGACTTCTAGGTTCCAGAACTGTGAGAAAATACCTTTTTGTTATTTAAGCCACCCAGTCTGTGATATTTTGTTGTGGGAGCCCTAGCAAACAAATACATGGAAGTCTTAATTTTTTTCTATACACAGATAATTGTTTCTTATAAAAGACTTAAGTACAGAGGTATACCAAGCAAACGCGAAAGTCCTTTCAAATCTCCTTTCTTGTTTCACTCCCCTCCCCAGAGGATACCCTATTTCTACCTTTGCTTTCTGTGTCTGCACATTTGTATTATTACGTACATGAGACTTGCCTATGGATATTTTTCTACAGCTTGCATTTTTTCACTTAACAATATCATAGAGATTTGCTCTGTCAGCACAGAAAGGTCTTTCTCAATGTTTATAAACAGTATTTTAAAGTCTGTGCTATATCAGTTTATTTAAATATTCCTATATTGATGGGCTATTTCCAAGTTTTTCTTGTAATGAACATCTATGTAAAATCATATGTCTGCACGGATTTGCTGAGTCAAAGGGTCAGTGCATTTTATTTTGTTTTAATGTTGCATTTATTTATTTGACTTTTAATAGGTAGAACAATGACATGATTTCTAAGCATCAGAGCGTATAAAGAGAAAGCCTGTAAACCCACCATGACCTCTAACCCCTACCTCTCAACAGGCGCCCCTTGCTGTGCCCTTCTTGTGCACCCTTCCAGGTTAGTTTTCTTTTTCAAATGATTATATGATCAAAAAGGAATACGTGTTCTTTTTTCTTCCTCTCTACATAGAGTACAATATATACATTGTTCTGCAACTTGCCTTTTCTCTACTTACCATTATAATTGGAGGTCTTTCCACATCAGAATATAGAGAAAGTCCTCATCCTTTTTAAAAGCTGCACAGTTTCCCACTGTTCAGATCCATCATAATCTATTTAACTAGATTCCTAGTAATGCTCATGTAGTTTGTTTTTCATTTCTTGCTGTTCCAAACAAGGCTGTAATCAATAGTTCACGGTTTGTGCATTTTAGATTTTGGTAAATTGCCTCCTGATATACTGTCTTGACTCCTTTGTCTGTCTAGCAAAACAAGGCTTTTGAACGGCCTTCAAGTATCACCTCTGCAAGCCTCGGCGCCCCCATCGTCATGCACTCTCTCTATTCTGCACCTCCTACACCTTCTAGGACTTCTCTGGGTGCACTGGCCCCACTGCACTGTAATTTGTTGATTGATGTATCTGTTTTCTCTCACTGGACTGAGTGAGAATCTCTTCAAGGGCAGAGATCATGTCTTGGTTATCTCTGTATCGCCAGTGCCTAGCACGGGCTTGGCTTTATTAAGTAGGTACTTAATAAATAACTCGGGAGAGGCAGAAGTGAATGTAGGGTGGAAGAAACAGTCATTCCCATTTGCCATGGGTCACCTGCATGCTGTCCTGAGGGGACACATGTAAAAGAGGAAAGATTCGTGACCCTGTTTCTTTCTGCCCTCATTGGGCCATTGCATGCATGGTGCCTGCCGTGTGTCATGGCAGGTTAACTGGAAGTGCTTCTTGGAGCGATCCAAGGAAAATGTCTGTTGTTTGCTGTTCTGGCTTCACATTTAATAACACATGAGCTTCTGACATCATTACCCCATTGCTGAAAACAGTGATGCAAATTAAACCGAGGGAGAGAGAGCATTTTCAATTAACTGGTCTTACCTCAATTTCCTGATACGAGTTGTTGATCATGGCTATTAGCATGTTGAGCAGCACGACCACCATGGTGACATTATAAACACCGTAGAGAACATAGCCAATGTTCTCGATGAATTTGTGGTCATATTTCAGCACCACCGAGATCACTTCAGACAAGCCAAAGATGGACCAAAATAAGGTTTTGAAGCTTTCTTCAACCCTGCAAGGAAACAGACAGTCCTCTCAGGAGGTTTGCATCTGCTGACACTTCTCACAGGAGAGTTGCCACTACCCAGACATCCGTGGTTACCCTGGAGTAGGGCTGGGGCTGCTAGCTGGTATCTGTACTCTGAAGTCATGAGATATTCAGGTTTCTAAGAAGACTTTGAAAGAACATGGTAAAGGGTAGACTCTTTCTTTTCCATTCAACCCTTTTATTGGGACCCTTGGCTGCAGCATCAGTTTTTATCTTGTTGCAATTACTTAAACATTTAAAATTAACCACCAGGGCAAATGTTTGTCCTTGTAGGTTATTAGCTTCAGAAAGCACACTCTTCCTTCAGTAGTCTCTTGAGTGTCTCTTCTCAGACTACCCAGCCCCACAGGAGAGGGAAGAGGATAGTGTTCGCTAATGGAGCCAGCATCATTGGCGACTGGGGCTTGCTGGGCATTTGACACAGGACAGCGTGCTTAAGCCCTGTGACCACCTCTGTGGTGGGCTGGCTTATTCCCTCCATTTGACAGCTGGAAGTACTGACGCTCAGAGCCTTCCATGCCTTTCCCAGGAGCACTCAGCTGGCAGGTGGGTGCAAATCCAGGCATGTCAGAGGTTTTCAAAAGCAGGTCCTTCTAACCACTATGCTTTACCACCATCCTGGCTCTGGGTAGTGAGGCCAGCCACATATATCGGGTGCTCTAAACTGGGGATGAATTTTCAGGAATGAGAGTGATGAGTCTGATGTGTCCATGTTGATCAAATTCACCAGGTAACTGCCCAAACCTCACCCTGCAGCTCACTCAAGGTAGACACTGCATGTACTGTAAGGGCTGCCCAGGGAAGAGCTGGCTTTTAGGACACTGCTCTTTGACACTTGAGATTATCAAGTCACCAAATACACTGGTTTTAAGAGTAAGGCCCAAGCACGTCTCACAGTCTATACTTTGTGGCTCTGACCCTATATCAGGTTTGTGACACAGAATTCAATTAGAAAGCTGGATTTTGGTTGGGTGGTTTAGAACATGCCTGTGTGTGATAATATCTGAATGGTTAAGTGCAGGTCTTTTAGTTTGCATCCAGAGTTTGGGTCCTATTATGAGAAAGCACTTTCTTTTTTCTCTTTAACATTTCAGATTTTTAGCACTTACCACAAATGGCCAGGATTAGCTAGATCTCGGGAAAAAAAATCAGCGTTTTTTAAGGATTGGTATTTATTTGACAAGATGTACAAAAATACTAGTACTTGTCACTTTGGCTAAAAGTCCAACACTGACTTGCATGAATTTTCAGCTCTCCTGTGTGTGAGAGAGTATGTGTGTGTGTATGTGTGTGTGAGTGTGTGCGTGTACGTGTGTGTGTGTGTGTCTAACCAGCTGTTTGCTCATTCCCTGTGCATCTCAGAGTCTGAAAACTGAACACTGAACTGAGTTTTTGTTGTCATTATTTGTTTTTGTTTTCTTTTAAATCTGTGAGTTTGGAATATTTAATTTATCTTAGTTTTAGTAAGAAGGAATTTAGTTAGGGGTTTAGCAATAAAGACTGGGTATCGAGCTATTATTTTAGAGCTCCAGATCCTGATGCTATTCTGAGAAAGGGGCAAAACTGTTTCCTCACTTGAGATGCAGTGTCCATTTTGTGTGAAAAAGATGCCGTTCAGCGTGTGGGCATGATTCACTGCAGGTATTGCCTTCCATTAAGAAGCAATCTTTCATTTATCACCCTAGTGGAAGGGGACAGTGGCAGAGAGAATCTAAAACCACTGAATGAGCCCCAAATCAAAACTGAAAGGAGATGGCAGGACATGATTTCTCTGACACTTGGTCCCTTCCTAGCAGGGTCAGGTGAAAACCAGAGGACACGCTGTCCAAGGGAGGGGCTGGGCAAACAGGTACTGGTGCAGGATAATGTACTTACCAGGAACAACTTAAGAAGTGGATAATACATCCAACTGAGGGACATTTGACAGAAATTCATTTTCCCTTTCTTAACTTGGAGAACCCCACAAACCTTTGGCTGACATAAATGAAGCAAGCAATTCTAAGCAGTTCTAGAACACATCCAGGGAAAACCTTCTGCATTTTGATGAGGGAAGATGGCCTAAATTCGGCATGCGTTTTGTTCTCATTTGCTTCTTGCTGTGAATTTTGTTACTAAGCTCTGATTTATCCCTGGTGCCTTCCCTTAGGCATTCTGTGTTAATAATCTGGAGGGGACAGAGCCAGCCCACTAAGCAGTATGTGTTCCAGTAAAAGAAGAATATTTACCGATCCCTAAACCTATGCCTTTGCCCCTCCTCTAATACCCCACCTCCACCCCCGAGGCTTGGAATGCTTATCTGTTCAGTTTGTTGTCTGGGTGTCAGACAGTCTTCACACCTGTTTCATTTCTATTCTATAGCTTCAGGATTCACCTCTGGACTAGTATTTGGTCATGACCTCCAAGAGAGTCTAATTACAAGTGGCCCAGACTCACTGGGATTGCCTGAGTGGAAGTAACCCCCCTCCAAAGCAATAATCCTCTGCATCAGGCTGGGCAGGAAGGGATCTTAGCCAAACTATGCCTTTTTAACAAACTCTTCTATGTTCTTTAGGGAGTGTCTATAGCCCTTGCTTCCTCTTATCATGGGGCAAAATGAGTTGCAGTAACAAAGACTTCCTTTAAGGAAAAGCTGGGTTCATTGTCTTGGATCATCCATAACGGCTAGATTCACTTTTGGGGTCTCTTGGGACTTTCATTTGTACTCACGCCCCGTGACATGAACTTTCAGTGGACTAACTGAATAGACTATTTTTGCTGTTGTTGTTTCTCAGAGGGGATATTATGGGCTGAGTTTATGTCCAGTTAGCTGGGCTAAGTGGTAAGCAATACACTATTTTATCCATAGCTCAAACCACCTAACTAAATAAATTCTAAATGGAATTGAAGCATTTAATGTTTAAAAACTACATAGTCAAAGCCAGAGTAAAATATTAGTAGTTATATAATCTTGGCCTGGGAGACGTTTCAAAACTACAGAGGGAAAGTTTGAAAGATATGCTCACGTAAAACTTTACTTGTAGATATTGAAAACATATTAAGTAAACATATAAGGCAAAAGACTGAGGAAAGGATTTGTATTTGCAACACATATGACAATGGATGATGTCTTTCTTACATAAAGAGCTCTTATAAATCAATATGAAATGATAGACATCCTTGTTGAAAAATAAAAGGAGGACAAAATCTTTCAGGAAAACTTGATGCTTTTTGTGGTGACAAGAGCTCCACAAGTAACTTGATAGGTCAGGTTTGTGGTGTCTTCTGGTTTAATATGTAGTGGGAAATAAGTGAAACGTGTCCTCACTGCATTGTGTTACGTTGACCTTGGAAACCTATAATAATATATGCTTAGAGAGAAGGCTGGCCTTGGAGAGGAGTGAGTAGTACATTCCTCATCCCAAGAGCTTGGGCACTGGAGCGAGCCCCAATGTCTTGTGAAGTAATGATGCTCTCTGAGTCATGTACCAGCCATCGCCCATAATTTTCAGGAGCTATGGGATACAGGGCATGGTGCAGAAGACCAGTCACTGAAGAGGTCTGGGACTGTCTTTCAAGAAGAAAGTATCTTGCAGTTGACGTAGATGATATTCACCATGAAGCCACTTGTCTCACAAAAAGTGCCCATTGTCAGATAGCTGGTCTCTAGGCTAAATTTGAGGTTCTTTACTGATAGGGATGCTGGCTGCTCGTTCCATATCCTCCTCCCACCCACTCTGGCTCTCTACCAAGTTTGCCACAGATTCCTCCAATTGCGTCAGTCACAGGAATCTTCACAGAGATAGCCGGAGGAGTAAGAAAGCAAAGGTGCATACCTGGTTCAAATCCCAGCCCCATCATGTACCGGCTGTGTGAGCTTGGGCATCTTACAAAACCTGCTTGAGCCTCAGTCTGCTTATCTATGAAAGGGCTAATAGTACCTTATTATTAAGTTGCTGTGAAGATTAAATGGAGCAACCCATTTAAAGTGTATAGTAAGAGTCCAATAAATGGTACCTGTTATTTTTATTCATGTGTTTATTTGCCAAACATTCACTGAACTCCAGCTATGTGCCAGGCACCATACAGAGCAGGATGCAGGGGGCACAGAACTTGTTTATCTCTGTGGAGGTCCCAGTCTACAGCAAGCCCACTGGTGTGAGCCAGTGCTATAAGGCTGTGGGCAAGGATGCTCTGGTCGCCTTGCCCTACCCAGGAACACATACAACCCCATCAACCTTCGGGTGCCTCCACACAGGGCTGAATGGAGTTAACAATTCAGCTGCATACTGACTTTTCTGAACAAGGCCCGTTTTCCTTCCTATCTGCAAGGATCATCACCAACCCTTGATTTCATGCAAATCCTCTTTCTGATTTCTCCAGCCTGTGCTGTCTTTGATTGTTTGACTTCTGGCTTGCAGTGGAAGGGGCTGAGGTTTCATCAATAGGCCACCCTAGCCTAAGAACTGCTCCTAATGAAGTCAAAGGGGAAAAGTGCCTGAGAGTGACGTTGAATAGATCGTGATTCACCCTCCTCTTACCCGGTGGGGGTGTGTGTGTGTGTGTGGGAAGGTTGGGGCTGACTTATCATGCAGACGGCAGGAGCGAGGTAATCCGTTCTCTACCAGGTCTGTCTCGCCTGGATAACAGCACTTTAATAACGGGTTGTCTGAAGAGGCAGTTGTGTATGGGCCTCAGAGAACAAACGGATTAACAAGGCGAGGGTTTGGGGCAATTGTTATGGAAATTGCTGCTGCTTTGGGGTGCCATGAGGCCCTCCCCTCAGTGTCATGGAACTCTGCCCCCCACCCCAAACAGTTCAGTTCAGGGTTACCTACCCAAATCTGCAAGTAGCAGCCTCAAATTAAGCAGGAGGAATCAGCTACTGAAAGGCTGTCTTCTCAAGTTCGAAGACAATAGCTGGCCTTGAGCTAGAGTTCTGCTGAAGCAGAAGCAATGCTCACTTGCCATCCCAGTGGGGACTGCTAGAAGGTGTTTGGAATCTAGAAAGACCTCCGCACCAGGGCAGTGCTTCTCTAATGCCCAGACCTGGAGACTGAGAGCAGTTGGACCAGCCTTGAGGGCAGTCAGGGCAAGAGTGTCCAATGCCTGAGGAAGTCTGGACCTCACCCCCACCATGGTCGTCTGAATCACCTCTTGGTTTATCCTGGGCCCTAAATGAGGCGTGATTTAGACGGTCCAGAAGTAGAAGAGTCTGGCCCCAGAATCAGGGCCGAGGAACTGGGATGCACAAAGCCTGGATTTATTCATACTGAGGGTCCAACTCTCCCCCTGATAGCCCGGTTGCTCCTTGAGGGCAGAGTTATGTTTTCTTCCCCCTTGAAACCCCAAACCTAGTGCAGAACCTGGCACACTGAAGGTGCTAACTAAATTCATTGTTCTTTGAATGAATGAGTCCCCGTTGCATATTCTGATTCCCTGTTCCTGATCCCAGTGTTGAGGTGAGGCTGTTGTAAAGCGGAGTACAGGTTCTGGGTTTAACTGTGAGCTTTTTGCTAAATAACTTTGTCTCGCTGTGCCTCTTTTTTTCTAGCTGCGGAATGGGAAAACAATAATCTCTACTTCACAGGGTTGTTGTAAATAAGTTAACAGAATGTTTGTGAGGGGTGCATAAAACACTGCCTGGCACAGGGCCTGAAAGACTCTTATACCCTACAATCAATTCTCAGAATAATCCTTTAAAAATATGAATCAGATCCTGCCTCTCTCATTTAGCAGCTTTCCACAGGCTAACAGTCAAACCTAGTCACCCAGCCAAGGCTCCCCTGACCTCACTCTGGCTCTCCCCTCACTCGGGGTGCTGTGCCCCTGACTTTAAACTTAATTGTCACATGGTCAGGTCAACCTTCTCCGACCATGTCTGAAGGAGGTCCGTTTCTCATTATTCTTTTGCATGACACTTTTATTTCCTTCCTAGCTGTCAGCACTTAACCTAAGATGTTCTTATTTGTCTATTTGTTTATCATCATCATCATTGTTATTATTTTGCCTCTTTTCCCATTCGCAGAGCATTGTGACCTCCACAAGGTCACGACTGGCTCACGTCTCTGCCATCAGTGCCCAGAACAATGTGTGGCTCACAGTGGGGGCTCAGGAAACATCTTTTGTCAATGAATTGTTGAAGCTGGGAAACTGAGGCACGGGGTGATGTGGTCTTAGCTTGCCTCAGACCCACTTAACAGATGTTTTTCTGCTAATATTCTAGAGCGAACCCTGGACAGTCCAGTTTCCTGTCCCTGTCACTTTGAAGAATGACAGTTTAAACCTTATTCCCATCCTAGAATTGAATTTTAGTGAATAAAGGGTCAGAATTTCCCCGTTGAAGATGCTACACTCAGTCTTAGAATAAGATAGAGGACTTGAGTCCCTTGAGGATAAGATAGAGGGGAGTGCCTGCAAATATGCTGTGAAGGCCTCATCCAAAAGGGCACATTTTCTATGGACCATCAGGTCTTTTTCCTCAAAACTTTGTGGGCTTTCAGCCCGTTCCGGAAGCGCAAAGCTACCAGGCTTTTAAAATTCATGTCATGAATAAACATGAGGAGAGGGTATAAATAAACATCATATGAGAGTAGAATGTCTGCTGTAATAGGTACCATCATTCTAAAGTACCTCAGGGAAAGATCTATATTTTTATCACTTGTTGGGGAATTATGTGAAGATAAGAAATTACATTAGACCCAAACTATCTTTTTGACACATAAAGGTCATTTCCAGATGCCCAGCCTGTATGAGCCTGACCTGGGCCACAGCATTGACCACTGCCATCTCCTCCATCAAGTCTCAGACCTCTCTGTGCTAGTTTCTCCACAAGAAAATGGGCATAAAGAGTTCTCTCATTCCCCCCAAACCCTTATGCCTAACTTGAATTCATAAGATGAAAGGTGAGATTATAACTTTCAAATATGATAAAGTATGATGATAATGCTTCTGTATCAGGGATGCCCATATTTCAACACGGGCCCAGGATCCTGGGAAAATCTCTCCTCGTTAAAGCCCAGGAGGCTGACTGCATTCCACATTCGCACCTGCACACACATTCAGCATGCAGAGGCCACGGTCCCATGATGCTGTGCTGATTTCTCTTAACTGGCCATTGGTTATGATGAGTTTCATGAGGACAGACGGTATAATCCAGCCTTGGCTGCCCTAGTGGGACCTCCTCTGCAGGTGAATCCTTGTTGGGGCTGTGGCCCTTTGCTATCAGAAGGCCCCTCTGGCTCATCACTCCCTTCTGGATGTTTCTGGGCCTGTATGGCTCGCCTGACCATCTCCCTTTTCTCCCTTCCTTGGGCCAGGGAAGTCTCAGGCTCTTTTGTTTGTAAAACACAACATGGCATTTTTAGCTTAAGGGCCCCATTCACCCCCTCAGCAAGTCTCTGCTTGTCCCTTGGTGCTGAGGATGGGCCCTCTTTAAGGCCCCACTGCTCCTGCAGTCCTTTAGGATATGGACCACTTCAGCCATGCTTTTGGGAGGTAGATCTGAGTGTTTGACTTCAGCTCTGCTGGGTATGGGTCCTGGGGAAGGTCAAAGCCCCTATATCTTTCCTGAATCACCGGGACCTTGCCCTCTTACCCATCATGCTCTCCTTGATTCCCTCCCCACATCCTTTTAGGGCCTTACCGATGTCAAAACCTGGAGAACGTCCTCCTTCTCCCCCCCTCCCCAGCCCCAGCCACGTGCAGGCAGTCACCGTGGTTCATCCACTCTAACCTCAGCCTCCTTCTCCATCCCCTGTCCACAGCCTCTTCATGGATCTATCAGCTCCCTTTGGGGCTGCATTTCCTTCACAACATTGGCTCAGTTGTAAACGAGCCCTCATTCCTGTGACTATTTGATTAATACCTGTCTTCCCAACCAGTCTGCAAGTTCCATGAGGGGAGGAATCCTGACTTCTTATGCTTCTGCTCATAAAACCCCCAGCACCAAGCTCAGGCATCCCCTCCCATCCTCTCCCATCCATTCCAACCCATCCTTTGCACCGTTGCCACAGCACACTTACTGAGGGCAGATCCGACCATGCTTCCTCTTTTTTTTTTTTTTTTTTTTTTTTTTTGCGGTACGTGGGCCTCTCACTGTTGTGGCCTCTCCCGTTGCGGAGCACAGGCTCCGGACGCGCAGGCTCAGCGGCCATGGCTCACGGGCCCAGCCGCTCCGCGGCATGTGGGATCCTCCCGGACCGGGGCACGAACCCGTGTCCCCTGCATCGGCAGGCGGATTCTCAACCACTGCACCACCAGGGAAGCCCAGGAAGAGCTTACTTTTGGGCAGATTTCTTACTTGCACCTTGGCCATGGGGCTTTCCCCTCAGCCTTTGCTTTTAGCTCCTAGAGTTTCTTCTGCTCCTCTTTCTGTTTCTGCATGAATATCTTATCTCATCCATCTTCTTGGTCTGTTTCTTGGGCTGCTTTAGGGGCTTCTTCTTGCCACCTTTGTGGCCAGACATGGTGTTTGTTGTCCCTTCCCCAGACCCTGCCACTGGAAGCGGCTTTTGTTGTTGTTAAGAAAATTTTCACGTATTATGAGGCATTGAAACAGCTGAACAAATCCACATCTGGGCAATGAGGCAGCTGCTTTCTCCTTCACTTAAAAATGCCCTTCTCCTTTACCTTAAACAGGCTGGAGTGCCC
This sequence comes from Grampus griseus, assembly GCF_964374135.1. Classification (NCBI taxonomy): domain Eukaryota; kingdom Metazoa; phylum Chordata; class Mammalia; order Artiodactyla; family Delphinidae; genus Grampus; species Grampus griseus. The sequence continues at coordinate 112,869,590 of NC_139019.1, forward strand.
TCCTCCAAGACCCTCCGTTTAGGGTCACCCCCTCCATGAAGACTTCCCTGACCCTGCCAGGCAGAGTTCAGTGCTTCCTCCTCACCGTGCTGCCCAAGTACCCTTTGATGATGATCACATGGTGTAAAATAACTGATGCACCCCCCTTTTTTTTTGGAATTCCCTACTTGTCTGTGCATTCCTCAGGGATGGGAAGATTGTCTTATTAATCTCTATGACGCCAGGGCCAAAACAGAACTTGGCATGGAGTAGCTGCTTCATAATGTTTGTCAAATGAATGAGCACACTTTGGAAAAGAAACCTGCTTTACCCAGGGGACAATCACAGGCTGATTATTGAGAGTTGAGATGCAGAATCATCAGGTTCTCAATGATAATCAAAATCTGAATTTAGTATGCTATTCTTTAGAATTTCGTGTCACAGGAAAGTGACCCAACTTTTAAAGGCACTCAGCTTCTACCTTAGAGCATAGGCCCTGGTATGGGAGTGGGGGAATTTTAGGTAAAGAGGTGGACGACAGGCTTGAAGCCATGCAGATCTGGGTTCAAATCCTCTTTTGGCTCTGTGGTCTTGGGCAAGTCCAATATCTCACGGAGCTTCAGGTTCTTGGTAGTAGTATCTATGTCATTCCGTTGTTGTGTGGATTAAACGAGAGGGCAGATCATGTGTCTGTCATGAGTTGTTCCACAGCAGGGTGGTGCGGTGGTCCTGGGGTGGTGTATGTGTGGGCAGAGTCTCAAGGAGCCTCTGCCTCAGCCCCAGTGCCCATCTCCAGGTTCACTGGAAGGAGGAACTGGCTTTCCTGCAGCCCCACTGAGGTGGGTGGAGCTGAGTCAGTGCCTTCTGCCCCTGGTGTGCATATGAGTCTCTCTGTAGGGTATGGAAATTTTCCATGACTGTCATGGAAAATAGAAGCTTCTAATTTTGCCTAGCACTGCTGAAGTTCCTTCCATTAAAATGATCCCTGGGGAACGGAATAACCTTAAGAGAGGTATTTTTTGATTAGCAGTGTCTCCACCCGGCTATGCTATGAAGCTGACTCCACAACAGCCTTTAGAAAAGATTGGCTGGGATCATCTTTTGAGGGTCAGGGCCTACATTTTTTTTTTTTAATTTATTTTTGGCTGGGTAGGGTCTTCGTTGCTGCACGCCGGCTTTCTCTAGTTGCGACGAGCGTTGCAGTGCACAGGCTTCTCATTGCGGTGGCTTCTCTTGTTGCGGAGCACGGGCTCTAGGTGCACGGGCTTCAGTAGTTGTAGTATGTGGGCTCAGTAGTTGAGGCTTGCAGGCTCTAGAGCGCAGGCCCAGTAGTTGTGGCGCACGGGCTTAGTTGCTCCGCGGCATGTGGGATCTTCCTGGACCAGGGTTTGAACCCGTGTACCCTGCATTGGCAGGCGGATTCTTAACCACTGAGCCACCAGGGAAGCCCAGGGCCTACATTTAATCTCCAGTCAAAATTAAGTGGGGGAGGCCAAGTTCACCCAAAGAGAAGACCAGTAGCCCATCCTGGGTTATGTTAGAGAGCCCTTCACTTCCCTGCTCTGGGTCCCTTCATTGCCCCCAGCCCCTCCCATTCTTCTCTGTGTACCTGTCCTCTTATGGTCACCAGTCCGAGTATAGGGAAGGCCACCCTTTTCCTACACATTCTCACCCAGCTGTATTTCATTAGTGAGCCAAGGGTTTTTGTCTCTGTTTTTCCAACACTGAAACTAGAGTGCTGGACCCCAAGGTTTCCATATGATCTCTAAGCAGAAAGCCTTTGCCTATGGAACATGTGCATTCCAGCAAAGGTGGCTGCACAACAAAACTGCAAAAAGCAAATCCTATTTGTCTACTGACTTCCATGATAAAAATCAAAGGTATGTTCCCAATAAGAACAAAATTTCTAACAGTTGGAATTGAGAACTTTAAGACTCTTTGAAAGAAAATGCATTTTCAGGCGATTTCACCTCCACTTCCTTACCTCCGTCTCAGGACACTTAGATTTTATACTCTGGGAGCATAAAACTGGTCTGCACACCTTCTCCTCCTCACCTCTGGTCATTTTGCAGTTTCTAACAGAAGTGACTTAGAGACAGTGAGCTGCCAGCTGGTGCCCATCTGTCACGTGCAGGCAGGCCCAGCTCACCACCCAATAACCCGTGCGCACACGTGCCCCTTTTCCTGCTCCTCCCTTCACGCCAGCCCCCGACACTGAAGCAGCTGTGAAACATAACCAGACCTTTGGTTCTGAAGGGAGAGGAGGCTGGAAAGTTGCCTCCTAACTGCTCCTAGGATGTGACGGCAGACCATGCTCTCCGCTGGAATCTGGCTACGTATTCTGACTGCACAGAGCTTGAAATCCTATCAATAACACACTCACTTAGGTTAACAAGCTCTTTTTGTTTTTCAGTGCGCAGAGCTGAGCGTGGTCTGTCTCCCCATCTGAGTAATGATGAGGTAGAATCAGGTCAGCATTTCTCCCTGTGTGGTCCTAAGACCACCTATATCGGAATCCCCCAGTGGATTGTTTGTGCTGACTTCTAGGCCTACCTGGAAAGGAGGTAACTAGGCTCTCTCAGGGGTGGGGTCCGGGAAGACTCAGGTTTAGCCATCTCCCTGGATGATTCCGGTGTGGCCTGCGAAACGCTGGTCTCAGTGAAGACTGTTCATACTGTGTGTTTATTCATACCTTGGGCAGAATCAGTTCAGGCTGTCTGTTTTCCTCTACCTCCCCTCACTGAGGTCTGCCAGATGGACGGGATGGGAATTTGGGGGTGGGGAGGGAGGTATGATGATTCCGGAACTGGAACACACTGGAGGTTAGGGCAGGGCCTGGCTGAGGGCTGTGGGTCTGTTGCTGGTGGAGAAACCTTTCTTCTTCTCTTTCCTTTTGTCCCAGGTTGTCTCTCCCCCTTCCATCTGGGACAGGACTATAACTCAGTGGGATTCGGGTGGGACTGGCTTTTGTGAGCTGGCCTGGGCCCACACCCCTAGGTGAACAGGGCTCTTGTGAGACAGCTAGCTGTCTGTTGGTTCCTAACAGCTGACTTTCAAAGTGGACTCCCTTAGGGACCCAAGCTGTCCTTGAACATGGCTGGGGTGGGGGTGAGGGGGGCCAAGATAGGGGAAGAGTACCCACAGTGTGCTCCAGCCCAGATTTCCTTTCTGGAGCGTTGAGTCTTCTGACTCTATAGAAGCAGCTGAGAGGACCATCTGACCCTAGAGCTCTAAATTCCACACACAGACAGAGGGCGCCCTGGGGGTGGGCCAAAGGGATGATCCTGAGCTGGGCAGCGTGGCCCGGGTGTGGGCTGTTATGAAGCATTCACCAAGGGAGTCACTGGACTTCATCATCAACATTGCTGGCGCTCAGAATAGCTCTGCGTCCCCCTCAAGCACGAGCATCCTTTATCCTCCTGTGGCTTTTTGCTTATCAGAGAAGATCTCTGGGGGCTGGGGGTGGGGGGCGATACGCTCCAGAGAGCAGTCAAAAGGTAAGAGATGACATTTACAAAAATCCATTCTTTCCTCTCCACTTCACCACTCTGTTGACTGTTTTTCTGTTCAATCAAATCCTATTCACAACTTCACATCCCATTTTAGGAGTTGCCAAGGCGATAAATATCCTGTCCTTTCTTTACTGTGCTTGCTTTCGCCTTTTTCTCTCCCTTGCCCATCCTGGAGAGCCTGAATCCTCTTTGGTTGGGTTTCTCACATCTAGAAAGCTCCATTCAGTTCCCAGCAATGGGACAAGCCAATTGCTTTGTCCCTTCCTCCTGCTGTTACCTTTCCCCATGACTTTTCCTGATCCCAGAGACTCCCTTTATAGATTGGCTGTGCTGTGTCCAGCTGAGATCTGTGGCCTGGACAGCCCTGCTCTTAAGTCATGACGTTTTTCATTTTTCATGTGTCGCGCTACCAACTTTCGGAGGGACTGTGGGCTGACAGTACAGCCTCCTTGTAGGGGGAGCAAAGGGGAATTGCACAGAACACCCAGGGCAGGAGAAATGGGACAGAGGTCCTCATGGTCAGATTCCTAGTCAACTGCTTATCCTACTGCCTCGAATCTGGCTTCCTTTCTCCTGTTGATTCCCTCATTCTTGTTTACGAAGCATTTAGTGAGCAATGCTACCTACAAGACATCGTGCTAGACTGGAAACACAGGAGGGACATCAGGGCTTACCACGGAGGGTGAGAGTCTTTGTGTATTGACTGACATCTTGACATCAATAAACGATGCATCCCACACTGAGTGTGTACAGTTAGCTTTGCCTCTAGCAGATCCAGAGCAAATTTGCTTTGGGGTGATTCAAGCTTATTTCATTCCTTCAACAGTTAATCACTGAGTGCTGGAGTGCTATAAAGTAGTCCAACTGATCCACTCGCGCACTTGGCCTGATCTGGTGGGCAGTTGGTAGGCTAGGTCCCTGTCCAGAAAGGTCCTATAGAGCCAGTCGGTCCCCAGGTGTCCTTTCTTACAGCTCATCCGGCCCCCTCCTCCTTATTACTCATCATTCCCATTATGATCACTATTATTCATTGAAGGCTTATTATATGCCAAGCACTATATTCAATCTGATTTCTTCCTTTTGGATCCTTACGACAATCCTGTGAAGCTGGCCATCTTGGTATTCTCACTTCAGAGCTGGGGACATGAATGCCCAGGGGGCTTAAACACTTGCCCGAGGTCACACAGCCAGTAAGAGGAGAGCTCAGACTGAAACCTAGTCTGTTTGAGCCAGGGGTGTGTGGTGTGCTGAGACACAGAGCCAGGCACCCCTCGGGTGCGTTTCTCGGCGCTGGCCAGGCACGTGTTCTCTGTGAACGCGAACTACTTCTTTGCCTCCGCGAGTAACAGCTTTTGTGTTTCAGCAGCATCAGAGGCCCACCCTTCTGGGCAGTTCCCCTCGGGCAGGGCAGCGCTGTCCACGATTCCGAGCTGAGGGGCACAGGGTCCATCGCACCTGGTCTGGGTTTTTCGAGTCATGGACCGTCCCTTGAAGGGTGATTTCTCTGGAAGAAGGGTCAAGTGGAGGCCCCTTGCAAGGTGAGACCTGCTCAAGGAGCCTGCACGGTACGGCTCCGCCACTGTCACTGGCTGGAAAATAAATTCCAGGCCGCTCAGGGGTTCTTGGGGACCAGTGTCCGCAAGTGCTTAGCCCTGTGGGTTCCAGCTGCCATGCTTGTGACTGGAGACCTGACTGTCCTTCCCTCGAGACTCTGGGCCGGAGCCTGATGAAGGCAGGGAGCAGTTCTGGGACCAGGTGAGCCTGGGGCAGGACCTGGACTGGAAACGCGTCTGAGCTTCAGGCACTTTCCAGAATCCCTTCGTTTGTGTGTGAAGGTATTTATGCACAAGGGTGGGAAGTCTTGTTTCCATCTTGCCGGTGAGGCCACGGAGGCTCAGATCAATCAAATCCTATTCACAGCTTCACCTCCCATTTTAGGAGTTGCCAAGGCGACTTGTTGGCTTAGGGTCATTAGCTATGAAATGCCTGTGCCAGTGTAAACTCAGATTTGCCAGATCCTTCTACTAGACCACTGCTCACGGCTCCCGATGGCCCTCCAGGAGACCCCCTGGCATCCCCCAGAGGGGGGGAGCTCTGGGTCTTTGTGGACATAGGCTCAGTGAGCTCCGACACCACCCCGTGGGGGAGGCGGCAGCTCCTTCGGGACCCCGGAGTCAGTCGGCCTGACAGTGCCTTGTCACTCGGTCACACCGCGTGCCTCTAGCCTCCCTCGCCTGGGCCTTCCCTGCTGCTTCTGAGGCACGTGGTCCTGCAGGACTTGCTCGGTGCCCGTGCACAGCACTGGTTTGCCCAGCCAGGCACGGAGAGCTGCTGACCTGTGCCCACAGGCAGACCTACCTCCCATGCTGTGCAGATATGGCTTCCCCGGGGGCAGACCTAGAAGTGTAGGTACACTAATGTTCTGTGGAGTGAATCTGAGTAATGAAAGACAAAAGACAGCAGATGGAGAAGGTCTGGCTGATAAATTATCTAATTCTATCCTGATGGGCTATTCTGAGACGTAGTACTATATGTCTCACCGTAGAAGTCTGTGGTGACCAAGTTGTATGCCTTGGTAGACGGTGGTCAGGTCAGCAACCTCTATGTGCTTTCCCTCCCCCAACACACGCCATTTCCTTTTTTCCTTTGATCTTATTTCATTTGGATTACAACTCCCTCTCTCCAGTGAAATATTGGCATGCAACACCTGCCCAGGGCTTTGTTTTCTAGGTAACATAGCTAAGACAATCATAATAGTAATAATTCCTTCCATTTATTTAATTTACTGTGTGGCAGCTAAATCAGCTCATTGACTCCTCACACTGTCCCTGTTAAGCACGTATTATTAGTTGCCTCATTTTAAAGATGAGGAAACTAAGACTCAGAGAAGTTAAGGAACATGCTCATGGCCACACAGCATGTAAGTGGCAAAGTGAGGATTAAACCCAGCTCTTCTGGTTTTCCAACTCCAGAACCTGAACTCGAAACCACCCTTGAATAAAGTTGCCTTTAAGCTTTAGAAATGCCAAGGAAACCCGAGTCTCTGTGAGGAGACACTTGCAAGAGGCTGCCAAGGATCCCTGGGAAGCCCGCAGAGCCCCCCAGGAGAGAGCAAAGGGGTACTCACGTTGTAAACGCTGGGTTGTACTTTGCACCTCGGTAGTAGGAGTACAGATTGAACATCCCAATCATGAAGGCCACAAATACCATGATGAAAATGACCATGAACTTGAAGATATCTTTCACAGTTCTCCCCAGGGAGATCTGCAGGGGCCCAAAGCTCTCGTTGGCTGGCAGGATGTACGCGATTCGAGAGAAGCTCAGCACGACAGCTATCGCGTACAGCCCTTCCGATATGATCTGAGGGTCTGAAGGCCACCACTTGTCCCTGGCTAAAAGAAAACGATCTGGGTTACTCACTGGGCAACAGGATCTGCTCTGGAAGAGAAACCAGTCAGGCATCTTCAGAGGCCTCTAACCTCATCCCTTGCCATTCCTGCCCTTGTCTTTACATTAATCCTAATACATTGAAGGTGCCACCCTCCCTCTTGGAACATGCTGGCCCATCTGCCTGGAACACTCTCCTCTCACTTCAATCCCAGTCACCCTTCAAGACTCTGCTCAGGTGTCATCTCTTTCAGGAAGCCTTCTGTGCCCCCCACAGGCTGGGGCAGCCTCCCTGTACCCGTTGCTGCTCCCACAGTATCCCGTGTGCCCTCCTGTCATGCACTCGCCATGCTGCTTGCTATCCTATCTTCCTTCCCAGTGTCTGAGCTCCACAAGCAGGGGCTGTCCCATTCACAAGGAGGTGGTGGGGAGGCACACAGACTTAGAGTCAGACAGACCTGAGGTCGAAAGTGGCCTTTCTACGCAGTGGCTGTATGTAAAATATGACTCTCGGCAAGTCAATTAACCTTTTTGTTTTGCTTTTAAAATATTTTATTGTCATTTAGAAAATTTTTAATATTTTAATTTTATTGGACTATAGTTGATTTACAGTGTTGTGTTAGTTTCAGGTATATAGCCAAGTGATTCATGTAGTTATACATATACAGATATTCATTCTGTTTTAGGTTCTTTTCTCATATAGGTCATCACAGGGTAGAGTTCCCTGTGCTATACTGTAGGTCCCCGTCAGTCATCTATCTTATAAATAGTAGTATGTGCATGTTCATCCCAAGCTCCTGATTTATACCTCCCCTCCACATTTCCCCTTTGGAAACCATAAGTTTGTTTTTGATATCTATAAGTCTGCTTCTGTTTCATAGATAAGTTCATTTGTATCTTTTTTAAAAATTAGATTCCACATATAAGTGTTATATGATATTTGTCTTTCTCTGTCTGACTTACTTCACTTAATATGATAATCTCTAGGTCCATCCATGTTGCTACAAGTGGCATTATTTCATTCTTTTTTATTGCTGAGTAATATTCCATTGTCCCTCTCCCTCTCTCTCTCTCTCTCTCTCTCTCTCTCTTTCTCTCTCTCTCTCTCTATATATATATATACACACCACACTTCTTTATCCATTCCTCTGTTCATGGACTTTTAAGTGGCTTCCATCTTGGCTATTGGACTTTTAGGTGGCTTCCATCTTGGCTATCTCCATCTTGGCTATTGTAAATAGTGCTGCAATGAACATTTGGGTGCATATATCATTTCAAATTATGGTTTTCTCTGGATATATTTTGGATTGGGATTGCTGGATCATATAGTAGTTCTATTTTAAGTTTTTTAAGGAAACTCCATACTGTTCTCCATAGTGGCTGTATCAGTTTACATTCCCACCAACAGGAGGGTTCCTTTTTCTCCATACTCTCTCCAGCATTTATTATTTGTAGACTTTTTGATGATGGCCATTCCGACCTATGTGAGGTGATACCTCATCGTAGTTTTGATTTGCATTTCTCTTATAATTAGTGATGTTGAGCATCTTTTCATGTGCTTTTTGGCCATCTGTGTGTCTTTTTTGGAGAACTGTCTATTTAGATCTTCTGCCCATTTTTTTGATTGGGTGGTTTGTTTTTTTGATATTGAGCTGCATGAGCTGTTGGTATTATATATTTTGGAGATTAATCCCTTGTTGGTTGCATCATTTGCAAATATTTCCTCCCATTCTGTGGGTTGTCTTTTTGTTTTGTTGATGGTTTCCTTTGCTGTGCAGAAGCTTTTAAGTTTAATTAGGTCCAATGTGTTTATTTTTGTTTTTATTTTCATTACTCTAGGAGGTGTATCAAAAGATACTGCTGCGATTTATGTCAAAGAGTGTTCTGCCTATGTTTTCCTCTAAGAGTTTTATAGTGTCTGGCCTTACATTTCGGTCTTTAATCCATTTTGAGTTTATTTTTGTGTGTGGTGTTAGAGAATGTTCTAATTTCATCCTTTTACATGTAGCTGTCCGGTTTTCCCAGCACCACTGTCCAATTAACTTTTTAAGCCTCATTTTCCCCATCTGCAAATTGGGGTAATATCAATGTGGTGAGGATGAAATGAAATCATTTATGTAAAGTGCTTAGCTGGAAAACAAATTGCAGGCCACTCAGGGGTTCCTGGGGACAAGGGTCTGGCACACAGCAGGTGCTGATAAATGTTTGTTAAATGGCTGAATGAAATCCTAACCACAAGTTTAGCCATAAATCAGAACAAATGAGCTCACACGGGGGCCAGGAATCTGAAGGTTCTTGCCTGAGAAAATGCTCTTGGGTTTGGTTCCTCAGGCAGTGTGTGTCTGCGAGTTGCTCCCTGACTGAGCTAAGGCCCCAGAACTGGTGACCAGTCGTCCAGGTTTGCTATGACATCCCTGTTCCAGGTGGCAAGAGTCCTGGGACCTGTCTCGTGCTGGGGAGATTCTGCTTGTGGTCACTGGTGAGGGCCTGAGCTGCCCTGGGTATATTCCTTCAGCAGAGCAAACCTGTAAAGTGTTTCTATTGTAGTTCTAATGGTGCAAGGAGCAGCAGCTTTCTTTAATAAGCTGCCTTCTATGTGTCAAGACATACAGTGATTTTCAAGTGTGGGTAGAACCTTCCTCCTGGGGCAGAGTGTGTGTGTGGGCCTCTGTGGTTGTCACAATGAGTGGGTAGGAGTCTTATTGGGATGCTAATATCCTGCAATGCTCCAGACAGACCTGTTCCATAAGAACTGCCCAGCTGAACAAGTCAATTGTGCCCCTGTTGAGAAATACTAAGTGAAACTTAAACTGAGAAACATAGAGAAACCTAAATTAGCCCCTACACTTATATTAGCTGCAGTTTTCACAACAGCCCTGTAGAGGAGGTATTATTACTGCCATTCTAAAGACTGGATTTGGGGTATGTGGTCCTTTTCAGAGCCAGGTAAATGCAGATAGCAAGGATATTACATAGTGATTCTTGGCACCCCAAGGGAGTTGGAAGAGAATAATTTTCTTCTTTATTTTCAAAGCTAGACTCTGTTAAACAATTATAATCATAAAGAGCAGTGAGAGATCTTTAGTAAGGGGAGCCAGGCCTCCATTTGACACAGACTCTCATGTAGTGCATTCTAAATTATATGCAGAAATATATAAAGTTATAGACTTTATGTTCTCATCAAGGTCATAAAACTCAGAAAGACAAGTAAGGGGAACAAATGTATTTTTCCAATATATCTGTTGCCCTCCATGGGTAAATAACACATTTGGATAACATGAAATAGGACTCAGATTCTTCAAACAGAGGCCAAAAGGAATTCCTTTTTTCTCTCCCCTATAATTTATCATCTTAAACCTCAGTCGTAATAATAAAAGCCATTCCTATAATCAATATATTAAGATAGATTTAGCTGTTGTCAAACCCTGGTGACCCGGTCAGGACTTTTAGTGAAAAGTACTCTACTTTGACTGGCTTGTAAGAATTTTGATGGGTGTAAAAGCAAACAGCACTTTGATGATTCAGACAAAGGGATTTTCTTCCCCTTGGAGCTGTTTCTAGGAGAAAAATTGCCCTATTATAACCTGGAAAACACCTGCCTACTTGGTGCTGTAGAGGTTGGAAGGGAACCATTGCCTGGCTGACCACTAGAGGGCGCTCTGCCTCCATAACTGGGGCACAAGCCAACCCTTTGAGATGCAAAAGATTTCAAGGGTACCGGGTGAAACACAATGCAAGGGCAATAAACTGCAAAGCTTTGGGTTGGGTGAGACTTTAATGGGTGAGACTTTAATACAATCCAGAAAAGGAATAGGAGTCCTTTTAGAAGCAATAGAAGCAATAGGAATAGGAAAATTCCTATTCTATTCCAGAAAAGGAATAGAGGCAATACTGTGGTTTGAATCACAGCCCTAAGAAAAGTATTCAATGCAGTATCAAGATTCTTTCATCTTTCCTTAACGAACCCTGAGCAGTATAGAGGGGAAACTATGCAAACCCGTGCTTCTAAAATGTCTGGATTTGCTAAACCAACAAATGAAGAGTGGATGATTTGTAATACTACAAGGCTCTCCATTTCTTAGTGTGTGTGTGGGGTTCCCTACCACATTTACATGTAACATAATCTGTGTAACACAATCTACATTGAATATGGGCAGCAACTCAAGTTTTGTGTTAAGTGGCCAAGCTTCTGGAGATCATTGCTGTACCTGATCATGAAGATTCTGTGGTCACACACACCACGTGTCTTCCACCTAACAGGGACATTTGACACTCAAACCTTTCCTGCCACTAGTGAGTGCCTATTAAATGTCCAGCTAATTTACCAGTAACAACAAATATCTATTGTTTCGTCTCCCCACTCATCTTTCTTTTAGTACAGAAGCTACAGTGATTGAGCCAGAAAATGACCCCAGAGGTAGTCAGGTAGATAATAGGTAGATAATAACTTGTTACTGTTAGTGAGCATTTAATATTTCAGAACACAGTGCAAAATTCTTCATGTGCACTATCTTATTTAACCCTCGAAACAAACTTTCTGACATGTATTATCCCAGTTTTACATATGGGAAAATAGAGGGTCAGAAAAATTTAGTAAACAAGTCCTTACAGTAAGCTACAGAAATAGGATTTGAATCCAGGTCTCTCTAACTCCAAAGCCTGCGAACATAAACACTATGCCATTCTGCATCGTTTTCATTTCATGTTGGACCAGGATCCCTTGCTATCCAAGGCAGTAATGTATTTCTGGGAACATTGTAAGCCATGCCACGAAAACCTGTTTCTTCCTCTATAAAATAGGAACAACAACAACAAAATCCTTTCTGTGGGGCTGTTGCAATGATTGGAGTTTATGGTGTAAAATGTCTATACAGTTCCTGACACCTAGAGGATCCTTGATAAATGGATGCTTTAACTCTTATTACTAAAAATTCAATCTAGCATCTCCCACTGTATGGCCTTGTGGTTTGAAAGAATTAAGGCATCTTCTAAGAACCTATCTTGCCATGAGAAAATAACTTTTGAACTGGGAAAGCAAGACTTATTTTTTCAGAAAATACAGGGATCCAATATGTAAGGAAAAGCTCCTGGATCCACATCAGAAATGAGATTTCTTTAAAAAAGAAAAGAAATAAAAGGATCGCCCCCGAAACGCTCCAAGAACCTTCTCAAAACAAATCCATCCTTTCCAACACAAAACGATTCATTTCTCGTAGTCACTAATTACACGTTCTATTCAGCTGGTTGTATTGCAGGGACTAGGGCTTTCTTGGAGGGTGGCGGGGCGGTGTCTGCTTTGACAGTAGAAACCACCAAAGTTGGCCACACCCATGTTACAAACCGCCAGCTGCGGGACAAGCCACGCTGACGGCCCCTGGCCACGCCCCGGAAGCGCGCGGAGCGGAAGGCGAAGCCGAACAGCCGCCGACTGGACTCACCGTAGGTGAAGTAGGCCACTTCTGGTGGAAGTGAGACGTTGTGGAGCGTGTCGTCCTGCACGTGCTGGTCCACGTACACCTGGGCCTCGCTGGCCTTCAGGAAGGCCATGAACCTTGCGGTGAAGGAGGCCACGAAGATGGACAGCATTCCGAAATCCAGCAGGTTCCACAGGTGCAGCACGTACTCCCGCGGCCCCTCCTCCCAGATTTCCTTGCATTCGGACCAAATCATTCCTGCGGGAGAGTGAGAAGGTGAGGCTCATTTTGCATTTCCGGGCGTGTGTGACCATAGGGGGCACGAAGGGAACCAGGGTACAGATGTAAATGTAGGTTCTTTGGAGCTGGGAACGTTGAGAGCCAGCAGCAAACGAAAACATGCCTTCAAAGGCAGATTTATAGTCAGGAAACCCACAGACGGCAAGAATTCGTGTCACCTGTCTCTCTGCTTGCAGCTAAACCATCTCCAGGTGAGAGGAGAGAGTTCTCATCCATTGATAGATTCTTAGAGGAAATATAGGAGAAATGTAATGGCTGACATTTATATATTTTAAGAACTGGGAGGTTATAAGGAATCATCCAGTTCTAAACTAGGTATAACGAAACTGAGGTCCAGGAATGGGAAAGGGTTTTCTGAAGGTCCCACATATGTCCTAGAACCCAGTTCTCCTAACTCCCTGATTAGAATGCTTTCCTTTATATTTCTACGAATTTTTCAGTGAACATTAGTTTTGGGTTATTAGTTTTTCTTTTCCTTACTCTTTTATAACTTATTGGATTTTAAAGACATATGTCTTCACTGTTACATGTTGATGTACAAGTCAACGAGATGTTGCTGTTTCCCCCATCCCACCTCTAAGCCAGCCTCCTGAGGTAGCTGAGACTAACAACTGGGTGTGTATCCTTATATACCTGTACTATCCAGTATCGTAGCCACCAGTCACATGTGGATACTGAGCAATTGAAATGTGGCCAGTTAAATTGAGGGATGCCGTATAAGTAGAATACACACCAGATTTCAAAGACTTTTTACAAAAAATGTAAAATATCTCAGCATTTTAAAATCTGAAATGATATTTTAGATATACTGAGTCAAATAAAATCTCTTATTACTAATTTCACATCTTTCTTTTTATAATATGGCTATTAGAAAATTTTAAATTAAATATGTGGCTTATGGTGTGGCTTGCCTTATATTTCTATTGAATATTGCTATTCTCTCCCTTTATCTTCATTGATTATTAAATTAGTTTAGATTATTAAAAATTAGTTGGTAACATTTTGAGCACCTACTATGTGTACATATTATATCTGTTATAATATATACACATTATGTACATGTATGTGTACATATTAACTCCCTCAAATCTTTGCAGTAACCCTATGAAGTACATTCTCTTATTATCCCAGTTTTACAGCTAATATTTCCTTAGACATAGTGAACTGTAATGTGCCCAGTTAGGAGGCAGGAGATCTGAAATTTGAGTCCAGAAGGTCTCCTCCTAGAGTCCCATGCTCTTGACCACTATGCTCTTTGCTTCTCCAGGAAATAGAATTGAGTTGAAAGCAGATAATGAAGAAAAAAGACTCTTGAATGTTTTCTAATTAACATCAGAGAGTTCACAGCTACTCAGACATAGGAAAGATTTGATTCAGAACTAGCCCATTCTGTGTTACGCCGTGCTACACTTCACCTGCATACTTAGAAGGTTAATATGGTAAAAGAATCAGTAACTGATTGGTTAGTGAAACAATTCCAGCTCTTTGACCACATATCCCCTAAAGGTTAACACTGCCAGCCCCTCGGCACTCCCCTGGCTCTCGTGCATCAGACATCATGGCCTGCCTTCCCAGGTTCCTCCTGCCTCTTCCACAGCTGTTTAGAGAAGTTGTGGCTTTGTTTGACGAAACAGATTCTAAGAGCTGCATGTCTGTATCACATTGGAGGGGGACAGCAGGAAGTGTCCCCAAACATCGCAGGTCTGTTTACAAGACTACCCCCACCACACACACCTTGCTCCCCCCTTTTTTTCTTTAACAAAGCCATACTTCCCAAGCTTACACTTTGAAAATTTTTGTGGTAATTCAGTGAAGTAAAATTTCCTTAACAATGAAATGTACTTTCATCTGTGCCTGTTCAAATAGATATTTAAAATATGTTATTGGAAAAACCATTACAGGCTGGAAAAAATGTTGTTACTTTCCTCTATGCCCCTGCCCCCCCCCCATTAAAATTCCTGATGTCTTAGCGGAACTGCTTTTTGCTGAGCACTAGGAGAATTACAGGTTATCAATTATTTTAATTCAGGAAGCCCTGGGTTCAGTTCTACCTTGGTCACTCTTACTGGGTATGTGACCTTGGATAAGTCCCTTGATTTTCTTGAGGCTTTGGGCTAATTTCCAGCACTAAAAGCTCTATGAATCTGAAATGCAAATTATTTACAGTAAACTGACTTTTCTGACCAATACAGAGGCTCCTCATTGGGCATTGCAAATCACTTCCTCGCTGGTCCAATGCCCACATCAGTCTTCCTAGATTTACATATTAACTTACCCAGACTAATTTAAATTATTCCAAGTCCATGAGTAAAAGTAGCATGGGCCCAAGGGTTTGAGCAGCAGGAATGCTTAATTAAAAAAGAAATGTGTGAAATTAAGTACTTCAGTGAGTGAAATTAGGTCCCCTGCTTCCAGGGTGCTGAGGGTAGTTCAGCATTTTATATCCAACCTGAGCCCCCTGGACTTTTGCCTCTAGCATGTCAATCAGACGAGTATATAGAGCCCAGGGGCTTAGAGAGTAAGGATGTTGGGCAGTGGAGCCTCCTTCAGGCAAACTCCGCTTCACTGAGGGTTGCTTGGAGCGCAGAGAGCATGGTCACTGATAATTAATGAGGATGACTAGCAGAGGAACAGGTTGGGAAATGCTGGGAGGCCTTGAGGGAAATGAGTAGCTTTATTTAGGCAGGTTCTAAGTAACGGCATGCAGGCTGCTGAGATGGGGCTTGACAGTTCCAAAGGTGGTTCACTCCCATTCCTGCCTCAGATGCTATTCAGAAGGGATCCCCCTTCAAAGTCCTGTTGGACTTAACTGTGTGCATTCCTTAAATGGTCATAGCCCCTTCCTCTACATAGGGCTTCTCTATACTGTCCCAACGCCCCCTGACCACATCTTGGGAGGCTTGTCTGTTGTTTTGGGTCAACTTCTGATCACTGGGTCAGGATATAGGTGTTCTGTTAACTCACAGGTGGGAGAATATCCCTAGAAACCCTCAATCCTCAGACCCTAACATCCAAACACCATCTCAGTGGCAGGTCCTTTGCAACAAATCTGGGCCTCACACACATTCAGGGTTCATTTGTTTTCCAGGCAAGGAGAGGATATTAATAGATGCAAACATTTTCTAAGAAAGCTCATCCCCATCTCTAATTTTAGTAGCTGACCATCGTTGAGGACCTGCTAGGTGCTAGGCCCTGTGCTAAACACTTCTCCAACACTAAAGCTTCCTTCCAGCTTGATAGGTACCGACTGTCATTATCTCCACTTTACAGATGAACAGGCTCGTGTATGAAGATGGCAAGTAAATTATCCAAAGTCACACAGGCGGTTCAGGACCTTCTTTCCACTGCGCTGTCGCTCACCATGGCGTCTACTAGGCACAGACTTACTCTCACTGGTCAGGAACTCATTTACCACTTAATGGACAGTGTTGAGCTCTGACTTTGTGCCAGGCACCATTCTGGGGATACCACAACCAAGAAGATGCTATCCCTTCCCCAGCAAGCTCGGTCTAGTGCTAGAGACAGATGTGTCCACAAACAGTAGTGCTATAGGGTGACAGATGCTGTAATAAAAACGTCCAGGGGACTGTTTGTGGATACACAGTGATAAGAGCAGTCAGTATTACAATCATGAGACCCAGCAGAGTGCCTGGCATAACATATATCTGTTGACTGAATGAAGGAGGAGGCACCTGGCGTGAGGAACCAGGAGGTAGCAGGGGCTGAAAGGTGTCCCACATAGTGGCTGTGGATGTGAGGGAGAACAGGCTGTTGTAGGGGACTGCAAGAGGCTTCGTATGGTTTCGGGTTGGTGGGGGTTCGGGTTGGGGCTGGAGGTCGGCAGCAGGAGGCTTAGTGAAGGCCCAGTAGATCCTGAAAGGCCCTCCTTCAGGCCATGTGTCACCCTAAGCTAGTTAGCTCCTAGAGGTGATAAGTGGAGGAGCAACGTGGTCTGACTTGCGGGGAGAAATTTTGGCAGGTCGGCTGCAGTAGTCTACTTGGAAATCTTACCTAGATAAGTGAGGAAACCATCAAAAGAATGATTTAGGTGAGGAACACAGCCCATTTGATTTTGCAGTTTTATTCTTGGTCAAACCTAGATGTGTGATTCTGGAGCTAAGACTTAGCACTGCCCTCGAAGAGTCTGTAATCCTTGGTGGGTGACGTGAACGAGCAGCTTGATCCTCACATGTTACACATGTGAAAGCTGAAATTCAGAGAGGCAGAGCCACCAAGGCAGAAGGGACACAGTCAGGACTGGGCTTCTTGATAATCAGTCCCAATCTCTTTCCTTCTCTCCCTCTCTTTAAGTGTATTTTCCTACTGTGCTAGGCCTTTACATCTCACTCCATCAATTGAGCTTTCAACTGGGGCATCTGTTTAAGAAAACACTGCCAGGTTCTCTGTAAGAGTTGGGTTGAGAGAGTCTTCATGACATAATTCTCTTCCTAAATGGAGAAATGACATGCGTGGTGAAGAGGCTTCCTGCCCTCCAAGCTCCATGGCTTTGTGTGAACCACTAATGTTGTCACAGTCCTCTGGTGAGTGTCTGTATAGACACACTCTCCAAGTCACAAGCTGTATTATAAGCTCTTTCCTCTACCCCAGAGTGGCTGCTCATGATACAGGCAAGAAAGATATATTCCTATGGTATGAACTGATGTTGGAGATTCTCCAGGCAGAAGAATCTGTGATCTCTGGTTCATTTGGTACTCCCCAAAGCAAGTTGTCTTACAGCTCTGGAGAACACACACGCCTGCTAGCAAATTCACCCCTCCTTCCTCAGTCACGTTCTTCTCTTGGCTTCCTTTTTTTTAAGTTTTTTAAAAATTAATTAATTAATTTTAAAAAATTTATTTGTTTGCACCAGGTCTTAGTTGTGGCTCATCTTCTCCTTAGTTGCGGCTCGTGGACTCTTTAGTTATGGCAGGCAGGCTCCTTAGTTGTGGCTCATTGGCTTCTTGGTTCTGGCACGTGAACTCTTAGTTGTGGCATGCATGTGGGATCCAGTTCCCTGACCAGGGATCCAACCCGGGCCCCCTGCATTGGGAGCATGGAGTCTTAACCACTGTGCCACTGGGGAAGTGCCTCTTGGCTTCCTTCATACTGTGTCCTGGTTTTTCTTCTACCTTTGCATGTGGTCTTAGGCTCTTTGTGGCTTCCACCTCCTCTGCCCCTGCTTTAAATCTCCTGCATTTACAATCTAGAAGCTTCTCAAAATTCTGCTAGTAATCAAGTAAAGCATCGGGAGTTCAGGAAGAATATATTTCTGATTGGGTTTTACCCTTCCACAGAATTGTACAGCAGAAGAGGAACAACCTACATATCCATTAGGGGTTTGGGGAAGTAATAGAGTATTGTCACACTATGTGGCCATTGAGAGAGGGCCTTGGGAAAACCAGGTACCTACATGGAGCAAGAGCTACCAGAAGATGAAAACAATCAACTACAATTTGTATGATTAGAGAAACATTAATATTAATTGAGACAGGCTGGAAACAAAGGAAAGTGTGTAGTATTTATTGTCAGAGATATTAACTGTTAGGAAGAAAAAGAGACGGGAGAATGGGAGGACAGTGAGGGTGGACAAACTTGCAATTTTAAACAGGTTGTTTAAAAAAGTCTTCACTTTGAGGAGACTTTTTTCTTTTTTCTTTTTTTCATTCTCAGTTTCTTCTTTTTTTTAAATTTATTTTTTAACATCTTTACTGGAGTATAATTGCTTTATAATGTTGTGTTAGTTTCTGCTGTATAACAAAGTGAATCAGCTATACATATACATATATCTCCATATCCACTCTATCTTGCGTCCCCCTCCCTCCCACCCTCCCTATCCCACCCCTCTAGGTGGTCACAAAGCATGGAGGTGATCTCCCTGTGCCATGCGGCTGCTTCCCACTAGCTATCTGTTTTACATTTGGTAGTGTATATATGTCCATGCCACTCTCTCACTTCGTCCCAGCTTACCCTTCCCCCTCCCCGTGTCCTCAGGTCCATTCTCTATGACTGCATCTTTATTCTTGTCCTGCCCCTAGGTTCTTCAGAACCAATTTTTTTTAGATTTCATATATATGTGTTAGCATATGGTATTTGTTTTTCTCTTTCTGACTTACTTCACTCTGTATGACAGACTCTAGGTCCATCCACCTCACTACAAATAACTCAATTTTGTTTCTTTTTATGGCTGAGTAATATTCAATTGTATATATGTGCCACATCTTCTTTATCCATTCATCTGTTGATGGACACTTAGGTTGCTTCCATGTCCTGGCTATTGTAAATAGTGCTGCAGTGAACATTGTGGTACATGACTCCTTTTTTTTTGAATTAAAAAAATATATATTTATTTATTATTGGCTGTGTTGTGTCTTTGTTGCTGCTTATGGGCTTTCTCTAGTTGTGGTGAACAGGGGCCTTTCTTCATTGCAGTATGTGGGATTCTCATTATGGTGGCTTCTCTTGTTGAGGAGCATGGGCTCTAGGTGCACGGGTGTCAGTAGTTGTGGCACGTGGGCTCAGTAGTTGTGGCGCACGGGCTTAGTTGCTCTGTGGCATGTGTGATCTTCCCGGACCAGGGCTCAAACTTGTGTCCCCTGCATTGGCAGGTGGATTCTTAACCACTGCGCCACCAGGGAAGCCTGTGGTACATGACTATTTTTGAATTATGGTTTTCTCAGGATATATGCCCAGTAGTGGGATTGATGGGTCGTATGGTAGTTCTATTTTTAGTTTTTTAAGGAACTTCCATACTGTTCTGCATAGTGGCTGTATCAATTTACTTTCCCACCAACAGTGCAAGAGTGTTCCCTTTTCTCCACACCCTCACCAGCATTTATTATTTGTAGATTTTTTGATAATGGCCATTCTGCCAATGAGGTGATACCTCATTGTAGTTTTGATTTGCATTTCCCTAATGATTAGTGATGTTGACCATCCTTTCATGTGTTTGTTGGCAATCTGTATATCTTCTTTGGAGAAATGTCTCTTTAGGTCTTCTGCCCATTTTTGGATTGGGTTGTTTGTTTTTTGGATATTGAGCTGTATGAGCTGCTTATAGAATTTGGAAATTAATCCTTTGTCAGTTGCTTCATTTGCAAATATTTTCTCCCATTCTGAGGGTCGTCTTTTCATCTTGTTTATGGTTTCCTTTGCTGTGCAGAAGCTTTTAAGTTTCATTAGGTCCCATTTGTTTATTTTTGTTTTTATTTCCATTTCTCTAGGAGGTGGGTCAAAAAGGATCTTGCTGTGATTTATTTCATAGAGTGTTCTGCCTATGTTTTCCTCTAAGAGTTTTATAATGTCTGGCCTTACATTTAGGTCTTTAATCCATTTTGTGATTATTTTTGTGTATGGTGTTAAGGAGTGTTCTAATTTCATTCTTTTACATGTAGCTGTCCAGTTTTCCCAGCACCACTTATTGAAGAGACTGTCTTTTCTCCATTGTATATTCTTGCATCCTTTATCAGAAATAAGGTGACCATATGTGCGTGGTTTTATTTCTGGGCTTTCTCTCCTATTCCATTGATCTATATTTCTGTTTTTGTGCCTGTGTCATGCTGTCTTGATTACTGCAGCTTTGTAGTATAGTCTGAAGTCAGGGAGCCTGATACCTCCAGCTCCATTTTTCTTTCTCAAGATGGCTTTGGCTATTTGGGGTCTTTTGTGTTTCTATACAAATTGTGAAATTTTTTGTTCCAGTTCTGTGAAAAATGCCATTGGTATTTTGATAGGGATTGCATTGAATCTGTAGAGTGCTTTGGGTGATAGAGTCATTTTCACAATGTTAATTCTTCCAATCCAAGAACATGGTATATCTCTCCATCTGTCTGTATCATCTTTGATTTCTTTCATCAGTGTCTTATAGTTTTCTGCATACACATCTTTTGTCTCCTTAGGTAGGTTTATTCCTAGATATTTTATTCTTTTTGTTGCAATGGTAAATGGGAGTGTTTCCTTAATTTCTCTTTCAGATTTATTGTCATTAGTGTATAGGAATGCAAGAGATTTCTGTGCATTAATTTTGTATCCTGCTACTTTACCAGATTCATTTATTAGCTCTTGTAGTTTTCTGGTAGCATCTTTAGGATTCTCTATGTATAGTATCATGTCATCTACAAACAGTGACAGTTTTACTTCTTTTCTGATTTGGATTCCTTTTATTTCTTTTTCTTCTCTGATTGCTGTGGCTAAAACTTCCAGAACTATGTTGAATAATAGTGGTGAGTGTGGGCAACCTTGTCTTGTTCCTGATCTTAGAGGAAATGGTTTCAGTTTTTCACCGTTGAGAATGATGTTGGCTGTGGGTTTGTCATATATGGCCTTTATTGTGTTGAGGTAAGTTCCCTCTATGCCTACTTTCTGGAGGGTTTTTATCGTAAATTTGTGTTGAATTTTGTCAAAAGCTTTCTCTGCATCTATTGAGATGACCATATGGTTTTTCTCCTTCAGTTTGTTAATATGGTGTATCACATTGATTGATTTGCGTACATTGAAGAATCCTTGCATTCCTGGAATAAACCCCACTTGATCGTGGTGTATGATCCTTTTAGTGTGCTGTTGGATTCTGTTTGCTAGTATTTTGTTGAGGATTTTTGCATCTGTGTTTATCAGTGATATTGGCTTGTAGTTTTCTTTCTTTGTGACATCTTTGCCTGGTTTTGGTATCAGGGTGACGGTGGCCTTATAGAATGAGTTTGGGAGTGTTCCTCCCTCTGCTATGTTTTGGAAGAGTTTGAGAAGGTTAGGTGTTAGCTCTTCTCTAAATGTTGGATAGAATTCTCCTGTGAAGCCATCTGGTCCTGGACTTTTGTTTGTTGGAAGATTTTTAATCACAGTTTCAGTTTCAGTGCTTGTGATTGGTAGAAGGAGACTTTTGAACATAGACCTGAGTAAGTGAAGGTGTGAGCCATGGTGCTGCCTGTGGGAAGAAATCTTAGGCAGAGGGGACAGCCTAAGCTAAGTTTCTGAGGCAGAAACCGTTTGAAGCAAGGAAGCCAGTGGGGCTGAAAGAGAGTGAATGAGGTGGGAGGTGATGTGAGATGAGGGCATAGAGGTGGGGTAGAGAGGTGGAGGGCTTTGTAGGCCTTTATAGTGACACTGACTGTCATGCTGAGGGAGAATGTGATATCACTAAAGAGTTTTGAGGCAAAGAGTGACAAAACCTGATTACATTTTAAATGGATCTCTAGCTCCTATGCTGAGCATCTACTGAGGCACAGGGTGGGAAGGGCAGAAGCAAGGACACCTGGACAAGGCCCTTCATCTCTTAGTGGTCAAACTCTCTGTCCATCACTGGGGGACCAGTTTGAACTTGTTAGGGTCCTAAAGTCCTGTTCAGCTCTAGGGCTGTTCCTGGTGGCAAGGCAGTCATGGTTTGTATAGCCAGTCTGTCCAAAGGACTGCATTCGTGAGTCATGGGGGAAGAGAACTGTGTGTTGTGTTTCTAGCTGCTCCAAGGCCTTCCTGGCAGTGCCCGGGAGTAGCATGTGAGGACTCGTTCAGTAAGGGCCTGTTACCATTTCAAGCCTCTCCGTGTCTGAGCAGAATATATCAGGTTGTGGACCTTAGGGTGTGCCAGCACAAAGAACACAGTGAACACAGTGCTCAATGTCTTCCTCTTAAAAGTTGTTATTATTATTAGCAGTATTTTATAATTAAAGAGCTCCAGAAAATAGAGACAAGATAATATTAGTCTTATTTTATAGCTGCTTCCCCAGTAGCTGGCACAGTGCCTGGTACATAATGCTTGTAACTACAAAATATGGAGAAAAAAATTGAGAAAATAGAAACAACACTATCAGAAAACTTGCACGTTGTAGTCAGCACTGCGTTTACCAAGCTACCTGCTCTGTGCCCTCAACTCCACCTTCCTCCTGTTAGAGTAGATGAAGTGTCCGCACTCCTGCTAAGGGCAAGTCCTCTGCTTGCCTGGTGGATCCCATCCCCTCTTGCTACGCAGGAACTTTGCATCCAAAGTCAGTGGTCAAGTCTCAGGCCGCATGTTACTTGATCTGTCAGCAACACTCGACACAAGTGATCACTGCCTGGGTCTTGACACGGTGACTTTGGTTGGCTTCTGGGACACCGCTCTCTTATCTCAGTCTCCTTTGCTGGGTAAGATACTTCTCATTTTCCCATCCTTGAAATATTGCTGTGCCCGAGGGCTTGGTCCTCGGGTCATCTGTCCACATTCACAGTTGAGGTATTGCATACAGTTTACTTTAAGTAGACTGACATGCCCAAATTTATGTTTCCAGCCCCATCCTCTCTGACCTTCAGCATCTGTATCCAGTTGCTACTTGATGTTTCCACTTGGAGATCTAATAGATAATCTCAAACCGAACTCTTGATTTCCATATCTACTGTCTCTCCAAACTGCTCCTCCCCTGGTCTTTCCTGCCTTACAGGAACTCTCTATTATACCATTACTTGAGCTAAAAAACTTGGAATTTTCCTCGACTGCTCTCTTTCTTTCACACCCCACAGGCAATCCAGTAGTAAATATTATTGATTTTACCTCCAAAATATAATAACCGTCTACTACCTCCTCAAACCCAGCTATTTCCTGTCTGAATTACTGCAGTGGCCTCCTAACTGGTCTCCCTGCTTCTGCTCTTGTCCTAGAATCATCTGTTCTCTACACAGCAGCCAGTGATCCATTAGAAAATGAGGTCGTAGGATGTCACTTCTGTGCTCAGAACTGTCCAGTTGTTTCCAGTCATACTCAGAGCAAACTCTAAACTCTGTGCCATGGCCTCCAATGCCTTGCATGATTGACTCTGCCTATCCTGTGACCTCATCTCTGCCATCTCTCCCTTATTTATTCTGCTGCAGCCACACTAATTTCTTTGCTGTTCCTCGAACTTGTCCAGCTTGCTCCTGAATGCAGGCCTTTAACACACACTGATCTGTCTTTCTAGAATGCTTTTCACCCAGATGTCTGCAAAGCTTGCTTTCTCTTTTCCTTTAGGTCTCTGTTTACATTTCACCTTATCAGAGGAGGGAGGTAAGAGAGCTTGCTCTTACCTGCTCAGCTACTCTGATAAGGTAAAATGTGAACAGAGACCTTAATGAAGAGAGAAAGCAAGCTAGGATATTTATTCACCTTGTCTTCTCAGTCAAAGAAACTTGAATACTGACTGGGTATTTGAAAAGAAATGATTAGTTTTCTTTTATGTTTGTAGTTCTGTTTTAGGAAAAGAATCCTGATTTCTATTACCAGTCATGATGGAGCAGTAAACTGGAAAAAAAAAAAGAAACTATTTTCAGACGTTGGAAATAGCAGAGCACTGTGATCCTTAAGAGAAACAAGCAAGGTAAGCCACATGATAGCCCTGTCTTTTATTTTTTTCTGGAAGCACATTTCAGTCTGCAGGGTATGGAGAAGGATTCCAGAAGCACAGAAGGTGGTCCCAATGAGTTGAAGACACAGAGATTAGAGTTCAGGAAGGCTGAAGTGATTAGATGTTATATGGCAGAGTTCCAGAGAGAAAGGTACTATACAGAACCAAAACCCAAAACCAAACACAAACAAAAATAGTCCAGAAATGTACACAGGTGTCCTTTTGAATGTTCCCTGAATGCTAAGTCATGAATGCATAGAGTAAAACGCCACAAACAACGGCAAGAGAGCTGCAAGCTGAACAGTTTCCACTCACCCAGAGTGGAAAGATGTTTGAGCTCTGACCATCCACAGTTGAGAATCCTTGTTGATTACCCTGAGCATTTAGTAGAGACCCAGATGTCTGTCTGTATAGTACAAGGATAATCAATCCTTATGGTAAAGTTTTTTCAGGTCCACTCTAAGAAAGTTTGAAAAGGACCAAACTCATCTGTAAGAATTTAACAGCCTGTCAGAATAAAGCAAAAAAAACTTTTTAAAGGAAGACAACAAAATCTAGATGCTCACCAGTGTAACATGTAATGTGCCCATCATTCAATCAAAAATTACTAACACACCAAGATGTGGGAAAATATGATCCATGTCACGAGAAAGTTTAGTCAGTAACCCAGAAATGATAGAGATGATGAAATTAGGAGTTAAGGACTTTATAACCGTTCTTACTATAAATATGTACATTATGTTCAGGGATTTAAAGGAAAATACATCACGAGGAAGGAAATGAAAGATATAAAAGAGAACCAAGTGGAAAAAAAAAAGGGTTGAAAAATATAATATTTGAAATGAAAAATTCAGTGGTTGGGCATTAAAGTCACAGATAATGGAGAAAAAATGTCAGTGAACTTGCAGCACAGAAAGATTAGAGAAAAGTAAAAGGAAAATTATCTTTTAGGATACACACAGAAATGTTTGTAGATGAAATTTTATGATACCTGGGATTGGATTCAAAATTCTACAGGGTTGAGAGAAGGGAAGTAGGATGAAACAAAAATTAGCTTTGATTTGCTAATTGTTGAAGATGAGCGATAGGTCCAAAGGGTTCAGTATAATCTTCTCTCGAAATTTGCAGTTCTTAAAATTATTCATGATAAAAGTTGGAAAAATATAATCTAGTAAGAAAAAGTAGTTAGAATCTTTCTTCTGTCTAAAATGTAACAGGAAGTAGGTCAATGAAAAATAAGTCTTCCCCTTTACAATACTTCTTACGTAATGGTCTTGAAAACTCAGCTTTGCTTTGATGGGTAGAAGCTGGGACCAGACTACAAAAGCTGGGACCTCTGTAGCTAGAGATGCTTCCCTCTTATTGGGATAATGCTCTGACACCCAGGAAGAGAAATATGAGGGTGCAGGAAGAAGTCGTGGGTCAGTAGGAGTACCGTGGTTAACATATGGTAGCACCCACTGAATGGGGAGTATGCTTGGACTCACCTGTCTTCTATTTGCAGCCCAGGTGGGGAAATGTGATGGGTGAGCGATTGGTGCCATAAATACTTTGTTTTATCCATAAACCCAACATGTGAGTTGTTTTTTTTTTAACCGTGTCATAGTTTGAGTTGCTATAACAAAGTTACACAGATTGAGTGGTTTATACACAACAGAAATTTGTTTCTCACAGTTCTGGAGGCTATAAGTCTAAGATCAGGTGCCAGCATGTTTGGGTTCTGGTGTGAGCCCTCTTTCAGGTTGCAGACTGCTTGTTGTGTCCTCACATGGCACAGGGAGGGCGAGAGAGCTCTCTGGGATATCTTTTAAAGGGCAGTAATCCTATTCATGAGGGCTCCACCCTCATGACCTAAGCACCTCCCAGAGGCCCCACTTCTAATACCATGACATTGGAACTAGGGTCTTAACATATGAATTTTGGGGGATATAAACATTGAGTCCATTGTAAAGTGCCTAGTGTTAAAGTGCTTAATTTAGTTAAATTGAAGGTGGGGCCGGTATACTAGGGAGAATTGGGGTAGACTCAACTGTGAAAGTGAAGCCACAGAACTTACTCTGCAACAGGCTTTAATGTTCCTTTCCAACTTGAGTACCAGTGACTCTACAAAATGAACCTTTGGCTACAGACTTGCCGGTTGATTAAAAAAGCACCTGGGAAGCATGGTGTGCTTTCCTGTCTCTGCCCTTTGGGTCAAACCATTCTTCTCCTCATTACCTTCTGCCTATTGAGAGATCCAGGTTAGAGACCGTACTCGCAGTTGTTCTCAGTTTGGGGATCTATGGGATATTCTCCAATGGTTCAACTCTCGTGGCTCTCTTAGGCAATATCATTTAATTAGCACGGGGCATGTACTGGGCTGTCTTTTCAGGTATTTGTTCTTTTGTGAATTTGTTGATTGAAAGTACAGACACTTTGACCCTGAATACATTTTGACTCAATGTTTGTGAACATAAACATAATGAATATTATGCCAATGTTGAATTTTTGTTAAGAAAAGCAATTGGGGGCAAATACCATTAGGACAGTTTAATTAATTGATAAAATCTTGATACTGCATATATTTTTTGCCTTTTTTATTTTCAGTTTTGTTTTACTCAAAACATTCCCATCAAATTCAGATCTTTTTGATGTAAATCTTATAATTTATTGATCAAGTTTTGGTTATTTACAATATCACTGATTATAGTTTTTGCAGTTTTTTATTGTCTCCTACGAAATCTGATTTTTTTACCAATAAATTTTGCAGTTTTCAGTGTTAGAAAAATCTGTAACACAGTTGGCCATGTACAATTTTAGCCATTGCCAGTTTTATCTTATCTTGCTTATTTCTACCAGTAATAGTTCTTGTGAGTGAGGCAAAAGAGAGATAGCCTTTCTTGACTAGTCAGTGAGGTAATTTGGAAGGATTTCCTTGGCAGTTCCAGTGGCAGACCTTGGCAGCACAAAATAGCACCACAGAGAGGAATTCCACAGCTTCATTACGTTCACTAACACAAATAATGAGAACACGTTACTCCCCTAACTTTTTAGATTTGTATTATTACTATTCTACTATGTATCAGTATTCAGTGGTAACAAAAAATATCTTGGAAGCTATGCAATCTTATATACTTTTTTTCAGAGGCAGAACTTGATTTCCTAAGGCTTCTAGTAGACTATATTTAAATGAGCAAAACCCTATGTCCCCCCACACACACGCTTCACAGTCACTTTCAGTACACACATAAGGAAAGGTACAGAACGAATCTCCCCCAAACACCTGCTTTCAAAATCGGGATTTATATTACAGGTGTGTGCATCTTTTACACCAGCACATACAGAAGTTGACTTTGGCTTCCTTGCTGGTCATCTCCTCACCATTTTGTCTGCCAAGAGTGCATTCAAGAGGAGAGGAAGAGCTTCTGAAGTCAGGGTTTAATAATGTCCTGTTATAATTAGGGGAGGAGACATTAAAAGAGTGACTTGCTTACCCAAGACCCACTTCATGATGAGCATTTCTGTCCAGGAGAATTGTGTAGTTTTCACTCTGAAGATCTGTTTTGGGTAGTCTGTGAAGGTTTCATTGGGCAGGGTTTTAACACCTTCGAAGCGGTCTGATGCGTTCACAACTAACAATCCCAAGAAGATTGTAAAAGAAACTGCATGTGCTACAAATTTCATGAAAGGGCTCCTCAGGGTTCGTCCTAGCTGGAAACAAAATATATACAAGACATGTTAATCTGGCAGCTCCAGGCAAGTTCAGGGCTCTCTTTAAAAGGCTTTTGCTGAAAGTTGAACCAGAGAATCCTCAGTTTTGGACAGAAGCTGCTAATTGAACCCAGACATTTTCTGTAGAGCTTTTATGTAAGAGGCTGCTTGACCAAATCCATTTTTCTACTCACTTTAATTTTTTCTGTTTAGAAGACTTAATGAGAGTGGTAAGAGAGAGGAGTAGAACACACTAATATGACATCATTTTACAACATCATTTTACAATCTGACTGCACAGCTACCCCCAACCATGTGGGTATGAATTTTATGCCTTATGAATCTAGAAAAAAAATCTGTTTCAATAGAGTTCAGAATTTTTTTAAAAAACACTTTGGATATGCTCTGTTGCTCTTTTGTCTATTTTCTTGAGTTTTAGCTTAGATGACTTATTTTCCACATTTCTTATATCTTGGTAAATTTATTTAAAGCTATGCATTTCCCACTAGGTACTGCTTTAGCTATGTTCCTATAAATTTTGACATGTAGCATTTTCCTTGATACTCAGTTATAAATATTTTTATAATTTCCCATTTGATTTCATTTTTAACTCAGAGGTTATTTAGTTTCCAGATATACAGGACTTTTCCCCCCTTGCTTTAAAAAATCCTGTTTTTATTGCAGCGTGTGTTCAGATCATAGCCTCTGTGATACTACCCTAAAACTATTGAGATTTTCTTTGTGGCCTAGTACATGATTAACTTGTGCAGTTGTTCCACGTGAGCCTGAAGTGATCCAAAAGATGCCCTTTTAGGGAGTAGGTATTGGTCACATCTTCTTATCCCTGGCTTGCCATCCAAAGGCCACTTGGACTTTTGAGGACTAAATTGGGGGCTGCACAGTCAGTCTTTGCTGACCCCTGTAAATGAATTCACTTGGGTCTCTTCCAGGTCACTGCTGTCACCCTCACCTAAACACCAACTCTAACCCCTCACCAGGTATACTGATAAGACAAGAGCAAAGAGGGGAGTCTTTCCTGGATCTCAGTTCCTTCTCCAGGGCAAATGTTCAGTTATAGCCAGTGACTAGTTAATTGATGTTCATGTTCTGCCTCATTCAGGAGTCCTAGAGTGAAATGTCACCCAGCATGCAGAGTATTGGTTCAGCAAAAGATCAGCTATAGGATTTTCTCCTGGTAAAATTTCCCTAACTGTCATTACGTTCAACATAACATTTATAAATCAGATGGCTTGATGATGTTCTTTCAGTAGGCTGCAGTATGCTAATCATCCACGTTAATGGTGCCAGTAATTATCGTAACGTTCTCATGTCATAGAACCCATCTGTTGAAATTTAAAAAGATAATTTTAATCTTTTTTTTAAAAAAGACTGCGTTTCAAGTCTGAGCGTTGGAAATCCCTATTTGTGCTGGAAAGAACTTGTTTGGATTCACCTGCATTGTCAAATTGTCATATGGCACTAGAATAACTTTAGAAGTGTTGAAAAAGATGTTTACCTGAAAACTAGGGGGCCCACAAACATCTTACAAATGACATTTCTTAGTAATGTTTAACCTTATTATTTACAAAATAGGGACTATAGATTATTTTTAGCCATAGGTAGATGTACTAAATTCAGAATGTAGAGATTAAATATAAGGACAAATAAAATACCTTACATAAATTCAGTAAAAAAAAAAACCAAAAAAACGGAATCAAACGATGTCTCATATTGACCTATGTGATGTCAAATACATACTTTGAATTTTTCCACATTTTATCTGACTGTGTTGGCATCTTGGAGCCCCAATTCCCAACCAAGATGCTGGGATACTTTGGTGTATACAGGCGACATCCTTAGATAGTCATTGCATTGTTTCCTGTCACTGTGTCCTAGCTGAGGTAGTGGTGAGAAGCGAGGTAAGTTGGAGAATGACTGCAGAGTGGGGAGAGGAACGGTTGAGGAGAGGGCAAGGGATACCAGATCTGTGTGTCCCAGCAGGGTCCCAGAAATGTCAGAAAAAGGTGGAGAACACGGAGGTAGACACAGCTCTTAAGGGATTGATGGCCAAGTTTCCCCAGTCCTTTATCAGTGGGCTCTATGTAGCATCTTCCAATGACTACCTGGATGAGGACCTGGGGACACCTCTCCATCTTCTCATCTAGGCAAGGCACCTGATGTCAGGAATCTGCACGCAGCTGTGCCCATGCTGGCCCTGGGATTCCCCATAAGAGCTGCTTTGAGGAGTTTAATGTTCTCTTTGTTCCCTCCTTCAAGTTGTTATCTTCCGGCAGAAGATGCATATGTAAAAATTATTGTATTTATTGCAGACGATAAGAAAAAACCCTGATAAGGCCCTGCAGTGATGTAGAAGGTTAACCTGGGCTCAGTCCCACTTGATTTAAGCCATAGGGAGGAAAAACGAGGTTAGGAATTGATGCACCTTTCCTATGTTTCTTCTGGGCTTGAAAGCATCTTTTTAACTGGTAACACTTTGATAAATGTCCGATGAGATCAAATCATTTCAGGGATTTCCTTTTTCTTTTTTTTTGTGACATTCCATATGTATCTCAATTTTTTGAAGCAAATTATGCTTGGGGTAAACTTCCTCCTTTCACAAGGCCACCAAGTGAACCAAAAGAAAGGAGAAAAGTCGACCAATATATACCAGCAGCTCGTAGCTGGGGAATCATTAACGCTGAGTCAGGTAACAGCGTTAGGTATAAAAAGAGATGGTAGAGCTTTGGGAGACGTAGGTCTTGTCCTCCTCTGCCTGAAGAGCAAAACTGGTGAGTCTGAAACATGGGCTAAAGCAGCTCTGTCATTACTTGGCCCTTATGAGCTGAAAACATATCGGGAAATCCAGGCTTGCTGTACTCAGTCTCTGGCTCAAGCCCAGACTTCCTGGGTACGATTCTTTTACTCTGGGAAATAGGTGAATGTGAGATAACTGAGTAGTGCTCCTGAATTAGCTCCAAATGAACTGCATTCTCAAGCCCTCAGGGTGGACACCTGCTTTTACTTGTTGACACACCTCTGTGTTCTGTGGCACTGGGCTCTTAGCCCACAAGTGTAAGCACCTAACTGGGACCTGGTAGCCAGTTGCCCACAAGGTAGGCCATGACTGCAGTAGAGCACCCAGAGAGTTTCCAGCATCTCTCCCCAGTCTGAACTTGCAGTCTTCCTCATCAAATGCTACCCTCTCTTGCCGCCAGCTGCCAGTGGCCACAAGCAAGGGCTTAGTGTACAAGCTGTTTTTTTGTCTTACTGGACATTCCAGGGACACAAAATATCAGTCAGAATAGTCTCTGAACAGAGGAGAGGAAGCAGCAGCCATGGGGCCAAACTTTCCTGCAATCATTACTTCTAGAATATTCCAGAAGACACCATAGGTCTCACCCCTACATTCCATGGTGGCATCAGTCTCTTGAATTTACTGGGTCCCCAGAAAGTCCGGGATTCCTCCCCCGTCCACACATCCTTCTTTTTGCATCACATCTGCATGATATTGCCAAGATTCTTCTCAGACCTACTGAAAATCTAAAAAATTTAGTCAGCAGCTGGCATATCATCTCTTTCTGAATATTTCCCCAGGCAGGTAGAGGCAAACCAATTTGCTGGTGTTGCCTAGTCCCAGTTCCCTGGAAGCTGTCACATTTAGTTTTACAGCAAAAGTGAGGATTGGCAGTGTTTGCCTGTTATTTTAATGATTGATGCCCTAGAATTAGTTTGTGGCTTAGAGAGTGTGGAGGCAGCATCCCTGTCCATCTCTGGATGAAGGCAATGATCTAACTTGCAGTACAGACTAGATAATACTACTATGAAAACAAGTGCCTAAAACAAATGACTAGCGCTAATCCAGTTTTCAATCTGGTTAGTCCTTTTTCACTCACTGTGCTTTTTCCAGCTCATGATAAAGGACAGAAAAAAATAGCCTTACCCTACATATGTATCATTTGGGGAATACCGATTTAGAAATCTGTGTCATGGTAGAGTGCCATAGAAACAAAATCCTCAATAGATATGAGGTTGAACACCACAAATACTCAGTATGAGGACTTTTATTTTTAACACTGTCCTGCAGAAGAAGGAGTTTGAGTCCTAATTTCTTTCTCTGGCACCCCTTCTACTCTAAGGCAGTCAGTTCCTTGCCTGCCTGGTTAGGTGGCCTCGTTAGCAGATCTGAAGTCCTGGGCCCATCGTCCTGGCATGCGTTTTGTCTTGGTGGAGTTGACAAGAGGATCCATTCACTGATGACACTTTTATTAACTGCCTTAGCTGATCAAATTCCCTGTGGAACTAATCTCCCTGTAGTCATATTTCTTCTACTGAATGTTGATTACCTAAGCTTAATTGCTTTTTTTTACTATATCACAAAGTAAATGCAGCTTTGGAAACTTTAATGACCACTTAACCTACGAAATATATTTCCGAATTTCGACATGATTTGTTTTTATAGGCGCTAGCTCTTGCCTGAAGCTGGAGAGACTGCTGATGCCTTTTGTGGCTTTGGGTCAGATGGGCTGTAGGGAGGGTGGAACAGGAGGGGCAGCAGCTTGGCTCTTGCAGGTTCCACTCCTTGCATTACAGGCGGGCACCAGACATTCCCCCTTCCTGTGAGAAAAGAACCCAGCTTTGCACCTTTCCAGCTCTCCTCCTTTTTCCTTTGTCTTTTTTCCTTCTAGTGACCTACTTAGCTGCCCGTGTGGGCCAGAACCCAGACAAGGAAGCCAGGAAACCAGGAAGATGTTGAGATGGGTCTGCAGTGCCCTAGTATGAGAAGCCTTTGACTCTCAGCTCCTAGTTGTTTCTCCTTTCTGAACCTGCTTAGAAAGTGTGTGCATCATAATGTAATTGAGAGAGTGAAATGACGTGTTGCATGAAAAGGGCTTAGCGAAAAGGAAGTACTCAATAAATGTTGGCTCTTCCTATTAGCGTTATTATAATTATTACTACTATGGGTTTGGAGGCCATGTTTAGGACATTGCATAATCAGAAAAGGAAAAGTGCCTTTATTCCCCCTTTATCCTGTTATTGATCAGATTATGCCTTGTGTGTACAAAAGTTTCCATTTTATCACTCCTCTGTCTTTTAAGAAAATGATTTTAAAAGGCAAATCTTAGCATTTTCCCTCTTAAGTGGTTTTCTACTTTTGTTGGGTCTCTCAGGGCTATTTTCTTTAAATGTGGGAAATGGTCAGCTGCATGTTTGGACAAAATGGACTTTAGGTTATGCTAAGTAGAGAGAAGAAATAACCGCAAAGACATGCACCTTAAGCAGTCTGTACCTTGCTGCACGGAGCAATCCAATAGGCTATGGCGAGAAAAGGGAGGCCTAGGGAGACTCCAAAGACAGCCAGGAATTTCACAGCGATAGACTGTTGACGTAAGCCTGAGAGATTTTCATACCACATGGTAAGCAATTGCTGTTGACAGTTAGGATGAGCAACGAACTGTAAAAACAAAACAAAAACAGAAACAAAATGCAAACAGGAAAATGGCATCAGTAGCACTTGAACAGTATATGACCTATGAGTAGCTCAGGGCTGACATGTTCCCCTGGGGAGGGTGGCCTGGGTGTTCGAGCCAGAGCAGCTAGGTCAGGTACCTGCTGGGCCCTTCTGACTTGGGGATGCTGGGGGTCTCTGTGCTATAAGCCCTCATAGGACTGGCCCTCATAGGACTGGCTGCATCAGGGCTTGGTAAGCTGAGGGCCTTGAGAAGTCTCAGGCACAGAAAATGACAGTCAGCTTCTGGGTAGATGCTTGTCTCCAATCCGAGGAGACTTATCTCTGGGCAGAGTTCATCTGGGAGTCAACATATTGGAATGGATGGAGCGTGAATGGGATTTTAGAATCGACATGCGTTTGAATTTTGCTCTACCATTTACTAGGCAGGTGGCCTTGGGCCAGCTACTTCACCTCTCTGAGCCTCAATGTTGTCCTCTGCAAAACAGAGCCTGTCACATTGTCTTGTAGAGTTAAATGAGATATCGTAGAAAAGTTCCTCTCTCTTTTCCTCTGTTGTCTAAGAAAAAGTTCTTGCAGTGGAGTTTCCAGAGGACATGTTAAAACTCCTCAGTATTTCCGCACTGGATTTCAGTGGTATTTGGCTTGCATCCCTGTTGCTTATTGTAGCATGCTGGAGCGCTGACACATCGTATCCCCATGCAGTAGCTTCTCACTGCCACCTCCCTCTCTTGGATCTGCCTTGCCCTCATGCCAGGTTACAAGGTGGGCCTTTTGTGGACATTTTGTATTGTTGACCTCACCCTTCTTGATATATGTTGGACTAGGGTTGGAACCCAGACTTAAACTGGGTCCATTAGGTTTTCTCAGCTGGCTATTTTTGTTTTTTATTCCTCTTTTTATTTATTTATTCATTTTTATACATCTTTATTGGAGTGTAATTGCTTCACAATGTTGTGTTTCTGTTGTACAACAGAGTAAATCAGCCATATGCATACATATATCCCCATATTCCCTCCCTCTTGAGCCTCCCTCCCACCCTCCCTATCGCACCCCTCTAGGTTGTCCCAAAGCACTGAGCTGATCTCCCTGAGCTATGCGGTTGCTTCCCACTAGCTAGCTATTTTACATTTGGTAGTGTATATATGTCAGTGCTACTCTCACTTCGCCCCAGCTTCCCCATCCCCGCGTGTCCTTAAGTCCATTCTCTATGTCTGTATCTTTATTCCTGCCCTGCCACTAGGTTCATCAGTACCATTTTTTTTTAAAATTCCATATATGTGCATTAGCATATGGTATTTGTTTTTTTCTCTGTCTTACTTCACTCTGTATGACAGACTCTAGGTCCATCCACCTCACTACAAATAACTCAATTTCATTCCTTTTTATGGCTGAGTAATATTCCATTGTATATATGTGCCACATCTTCTTTAGCCATTCATCTGTTGATGGACATTTAGGTTGCTTCCATGTCCTGACTATTGTAAATAGTGCTGCAATGAACATTGTGGTACATGTCTCCACATAATTTTGAATTATGGTTTTCTCAGGGTATATGCCCAGGCTACTTGAGACTGTGATCGAGAGAGGCAGTCTTTTAATTTACTGAGGAGTTAACATGTAACCTTCAGGGATCTGGGCAGCTCCCTTCCACTGTGTAGACTTAGTAGCAAAACAAGCCAGTTAAAAAGAGAGAAAGAAGGATGAAGTTGTATAGAAAGAGATTCTATAGTGTCCTACCCTCTCTGAGGTCCAGCTCCACTCTGCACACATGGTCCACGAGACACCCCTAGATTCATATACAGCATCTTCCTTTTTCTGATTGATTCAGCAGGTTGACTTGAGTTGCTGTAACCAAACATCCTTTTTCTGCAAATATTTGGTGCTACTTGGCCATTTGTTTTTAGTTGATTCTGAGTCTTGGCCAGTAGAAACTGGTAATAGGCAATATATAAGTAACATTTATGGGAATAAAGTTTACACTTGAGAAAATTATGCTCATTAGCTTATTTCCTCCCTGTGACAAAGGGAAGCCATTATTTGCTTTAGGCAGCCTGCTCTTTGGCCCCGTCAGGATAGCCATATGCCGTAGGAGCTGGGACGCATGGACTAGAGCAGACAGACTGGGCATTCTTCAAAGAGACTGCATTTTCAGTAGATTACCCTGGATCATAATGTCCCAATTTTCATCCCATTTGCCTCATTGGGTATTAAGAGGATATATGCAGCAATTTCTGGGAAATGCAAAACATTCCCTTTTCATTATAAGAACAATATAAATAGAGCTATTTAAAAAATTCTCAACGCAGATGGCAACATCTTCTTGTTTCCAGTTTCTGGGAACTCACAGTAGCAACCAAATGATTTGCGAGGATGCTATCAAAGCTTCATTTGGCCCTGCAACAGCCCCTGGTGATACTGTTACTCAATCATTAGCTGCAAATGAGGCTTTTTTGGGGTAGCATTATTGGATTCATGTCAACCATTGTGGCTTTTCCCTTCAAGAACAAGAGCAACAGATTCTCCTCAACCCAGGTAGGAACCCTCAGGCCCTCATATGCTTTCCTGTGCCCTTTCTGGCTCACAACAAAGTGGAGCAAACAACAGAACGTCATGCACATGTTTCAGTAATTCTCAGAGCCTGATCCCAGCAAGTCGTCCCGTTGCAGGTCAACTTGCAGGCCTGGGGGGGGGAGGCAGTCGGTTTTGTTTTTCAACAGTTAGCCTTCCCTCGGTGCTGAAATGGTCCTGCTCTGGAGAAACACACAGTCTCATGAAGTAGCGGAAGACCACGTGGCTCACCCTGTGGCTCCCTGCACTGTAGCTGCTCTGGAAAGACTCCCGCCCTGACCCCTGCCTTTGGCCTCTTTGTCTTCATCTGGGGAGAAGCCCATCCATGCTGCTTCTGCTGCCTCCTGCAGACAAATCAGCACAACAAATTGGGCAGCAGAGCAGGAGGGGAAGAATTCTGAGAGGGAACACAGTGGGAACAATTCCCACTCGCCCTTACTTGCCTCAGAGGACAGTGGTCCCGACTAAAACAGGGGGGTCTCTCTTGAGACTCTGTCCTCTGATTAGACCTTTGTTAGTTTCCACAGTGGCCTTTCTTCCTCCATAATAAAGCAACCTAGCTCCAAACATGCTACTTATTTGTAGACAGACTTTATAATACTCCCAGTAAGCTGACAGCAGCTGATAGCTGAAGCCCAGATTGTTATTTATCTTTATGTGGGCACTTTTCTGTATTGGTAGCAGGACTTCAAAGATAACTTCGTGACACACAGTTCAATGTGTATCAGAGGATTTTTCTCCACTGTGCTTTTGAAGCACAAAGAAACATCGTTCCTGACCCAAGGAAGATGAGAGTAACACGAGGCACGCCATCAAGACACAAAGAACACCCTAACCAGAAGGGCACTCAGTCAGGGAACAAAGGCAGGAGCAGGGGGAGGGTTTTTAAAAGCAGGGTCAGAGAGGAACAGAGGAAGGAAAGCCCACAGCTAGATAGAACAGAGTGGGAACTCAGAAAATCAGTGTTGTCTTGGGCCAGATTTCTTTGGCATCTGGCTCACAATAGGATGGAATGATCTGGACCCTAACAAGAGGATTGCCCAGGCCATTCCTGCCCCTAACCATTCTGGACTGAGAGCATGGTACACATTTATGAAAGTTCTTCAAGGGAAGAACTGGTTTTACCACCTCAGCCTTCCCATCGACATGATTCACACTCTTCCTAGTAGGGAGTAGTGGCCTGGAGCTGAGACTGTTAAGGTAGGCTTACATGGAGCAGAGCAGCCTATCAAGAGAATACACGTCAGGCCAGACCCACAGCTGGGGTGGACTGTTCCAGAGGACTGGGTTGGGGCGGGGAGCCAAGAAGTTAAATTGCAAAGAGGGATAGGAGGGAGCTCTGAGACAGAATTCCCTATAATGGAGAAGGAGACTGGAAAACAGGACCTGAGGGTCAGGAGGGCCTAGAATTCATGTGGCTGCCGGTTCTTGAGTCCATCTCAAGTCAGTTATTCTGGTGGCATGTTTGACCAGCCTTCATGTTTAGTATAACAACATTTGTACCCAAAGCTGGTTTTCTGTTAATATCTCACCTAAACTTCCTATTCCTCCCAGACCCTGGTGACACTGAGAATATAATGCTGGCATATGGGAACTTTTGGGCATATTGGCCAAATCTTGGCTCTTTCTTTGCGTTCAGTTGGTCCATGGGCTACTATTTTTCTTCTATAGCCTGAAGGAAAATTATCCCCTTCACTCTTTTCCCTGCTTTGTATTCATTTATAAGGAAATATCTGATATTTTAAGAATAGATAGTTGTTGAAGAGCTATCAACATTCCTTAAGTAACTATTGAGTATTTTTAGGGCTGTTTCACGGAATATTAACACCCTTGGGCCATACATTCATATTACAACAGGGCTAAGACTTTCCTGATGGGGGGTGTTTAAGCGTGTGGACGGGTACATGGCTGCTTGGGTTCAAGTCCGGGCCCTGCCACACCCTGGCCATATGCCCTTCGATCATTGACTCTTTCCATGCTTAACTTCCTTTTTCTGTAAAATGAGGCTAATAATGAAGATTGAGTGAGTAAGGATTTGTAAAGTGCTTAGGACAGTACCTGACAAATAGTAAGCGCTGTATTAGTATTTGATAAATAAAAATAAGCCTGTGGGGCTTCCCTGGTGGCGCAGTGGTTGAGAGTCCGCCTGCCGATGCAGGGGACACGGGTTCGTGCCCCGGTCCGGGAAGATCCCACATGCCGCGGAGCGGCTGGGCCCGTGAGCCATGGCCGCTGAGCCTGCGCGTCCGGAGCCTGTGCTCCGCAACGGGAGAGGCCACGACAGTGAGAGGCCCGCGTACCGCAAAAAAAAAAAATAAAAAAAAAATAAGCCCGTTACTCTCCTTTCCCTTCCTGTTTTTTCCTTTCCCTCTTCCACTTGTTTCTCTGTCCTCCTCCTCACTCCCTGAGGTTCTACTCCACCCTCCTTATCTTTATTCTGACCTCCACATTGTTTTGGCAGATTTTCTTGAAGTGTTGTTGCCTTTGGAAAGGTTCATGTAGCCTGACAGGTGCGTGAGGCCACTCCCTCTCTATCCAGTACCTCCCTCTGTATCCTCCAATGAAAGCGCTTTATCCAGGCAATTAGGTAAAAACGGGCTGGTCTCTGCTAGGGCAGTCAGGGTCACCATCCAGTCTACTCAGCTCCATGTTGATGCTCCCCCTCCACTCTGGAGCCCTCCATCAGTGAGGCGCAGTACAGGTTCCTGAACCTACTTCTCCTCCGTCCTCCATGCCCCTCCCCTCCTCCACCTTAAAAGCTGTTAAATCCTGCATTTCCCGTTTAGTGGGGAGGGGAAGAGGGCTACATTTGAGCTGAGGCTTGGAGGCTGCATGATTTCCATAATCCTTAAACACAGATTTTTTTCTCTGACACTGGGCCTCATTTACAGAATAATGAGATGTGGCAATGCATGATCTGATAAGCCGAAGAATAAATTAGCTGGAGAAAAATTTATGAAATCCAATGCTTATAGAGAAAATGACTTATTTTATACAGATAAACCATCAAAGGCTGATGTCCAATGTGACTGTGGTCAAGATTTTCCACTTAGCTCATCACTAGCCTTTCCGTCTAGAAATCTTTTTTCCTCCCTCTGGAAACTGTCTACATAGGCAAAAAGAGACAGATACTGTACCAGTTGTCAAGTGGCTGTTCTTAGTGTGGACAGTCAGACTGAATTAGTATAGTTCTGTGGTGCCACTTCCTGTCTGCTGCATCTCATGGGATTTGGTTCAATGGTGCTAATGTTCTTCCCTCCCATTTTGTCTTGGCAAAGCTCTCAAGTCATGGAAGTTGACGAGGGAAGAAGAGGAATGGAAATGTCAGTTGTTGACTAGTTTAGTTTGTTGGTTTGTCCATTCATTCATTCAACATATTTTTCCTCACTGCTGCCCCTTACCAGGCACTGTGCTCAGCACTGGAAATACAGAGAAGTTGCAATCCTTGTCGACAGGGAGCTCTCAGCTCTGTGAGTCTGTGCATGGAATACGGCTGAGCAGTAACACCCACCAGTTTACGGAGTAAGCCTTCCATGAATGAATGAACACCAAATGCTCATCCCATCAGTGTGCTTTCTCCTCGGTCCCTCCCTCTTGTGAGACCTACTATTGAGAGCCCCACATCCTTGGCACAGCTGGTTGCTTTGTCTACACTGATAACTTAACCTTCAGACTCTTCTTCTCTGTGCAGGCAGTTAGCAGAGTGGTTACATGCACAGGCTCTGAGGCTGGACCATCCTGGTTCAAATCCCAGATACGACATTTTCTAGCCGTGTGACCCTGGGCAAGCCACCTCACTTCTCCTAGCTTCGTGATCTACGAGAGAGGAAAACATGTGTTGGATGCTCAGTACGTGGCCTGGTACTCACACTTTAAGGTGGACATTGGTGTTACTGCTGCTGCTGTTCCTACTACCACTTCTGCTCTCGCTCCAGGGCTTAAAATAGTTCTCTTTGCTCTTCCCTTTGCTGAGTTTATCCATCAGCAGAGTGTTGAGTGACCATGTGATTTTAGAGTTAAACATTCCTGAAGAACTTAGTATGCTTAATTACAGTAAAAAAGAAAGCAGAAGTTGCCATTGTTTTATTAAGTTTTCAATCAATAGAGCATTCTAATATAGAACCAACATTGCCACCATGCCTACTGAACCTATTTATTTAGCCATGCAGCTCCTGAGAGGCCACTACAAGAGTATGATCCAGGATAGTTCTGGGTAAATGGTGGTGGAGAATGAGAAGGAAGAGGTGTGGGGCTTGGAGCTTTGCGTGGGTAGCCCCACAATTCATACCTCTTTCAAGTAGCCTCTAAGCATGGGCACTAGACAAAGTAAAATGTTTTAAAATCACAGCTTGAGTGTTTTTTTACTGTTAATAATTTAGGACCTAGTCTATGAAGGAACTTTGGTTATGTTATCTGTAATCTTCACAATAACCCTCCCCCAAAATGGATATAGTATCTACATCCTCATATACAAATGAGGAGGTATTATCGACCCCATCTTGCAGTTGACGAAACTGAGGCTGGGTCAATTTAAGTCCCACAGCTAGAGAATGGTGTAGTCAGGGTTCCAGCTCAGGTCTGTCTGATTCCAAAGCCTGAGGTCTTTTCATGTGTAAGCTCCCCCTGAAATTCTCTTGATTTGGTTGGCTTGGACTCTAGCCCTTCCCGGTCTTAGTTCTTTACCATAAATAAGACAGTAAAAGCAAACGCTTATTGAGCACTCACATGGATCAGGCCCTTTGCTTGAGCACATTATGAACATTGTCTCATTTAATCCATTATGCCCATTATAGAGCTGATGGCACTGTGACTGTCAGATCCAAAGTGGACATTTCTTAACCACTGCCTTATACCGCCTCTCTCAACTGACGTTTCCTGCGTCTTTTCTGGGTCAGGTCTCTGGCATATTCTATCTGCCAAGCAGGAGGGCCTCTCTGTGAGCCTACAGATTTCACATGTGCTGCAGAGATGCTCATACCCCCAGCCAGAGTTTTGGGTGTCTCCTTTCACCCTGTGGCAGTGGGCTGTGTCCTCTTGGGGAGGACAGTTGATCTCTGACTTCCTTCTCCAGAGCAGTAGATGTTTTATGATAATCCCACATCCACTCCATTTGCACTGTTTGGGTTGGATGGGAGGATGGAGGGTTAGGGTTAGATGGAGGGGATTTTGGTTGGGGAGAAAGGAAGCAAGTGAAAGGGAGGGAAAGGAAGGAAACAGAAGAACAGAGCAAAGGATGGGAGAGTAAGAGATAGAGTTTAAAACCTGACTTCCAGCTGCTGTTCCAGCTTCTGCTCATTTCCTCCCCATCCCTAGTCTCTGGCCAAACTCCAGCAAAGCTGTTCTCAGAGCCTTCCCAAGCTTGACCATCTCTGAGCCTCTGGTCAAGGTATCGCTGCAGCCTGGAGTGCTTTCCTTCTCATCCCCCCATAGCCAAGTTTTGTCCAGCTCAATAACTGTCTCTTCCGTGAAAGTTTACCCTGCCCATTCAGGTGAGAATCTTTCTCTCCTCTCAAGTCATTTGTAGTCTCTCTCATTAATCATAGTTATAATGCCTGTGTAACCCTCTACTGGAGAGAAAACCCCTCTGGAGGGCTCTTATGGTCCTTAGGGTGGTGCTCAGTGCATGGGTACTCAGGCAGTGTCATCTGAACGAGTGAATGGTGCAGCAAGAAGTTCTCCGAGTTCAGACTGCAAACCTGGCGCCATCTAGAGGACCAGAGTGGCCTTCCAAACATGGTCCCTGTGGTGTGGCAGAGTCCAGCACTTGCGGCCATGTGACCACATCTGGAAGACACACATGGGTACAAGAGGCTGAAAGTTTGCTTGCTATCCAGGAGACATGATGAGCAGATAGATGACTGAATTCATGTCTCCACTGAAGTTGTTCTCACTGCAGAAGTGCCAGGAGATTGGAAAATGACGACAACAGCAGCAACAACAACAACTTCTTCATTTCCAGAGGTAACTGAGCTAGGAGTTCAAAGATCTTACCAGGAAAAAATTCATACCATCATCTGCAGGAGGTGCCCAAGAGTGGAGCCAGGGAGGCAGGCGGGGATTGGAGCTCAGCTCCTGGGGAGTTCTGCTGCTGTGTTTCACGTGCCTTGCCTCCACACCTGCCTCCCTCTCCTCACCTGTTCTGCAGCGCTGTCTTCAGAATCCCCCATTTGCTAACTGAGTGTGTTTTAAACACTCCCCTCTTTGCTGGGAGATTCCATTTGGATGCCTGCACAGATGGCTCTCGCTCGATTCCAGCTTCCCCTGCCTTCTCTTCCACTTGTGCATCTGCTAGCCCAGCCAACCCTGGCGTGTTCTTGGTTATTTACATAGCGGAGGGTCCTGCCAGGTAGCTGCTGATTGAGCCATTCTGGAAGTCTACAGGGCAGCAAGAGGAGATGGGCACTTCTGAAGACTCTTCGTGCCCACAGAGACAGAGATTTGATATCGTCTTTTCAGTTGAGTAGTTTGCCTGTTGTTCCCAAAGATAACTCTCTGTTCCTGTTTCCCAGGGTCAGCAGGACGTGGAAAATTCCTCGACCTCAAATTAGTCAAAGCTTGAATTTTCCGGATCAATAGGGATTACTTTCACAAATGCCCCAAATTGGTAGGTTCTGAGGACTGTATCTGTGACATGATTTTCTCATGAAGCACCCTGTGCTTCAGTCTTTGGGGGGCAGTGACCCAAACAAATGGTTCTGGGCTTCTCCCAGAGCTCTGAGCGAGCCATTTCCTGAGTGCAGACACAGTGGCAGCGGGACTTGGCTGGCCCTCCTGGAGGCGAATGCTGACTGTGCGATTTTCTAGTGCTCCCGGGAGTCCTCCCGCAGCACTGAGCCCTGAGGGTGCTGATGAAGTGACTTGGTTTCCAGTCTGGCTGTGTTGTCATGGCCAGAGTCACACTGTGTGTGGACGCAGAGTGAGCTTCCAGCTGGCTCCAGATGACTGCCTCTGCTCTTTCACAGTGTCACAAAGAGGCCACTCTCCATTCCTGGGCATTGACTCTCTCGACCCCACTTAGGGCTGTGCCCTAGCCTGAAACTAAAGGAGAAATGGAAGCAGCTTCTAGCAAACCTTCTTGGATTATCTGTAACTACTCATGTTCCCGATCACTCCCTTTCACCCCAACTGCTCTACATACTGTTCCTAAACATGGCCTGTGTAGTAGCCCTCATGCCTGTTTCAAGGAAGGTCCATCTTGTTTCTCTCTGGTTCAGTTCCTAATCAACCTTCAACATCCAAGTTTCTCTTTACTTTCAAGTCCTACCAAGTCCTTCAGCCCCCTGAGATACCTTGGACTCTTCTGGGTCTTGTTGTACAGCCAACTCACTTGACAGTCATGGTCATGGGTCAAGCTGTGAATAGCTGTATTATTGTGTTTACATCTGATCTCTTCTGCTATTTTTAAGCTCTTTGAGGGAACCAACTGTCTTTGTATCCCCAGGAGTGTGCAGCCTTATGTTTTGCACATAGTAGGTACTCAGTAAACATATTTTGAGTGATGAATTGTAC
Organism: Grampus griseus; assembly: GCF_964374135.1. Classification (NCBI taxonomy): domain Eukaryota; kingdom Metazoa; phylum Chordata; class Mammalia; order Artiodactyla; family Delphinidae; genus Grampus; species Grampus griseus. The sequence goes on from NC_139019.1 coordinate 112,912,761, forward strand.
TCTTCTGAAGCCTCCAAGATCTGCTCCATCATTTTCTCTGTGACTCATATTCCCAGAATGGTTTCTAAATATAACACATCCTCTCTTACTCTCAGGGTCTGATGAACATTTAACTGTCTTCACGTCTTTAGTAGAGGGCAGACAGGGAGAGATGATGAAAACTAAACCAGGCTCTTGTCTTCTTGTGCAGGAGAAGATTGAAATGGGAGGCTGAAATAGGGTTCGAGGATTCTCTTTTGGATTGAATGAGGGTTGTTTAATTTCTATGTATGGCATTACCAAACTGACATCAATCTGGAAAATATTTATGTAATAAAAATAGTAATAACTATTATCATTATAAAGAGTAGCTAATGTTTATTGATTATCTATTCTGTGTCAGGCTCTTTGCTTAACAATCGCTGTTATTTAACCCTCATATCAATTCCTTGAGATAGATATTGTTATATCCCTCTTTTAAATATGGGAGCATGAGACACAGAGAAATTAAGTAACTTGCCTATAAACACGAAGGTGATATAACAGGGTATGGACTTGAAGCCAAAGACAATGTTTTGAACTATTATCCTGTATTTCCACAAGGCAGATTTTAAACACCAAAGCATGGGGAACCACAGTGATTTCTCCAAGCTTACAGAGGCCAGGGGACCTCCTGATTCAAGTTGTTGCTAGACCTCTGATCTCTCTGTGCTTCTGCCTGTGGGCCAGCCAAGGGCCAGTAGAGATAAAAATCAGGAATACACAAGGGGAAAGGCTTGAAGCCAGCTTCCTCGACAACCTCATCTTCCTAAAAGGAGCGAGTCATCATGCTAAAGATGAAATGCTGGGCTCTCTCTCCTGCATACAGACAAGAGTGGCAACAACTGATCCAGCCATGGCTCAACTGCCTGGTCAGCACTTTGCTAGGAACCAGGTTAATGTGGACGTCACCTAAGCCCTGATTTACAGCCTAGAAACATACAGACTCTGGCCAAAAACCCGCTTTGCTAAAGGATCTTTTTAGGATCTCCGGCCTCTTGCCATATCCCACCTGATGCTGACATTTTACTAGGAAGAGCTGTAGTTTCAGATAATTCTTTGAGCCTGAGAACTTGATAATATTCCCAAGTTGGATCCGTAACTCTTGTCCCTTAGGTGCAAGGTCGTAGAACATGCACAGGGTCTGGAGTCAGCCCACCTGGCTGCCAGTCTTGGCTTTACCACTGACTATTAAGGGACAGGGTAGCTTAAGTTTTCAGGCCTCAGTTTCTCCATTTATAAAATGACCATAAGCGTGACTAACCCAAAGGAGGTTTCAAGGGTTCAGAAAATGCACTTCCAGTTTTTGGTTTATGGTTCAGTTTTCAAGTGCCACAATACTGTTTTGTTGTTGTTGTCAATACAATATTTTATTTCTGTGATAAAAGTCAGAAATGTAAATCATTTTTATCTTAAGCCCTGTGCAAAGAGTTATGTCATGCATTAAAATTTTTAGTCATTCAAAAGTATGTCACTTACGGAGTATTCATCTATATATTTCTTATGATTCTTAAGTAGAGAAAGAAATTTGATTATCAATAACAGCAAAGTTTTCCTGCAAGAATAATTCTAACTCAAGTTCAAAGACTTCATCAACTAGGAGAACATACATCCAAAGGTATTGATATTGATCCAGGAAATCAACATTTATATACTCAATTAAACAAAAGAAGACAAAGACCAGAAATGCTTTCTTGAACTATAAACACAGCTTCCAGCCAATAAAAAATTGTAGTCCTAGGTTGATGGAGCTAGTGCTAAGTGGTAGGGTGAAGTAGTCATACATTTTTCCAGAAAATTTTCTCCAATTATGGAATGAAATATTAGATCAGTTGCAGATGAAAGAATCAGAGGGAACTGTCTTGGGTTTACCTATAACTTTCTATTATGATTCCCAAATTTCCAGGTTTCTCTTGCAGAGTAATGTGCATATAACTCAGCAATGATTTATTTCATACACTTTGCTTTTTAAAATCACACTTTACGTTTTACTCTTATGTAATTATTTAAAAATAACACTTAAAATTAATTTCTCTCCTACAAATATATTGTTGATGTATGTGTAACATGTATTTTGCCCATGTTTTCGTTTTACTTGATGCTTTTATTTCTATATAGTTTTAAATTTGACACATGCTTAGGATTTTTGTGTCACTTTTTTAAATTTATGAATTCTCAACACTTAAAGAATGTTAGTATTACCAGTATTTTGATGATAATGAGAAATGCTGAAATAATGGCATAACCATTGGTTGGAGGATTAGAAGTAGCATGTTTGTGACCCACATGTTCCAGGTATTGGCAGCTGGCGAGCACAAACCTAGCCCTATCGGTAGGCATGCTTACATTCATCCACCAGACAGATAGTAAGTGCCAGTTGATACTGTGCACCAAGCATTTTCAGACACAGAGGACACAGCAGTGAGCCAGGTGGTCAAGGCCTCTGCCTTTGGGAAGCTTGTTAATTCCCAGATCTTGATGGTTCGTAGCCCTTTCAAGCTAGATGGCAGGGATTTTGTTTGATTGCCTCTTCCTATATATTTCTGCTTGATTCCAGTATCCTACACAAGTCACTTTATCCGTCACTAAATGTTTTCTGAACTGTTCCTCGGTGGCTGGTCCAGTGCACAGGCACAGCTGTTCCTGGGCCTCTGCAGCCCTGCTCTGGCTGCCCCACCATCAGCTCTCTGATCTCCTGTTCTGTTTGCATTGAAGCCTCCTGGCTGGTCCATGCCTCTGAAGAGTGTGTCTATCCTTCCGCTCTCTGCTCTCAGGGGCTGACTTTCTCCTGTAGTTCTGCCTCTAGGCTGGTGGGCTCCCACCTGGTGGTGAGCGCTGAATTCCTCAGGACTTTGAATGTCTCCTTGGCAGATGGGACATCTGCTTCCTTGGCAGAGATGACCACTTGCTCTCCATCATGCCTGTCTCCAGATCTCCATCTGTTTACCCTAGAAATGTCTGTCTCCTCTCACGCTCATCTTTTCTAGAGGGCAGCACCCCAACAGAGTCTCTGGAAGTGATGCCTAGGGTGAAGTAATACCTTCCATTGTCCCGCAGTTTCTCCTTCTCAGGGTTCAGGCCTGCCTGATTCTGCTTCTGAGATCCTAAGTGGAGGATCATTGTCATATTTCGTTTTACCTCCATCTGGCTATATGAGTTAGCCTCCCGAAAGCTGGATGGAGAGAGGTGTCAATCCTGAGCCAGTACTCTTAGCTCCCTACACACAGCTCATCTTGGCTTGTGGGGAGGCCAGGGACGATCTGAGGACCACCGTCTGCTGAGCCCAGAACCCCTGCTTATCCCTCACACTCAGGTCTTGGCCAGACTTCTCTCTTCTAGGAACTTTTCTCTCAGACCTTCCTTAAAAATTAACCTTATTTCCTGCTCTTCCACCTTCTGGCACCGACCTGACCAACAAAGTTAAGTCCCGTGTAGACAGTGTTCAAGTGCTCTTCCATGTGGCTCTGGGCCCTGTGCAGACAATAGGGTGTGTCTGTTATGAGCACCCCTCCCCAACAACCAACGTAATTGTTCCCATCTAGAGCACACAGAGAACTTTTAAAGGGTGTCTCCTAATCCCATATGTCATACTGCTTCTTTCTGTCCTCTGATACTTTAAAGGACATTGGTACGTAGACAAAAAGCCGGGCACATACCTTAGCTAGATAATTAGTAAATGTTGGGTTCTTTTCTCTTGGTGCCTGCTGTCACACAAGGCTTCCAGCCTGAACATCCTCAGTTGGTCCTTTCCCTTCTCTCGGAAATGTGGAAATCCATCACACCCCAAACACTGGGAAACATGCAGCGTTAATTTCTGGTGAAGGCACATTCTGGTCAGGCAGGTGACCGCTGGCTCTGTGTTCTTAGATGCCAAATGAGGGGTATGAATATTCAGCAACCAATGCAAAGGTCCCCTTGACAATATGTTTGGTATTTGAAGAGACAGACGTCTCCTTTGTCATTCAGGGGCTAGTGAGATATATATATATATATATAGAAAATTTCTTGATAGGTTGAGTTAATTTTGGTCGTACTTTGAATGCTGGTTTTTATCAACCTCTGGCAAATAAAATCTCTTTAAGCATGTTCATATTCTTTAGAAGTGGAAACTGAGTCTTATAAGTTATCATGATATATTTAAGGTTACACCTATGTATACATAAATTTATGTTCATCCATCCATCCATCCAGAAAATACCTACTGAGCCAGATAGCAGGAACACAAAGTTTGCGAATAATGTCTCTCAGTATTGCTCTCATGACCCTCAAAGTCTACTTAGGGAAACAGACAGGTAAGCAGGCAAATTCAGTGTAGCTCAATCAGTGCCATAACAGGGGTTAGCCATGCATGCCATGATATAGCAGCCCAAGAGGGGATATGGAGGGATAGTGAGAAAAGGCTTCCTGGAGGAAAGATTCTTGAGCTGAGCCATGAAGGCTATAACCAGGCCACTGAGAGAGTCAGGAAGGGCATGTTGAAGAGAAGCAGTTGCAAAGAGTTTGGGCTCGGGAATTAGATAGATCTTGATTTAAATCTCACCTCTGCCTCTGAGCTGAATCTGTTTCATCTGTAAATGGGGAAGGCAGTACTGATGGTTTACATGGAATGAATGCATTCAGAACACTTCACATGGTGAAGGGGACAGATTAAGCACTTAATACATTATGGTTGTTGTTATTATTAGTGATGCCTTGGAGCCTGGTGTGTCAGAAGAGGTGTAGGTATCTCAGGGTGAATAGACCATTGGGGAGTGATGGGAAATGGGAGCCTCTGAAGGGGTCTTGCCTCATGCTAAGATGGAAACTAAATATGACTTGGAAAAGCAGGTACCTGGGGAGCTAGAGAGAGTTGTAATAGACTTTCATTTTTAGATATATGGGCCAGATGCCCATAGTGTAGATTGTATGTGCACACACATTTGCCCCCACTTACGCCCCTGCTGTCCACTCATTTACCAAAGAGCAGAACAACGTCATTTAAATTACATCGTCAGTTTCAAAAGGCTCCAGGGCCGCCTGATTCATGGAACCTGCCTAATAGACAATGAAAATAATGTCCAGGATTCATTTTGCAACCTCTTTAAATGTTAATGATCAATAATGGGGAAAGTTCCTGGGCCAGTTGTGGGTTTAATTTAATTTACAAAGCCACCTGGAGCTATGCAGAATACTTTTTACATTTTTTCCATACCAAATTTGGATAGCTTCTAGTCACTGTAATGTCAAATGTATAGCAAAGACACTACCCTAAGGTCTGAGAATCTAGAATGGAAGCCAGGTGACCTGGGTAAAGGGACAGGAAGGGACAGAGTGGTAAGCAGAGGGAAGACCTCTGTTTGGTCAGGGTGGTCAAGGAAGGCTTTGATGTGTTTCAGGAAGAATGAGGCTGCCAGTGGGCTGGATCAAAATGAACAAAGAGGAGAGTGGCAGGATGTGAAGTAGGCAAGAGCTAGATTATCCAAAGTCTGATAGACTTGGGAAGAAATGTGATGTTTGTCTAAGCATAGTGGGCACTATTGGTCTGGCCTCTTGTCCAGCTGAAGGAGGCTCAGTTCTTAGCAGAAATCCATCCTTCCTAGCCAGATAATGTCTCTTCCTTGTTCTTGGGGAGATGGGGGAGGGGAGGTTACAGAATCCACCATCATTCTTGCACTCTCATCCTCAGGTCACTGAGTGTTGGACAAGCAGTCTCTCCTTGGTCCTCACTTCTTCTCTGCCTTGATGCTCATCCTCTGCTCCTCTCCGTTCTCTGAGGAAGAAGCCTCTCTCCTAATCACAGCTGTGCTCTCACCTGTGTTCCTGACCTTCCCTATGGCTCCCTGACCATCTGAAGCCTGGCTCCTGAACCCTGCTGCAATGGATTTCTCAAAATTTCTTCTCCTTGTCCGATCTGCGAGTCTGTTCTGTGTCTTCCTTCCCTCTGACAGCTCTGTAGTCCAGGCGTAGCCTACCGCCTGCTGAATCATAAATGCCTTCTCCCTTGACCCCCTCTGTATCACTGGGTGTCTATATAACCTGCCTGGGAGAATCGAGCCTGTCTTGTTTTCCTGGCTGAAGGCTCATCATGGGAGAATGAGTGGCATTTTGCCTTCTACCTCCAGAGGAGGTGGCCAGGAGGGCTCTAGTGAGCCAAGTGGTCCTAGCTCAGGGGGAAATTCACAGTTTCTGGGGGCTTTAGGGATGGCTTTGAAGACCATATGCTGGCCTTATTTTCGGATCAAGGCCCAGTGAAGGGGAAGGGCTAGAGGGGAGGAGGGTACCTGGTGGTGGAGAGATACTTCCTGAGACTAGGAGAGGGGAGTGGGCTTTGGGAGTTCTCTGTGGGGTGTAGGCATCAGGTTCTACTTGAACTGTCTGCCCTGGAGGTAGAAGGACCCCCAATAGGGGTAATTTCAGAGTGCTAGTATTGACAGTGGCCAAGAGGCTTTTTTTTTTTTTTGCAGTACGCGGGCCTCTCACTGTTGTGGCCTCTCCCGTTGCGGAGCGCAGGCTCTGGACGCGCAGGCCCAGCGGCTATGGCTCATGGGCCTAGCCGCTTCGCAGCATGTGGGATCTTCCCGGACTGGGGCACGAACCTGTGTCCCCTGCATCAGCAGGCGGACCCTCAACCACTGCGCCACCAGGGAAGCCCCCAAGAGGCTTTTTTAATGGAAGTTGAGGAGAGGGTCCCGGCATCAGTCTGACCTAGAGATCTTGCTTCACTGGCAGCTCCATGAGGGCAGGGATTCTTGTCTGTTTTGTTTTTATTATTATATTCCCAGCACCTGCTATAGTATTGGGATACAGTGCTCAAAAAACAAACTGTTGAATGAATAAGATGGAGCCACGGCTTGTGGACAGATGGAGGTGATCAGTGCGTCTTAGGGGTATCAGGTGTCCGCAAAGAGAAGGGCACAGGCTAAGAGCCCTCTTTGGGTATACAGGTGAGTCTTCAGGACTGTGATAAGACACAGAGGAGGATGCCCTAGACTGACTGAGGCAGGATTTCCTGTCAACCTGGGTGTAGGAGACCCTGGGTTAGATCTGACATGATTTAGAAAAATTTAAAAATGATAAGAGCCAACATTTATGATGCACCAGACATTTTTTAAGTAATTAATTTAATCCTCACAATAATCCTGTGACATAGATACGATGATTAACTTTTTTTTTCAAATGAGCAAACTGAGGCATAGACAGGCTAAATGACTTGTCTAAGATCACACAGCCAGGATGTGAACCACCCAGGAACTCTCACTCCAGAGTTTCTTCTATACCAAGTAGCAGTTAAGATGTGAGATTTCTTACCCCTGAGAGTCATGAAGCAAATTCATACTGGTTATACTTGTTTCTTCACTAATTACATAACTTAATATTGTATATACATGTATAATACTATATGTAAAATTTTAGTAATATAATAAAATAATTCTGACAGAACAGATTATGGTTAGAAATAGATAATTTGTTTTCTAGTAATAGAGTATAACAACTTGGAGTGAGCTGTGCCTTGTCTGCCAACCAGGTAATACGTAGCCAGCTCCCTAATTACTAGTACCTGCTACAGATCAGGATAACTCCTGAAAGATAACATTTGTAATGTGCTATACTAGTCCACATTTATACAGTACTTACTACGTACTGGAACTTTATAAGGCAAGTATTATTACGCCTGCTTTAGAGATGAAGGAAGAGCAAGGTTAAGTGATTTGCCAGGGTGACCCCAGGCTGTCTCACTCCACAGCTCATGATTCTAACCACTGCGCCACACAGAATGTTTTTTTCCACATCATGTGGAAAGGTCTGTTTTTCAGTAGAAACATTCATTCTTTAATTATCTGGAAGGGAGTCAATTATTTCAGGAAGAAGTCTTTAACAACCACGTAAAGAACCTTTAGGATATGTGTACACTGTTTACGAATATACAATTATAATAGAACACTGCATATACGTATATGTATATGTAATGTATATGTCTCCCACCCTGTCGGTTTTCACTGGGCAGTGGTCTGTTATCAGTTAAGGATTTGTAACTAGTGCTAATGGATTTGGTTGTTGGAATTTTGTTTTTATAAATCCTCCCTAATGGGTCTTAATTTTACTAAATGCCAGGCTGATGGTCACTGAAAGCAGCTTCCAAATTAGCAAACATTAAAAAATTTCTTTTAATGTTTAAGGTGCTCCCCACTCTTCCCCTTTGGGGATCCCGCTGGTAACCTCCTAGGCAGAGAGAGCCGGTCTTAGCCCTGTGGGTCTCAGCACAGTGTGGTAGTTAAGAACAGAGGGTTTGGAACCAGGCATGTAAGTTGAAGTCCCTGCCTGCTTCTTACCAGCTGTCTAATTTTCAGTGACTTACTCTCCCTCTCTGGGCCTTGGTTCCTTCATCATTTAAATGGGGAAAACATGACTGAGGCTTCTGTGAGTATGCAGCATGCAAATGACAAGTGGGAACAGGATTGGCACTCAATGCCACAGAGCTACTCTACGTGCCCTTTTTTTTTTTTTTTTCTGCGGTATGTGGGCCTCTCACTGTTGTGGCCTCTCCCATTGCGGAGCACAGGCTCGGGACGCACAGGCTCAGCGGCCATGGCTCATGGGCCCAGCCGCTCCGCGTCATGTGGGATCTTCCCGGACCGGGGCACGAACCTGCGTCCCCTGCATCAGCAGGCAGACTCTCAAACACTGCGCCACCAGGGAAGCCCTCTACGTGCCTTCTTTCTGAGCATCTTCTCTCCTTGCCTTCTGGGTCCTGATTCTTTTTTCCCTGTCCTCTGCCCAGTCCTTCCCTCCGTCCATGTGGGCCCAGGGCTCTGAGGTACCCCATCTTACTGCAAAGTCCTCCAAGCTCCTAAATAGCCTCCAATTTCATCCCTCACCTACATGAAATCTCTGTTAGGGCAACTTAGAATCTGAGTAAAGCAATTTATCCTATGGCAGGCCAGACTCCCACAGAAGCTTCTAAGTTAAACTTGTGCCCTGGGTTACAAAGTCCTGTTTTTTACCTCCAAAAGAGCAGTTACAGAGATTCCTTCCTTTCTTGGTCATAGCTACCACCTTACTTTATTTAGGCCCTCATCACCTCCTCCTGGTTCATCTAAAAGCATCTTAGGTAGTCCCCGTCTCGTATACACCATCACATCTTGCTACCTACAGTCCTGACATACCATTGACTTGGCCACACATGTGTAAAAGTTTCTGTATTGCACAAGAGCCATACACGTCAACACGGAGAAGATGAAGGGTCCAGTATGGAAATGCTAAAGGATATTGGTGGTGTGGTGTAGTGAGTGGCTGTGGGCAGGGGGAATTCACATAGGAAATGCTTATCTGCCTAGTGACCAGGGGAATGAATTTAAAAATTTGCATAGGATAGTATTTTACATCTCTTAAATTAGAAGAAAAAATCCTAATAATACTTCATGCTTGCAAAGTATTGATGAAACCAGTTTAGTTGTATAATACTGTTGACATTGAGAAATAGTATTGCCCTTTGGGAAAATAATTTTTCAGTGTGTTTCACAAATATTTATGTCCTTTGACCCGGTAGCCTCACTGTCAGAAATCCAATTTTAGGAAATAACAGAAAAGAAGGAAAGAAAGTGAAATGTATGGAGATGATAGTAAAATATAAATAATGACAAGTGAATGTATAGCTAGTGGGAAGTAGCCGCATAGCACAGGGAGATCAGCTGGGTGCTTTGTGGTCACCTAGAGGGGTGGGATAGGGAGGGTGGGAGGGAGACGAAAAAGGGAGGAGATATGGGGATATATGTATATGTATAGCTGATTCACTTTGTTATAGCAGAAACTAACACACCATTGTAAAGCAATTATACTCCAATAAAGATGTTAAAAAAAAAAGTGAATGTTTACCAGTAGAGAAGATATAAACAATGGTACATTAATGTTATGCTGGCATAAACATGATAATTATAGGAAACTGTTTACTTTGTAATGCTTGGTAAATCCAACCACAAAATTAGTTACCCTCTAAGTATGTATTATAAATACATGCCTACTATGGGAAAGAATGGGAAGAATGTTAAACAAATGATAGCAACTGACATATGAGGCATATGAATGTAGTCTATTCCTTTCCTTTTAAATATTTTTCTTATTGTTAAAATGCTATGTGTACAATAAGTAAAATTATCAAGGTAAACTGCAAAGACAACTCAAGGATTCCCTTTCTGTTACGGAATGAAGGCGGAACACTTCAGCATGGCTTCTTCACAGCCCATCAGAGCTGGCCCTGCTTCCCCAGCAGGTCGTATTTCCTTCAAGCCCAGTCTCCTGAACAACGCCCCCCGCCCCCTCCCCCCCCGCTCATTTTTGTCCCCTTCACCCCAGCCTTTCTTCCCATGTGTCCTTACCCTGACCACCTCTGATTCTCCAAACATTATCACAGCTTTGTGCTTTGCCCCACTGTTTTCTCCATCTGGAATTCCATTTTCTTTGGCGCTCTGACCCACCTTTCAAGGTCTGACTCAGAAGCTACCTATTCTGCCTCCCTGAGGGTTTCCAACATCATTTTTTGTCTAAATTAATCTTTCCTTTCCTTGTTAGACAGAGGGCTGGAGTCAGATGTGTGTAGCCCTTTAGGATGTAAGCTTCTGATGGCAGGGGCTAGGTCTTTTATTTTATTTATTTATTTAAAAATTTTTTTTATAGGAGGTTCTTATTAGTTATCCATTTTATACATATTAGTGTATATATGTCAGTCCGAATCTCCCAATTCATCACAGGCGCCCCCCCCCCGCCACTTTCCCCGCTTGGTGGCTATACGTTTGTTCTCTACATCTGTGTCTATTTCTGCCCTGCCAACAGGTTTATCTGTACCATTTTTCTAGGTTCCACATATATGTGTTAATATACGATATTTGTTTTTCTCTTTTTGACTTACTTCACTCAGTATGACGGTCTCTAGATCCATCCACGTCTCTACAAATGACCCAATTTCGTTCCTTTTTATGGCTGAGTAATATTGCATTGTATATGTACCACATCTTCTAGGGGCTAGGTCTTTTAATCTACAGATTTAGCTGATAATAGGTGTCACATGATTATTCCCTCCTTCAAGCTTGCAAGTCGGCCTGTTCAGGAAGAGCTAACACCTATCAGAGGGGAAGCAAGCAAAGCAGTCAGATGATGATGTATCCAATGGTTTAATTTTGGAGTAATACATATAAAAAGATTAATTGGGGCTTCCTTGGTGGCGCAGTGGTTGAGAGTCTGCCTGCCGATGCAGGGGACGCGGGATCGTGCCGCGGTCCGGGAAGATCCCACGTGCCGCAGAGTGGCTGGGCCCGTGGGCCATGGCCGCTGGGCCTGCGCGTCTGGAGCCTGTGCTCCGCAGTGGGAGAGACCACAACAGTGAGAGGCCCGCGTACAGCAAAAAAAAAAAAGATTAATTGATTTGTAATTTCTTCAGGATGCAACTTGCTGGCCAAATTGCTACTGATTTTATTAAACAATGGTATTTTGTATTTAAATGACCTTTAGTTTTAAATAAAATAAAGCTATTAGTTATGATCTGAGTTTCCGTGGACTCTGTGCCAGTAGTTGTAGGACTTTAAGAATGAGACAAACCATGCCTAATGTCTAGTAGCTCATCATGGACTCATTTCCTATTTATCTCATTTTGTTTCTCAAGAGAACCCTGAGTTTCCTCAACAGCTTTTAGGAATGCATCTCGCCTTGAACGTGGGATTTTGTTGTATTTGAGAAAAATGAAAACTGGAGGAAAACTCAGGTATGGTACATTCATTCACTCAGTCAATCATTTATTCAGTAAATATTTTTGAGTATCTTCTGCTTGCCTGGGTCTGCTCTAGGCTAGGAATACAGTGGTGAGCTACCACCACAGAGCTTACTGTGTTAGGGAAATAGACAATAAACAAGTAGACGAATGACAAATGATATTTGCTACAGAAGAGGGCACTGGGATAGAGAGTGGCTGATGAGGGAGGGAGTCACAGGGCAGCACGTCTGCCGTGCTACTCAGTGGGGCTGCACTGAAACCACGCCTTAGCTTAGCTTCTCCTGCCTCGTCCTGCTTCTGCCCCTTCATTGCAGGCTTCTCACTCACTTGCACAAGGACCCTTGTCTCCAGCTCTGCTTCTGGAAGTGATGATCACGAGCCTCAGAACTCCCTGGAGTCAGGGACTGTGCCTTTCTTGTTCACTTTTAGATGGAAGGTTTAAGTGGGAGGCTGATGTGATCTGACTATTTCAGAAAGTCCTCTGACGGTTGCTTGTGCGTGTTGGTGAGGAGGAGGGGAGGGTGAGGTCGGAGGCAGATGGATCAGTTGGAGGCTACTGTAGTAATCCAGGCAAGACAGGACTATGGCTTGGATTATATAAATTAAAGCATCTCTATTAAGCAAAGGTTTTCATCCACAGTTACACTTACAAGACTCCCCTTCCATCAAGAAATTTGTAGGTGACCTTAGGCAGATGAATGTTAATAAAAGAATAATGCATTATGGTACATAATGGGAGGAATATATAAAAGATTAAATGCTCGTTAAGACTCTGAATCCATATATGAGCATTTAGTACAGACATAATGAGACGGAAATGTGTAGTTGGTGTTCAGCTTAATTGCTGGAGTTAGTTACAGGTCCTTGGGCTGGGGGGACTGTAATTTCTAAGATCTGTTTGACTGGGATAAAAGTGACAATTTGAAAACGACTCTTGTTCTTTCCGCTTTGGGCTGGTAACTGCATTTGGTTTGCGTCTATTTCTTGGAGGCAGTGGCGACTTATGTTCCTTTGTTGAATGCTCCTCAAATTCCTCTCTTCCTGTTAGTCCCTAACTCGGAATGTAATAATAATCAGCCTCTGAATACCTTAACAAATGCATCACATGATGGATATAAGGATAGGTAAACTAAGGCTGCACAGCTTAGGAAACATAATAACCGAGAAGAAGAAAAATGCTTTAAAGGATTATCCTTGCATGCAAATATTTATATATTCAAAGAGCTGAACAGAAGGCAGCAGAATAACCAAAAAGGCAGTAGTTGTTTTGTCTGGTTGTGCGGACTTTGAGGAAGTGAAATCTCTTTTGCAAATGTGCAGTAGTATTTGCTCTTTAGAGAAAATTGTGTCAGATGATTCAACAGCAGGCCTGAGGAAGGGCAGAGAGGAGGCATCAGACGCTCTGCTTTTCCCTCTTAAAGCTGAGCCAGGCGGGGGGGTGGGGGGTGGGCAGGTCAGCAACTCAGGCCAGTGAGTGGAGGAGCACTCCTGAGGCTCACTGTGGAACACTCAGTGAGCTGAGCTCCCCTGTGGAGGACAGAGGCCCCATTGCCTCTCCCTGCCGTGCGGGGCCACCCTGAGAGCCATCCATCCCTAAGACTGCCAGGCCAGAACCACTGTTAACGGCATCTCTGCCTAGGAAGAGCTCTTTTCCAGAGTTACAGACCCAAAAGGATACACAGGTCGGCAATGGAGGGCATGGAGATGATGGCCCCATACTCTCAGGCCAGCCTGGGACATCATGTGAATTCTGTTATGTGGATTTTTGATCGTGAGGGGAATTACAGATGTTTGGAGTACATTAAAGCCTGTGGCTTCACATTTTACACCCATCTGCCTATTCATTTGCTCACCATGGAGACTGCACACGATGTGTAGGGTGAGTACTATTTCTCAGTCTTCAGAGACCAAGATGAATGAGGAGAGGTCCCACCTGCCAGGAACTCAGTCTTTACAAAATTTAGAATCATTAGAGAGCCTTTTAAAAACACAGTCCCTGGGCTCCCACACAGGAGACTTGTATTAGAAGCTCTGTGGGTAGGGTACTGACATTTTTTTTTTTTTTTTTTAACAAAGCTCCCAAGTGGTTTCCTTTATGTAGCTAAGTATGAGAACTTAATTTGTTCTAGAGAGATACATTGAGTTTGATTTCGATGTAACGTTGGGTTTGGTCTAGACAGATGCAGTGCATCCTTGGGGAACTACAATCCCTGTCCTCAGTGGTTTACAGTTAAGGGGTTATAGCCTAGATCCTGAAAACTATCCCAGAGATTCTCAACAGGGAATGATTTTGTTTCCACGTCTTCCTGTGGAGACATTAGAGACCGTGTCTTGGAGACATTTTCGGTTGACAAAACTTGTGAGGAGGGTGCTACTGGCACCTAGTAGGTAGAGGCCGGGGATGTTGCTAAATATCCTCTAATGCACAGGACAGTGCCCACAGCAAAGAATTATCTGGCCCCAGATGTCAACAGTGCTGAGGTTGAAAAAGGCTGGTTTTGTCTTAAGGGTAGTTTCTGCTTGTGAAACCAACATGGCATATAGTTTCCATTAGCTAGCATTATGCACTAACTGTGTTCTAGCTACATTATGTGTTAATAAACATTGATTGTCATTTATTAGGTACTATTGTTTGTCCCCACCGTACAGATAAGAAAACTGAGCCCCAGAGATGAAATAACTTATCTAAAGCCACCTATCTAGTAAATGAAGGACTTGGGATTTGCACATGTGTAGTCAGGTTTCCAGCCATAACAGTATGCTGGTGCCCAACAGGTTTTATTTTTCTTCTCCTGAGAGTTTTTCCAGGCAGAAAAGGGGTACATACATACTTGCGTTAGTTCTTCTTAGGATTGTTGCTTGAGAAAAACACGACTACTTTTCCTAGGCAAAAGATAGCCGCTCTGAGCCAAGAGATTAATGGACGTTGGTCATTTTTGTGCCAGCTGGGGCCACAAAAGTGCTGAGAGGAATCCCCGAAGAGGACACTGATTGATGCTTTCAATACCGATGGATTCCAGCAGCGTTTGGCAGCTCCTGGACATCCTGCAGCACAGTTTGGGGTAGTGCCTGACCAGCCAGACTGTGTTTGTGACAGCTCTGGTCTTCTTAACTCTGAGCATCTGTTGAAATGATGCCTCAGCAGGAAAACACAGTGGGAGAATGTCTGCTCAGAGCATGTGAGCGTCTGATTGGCCTCTCAGGCGTCCTCTAGAAAGCCCCAGTGTCCCCACATTCCCTTTGCTCGCTGGCCCTGTGCTCTCTGCAGGCGGAGGAAATGAAACAGAACCCCAGTAGAGGTCAGCTGCTGTCTCTAGTGTCCCTACCTGTGGTCACCACACTAGGGTGAGGGGTTTCAGCCAGTTGTGCATCTACTGCTGAGCCTCATTGTGTCTCTTAGCACAGATTTAGGCCAGGAGGCTTTTGAGGGTTGGAGTAGCATCTGCCTTATCCAAGGGGCTCCTGCAGGCCAGCAGGTTAAGTAATTTAAGACAGGTTACTAAAGCCACGTATTAGTAAGTGGAGAGTGTGAGCCGGCATGCTCCTGGCCATGACGCTATAAACTGCTACACAACATGTTCTGTTTTCTTCTTATGGGAGTTTTTCCAGGTAGAAAAACGGGCCAACTTATGGCATGACTGTAAAATGTGCACAAGATGGTGATTTTTGGAGGAAAGAACAAACAGACTTATGCTGTTGTTAGAGGCCCTGGCCCAGCTTTAGACAGGGTGGTGATGCTGGGGGAATGTTCCCCCCACACCCCTCCCCTCTAAGGTTGCCCCTCCCTCCTTGGTATTCTCCTCTGTGGGCACATTTTGTGCACTTCTGGGCTCCATCTCTATGAAGGAATCTTGAAATGAAGTTCACAGCAGGGAATTGAGGTTCATGGAGGCCACTGACTTGGTATGTTACCATTTTTTGTAGAGATTTTCCATTTTTGTTAAGAGCACAGACTGTTGCAAAGAATTTACAGTCTCTAGTATTGGCTGGGCTATTGGGTCTACTGTTCAGCTCTCTCTCCTCCCATCTCCCACAGAATTTTTCTCAAACCTTTTTAAAGAAAATTTTTTCAGGCTGCCTTCTACCTCAGAGGGTGATTCTGCTTCCGATTTATAGAGACGTTGATGCTTTTAATATTAATTTCCTCAACTTTTTTTCCTGTTGGTGGTCATTAGTGCTGTTTACCAAATAGCTCCATTTTTTCTTCTCCTTTCAAACACATGGCAGGGTTATTCAGCACTTCCTGGCCCTTT
This sequence comes from Grampus griseus, assembly GCF_964374135.1. Taxonomy (NCBI): domain Eukaryota; kingdom Metazoa; phylum Chordata; class Mammalia; order Artiodactyla; family Delphinidae; genus Grampus; species Grampus griseus. The sequence continues at coordinate 112,928,772 of NC_139019.1, forward strand.
TGTGGTGGGGTGGGTGATGTGACTAATTGTTGACAGTGAGTTGTAAGTAGAAACAATGTGTGTGACTTCCAGGTGAAAGCATTTAATTGCTGATGTGAGACTCTCCAGGGCTGGATTTCCCTTTGGCAGGGTGGAAACATTTGAGATGGGGGCATTTCTATCAGCCTGGGTTCCTGAGTGAATTCCTCTGAATTCTGTTGCAAGATGGAAATAGGATGAGCAATAAGTAAACGTTTGTGTGTGTGTGTGTGGGTGTGTGTGTGTGTTAAAAGCCAATACAGCTTTGGTTTTGCTTGTTAACGCAGCATAACTTCACCTGCCTTGATTAATAGTCTGTCCCTTTTGCTCAACAATATTGCTGCATCCATACCGACCCTTTTTTTTTTTTTTTTTTCGGTACGCAGGCCTCTCACGGTTGTGGCCTCTCCCGTTGCGGAGCACAGGCTCCGGACGCGCAGGCTCAGCGGCCATGGCTCACGGGCCCAGCCGCTCCGCAGCACGTGGGATCCTCCTGGACCGGGGCACGAACCCGTGTCCCCTGCATTGGCAAGCGGACTCTCAACCACTGCGCCACCAGGGAAGCCCCATACCCACCCTTTTTGCTTTTCAGCCTTTCTCAGAGGCTTTCTATCCTGAGAAAACCACCCCTGATTAAACTCCTCTGATGGCTTCCTATTGTTCCTTAAAAAAGAACAAAAACAAAATCCTTTAGCATGGTCTGCAAGCCTCCGGTTCCTGTGTGCCTCTGTAGACTCATCCCACACCCCACTCTTCCTCATGCCTTCTGACTCTGCCACATTCACATTCTTTCAGTTCCTCTTATAGGCTGTATTTCTTCTCACCACAGGGCCTTTGTACAGCTTTGAACATGTTTTTTCCTGCCAGAAATGCCCTCCCCACCTCTGGCTAACTTTTCTCAGAGCAAGCATTGAGTTCTTCCGAGAAGCCTTTATTGACCTCCCCAATTAGGTCATATCTGCCTTTAGAAGTTGTAATACCATGTTTTTCTGCTTCATAACACTGACTTCAGTTGGAACATTACAATTTATTGGTGTGATGTTCTGATTAATATCCATCTTCCCCACCATGGTTCATATCACGTCATTTTTATTCACTACCACATCCCCAGTGATTAGCACAGCACACTTTGTAGTCACTCAGAGAAAGCTTGTTAAATGCATGAATGAGGATATATAGTCATACTGTCCAGTTTAGTAACCACTGGCCACATGTGCCTATTGAAATTTTAATTAATTAAAAAATTAAGAATTCAGATTCATAATTACATTAACTGCATTTCAAGTGCTAATTAACCATATGAGGCTAGTGGCTACCATATTAGACGGTAGAAAACAGAACATTTCCATCATCATAGAAAATTCTATAGGATAGTGCTGGCAGGATAAAGTCCAAGTTCCTTGTGCGTGGCATATGATACCCTCAAGGATCTGCTGCTGACAAACTCTCCAGTTTGTTTCTTTCCCACAATAGCACAGCCTCAGCCACATCCCCCTCTAAACATGTTCCTTTCATAAACGTGCCACTCTTCCTAAGATATCTGTGGCTTTTTAACTTTAACCTCTCTCTACCTGAATTGCCATCCCTTCCAGAACCTCTCATCCTTTAAGCCCTACCTCAAGCATTTCCACTTCTGGGAAACATTTCCTGAGGTCTAGACTGAGCTGGTCAGTGCTTCCTCTGACCCCCGTGCTGCCCCCTTCCCATTCCTGTTTGCCTTGCTCAGACAGGATTGTGACCCTTTGTTCACACATCTCTCTCCAGTGCTACACGAACCCCCCTCAAGGACAAGGCCTGGGTCTTCTCAGTCTCTCCAGTGCTGAACACAGAGCTGGTGATGTAGTAGACATCAGTGAATGTTAGTTAAATGATGAGTCAGCCAGTGAATGAAAATCACAGGGGATATTATTTCCTGAGTACAGCAGTGTGAAGAAAAAGGGAACTGTGTTACTAAGTAGGGCTAGTGAGGGTTCCGCCTGCATCCTTCCCCCTCCCATGGTCTTGTCCCAGGTCTTTATTTCATGTGATACTAGCTTTCTGGTCCAGGAATCACCCAGGAGCTTGGCAGAGTCAGGAAAGGGCACCTCTGAAATTCTGGGATCTGGAAGGCTCTGCTGAGTGGTGCTGCTTCTTGAGGAGAGTGGGTGGGTCTCATCAGCTGGAAGGAAAGATAGCTGGTACCATAATTGCATCCTCCAAATCAAGCCACATGTCAAGACGCTAGAACTGGGGGCCACCTGGAGTCTGAAAGAGGCAACTGCTGTGAACTCTGCTTTGCTCAGCTAGCAATGTGCAGAGGCTGTTGCCGCTGTGGTCAGAGGCTGGCTGTCTGCACCTTACCCACCACACTGATGGCTCTCTGAGGGCAAGACTGTGTCTTACTTTCCTCAGGATCCCCTGCAGGCTGATCAGTGACTGTAGGGCTTACAGGCCATGGCTAAAACAACTTGTCAGATTAAACTAACCACCCTTATTGGTGACATTGCCTAATAATAGACATGCTTTCTGCAATGACAGTGATATAATTTTGGACAAAAGATTCATGTGTTCGCATGTTTTTTGGTAGCAGACCTTGGCTTAATTATGTCTAGAGGGGCCTCCATCTCCTCTACAGGTGGAGTTAAGGCTTCTATTGTAGAAAATAGGACCTTCCAGGTCTCCTGTCTCACTCTCCTTTGGCGCTTTGAACCTGGAGGACACACGCCCACAAAGTTCTTTCAGTGAATGGAGATGCACCTAATCCCCATTAAGGCCGACCTGAAGTCAGGAAGGAGGAAGAGATGACATAGGGGAGAGAAAGGAAAATAGCCTCACTGTAAGCCTAGAAATGAAGAAGCGATAAAGAGGAGAGAGAGGAAGGGATGAGAGTGAAGGGCTCCGAGGTGAGTCTTCAGTTAGACAAGTTGGAAAGGGCACGAAGCATCTTGTCTCTGTAAGCAGTCCGTCAGCAATGACCTTGTGCCAGACACTGCACTGATCTTCCTTTATGGGTGCAGACTGGGCCAGCTGAACCTGAATGAATCACAGACTGGTTAGGCCTTCCCAGTTGGTGTGACTCAGAGTCCCCAAGCATTTATTTAGAGTTGATATGCAGGGGGAGGGGAGAGTCTTTAAGAAGGATATTTATGCATGTTCCCTGGAGACAGAGCTAGAAATGGAGGAGTCTGCAAGACGTCTGTCACTCAGGTTGGCCCTGGGGGAGAAGACCAAGGCCTGTATATATACTGGGGCTGTAGGCCAAAGCTGGAGGGATTGTTTTCTTTATCTGTGAAGCATAGGTAGAGTTGCTTCTGGGCTGAGCTGTGACTCAGTATGGGGAAGAAGCATCCTTGCTTCTTCATGAGGCATGCTTGGCTTCTGAAGGGACTGTGGCCTGTAAAGGCTTAGGGGGACTGAGGTGGATAACAGAAATGTCTTAAGTAATGTGAACACTGACTCTAAGCCAGTGCAATGTGTGTATTAATACTGCCTCATTTATACCCACAGGCTGGTGAGGCCTGGGGCTATTTGAGGCACACATGCTTTATTCCATTTGATCCTTATAACAATTCAATAAAGTAGGCATTATTAACCAAGCTTTATAGATGAGGGAAGTGAGACACAGAGAGGCTAAGTGACTTGCTTAAGTGACCCCATTAATAAGTGGTTGGACCGTGATTAACTTTTAAGGGTACCTTCTTAGCCACTTCTCCAACACTGCCTTCCAAACACAGTGGGAAGGCTGAGTCACCCTATTAATTAAGGCAGAAGTCATGGAGAACAGCCATATCCTCACAAGGCCTTTTGATCTTTGGGGAAGGAGTTTTAGGCTATAGGGATGATGTCCTTACCCAGGGGGACATTTCTAGCCTTCTCTGGGAAGATAACAAAGGACAAGCTAGGGAATATCTCTGGGGATAAAGGGACCCGTCTAGTCCCAAGGAAGGTGGAGCATAGCATTACTGAATGACAGTGATGATGCTTTCCTATGGAGCTGTAGAGACCTTTTCAGTTTCCAAAGCATTTACCCTCATATCAGTTCATTTGAAAGTTCACAGAAACCCTGTGAAGCAAAAGCATATATGCCTATTTTTCAGAAGGGGAATGAGGCCCATAGAGCTTCAAAGACTTATCCAAGACCATGTGGTCATTAAATGTAAGAATCATGCTAGACATCTCCTGACATCCCCTTCATCATTCCTTCCTCTTTACCAGGTGGTCCCTCGTGCCATGGTGGGGTAATTGTCTTTATGTAACAGAGACTGACATTATGGCTGAGGCAGTCAGAGGACCAGACATGAGGGTGATGCCCGAAGAGAGGCAGACATTCAAATGAAGGACATGATCTTGGGTGCAGTGCCAGCCACAGAGTGGCACCCATTTCACTCAGATCTATGCATTTCATAAATATAAAGGCTGATTCTGTATTAGAGTTTCCCAAATACTGTTACATGGAAAACTAGTTTTACCAGATGCTCCATGAGAAAGGGAGTTCTGTGGTCAAGTAATACACATTGTACCCTTCTTCTTTTAGAGTAGCAATGCATGATCAAGGTTCTGTAATGTCTTTAAGCAAAGAAACCTTTTTGACTCTGCTTAACTCAAGGTCTCTAAATTTATTTGAACACAAAAACTTCTTTTAAGGTCACCTATTAGCAGCTCATGGAACTACCAAGAACAACTAGTTTGTTTTAATCACTGAATTAATGGTTTGATTTGATATGTGGCAGAGACTTAGGAATTTTTTTATGGCTTTATATTCCAGCCTTATGACACATATATATGTCAGGTGTAAATAAGCCTTGGTGCTAGTTGTTTCATAATTAAAAGACCCAGGGTTAGATTGTGCCCATGCAAGCATTCTAAAGTTCATAAATTAAAAATGAAATCTCATTATAATATCAATAAGATTTTAAAATATTATGTATTTTCGCTGGTAATTCACGATAGAATAAATGTCAAGGAAAACTGTGAGTCTGCTCTCTATGATGGCATATGTGGTTTGAGAGAATTACCTATTGGAGATTTTTGAAATGAGCAAGGCTGACATTTTATGCAGGTCATTTATCATCTTCCTACCTATGGATTGCATCAGACACTTGACATTCATGATGAGTGTTTCTTGAGACCTTTATGATTCTCCTAATTAGCAAATACCACTAGAGTAAATAATTTCCCTCACAAAACCTCTTTATTCTGACCAAAACTGTCATGTTCATAGAGTGTTTTCACTTTTTCTTCTCATCCATCACCAGGGCTGTTTTGTACTTGGTAGTTGACAATGAGAAGGAACATATAGGCTCTGAAGTGGTAGCCAAACTCTGGACTTGCTCAGTGATTTGCCCTCAGTGACTGTGTTGCTCAGTTGGATTTATGTTTCAGAAAAATGGTGAATGCTTGCATTTTCATGGGCTGTTGGAATTGCTTGTGAATAGCCAAAACTGTGAACGTAAATCTGCAAATGCCAAACATCGTCTTTTCTTTGGGGTGTCAAATACATCTTCACCTTTCACCCTGTGTTGGGAAGCAGGAGAATACTGTGGCTTGGGGAAGGAAGGAAATGCTAGAAACTCAGGCTTGTTACCATTCATTACCAAGCAGTCTCTTCCGCAGGGTTTCTTTGAACCCCAAGATCATGGATATCTCAGCACCTTTAGGAAGGGATTGCTGTGCTTTGCTGAAGCGCCTCAGTGAGCCCTTGAGATAAGCTAAAAAGTGAGTTTCCCTACACTAAGTAAATAGGATTGTACATACTTGAAACTGCAGCCTGACTCCTCCCTTCCTGTAATTCTATGCTTCTGAAGATTAATCTAAGGCCACATTTCCCATGATTTATCAATTTTATCTTCAGGACTCAGAGTCTTTGAAAAAAGCTCTTTTTCCTAGAAATTTTGATTATTATTAAAAGTAAAAGGACAGGAAGATTTTTATCGAACTTGGAAGCTCTCTCTAGATGAATACCACAGATATACATGGTTTCTTGAAGGATGGTTCATCCTACACAAATTAAGATAATCAGACAAGAGGAGAAATGCCAAGAGGCCAATTTGGGGGCATTGGAAATCCCCCCAGTAGTCACCCTGTAAAAGAGCTGGAAAAAAAAACCAAGCCCTTGAAGACTGATCAGCCATCTTGCTTATGTGGAAAGCACATTGGTATTTAAGCATATGGGTCTTTGGAGCTCTGCAGTTTTCATCAGGATGAATGATGTCGTCTAACATCAGAGCAGATGCTAAAGAATCCAGAGTATATCCAAAGTGGAACCCTAATTGAATTTTGCTCCTTAGGGACTCAGTCTGACCAGCCACTGTGGGTGTGAGGGCTACTGGGTGCTGGTGACCATTAAAGACACCTTGAGGTTGATTGAGGAGCTGGGACTTACTCTTTTGAAAGTCTAGTCGTGCTTCCTATTAAAGCTTTTCATAAGCCTTGAGAGTGAAATTCCTCTGAGCTTCCCAGAACCGTGGATCCCACAAATCCTCTACACTAAGACATTTTCTACACAAGTCCCCAGGCACACAGGGAAAGCTCAATAAATGCCGTGCACAGAGCTGAGTGATATGTTTTTCATGAAAGCTTGGGAATCGGCCTGCTAGCTGATGGGAGCGTTCACTGTAATCTTGTCCTTGCTAGTGGCTTGGAGGTTGAGAATCTGCTCTTTTGTTCTCCAGGCTTGAAGCCTGTTCACGGAGTAACTGTCATGATTCATTTCTCTCTCCTGGTGGGCTGGGGGTGAAGGAAGGAGCTCTGAGCAGTCCTGCAAGTCTGGAAGTTCTGGAAGTTCCCTGTCTAGAGGCAAGTCGGGTACTCAGTGTTGTTACCATCCCCTTGTGGGAACAGAAAACAAGCATGAACACAAAGGTAGGCCAGCAGCCCTGGAGCTGGGAAGGCCGGGGGCGGTGGGGAAGCTTACCTTCTTGACTTCGTATTTAATGGCGAGTTTGATCCGGCTCAGACTTGGACGGTGGTGGTCGGACCAGACTTGGAAGTTCACATCACCATTTAAAATCGCTTCCACCTCTTCTGTGTCTCGGCACAGGTCCAGCACGCCCACCACAAAATCCTTGCATTGCATAGATAACTTCCTGTAATCGTTCTAACAGAATAAAGAGAAATCAGGGGTGTGTCACACTGAGCCCCACAGGTGGGCTTGCCTAGCATAGCAGTGTCGCTCAGCAAAGCTGTGCACCAAGCGCGAGCTTAGAGTGTGTTGGAACCAGAGGGTATGCTGGATCCAGAAGGCAGGGCAACTTCTCTTGACACAACAATCTAGAGGGCATCTTCTCTAAGCCAAGATTCGTCAAGGTGTGCTCCTCAGCCACCTCTATCAGAGTGACCTTGGGTGCATGCTATAACTATGATTTCCAGGCCCTGTTGCAGACTCACTGACTTAGAATTCCTGGGGATGAGGCCCAGGGATCTTTTAACCTCGTTCTCTAAGTAATTCTGAAGGCTGCCAAAGCCCACCCTGAGCTCTTTGAAAGCAGCAGTTCTCCTTGCCTAATTTTGAGCCAAATCTGAGGGAGGAGTGATAAGGAAATGCACTTTTAAGGCTGATGGAAATATCACTTAAATCATTTACTACCGATCTGTAATGGCAACTGCTCTACGCAGGAAGTTTACTGGAAAGATACGGCTGATAGGCTAAATTTGGGGGAAAAATGTACACAGGTGTGCTTTCTTTTAACGTGCTGGAAAATCTGCTTGTAACTTATAAATTTAAAAATCAAATGTAATTTAAATCTAACAGAATCCTTTCCTACCACAGATCCTTTTGTACAGCAAATCATGACACCTTAAATTACTTGCCTGTTGAATAATCATTTTCAGACCTTGACCTCCTTTTTGTTTTGTTTTGTTTTTTTTTAATGAGTTGCCTCTGGGTTTCTCTCATCTCCTCCCTAGGCATACGTTTCTAAATTATCTTTCAGAGGCTGACTGCCTTTCCTAGTGACATGCCAACTTCTCTCTCCCCTAAAACACACTGCTTCAATTCCAGATAATGATCCGAAATGTTGGACAAAAGAATGTTTCATGTCACCTTCAAACCACTACGCCCCCAAAATATTTTCCCCTAAAGGCTTCCTTATTGGTTTCTTAGTTGAAACAAGTCTATTCAGAAGCAACACAAGAACCAAATGTCACTTTCAGAGTTAATCAATGTCGTAAGCCCTGAGAGTGGTAAATAGTAGTTGGTAGATAGGAGTTCAGTTTTGCTTTTCCAGAACCTGGATTCCTCAGCACATAGATGGGAGACTGAAAAACTGCAGAAGCTCAACAATTTTTCTAAATTAATGATTCGTTTCTCCTTGCAGCACTGCTGCTTCAAAATGTCCCTTTACGTTAGAGAAAGAAGTAAGTGTTGATAAATGTTTGTTTGCTAAAAGGAAAAGGGTCAAGAAGATGTTTTCAGACAAGAGTGGCTACCCTTCGTTTCCATATATCATTTAGGGATAAGCAGGGTGTTTTGGAAATGCTGGGTAGAAAAATGACGCTCAGCTCAGGCAGACTGTCGTGGGCAGGTCAGACTGTGCCGTCCCAGAGCCTCTGCGCATTTCTGGGTGCAGTGCAGTTCAGAACAGAAGGTACCACGTCGTTAGAGACTTTCACTTCCCTGGGCTCTTTCAGCTAGCCGGGCCATAAAAAAGGGAGACACACCAGAGCAACCCAAACGGCTGGTTTGGTTTTGCCTTCTGTATCAGTCTGCAAGGCAACGTGCCTGGTGTCTGCAGATGGCTGGAGGAGGCAGGCCTGGGCCTGCCAGGAAGACAGAGATGACATGGACATGGGTAGATGGGACATGGAATAGATGCAGACGGGAGGGTCATGCCAGGCCCAGGCCTCCCAGAGAGAGCCATGGGCGCACATCTCTGCGGAGTTGTGATGATTAGGAGAAATGGGTCAACCCTGAGCTCAGCGAGCCTTTGAGCCACACTCCTCAACTTGAGTTGGAAAGATGAGACATATACCTAAGACTTCACAGGTGCCCTTTTACAAATAATTCAATATTCCTGCACACTGAAGTCTGCCAGGCCCAGTGGGCGACAGCTGTTCTACCTCCATCATCTTACTTAATCCTTATAAAAACCTCATGTTAGAAGGACTGTCAGCATTTCCAGCTCACAAGCAAGAAAACTGAGACTCAGAGAGAGAAACTAACAGGCTGAATCCACTTTTCCTTATATTGGTCACTTACTCATCTCTGGTTACTCTGTCACCTTCCTTGAAGATTTTAGCTTCTGTCTTACTGTCGCTCTCCCAACATTAACTGCTGTTGTTATTGGTGGTTTCAGTACCCAAGAAGATGTCCCTTCCATTACCCTGCCCTCTCATTTCCTTGACACCATCTTTTCCAGTGACCTTATCCTCAACTCCACCTCAACCATTCATTCTCTTAGTTATTCCCAGTAACTGCAGCTCCTCCACGACCCTAACTTTAGGTCTCCCTCTCTCTGACCACTACCTCCTATATGTCCAGCTTTCTTCATCTGGGATCCTAATTCTAGCAGTCCTTTGATTCCATGAAACCTACAAGCCATTGACCACACCACCTTTTCACTGGTTTTCATCCCCCTCAGGTCCCTGTCTCCCTCCTTGCAGAGCTTCTCTTTTATGGGTAGTCTTTATCATCATCCTTGCACACAGCAACTCTCTTACCCTCCTATTTTGTCCTCCTCATTGGATGAAAGCCTGACCTTGGTTGCGTCTAGCTCTCCACTACTCTGCTCCCGCCTCTGCACAGTTAACGCGGCTGGAGAGCACACACCTGCACCGAGCAGGCGTGCTGTAAACTCACTACCTCCAACCTCAAGCAGTCCACGGCGCTCCTGGGCAACTTACCCTCCCCCCTGTCCCAAACAAGCGTTTCATACCTCTCTAGTCTCAGTTTTCTAACACTTCATCCCCCTCCTAGTTTCCTATTTTACTTGGAAAATAGAGCTCATTGGAAGAGAAGCTTCACATGTTCGCACCATCCACATAGTCTACTTTCATCTGTGCTCATGGACTCTCTTCCCTCTTCTTACTCTTGCTGCTCCTATCTAAGGCCAGCTCCTCCACTTGTGTGTTGGATATCAGTCCCCTACGCCACTCAAGGACATGGCTCCTGCGCTCTTCCTTTCTCTCCCCTGCACTGTTAATTTCTCCCTTTCTCTGTTGGCTTAGTATACGACCGTGTTGCTATTGTCTTGTCTTAAGAAGGAACTCCTCTTGACTCCACTTACCTCTCCAATTACTACTCTAGTTTTCTGTTCCACTTTATAGAAAAACTCCTCATTAGACTCGTTTACACTCATAGTTGACAGTTGTCCTCCTTACACTCTTTCTTATTCCATTCAGTAAGGCTTTCACCCTCTACCCATTGCCTCCACTGAGACTGTCCTTCCAAGGTCACAAGTGATTTTCATATGCTAAATCCAGTGGTTGGTTCTCAGTCCTCATCTTACATGACCTGTTAGGTGCTTTGACATAGCTGATCACTTCCTCCTCCTTGATACACATTCTTCACTTGGCTTCTAGCATAACATACTTTTCTGTGGTTTTTCTTCCTGAATGAGTACTTTTGCATCTTTGTTGATTAATTCTCATGTCCCTGATGTCTTAGTTTTAGAATGCCCCAAAGATGTGCCCAGTCCTTTGAATTCTCCTGTCTGTTTACACTCATTGCCTTAGTGATCCTGTCTAAGATCATTAGATACCATCCATATGCTGAGGACTTCAAATTTTATGTCTTTAGCTCGGCCTTCTCTCCTGAACTTGAGTCAAATATATCCAATTACCATCTTGGCATTTCCACTTGGATGCCAAATAGGCATTTCAAACTTAATGAAACTAACTCTGGACCTGGTCTTCTCCACCTTGTTAGTATTCCCCAACTTCTCAGTTGTCCAGGACAAAAAATCTTGGATTTATCCTTGATTCCTCTCTTCTTCTCAAAACAGACATATAATTTAGTAGCAGATCCTACCAGCTCTACCTTCTAAAAAAATATATCTATATCTATCTATCTATATATATATATATAAAAGATCTGACCTCTTTTCACCAATTCTACTATTTCTACCTTGGTCTAAGCCATCATCATTTCTTGCTTGGACTAACCAAGAGACTCTTAACTGGCCTCCCTGATTCTATGATTCTGTCCTGGTCTTCTATAGTCTATTCTCCATACATCAGTCAGACATTTAGGAAAAGTAGTCAGGTCATGGCACTGGTCTGCTCAAACCCTCCAGTGGCTCCCCATCCACTCAGAGTAAAAATGGATTCATTATACTGTCCTATAAGGACATACATTATCTAGCCTCTCCATTCTCTCACTGATTTCATTTCCTGCGGTTTTCTCCCTCCCTCAGTCCACTCCAGCCACTCTGACCCCCCTGCTATTCTTCAAACACACTTGGCATGGACTAGACCTTTGTACTAGTTATTCTCTTTACTTGGAATGCTCTTTCGCCAGGTATCTACATGAACAACTTTTTTAACTCCTTCAAGTCTTCGCTCAAATGTCACTTTCTCAGAAGACTTCCTTGACTGTCTTTAAAAAATTGTAAACCTTCTCCATTTGCAATCACCCTTTCCTGCTTTTTTTCTTCATAGTACTTATGACTCTATGACGTCCATACATGTTATTTAATTATTGTCCATATCTTTCACTAGAATGTAAGCTTCTCGAGGGCAGGAATCATTGCTGTTTTGTTCACAGATATATCATTAGAGCCTAGGATATTTCCTGGAACATGATAGGCACTCAGTAAATGCTTGTTGAGTCTATTGGAGCAGTGTACTTGTCTAAGATGACATAGCGACTGAGTGGTAGAGCCAAGATTCAAGACAGGTCGGTATGACCCAAATCCTGTGCTCTTCCCTCTCACCATGTTTCCTCCTCTTGGTGAGCAGCGTGTTCCCTTCTACTTAGCACACTTAAAACTAGAGACTTAATTGGGGCTGACTCTCAACTAACTTGGAGAAATAAAGGGTGGGCTGGGATATGGATATTTGAACACCCAGCAGATTCTGTAGTGTAGTAGATGAGTGCACAGGTTTTGAAGTCAGAAAGACCTGGAGTTTGAACTTCTTTTTTTTACTACTTGTCAGTTGTGGGAAATAGAACAAGCCATGTAACTCTTCTGCATCTCAGTTTTTAATCTGTAATACTATACATACCGTATAATGATTGGGAGAATCAATACCAAAACAATGTAAAATACTTAGTGTAGTTAACAGGAAATAACACAAATAACAAAATAAATAAAAACCTAAATAAATATTGATAATAAAAATAAAGCCTGTAAATGGTAATTTTAATTAGTTACCACCTTATTTTGACCACTGATTTCAAACTCTAGACCTCTTGCTTTCTGTGGTTTTTAGTTACTGGACTGGGAGAAAGACTGGCCCTTGGAGAGGAGAACACAAAATGCTGGAGAAACCCTTGATTCTTCTCTCTCTCTCTCACTCATGTCTAATCCATATATTAAAAATATACTCTGAATTTGTTCACTTCTCTTCATCTCTGGTGATCACATCAGCCCTTCCCAGGGTAGCACCGCCAGTTACCACATGCAGGTTATCAGTATTGAACTTGATTAAATCTGTAATCTTGCCCGTCCCCAAATCAGTCTGAATGATGTTCACCTTGATGAGATCAGAGTAGTGGGTAGTGTCAGCATCACGGCTTACCAAATGAGAGATCTCTTTTTGTACCCACAAAGATCTTTCTCATTTTGCACAACTTACACTTGGCCTCTTTAGGAGTAATACAGTGAACAACAAAGTGACCCTTGGTGTGATAGTCAGATGGAAATTTTCTCTAGTCTTGTCAATACTGATGACATCCAGAAACCCAGCAGAGTAGGTTATATCAGTGTGGACCTTGCCATCCATCTCAGTGAATTGCTCTATGCACATCTTCTTTACTTAATCTCCTGTTAGGGCATACTCAAGTCTCTTCTTAAAGAAAGTGACAAGGGACCACCATTCTTAGCTTGTGGGGACTGCTGGATGGACACAGAGTTAGCAGACAAGTCAGTTTGTCCAGATTAAGGGCTTTGAAGCTGCTACATGCTGCAGTGCTTCTTGGGACCGTGAGCTGTAGCTGTGCTGGGCATGGAACAAAGAGGCCCTAGAGTTTTGCCTTTTCCAGAATGCCATATAAGTGGAGTCATATAGTATATAATCTTTTGAGACTGGCTTCTTTCACTCAGTATAATTCCTTTGAGATTCATCCATATTGTTGTGTGTGTTAATAGTTCATTTCTTTTTACTTCACATCTACTGCATGCACGTATCAGTTTGTTTATTCGTTCACTCATTGAAGGATTTGGTTATTCCCAGTTTTTGACAATTATGACTGAAGTTTCTATAAACATTCATGTACAGGTTCTTGTGTGAAGATAAGTTTTTAGTTCTCCAGGGTAAATATCTAAGTGTGGGATTGCTGAGTATATAGCAAGTATATGTTTAATTTTAGAAGAGCTGCCAATTACCACCAACCAATTATGAGAGTTCTGGTTGCTCCATGTTCTCTCCACAGTCAATTTATTTTCTGTGTTGTGGTATCTCATTGTGGTTTTGATTTGCATCCCCTAATGGCTAATGATATTGAGCATCTTTTTATGTGCTTATTTGCCATCTTTGTATCTTTTTGATGAAGTGTCTGTTCAAATCCTTTGTTAGTTTTTTTAAAAAACTGAGTTTCTTATTATTGAGTTTTGAGAGTTCTTATATATATTCTGGATATAATTCCTTTGTAAGAGATAGGGTTTGTAAATATTTTCTCTCAGTCTATGGCTTATCTTTTCATTCTCTTAACAGTATCATTCAAAAAATAGAAGTTTTAAATTTTGATGATGTCCAAATTTATCACTTTTTATTTTATGATTATGCTTTTGGTGTCATAAGCTAAGAAATCTTTTTTAACACAGGGTCTCAGATGTGTCCTCCTGTGTTTTTGTTTTCTGTTTTTGACATTTAGGCTGAGTTTTTAAGAAATGATTACAATAAAAGTTTTCTAAGCATTGTAGTATTTCATTAAATGGTTACAGTTACCTTATAAAGCTGATAGTATAATATTATTCCCAAATAAGAGGAGGACAGAGAATTGATCATTGGATATAGCAACTTGGAGGTCATTGGTCACCTTGATGGGAGCAGTTTTGAGTGGAGGGTGTGACTGGTGAGGATTAAAGAATGGGAAGAGAGAGAAGAATTGAAGCCAGTAATACAGACAGAGAGGAGTTTTATTAAACAGGAAGGCAGAGAAATGGATAAGTAGCTGGTGTGAGAAGTGGAGTCAAGAGAAGCTTTCTCTTTTCTTCTCTCTCACTCTTCCTCCCTTCCTTCTTTCCCTCCTTCTCCTTATGGGAGAAACCATAATATTTTTTATGTTGATGGGAATTTTCCAGTAGATAATTATGCTGGTCATTGTATATGATATCAGTATATCATTGTATGAATCCAGTAATTCAACAGTGTATATGACAGAAGATTAGGTATAGTGTATAAATAGAGGAATGAATTTGGATAGAATCACATATGGTTTATCTGTGGTGGGAGGGAAGATCAAGTATGTGAGTGAGGATGCTAGTAGATGGATGCATTGGTGGTAGGACTCTGTAGACATTTTCTTTCTATTGTTTCAATTTTTTTTCTAGTGAAATAGAAAGAAAAATTATCAGCTGAGAGTAAGAATTGGGGAGAAAGTGATGGAAGTTTGAAGAGAGGAGGTCTGAAATAGATTTTAGGGAGATTTAAGAGTGAATTGATGAAGGAGACAGGATATTATTGCTGAAGAACAGTAAGAGCCCATTTGAAATTCATGGTTAGAAATTTAAAATGAGACCGGCTAATGTGGTTGATTCTCTGTAACCACATTCACCTCCCTGGGTGCCAGCAGACAATTAGATTTTACCAGGATTGTATTTTTTTGCCAAAAGATAGAAGAAATCAAGAGAGAGGCAGTGGAACTGAGCTGTATGTGGGGAAGATTGTAATGATAGTCCATGGAATTGAGGCTGGTATGAAGGGAGACAGGACTTCCAGGGGAGAAGGAATGTAGAAAGACCCAACTATATGTTGTCTACAAGAAACCCACTTTAAACATAAAGTTGGTGGTTTCCTACAAAATGAAATATACTTTTACCATATGATCCAACAGTCGTGCTCCTTGGTATTTACCCAAAGGAGCTGAAAACTATGTCTACACAAAAACTTGCATACGGATGTTTATAGCAGCTTTATTTGTAATTGCCAAAATTTGGAAGCAAGCAAGATGTCCTTCAGTAGGTGAATGGATAAATAAACTGTGGTACATCCAGACAGTGGAATATTACTCATTGCTAAAAAGAAGTGAACTATCAAGCCATTAAAAGACATGGGGGAGCCTTAAATGCATATAACTAAGTGAAAGAAGCCAATTTAAAAGGCTAAAATATACTGTGTGATTCCAACTATATGACATTCTGGAAAAGGCCAAACTATGGAGATAGTAAAAAGATCACAGTGGCCAGGGGTTGGGGAGTGAGAAGGATGAATAGGTGGAACATAGAGGGTTTTTAGGGCAGTGAAACTACTCTGCATGATACCACAATGGTACATATATGTCATTATACATTTGCCCACATTCACAGAATGTATAAAACCTGGAGTGAACCTTAATATAAAGTATGGACTTTGGCTGCTAATGATGTGTCAGTGTAGGTTCATCAGTTGTAACAAGTGTTCCACTCTGATGGGGGATGCTGATAATGGGGGAGGCTATGCGTGTGTGAGGGCAGGGAGCATATAGTAACACTCTGTACCTTCTGCTTGATATTGCTGTGAACCTAAAACGGCTCTAAAATATAAGGTCTATTGAAAAAAAGATGGTTAGATTAGTGAGTTGGAAGTCTTGGGGGTAGGCAAAAGATTGACAGAGTTGGGATATTAGAGGGAGATATAAAAATTTGAGCTAGTAGTCAGAGATTATGGCGAGTTTGCATTGATTGATCATGACAGGTATAGGCTCAGGTAGGCTCATCGTGACTAAAGTAAGACCACTGGAGGAGATGAGCTCATAAAACTGAGTCAGGGCGTTAAAAGGATGGTCTATGTATATATTAGCGTATCAAGAATTTAAATAGCAGTAACTAAAACCATGGAGAAATGACAGGGATTGACCCATTGTTGCAGATTCCAATGATATGGAATTATGGGTGACATAGTCTGATGAAATACGGTTCAGAACTCAGTGTTCTTAGGGGGGAGAGAAGGAGAAAGGTCTGGAAGTCATAAGGAACAGCAAGAGAGATATGTGCTCCCTCCCCCCCTTCTCTAGGCCCAGTGGTATGAGGACTGTGAGGGGAAAGCCAGCCCCCCGCCTGGGGGGACTGCAGGGGAAGTGTGTCCTTAGGGGAGCCTGTCTGCAGAAAGAGCAAGACACATCTCTAAGAGGAGGGGGCAATGACACGGGGGGTTTTGCTGAGGGGAGACTATGCTTTTTGGAGGGTGAAGTAGGAGCGTATCTGGAGATGAAGAAGCGGGGTGTGAGGACAGAGCAGGGCATGCGAGGAGCCTTGTGGAGAATCAAGTGCAGGTTCTGAGGGGTTACCTGGGAGGCAGCAATGACATAAGGGAGTTTAAGACAATTACTGCAATTATATTGTGAGGATTTCGTGAGGTAAAGCAGGTGAAGTGCGTGGCATGTGTTGGGCACATAGGTCTGGATCAGTACAGTTTAGCCAAGAAAGGACTTCAGAGCCTCATCCTGCCCTCCAGCCCTCACTTCTGCACATCTCCCACTCAGCTGATGGATGAGAAAACTGAATGTTAAGATTTAACACACATGGCTGAATCCTTATTAATTGTAACTGGAGTCACTGAAATAATTAATGGATGTGAAATGCAGGGTAAGAACCTGAGCCTAGTGCTCATTACTGCAGATGAAAATTGAAGAGTTTCAATCCATGTTTTAGCTTTCATGCATACACTTGATTGTTTCATTAACCTTCACCATATAAATAAGCCCGGGCTCCGGAGGATCATAAAAGGCAAATATCCTTCAGCATTTAATTTCCATTTAGGAGCTCAGATCCAAGAAAGGTGGTTCAAGTCCAGCACATGAATCAGCTAGCCAGCATTTCTTGCCTTGGCTTTCCCAGGGGGATTTACACAGCCCCTAGGTCCTCAGAATCCAGGGTTCTGACCCCAGGGTGGGGTGGGTAGGGCTGGCTCCCTGCTCCAGTGACCCTCTCAAAGGCGTGACTCTCAAACTCTGACACTGGTTACTCCCTCCCTCCTTGACTTTATTATCTGTTCTCTGCAGGAGCCCTCCCCTTATTCATCCTAGACTTACTCCCTGCATTTCCTAATGGGTTCTCTGTGTCCTAACTGTTTCAGAATTTGGGAAGGGTGATTGTGTATGAGCCATTGGTGATCTTAGAATTTCTTGGGACGGGGCTGATCAGTCTTTGCATGAGGGAGATGACTGGGTGATTAGTGTTTGGTTGGGCTCTAGAATCAGAGCGTCCGAGTTCAAATCCCAGCTCTGCTGCATACTGTCTTTGTGTTTGCGTGTATAACTTAAGCTTCCTCTGTGTTCTAGCTTAATCTGTATAATGGGAATTATACTGTTTTCTGCCTCATGGAGTTGTTGTAAACTAAATAAGATAATCCACATAAGTTGCTTAACACAATATGTGACAAGTATCAGGCAATATTAAGATACATGTGGCTTGTAGGTTAGCAGAGAGTGTAAACATGGAAAATTTGTCTTTCAGGGTGTTGGTCTTCAAGTGCCTTTTCTAACAAAGCAGACACACCCATTGTTGGATTTAATTTCGCAGCTTCACCTGTGTCAGTCCTCAGGTGGAAGGTGCAGGTAGCAGGACGGAAGCTTGGAGCAGGGCATTGGAGCAGAGTCCTTGATAATTCACAGTGAAGGTGCAGGCCCCTGGGTGCTGAGCTGAATCTGCAGGTGACTGCACCGCCTTTCTTAGCCAGGCAGTGTTGACAGTGTCTCTGTTGACACTTTGGCTTCCATCCTGATTTTTGGTTTACTTAACTGGCAGCTACTGACACCGTTAAGGGGCTCCTTAAGCCATCACCATGACGCTGTGAAGTCCCAGAAGTCATGGATTGCTCTGCTTGTTGGTTTTATAACAAGTCCCCTCTGATGGATTCAGACGCTTGCCTAAGGAGAATAGAGGCTGTCTTTCAAGGAAACAGATGAGCAACTCGAGTATTTTATTCTAATTCAGCAGGTATATTTGAGCACCCACTGTGTGCCAGGCACTGGGGATAGAGACCTAAATAAAATACAATCCTTGCCTCTGAGGAACTCAGGGTCTTGCTAGAGAGAATGACAAGTGACTAGGTAAGGACCACAGGGTGACGTAAGTGTCTTGGGATATGCCACCCAACTACAAATATGGGGGACTTCTAAGAGGAGGCAGAGTGTGAGCCCTGAGGATGGGTAGAAGCTAACAGGGGTGAGGCAGGTGTGGGGAGGAGAGTGACAGGGAATGGACGTTCCAGGAAGAGGGGCTGGCAAGTGCAAAGGCCCAGAGGCCAGAGAACGTTCACCAACGGGTGGACTGTGATGGGTATCAGCTACTTTACCCACAGATGGTTACGCATAGGTTATGCACATTATCCAGCGTTTTACATAACTTCTCATAATTAAATAAACACGAACACGCTCATGTATCCAGAGAGGAATTCACATACACTCTGCACATCCTTATCCAGATTAAAGATGCTGCTTGGTTCTCATTTGCTGAGCTCCCAGAAGAGCCCTTCCTCAGCTTTCTGCTTTTTCAGCTGGAACCACAGGGAACAGACACAGGAAGGCAGGTCTGCCTGTGTGAACCTTGCCCCACCCCAGCGCTTCCCAGCTCCAGGCCTCCCTGGAGGCTCCAGGGCTCTCTTCCCTCGCTCTGCACACTCTCTGTCTTTGTCTTCCATCTCCTTCTCCTTTCCCTTTCTCTCTCTTTCTCACACATCACTCTGTCAAGCACAGGTCAGTGCTCCATGGTAGAGGGATTGCTCAAAGCTGTGACTCAGGAAATTAGCCAGGAGGTGTGAGTTGAAAGAGAAGGAGGGACCCTCAGGAAGCTCCATGGTTCGCTTACATAGAAGCAGCCCCACCTTTCCCCTGCCTTCCTGTCCTACCCCCGCATGGGGTCGACCTAAGCATGATCGGTTGGTCTCTGTACCCATTAGAATGGGAGGCAGTATTAAAGCATATGACTCTTACAGTTTTTGCTCCTGCGGTGTTATTTATTGAATGTTTACTATGTGCCAGACCCTGGGCTGAATGCTTTACATATTTAGCTCATTGCATTCTCATGACAAACTAGGAAGTAGATACAGTTATCATTCCTCTTTATAGAAAGGGGAACTGAGGCCCAGAGACTTCAGTGCAGCTGGGATTTGAACTTGAGTGTGGCTGACTCCAAATTCCATAATACTAACACTGGGAAGTGCTCATCTGATAAAAATACCAGCTGCTCTGGCACGTGCTCTAAAACCCTGAGCGCGACCCTGAAGGGGCAGGTTCAGGGTCCTTCCTGGTGAAGAGGAAGAGAGAGATGAGGGCCTGTTGCTGAGAGTCAAAGGTGCTGAAACCGTGTGAGGCAATACCCTGTGTATCCACACCCAGGGGCAGGCCGGGAGTAAGACTGGCTGAGCCCAGAGAGCTGAGTTTGCCCCGCGCTCTAAGTTACCAGCAGGTGCGTTGGCATCAGAATGTTGGGGGAAGCCATCCCTAATGGGATGTGCCATTCCTGTTGCTCCCAAGGCCCTAAGCCTCTTATTTAAGTGCCAGTCTGTCCACTCCCCCCACATCCTTTTCAGTCTTATGACTTTCACCAAGGGGCCATCCACCTCTATTCTGTAACAGGTCCCCCTCCCCCATGCAGGACCACTGTCTTCATGGTGAGAAGTTATGGGAATGGGTGGGAAGCAGAGGGTCTGCAGAATTTCCCCCTGCGGTGGCTGGGACACCTTGCAGCTCACTCCTCAGATACACAGAGAAACTGAGAGTGGCGGGATGAGGCTGCATTGCTTTTGCCATCTGAATTCCAAAGTGGGCAGCACGGTGACTGCTGTCCATGGTGCACTGGCTTTTAGCAAGCATGATTTTCGGGTCTGTTTACTGTGTTGGAGCTGAGGCATACTGTATAGCTGCAGAGTGATGCTGAGTTAACAACTCTCTGTTCCTCGATCCTTCCAAAGCTTTCGTCCACAAGCACACCTAAGCCACTTTGGTCCGTGGATTGGTTCATAAAAGAACTCATGTATTCATTTATTTATTCATTTAATCAACAGAAATGAATAGCGCATTTACCCCATGCCGAGCACTGTGCTAGCACCCTGGAGATAAATGAGGAGCAAGGCAGGCATGGTCTTTGCCCATTAGAACTGCGTTTCTTTACATTCAGCCTCATAGTAATTCCTGGAAAAACATTACCTTCCAAATAAACCCCGTTGGCAAGCATTAGAAACAGTAAGAGTCTGTTAGATGGAAAGCTTGAGTGCTTTCCAGTAATCCATCCTTACAAAATGTTCCAGCCAGTTCAGCCTGTGCTTACTGTGCTTTCTGTGTCCTAGAAGCTGTGCCCAGCTCTGGAGATGCAAGGAGAAGTGAGATGTGGTCACTGCCTACCCATGGTGAGACTAGACGTAACTCAGTTGTTCTAATATTATATGGCAGTGCTGGCCGCTCATTCAACAAATAGTCATTGAGTTCCCACCCTGTTCCAGGCACTGTTCTCAATCTTTGAATACAGCCATAAGCAAAACAGACTCCCTGCCCTCGTGGAGCTTATGTTTTACTGGGGGCCTGGGGACTTCAGGTTTCTGTTTTACATTGGTGGTTAGGCAGGAACTCCCTGAAGAGGTGATTTTGTACAGAGAGTTGGTGAAGGAGGGAGCTATCTATGTAGATATATATGAGGAAGGAGCACTCCAGACGGAGGGTCACTGGTACAAAGAGGGAGAAGAGTGCAAAGCAGAAGAGGGAGAGCATCTGGTGTTTCTGAGGACCAGCGAGGAGGCCAACTACTGGGACAGAGTGGGTGAAGAGGAGAACGAGGGAAGAGGTGAGGCCAGAGCAACTGCAGGAGACAGATGGCCAAAGCCCTAAGAGGCACTTGTAGCACTGTGGCTTTTTCTCTGGTGAGATAGGGAGTCACTGGAGGGTTTCAAGAAGTGGCGTTAGCAGGATCTTCTGGTGTATGCTTGAAGGGAATCACCCTGGCTGTTGGGATGGGATGAATTGTAAGGGGCAAGAGCAGAAGCCTGAAGACCCAGTAAGAGGTTGTTGCAATTATCCAAGGGAGAGATGAAGGTGGCCTGGACCAGAAAAGTAAGTGCTCAAGGGGGAGAGAAGTATACAATTCTAGATGTCTTCGAAGGATAGAGCCGAGAGGATTTATTGATGGATTGGACATCAAGAAAAAGGAAGAGAAGAGTTAAGGATGAATGAGGTTTTTGGACCAAGCAACTGGAAAGATAGTTACCATTTATGACATGAGCACTGTGTTAGATGAGCTCTTTGTTTAGCAGATGTTTCCTTCCTCCTTCCCCATCTCATTGAGACGAGCACACTTCCTTCCCCATTGGTAGGGAACTTGGTCATGGACTTGCTTTAGTTCATGAAATTACAGTGTGTGACCCTTAAACTTAGGGCTTAAGAGGCATCATGTATTTTCCGTTGTCTCTGTGGGAGTTCTGACCTCTGCCCTTGGAGTGCCCTTGGTTTCCACTGTCCATGCAGCCTGGATCCCAGAATAAGACATGTAGAGCAGCCTCCTCCTCTGACCCAAAGACTTGTGAACCTGACAATAAATGTTGACATGTAGACTGCTGCATTTTGGGGTGGTTTGTTACACAACATCATTGTGGCAATAACTGACTGATAAAAGGACAGAAGTAGGCTGAGTGCTTCGGGACATCATCATCAAAGATGGGCTCTTAGCCCTGCCTGGGTATTCAGGGAAGTTGCCCTGGAGAGAATAAGTTGTGACTGGATCTTGAAGGATAAATCAGAGTTACTGAGTTCAAGAAGTGGAGGAAGTGTATTCCAAGTTGAGGACATAGCATAAACAAAAGCACAAAAAACATGCTATATGAATATACAGGAAACTATGCAAGTAGAGGCACAGGGCAGCAGAAGATGAGTCTGGAGAAGTAGACAGGACCATGGAGGGCCATGGAAGGTTTTGTCCTCCATGATAATAAGCTTGAACTTCATTCCACAGGCAGTGGGGAGGCACCAAAGCTTTTTAAGTGGGAGAAAGACGCGGTCTGATTTGCACTTCAGTGGGATCCTTCTGGCCCTATGTGGAGGACAGCTTCACCTATGTGATGGAAGCTCTTGTGATCATCTGATCAAGAAGAGTGGTGGTAAGGATGTAGGGATGAAAATGGATTGGGGATATATTTTAAGTTTTAGTACCAGCAGGATTTAAGGTACAGAAGGAAAGCAAGAACTCAGTATGTGGTGTGCTTTGGATGTCAAACGCTGGAAGGAAATTAGTATCTGATGGGATTATAACATGGTAGTATCTGATGGGATTATAGGTGAATTTTCTTTTTCTTATAAACAGTTTCATATTCTACATTAATTGCACATTTACCAACGTAAGCAAAAAAATTTGAGTGAGTTATAATGTTTAAACCTGCCTGTTTTCCTTTGGGTGAATTTGCTAAACCCTTAAATCTCAGTGCTGGAGAGGAGTATTCACCTTTGATGCTGTCTTGGCCAGGACTGCAGTCTTGTCTATTTGATATCTAATAACGTTGTTGTTTTTAAATATCAAATTAAAAGGAGATCCAAAATGAGATTCAGAGCAAATATGACCTATGCATCTTATTTGTACTTACCGTATATTGTGAAAACATTTCAGAGAAACACTAATTTAGAATTGGCATTAGCAGATAACATACCCTTCCAGAGGATTATGTCATGATTCACCTGATTATAGATTCAGAATAGTAAATGTTCAGGAAACTTTTTTTAAAGAGTAATTATAGCACAGCATATGTATAGAAGTAATTTTTTAAAAATTTACTTGTGATTGCTGAAAAATGCTATTGATTAAGAGGGTCTAATGACTAGATGGCAAGGTAGGAATTAAAAAAACATAGAGCCCTGCTAATTATAAAACAAAACCCCAAAACCAAATTAGGCACATCAGTACTTATGATTTCTCTGATCAAAAGAGCATACACCGTTCTTTTCACCTCAGTGCCTTTGTCCGTTGTGTTCCCAAGTCTGGACTGATGCTCCTCTTTACTTCCTCTAAGAACCCTACTCTTCTTAAGACCAGGCGGAAGGTAACTCCAGGATGGCTTTCCTGATATCCCTGGGGAAATCCACTGTTTCATGCTTGGGCACCCACTGCATTTTATTCTTGGGGTCCAGTAGACCTGTCAAAGTGCTCTCTTTGACAGGTATGACATGTTCATACTTGACTAATTAACTTCATTCATTTGTATATCTCAGCCCAGGGCATGCCACATTATAGGACTTGATAAATGTTGCATAAAATGACCATACATATACTCTGATTCAAGAATTTTATTTATGGGAAGCTGAGGCACAAGTAAGTGCTGGTGTGTGGCTACCAGGGAACAGATCTAGGAGGTGTGAATGGGGGTCTATTCTTGGCTCTCAGAGATGGTCTTGGAGCCAGACTTGCCTGTTCAAGGCTCATTATCTTGTGCATAGCAAACTGCACTGACTTTCTAAAAGTCCCAGAAGACACGGGTAAAAGATGAGTAAGTGATTGCATTTAAATAAGTTCAAATCTAATCAGGAAAATAAGATTCTAGTTTTTTGACTGATTTCTCCAAAGAATGACTTAATAACACTTGGAAGTAGGACTTAAAGCTGTTTTGTAAAAATATAAAAAGAGAGAGACCAAGGCTTTGATATGCTTTCATTTCTCTCTACAGCTTCCATTGTTACCTATGTGCTGATGAGTCCCAGGTTTTTACCTCCAACCCCAACCTGTATTCTAAGGAGCAGATTTCAATATCCAACTGCCAAGTGGTCGTGTACACTGGTAAGTCCCGCACACACTTCAAACTCCGCATGCCCCAAGCTGAACACATGGGTCTTCCAAACATCCAGACCCGATGTTCTGCTTTCTGCTTCAGGAAATAGAGTCCCCATCCACTCAGCCTCCTGAGGTAGAAGTCCTGGGTTCATCTTTGTCTTTGCCAATTAGTTACCAAGATCTGTGGATTCTGATCTAAACAATCTCTACTGTCTGAGCCCTACTGCCCACACTCACAGTCGTGATCTTAATTCAAGTCCTTAGAATTTGGTCTCTAGGCTTTTGAATTAGCCTCCTGATTGGACTGTTTACCGACAACAGTTCCTTCTACCTTGATGCCAAACCACTATCCCCTTGGTTAAAAAGCTACAGGATAAAATCCATGCATCTTTATTACCATGTTTCAATATACTTCCCTAAGATTAGCCCCCTTCCCTTAAACCCATCCAGCTGCACCTGTCCACCAAGAACACTGGGCCGTTCACGCCTCTGCACATGGTATTTGTCTGCCTTTATGTCTTTCTTTCCCTTCTCCATTTGCCAAACTCATCCTTCAAGAAGCACTTCAGAATATCATCTTTTCCAGGAATCCTTATCTCACATCACCAGGCAGTTTGCTGCACTCTTCTTCGTGTTCTCATAGCATATTGCTCCTACTCTACTATGTTCTGTTTATCCCTCAACACTCCAGTCTCTCCCATTGCTTTGAGGACAGAGTTCAGGTCTCTTCCACACTTGTAGACCTAGTACCTAGTACAGTATCTGGCACACAGAAAGAAGACCACCATTTGCTGAAAACCATTTAACCGTTCTCAGTCCGTTTCCTCAACTGTAAAATGGGAATAATCATCTCTTCTTAAATCTCAACTTAGATGTTGTTTATGAAAATGCCCTGTAGAAATGAGAAGCAGAAAGGCCTAGAGAAGTGGGGACTCAACAAGGGATTGTTAGTAAAAGTACCTGGTTTTATTCATGAGGAAGATGAGCTGCAGAGAAGTAAAGTGACTGAGCCAAGGTCACAAGTCAGTTCCTGGTGGAGCCCTGGGTCTCCTCACTCAGCAACCCCCATGCTAGCATTGCCCCCGAGGATCGTCTTTTATGGTGGCAAATCACCTGTGTGACATATGCTGTGCCCTGGGCAGAGTATGACCACAAGGCTCCAAGCTATTTGGTTCCCTCAAGTAGTCTCTGAAATCTGACTACCGTGAGCACATGCCTCACATATTTGCTTTAGGTAAAGAAAAGATCCAACCCTGTGTTTAAAATCTGCTTTCTACTTTTGTAATCTTAGAGGGAATGCCATTTGGGGAAATAAACTCTTGCTCCTAGATTTTTTAAGCAAAATTAAAACATATTTTCCACATTTCCTGGCTCTCATCTTCATGCTTACATTAAAAATATCAGGTTTAAGCACATAAAAAATCAAGTTTCTGATGTGCTGCGGGAAGGTATTAGGTGAATTCTTTGGAGAATAAACTTTAAACAAAATTAATAATCACCAGAAAAGAGAACTTGTCATCAGAAAGATTCTTGAGCTACTGCTTTCAAAGTATATGTAGGAGAAGCTGGAGAGAGCTATTAACTCAACAGGCAAAGCCCTGGTCTTCAACATGTATCAGTAAAAGGCATGCTATCCTTCCCCAAAATGCAAACATGAATTCTGATGCCTCAGGTCCAAGCACCTGTATTACTGTAAATGGAAGTGTATTGTATTTCCAGGATGTGTGTGTGTGGGTGAAGAGAGGAAGAGAGAGAGAAGCTTAGCATCTCAGCATGGCCCTTCTTAATGTTCAAAGCACTTATCCATCAGTAATTAGTAAACCTGCTCTGTAGCCCAGAAAAACAGGTCATTATTATTAATTTCACACTGTAGGTATGGGAGATGGAAAGAACATCATAATATGAAAGATAATCATGCTACCAAGCATTTGGGGAGTGCTTTTCTGTTTGAGAATTGATAGTATTTAGAAAATTTTAGCCTCAGTCATTCTTACATCACTGTAATTTTAGGACTAGGTACACAAGATTAGTTTCCTTATTTTTCCTGGGCCTTATACCATTCTGCATCTGCGGTGACCAGAGCCTGTACTCCAACTCCTCCAGGCTCCTGGGGTCGGCAAGAGTGCAGACGGTACCATACCACCTGATCTGTCTTACTGAGAGCTGATGGAAAAGTCCATGGCCTCCTAGTGCTAAGGTAATACACGTTTTGAAAGGAAGCCTGTGCCAGGATATTAAAAGAGTGTTTATTATCCCTACACTGTGTTTGAGTGTATAACACTTACGGTAGGTACTGATCACGTAGTTTATAAATGAGAAAGAAAGAGAGAGAGAGAGACACTAGTTCATCAATGCCTAGTGAGATTTCTGAACAATGGAAACTTTTTTCCCTTTGCAATCAAATGCAGTTCTCTCCGTTTTCCTAATTGGTACTAAATGGAACTCTACCTGGAATCCAAGAGCTGCTATGGTATTTTCCAGCTTCTTACAATTCATGGGCTTGAAGGGTAGCAGAATCTGCCACCCTAAAATGGGCTGCTTTGTCATAAGGATTCTTCTCAGCTAAAGGCAATTAAGAAGAAGCAGATACAAGAAAAGCTCTCTGCCCTCTCCTACTTGGCTAAAAGCAGAGCATAAATTTGTAAAGGGTGTCCCTCCTCCGCTCTCTAACAAGGAAAGCAGATGTTAATCACCAGAGACTAGACCCTTACCAGCCCAGAGACAGCACCAGAGGTATCTACGCAACAACCTTGTTAAAACTAGCTCTCATCTGCCATTAGTTTCCCCATATATTTACCTTCCCACAATTTGATGCCCCTAGAAGCTCAGAGTTCTTTTCTGTCGTCTTGTCATGTGTCTAAAAATTTATCCTTTTGTTACGATGTTATATAAGCCCCAGTTCTAACTACCCCTTTGAGTTACTCATCTCTGAGTTCTCTCATCTGTTTGCATGATACACTTGAAAAAACAGCAAATGCAGAGAGAGGCTTTCTCTGAATGCCCCTTTTCTGCCTCAAGACAGATCCTCCAGAAGGAACTTGATGGCCATAAATCCCTTCCCTGGGAGCTTCTTGAACCAGGGAAGATGGGCTCTTGTCACAGGAGAGGAGGTCCTATACCCAGACAGACTTTGCCACAAACTATCATACCTCCCATCTGTTCTTCTACGCGCCCATTCGTGTTTCCTAAAATTCATTTACTCTCCCCTAAAAGGCCTGCACCCCTGCCCCCATCCTCCATACCTTTCCCTATTAGATGGTATTTGATCCTGAGTTCTAAGCCGCTTCAGAGAGTTACTCATTTTTCCCTGGGTATTTCTCATGTATACACAAGGTACATGTGCTTCTCTGTACTTGTGTTTGTTTTTCTTTTGTTAGTCTTTATCACAGGGGTCTCAGCTCTGCACTCAGAAAGGTGGAGGGAAAATTCCTCCCCTACACAGGCAAATCTGTCTCTCCCTGGGCACGACTCAGAAACCCTTCTTCACATGGCCCTTCCTTAGTCCCTGGGGCCCAGCTTCACCTCATACTGGTCCACAGAAGTTCTGTGATGGGGCTCAGAGGTTTAGTTTTCATGAGTACGTGTAGGCACTCTCAGAATCATCAAAATGACATGAAGATTATTTTAAGTTAAAAACATCTGAACAAACAGTAACTAAACTTCTTTTGCTAACTTGAGGAGAGCCTCCCAAAAATACAGTTGCCATAAATCCCCTCTGTGGAGGGGCTGGGGGCGTGGTTTACAGCCAGAAAGGAGACTGACCACCTGGATGAGAACAAACTTCACGAACTCTCAAGCCTTCCCTTTGTATCCCTAAAAGCCCATGTGTTTCCTAAACATCCTGTTTTTCCTTAAACCCTTTTCTCCTCTTCCTTACCCTGCTAGGTTGGTATATAAACCCATGTCTTTAGCTGTTTAGGGAGCCACTGCTTTTATGCACTTCTGTGTGCGTGTGAATAAACTCGGTCTTTTCTCCCGTTAATCTGTCTTTTGTTAGTCAATTCACAGGCCCCCAACCATGGCAACCTAAGATGGTAGTGGAAAAGTTTTCCTCAGGACACATGACACTAAAATTTTCTAGGAACTGTTATTTGTAATGTGTTGATATCACATGGGGGAATGCCACAATATTCGGTGTAAATACATTAAATACATTGAAGTGGGTGCTTTTCTTGGGGCTGAGGGAGAATAGGGGGTAAAGTATGAAGGGAAACAAAAATATGATAGTAATGATCCATCAAGTAGTTGTAGTATTAATTCAATTTTTGTACCTGGGGGTAGAGGGAGCACTAGGAACAAACGCGGGCATCTCGCTGCTGCGGCCTCTCCCGTTGCGGAGCACAGGCTCCGGACGCGCAGGCTCAGCGGCCATGGCTCATGGGCCCAGCCGCTCCGCAGCATATGGGATCTTCCCGGACCGGGGCACGAACCTGTGTCCCCTGCATCGGCAGGCGGACTCTCAACCACTGCGCCACCAGGGAAGCCCAATGCTGACGTTTTTGTTCCCTCTACTTTTCTATATTCTCTAAAAGTTTTCTAATCCGTGTGTTTTATTTTCATTATCCCCAAACCCAACACTTGAAAATGTTTTTCTCCTACTGGATAGGGGTCGTGGCCCATTACTGTCTCCCCTATTGCTTCTGTCAGCTACCTCCCACTTCTTAGCCACCCTGCCTCTCCTAGACACACACACGCACACACACACACACGTACACACAACCTACACACACGCACAAACGCGCACACACATACACACACACGTACACGCACACGTACACAGACGCACACACACACGGAGACACATACACACATGTACACGCTCACACACGTGCACACGTACAAGCACACAGGTACATGCACACGTAAAGATGCACACACACGCACACACGTACGTGCACACGTACACAGACACACACACGTGCACACACACGGAGACACACACGTACACACACACACACACACACACACACACACACAGTCTTTTACAGAATTAGCCTGTCTCAGCTTGTGCCTTGGTCAGTAGAACGCATCAGTAGTCTCTGTCCTTTCTTCCAGAACGACCTCCTAGTTTTAGGACTGTTTTTGGTTCCCAGAATAACTGACCTTTGCACTTTTATCCTGCCCTGCTCTGTGGGTCTGCCTAGATTCCTGGTGTCAGCCTTCCTCAGTTTCTCAACCTGCTGCTACCTATTGTATAGGGTTGAGTAGTGTCCCCGCCGAATTCACATCCTTCCTAGAACTCCAGAATGGTACCTTATTTGGAAATAGGTTTTGCAGGCATAATTAGTTAAAACAAAGTCCTACTGGGATAGAGTGAGCCCTTAATCCAAAATGACTGGTCCTTCTAAGAATGTCCTTACAAGAAGACGGCAAGAGACAAACACACAGGGAGATCACTATGTGGCAACAAAGGCAGAGATTGGAGTGACGTATCTATAGGCAAAGGATTGCCAAGGAAGCACGTATCCTACCCTGGAGCCTTCAGAGCCAGCATGGCCCTGGTAACACCTTGATTTTGGACTTCTGGCCTCCAGCACTATGAGAAAATAAATTTCTGTTGTTTTAAGTCACCACATTTGTGGTACTTTGTTTCAGCAGCCCTAGGAAATTAATATATCCACCTAGACTCAACTGGGATTTCACCAAGGAGGATTCTGGGTACCCAGAAGAGCCTCATCTGCCTGCAGTATCCTCCTGGTCTGGTATTCTCAACATCCAGAGTCTTGGAGGAAGACGAGGGAGCGGTCTCCTTTGTGCCTTTATTTGTGATAAAATGAGCTCCAGTTGAACACAAATCAGAGATGAGATTAGATATTTTCCTCTACTTTAATGTAAACTTTACTTGGGCCATGCAGCAAGCACAGGGAGAAAGATGTCTTGAGAATCTGCAAAAGCGCAGTGGAAAGATTGAAATCTAGTGGAAAACTTTTTATACTGGGGTTATCACTTCTGAACCCACTTTCCGATACCTTTCTGCTGGCGGTGCTATGCCGTGAATAGTTTGGCCAAGCCTGGGGCACACCCTTCTGTACCTCCAAAGTTCAAGGTAGAAAATCAGAATCCTCATCACTGTCCTGCCCTCCTGCTACTCCACTGGGCTTCCACCTTGGAGAAGAAATAAAGAACTGGCTCTGTGCTCCCTCCCCTCCCTGTGTCTCTCTGGAGAGCACTGAGAGGCCCTAGGGACAGAAGAAGTTCCTGGGAACTCCTAGATAAGACAGCTGTCCTGGAAACAGCCAGGAGCCGTCTCCTTCTCTGACTGTGCTGTCACTCCAACTGCAGTGAGTCACCTGCTGGTTGAGATGTGCTGGTCCTTCTGCCACTCCCCCCGCCCCCTTCCTGGGAGGACTGCCCCTTCCTACAGCAGTTGTCCAACTCCTGCCAGTCTTGTCCCCTCCCAGCCACTTAGTACCCTAGGCAGAGTGGATCTTCCCAAGCTGAGTCACTCACTCACCTGCTGAAACCTTCAGATAGCTCCCCATTCACCCTACAGTGAATTCCAACTTCTTACCGAGGCTGCCAAGGGGTAAGGCCACGGCTGAGTGGTTCTTTAGCACCTCTGTCACCTGTCACCTCTTCTGTTTACTCCCTATGATAGGGAGCTAGTCACAGTTCTCTACACAGGCCTCTCTTTTCCCTCTCTTCACTAGGCTTTTTCACGTGCAGTTGCTGTGCCTGGAACCATCTTTCCCATTCCCTGCTGTCTAGCTGTCTCATACCCTCCATTTTCATTTCAATGTTGTCATCTCTGAGAAATCGTTCAACACATGCACACACTCACACAGAGTCAGCTGTCCCAGTAAGTCAGTGCGTTTAAAATTGCTCTTCTACTGCTTAGCACTCAGCATGATTTGTAAAGCTATTTGTGTGATTATATGAAGAACGCCTGTCTCCCCCACTAGACTGTAAGGTCCTGAGGGCAGGAACTTATCTTTTCATCATTTCATCCCAGCACCCAGCCCAGAGCCTGGCTCATACTAGAGGCTTAATTAAGTATTTTTTGCATGAATGCTGAATTTTCAGATAGCTCTGTAACTAGGGTCCATCCAGTTCTGATATTCTACAGGTCTACAGACCATATTTCCATCCACCCTCCTGACATATATTTTCCACATTTAATCTACATGTGAATTTGCTGCTAGTAAAACACATGCCTCCCTGTTGTTGGTATATTATGATTAATTTATATATAGAACTGTAACTTTTTTTCAGGGAAAAACTCTACATTTTCATCATTTCCTTTTGATATAATTTGTGCTACTACTCATTGCCTGATATCCTCGAAGAACTGCCTCCATTTTCTCCATATCTCTGATATTTCAGACTGATAGTTGCACTTGTATAGGAAATGATTTTTTCTCAGTTTTTTTGTGTGTAGTGATGAATCTTTAACACAGAGATATTTTTCAAAAAATAATCTCCGTCTGTACTTGGCAGGAGCTCAGCTTGCCCATTTTCTCCCTCCCCCTCTTTGCAGCCTCTGTCTTTCCTGCCCATGTTGCTTCTTTTCACAGCAATATTTTAGCAGCACGCCAGCCTTCTTCAGTTTCAGTGGTCTGCATTTTTCCAATTGGAGAATACTCCCTTGACCTATTGTTAATCATGGAGCTCATACGTACAGCCTGTACTTTTTCTTATTCTGGAAATATCTTTGGGATTGGGGAGGGATTAGCAGAAATCAGGAAGACCCTCTGAACAGAGGAGGTGTTGAAATTTAAGTTGTGTTTATTGGGAAGAAAAGTTGTGGTGCTGAAAATCCAGTGGGCTTTGGGGAACAAAAAGGGATCCCCACTGCGATCTCTGGGGAAAATTATGTACTTACTATGGGTCAGGTCCTCTTCAAAGAGTTTTATATTCTTCATCTCATTTAATCCTCACCAACACCCTCAGAGGTCATTATTCATTAATTCACTCACTGACTCATTTTTTACTGAACTAATATTTACTGAGTACCTAATATGTGCCAGGACATTCTGGAGGTTGAATAGGATGAGGCATTGAAAGCTCATAACAATGGGGTGAATCGAGATGTCATTTACAGAGATTAGGGGTAAGGGCAAGTGTTTGGGTGGGGAAAACAAACATTCCATTTCCCACACGTTGCAGTTCTTTCCTAACACTTGTTCCCTCCCCCATCTCCATTTTTCAAATAAGAAAACAAACTTCCAACAGATGCCCAAGATTGTATGGTTGCTAGGAGAAGACTCTGAACTGGAACCCAGGTCATTCTGCTTCTGGAGCCAAGCTCTGTGCTTTCGACTCCATAGCCTTGAGAAAATGGATCATGGCTGCACTGGGTGCTCACCCAAAGCCTGTCCCCTGTCCTTGTCCTCGTCTAGCATAGTGGCCTCCTTTTTCCCATCTGAATACCTGTCACCCAACTTACACTGTCTCCCTGTATTTTAGAGGCTAATACTCTTGGCATAAAGAGTAGAAGAGGAAAAATCATTTAAGGCATTAGTTGTGACCCAATGAAAAACTGTCATTAAAGGACACATTAATTAGCTCATTTTCCTGTGATGACTCATTAATGAATGCTCTGGTGAAAGTGCTCCTCCAGACACTTAGGTAGAAAAATAGAAAAAGAGAACGCTAACGTGGGCAGAATCACCTGTCTCTTCTCCTGGGATAAGCCAGTCCCTGGATCTTTCTCTCAGGTATGGAGACCAGTGCACATGCTCTGGCCGCATTTTACCTGTGCGTGCTTAGTGGGGGGGCTGTCCCATTATAGCTCATCACCTGACATCTGTGATCTATCTCTTCTGTGCTTACATTCTGCATCCTCAGATGCTCAAGCAGAGGGATTGGGTGACACAGTCAGATCCCTGAGGGTCTTTTGGATGGTATATAAACGAGTGCTTTGAGGAGGTTTCTGCCTGATTCTCTTAAACAACAGCAAAAACAACTTGCTTTTAAGACCTGTAGCCTTCACAGCTTAAAAATATTTTCCCAAAGGAAAAGGAAACAATTTTCAAGTCATTTCCTGCATATTAAGCAGGCATTTGTTTATACTACCAGCCAAGCTTTCAGACTTCAAGGAAGTGTATTTTCCCAGGATGTTGGTCTATGAAATTTAAAAATCCTAAAAATATTCAAAGCATATGAGAAACAGGTGCAAACACAGATTCCTCCGGAGGCTGGGGGCAATGGGCTTGTTCAGCTTTCAGTACTGCCCGAGGCCCAGAGAGGGCTTTGCTCAAGCTTCATGGCTCCAGACTCCAGGGTTCAGATGTGTTCCACAATACAAAGTCACTCCTTCACCTTCTCCCCTTCTCTTCCCTTTTCCATTTTGATAAGTTTGCAAGCAAATTGCAAACTGTCATCTCAACATCTTTACCTTCACAATGGGATCTCACTAGAGATCGTAGCAGGTGGCAAATTGGTCCGATTTATCATTATTTGCATTTTTAATTTGTGGTATTTTAGGCCCAGAGAGTTTTTTATGGGTCTTAAAATGGCAACAGAAACCTTGATACATAATTCATTATCTGTTTTTCGTAATGCATGTAGTTAACAACCCATCGACAAACAGAAAAATCATCAGCACTTCAAGCAAGATGAAGTTATAGCTTTAGCTTTCTTTCCCCCCTACTCTTCCCCTCCGTGGTCTCTAAGAATAAATTGCTTGTATCTGAAGCACAGTCTGCAGCCGCCATGCTGATGTGTTGTCAACAGGAAAAGCCTTCTTAGTTGCAGCTTATTATTCAGAATGACCAAATCTTAAATAACTAAGGCAAAGTGTTTGTTGGGCTTCCACAGTTTCTTGACTTGGGAACACTGGGTACTTTTTCAATTTAAGCAAAAGGTGAGAAAGCAAGAGGAATACCTCCAATCCTGATCCTGCTTTCTCTTTCCTTCCAAACCCCTAAACCTCCCTCTACAGTATTCCTTTGTCATACTTTCCTTCCCCATCCCCTCCCCACTCCCACCAGACATTGCTGTTGGCATAACTCTAAGTTGGAAGAAAGAGAAATCCTTTTGAAACACATCTGTAATCCTTTTGAAATAACAGCTCCACAGATAAACAATACACCTAGACAGGATGCCCAGGAATTTGACTGAGAAGATACCAGCAAAATAAAGGGGACCTTGAGCAATTTTATCAGAAGGATGATCAGTGAAGAAAACCATGCAGGCTAATTCAAGAGAAATGTAAAGACCTTATTGTGTTCATGGTGGCAGAGCTGTAACTCAACTGAGATAGGCAGATTCCTTATTTTTCCAGGCTACTCCAGGCACCTCTACACAGAAAGCCCGTTCCATCAGGATGAAACACCTCTGAAAAGTCTATCCGATAGAGTTTCCCTTCCTTTGTCTCCTACTGTGTAGACAAATCAGTTAACCAAAATGCCATTTGTGGGCAGTGCTCCAAGATGACACGTGTTCTGTTCTGTGTGGGCAAGACCAGGAAAACACTCTCTGCCCTCCAGGAGTTGAGTGGTCATTGACACCAGACGGTGCAGCATATGATTGGTCTTCAGTTATTTAACGTGTGTTAGTTTTCAACCACCTTGTAATCTTTAGAGCTTCCTCATTTCACCAGGTCCATCACATACCTCTGTTAAATCCATAGTTGTTGGAAGAGTTTAAATCATAGATAAAAGTAATCACTTGCTTCATCAGTGATACGATTATCCTTCCAGGATTTCCTTTATTCAAGGATTTATGGAGTGCTTACTAGATTACCGGGCACCATTCATGGCATTAGGGAGGCCTCACTGCCACGTCAAGTTTTAATATCTTTGTAGACCCAAGAAGATTAGAGAGACGTAAGAAAATATGTGCATAATTTCCACACTACAAATAATGGCTTGCTAGCAGGCACCTGACTCCAGCCAGAATTTACTGGAGACCTTGACATTGGCTCTACTTATTGCTAATGACTAAACTTTCTTCTGGTGGTAAATTAAAAAGACTCTAAAAACAATAGCTTGGGGCTTCCCTGGTGGCGCAGTGGTTGAGAATCTGCTAATGCAGGGGACACGGGTTCGAGCCCTGGTCTGGGAGGATCCCACATGCCGCGGAGCAACTAGGCCCATGAGCCACAAGTACTGAGCCTGCACGTTTGGAGCCCGTGCTCCACAACAAGAGAGGCCGCGACAGTGAGAGGCCCGCGCACCGCGATGAGGAGTGGCCCCCGCTCACCGCAACTAGAGAAAGCCCTAGCACAGAAACGAAGACCCAACACAGCAAAGATAAAGAAATAAATTAATAAACTCCTACCCCCAACATCATCTTTAAAAAACACACAAACAAAAAAACCCGATAGCTTGGGCAACTGAATCCAGGTTTTCCTGCATGATATTTTCTAGTCAGGAAGAGTCACTCCCAGAATGAGTGTTTTAGAGGATCTGGAGGACGACTTATGACACCTCCAGTGAGAACCTGATAGCCTTTTTATACAGTTGGTGGCATTGGGTCATCTCCGTACCACATGGCTGCACTCATCAGTGTGTAGTCCCTCTAAAGCAGAACAGACTCCTGGAGAGTCCATTTTAGAGCACATCACTTGCTCTTTATTCTTTCATTGCAGTTCGACTTCCCTCTTGCTAATAAGCTGCTCTTTTCTCTGGGAAGATTTATAATGTCAGGAGTGCACATGTAAGGACAGTTTAATAAATAATAAAGTTCTAAAGGAAGGCTTATGTTAATTTATAATGCACCATTTGTC
The DNA here is from genome assembly GCF_964374135.1 of Grampus griseus. NCBI lineage: Eukaryota > Metazoa > Chordata > Mammalia > Artiodactyla > Delphinidae > Grampus > Grampus griseus. The sequence continues at coordinate 112,964,481 of NC_139019.1, forward strand.
GACAATCTGAAAGACATTATTTCAAACAAAGGTAACTAGGGGGATGTTAATAGGCAGCAAATGTGTTTATGCTAACTCTTATTCATTGCATTGTAGAAAAGATTTGTCATTATGTTAGTCATGTTCTTAATTGTACATAATTTTCATAATTTACTTTTTTTTTTTTTTTTTGCGGTATGCAGGCCTCTCGCTGTTGTGGCCTCTCCCGCTGCGGAGCACAGGCTCTGCATGCGCAGGCTCAGTGGCTATGGCTCATGGGCCCAGCCGCTCCGCGGCATGTGGGATCTTCCCAGACCGGGGCACGAACCCGTGTCCCCTGCATCGGCAGGTGAACTCTCAACCACTGCGCCACCAGGGAAGCCCCATAATTTACTTTTTAAATCAAAATATCATGGTAGATGCTTTCAACAGACTTCCAGTTTTAGATTATTATATATACTAAAATATGCCAGACTTTGGGTTTTAGTAAAGAAAACAAATGGCTCAGATGTACTTCCAAATGTTAGTCTAGCATCATTTTATTTAGTAAGGCTGGCATGCTCCCAGATTCCAGATAAATAGAGAATTGGGCAATTATCCAGATAATCTGATCCAAAAAACATTTTTTTGCTTGAATTGTTTTTTTCTTGGGCAGAAATATCTAAGTTAATTGGCTTAGCCATTTCTTTTATATGCTTGTGCATATTCAGTCTGAAGCCTAGGGAACAAGCAAAATTCCACTAAGCTTCCTTGGGACATCACTGGACTTATTGCTGGTAGGTGGAGTTTATTGTACAGAAACAAGGAAATGAGAGGCAATAGCCACATTCCTTGGGAGCTTCTTTGGTTAATCTCTACATCTACATCCACCAATTTTTCTAGATGAGGCTATGAATGTTACAGGGTTTATGGAAGTGGCTCCAGTTCAGTAGATGGATCCAAGGTAAGGGGACAGATGGAGTGAAATTAGTTTAATTACAGGATTTTTCATCTCTTCCTCATTTGCAGTGCCCTGCAGCTTCCTGTAAGCCTGGTTCTTCAGTGCCTGGCTCTGGGTGATCCCATTCCTACAGAGAGGCTTCAATGGCCTCATGCATGCACAACTAAATTGTCCCCCTCTTCAGTCTCAGTGTCTCACACTCCAAATCCTCTAATTCATGTTACCTACCAGTCAAGTAAATTTCCAAAACCCTAGCTTTCATTTTAGTCTCCAAATCACAAACTTTCAGGGGCTCTCCATTTCTAAGAGGATAATATCCAAACTGCTCAGCTTGACATGCAGGGCCCTCTGAGGTCTGCCCACTCATCTCTTCAGCTTTCCTTCTGGTGCCCCTACAGGAAGTCTTTATTGTAGTCACATGGAGTATCTCATCAGTCCGCTGCCTGCTGTGGGCCATTCTGGACCTCACCTTCACTTGCCTCCTCTGAATGCCTACATCTCTCTTCCCACTGATTCAGTTCCTTCTGCTCATTAAAGCCTAGCCCAATTCTGTTTCCTCCTTTGAGATCTTCCTGAACAGGATGGTCCATGAGGCCTCCTTTGCTGTGAGTTGGTACCAATCCTTCGCCACCTAATTGTGTCCCATGCAGGGGCAACTCTTGCCCTGACATCTTATTTGGACAATGAACTCCTTTCCTGCCGGTGACATCTTGTGTCAGCCCAACATGTGAAACCTTTTTGCATGCTTCATGGCATCATAGGCTCTGACTGAATGGCAGGATGAGAAATTATGAGCCCAGTTGTATTTTCTACTCTTTCAGCCACACCGTCTGCAGTGGAAGGTATCTTTCAGATAGAGACAAGTGAAACTCTGAGAAGCCCAATGTATGAACAAGGCCTCTGGCTCACAACTTCCCAGAATGGCTAAGAGCTGGCTCTGGGGTCTGAGTGCCTAGATTAAAACAATGGTTTTACTACTTATTGGCTACATGATACCTCTCCACCTCTGTGCCTTCATATAAAATGGGCACAATAATGGTACCCATACCAATGGTTGTTGAGGGGATTAAACATCATATAGGTAAGGAACTTAGTGCTTGGTACACAGTAAGTGCCCACTAAATATTTGATTTTAATTTATTATTAAACTGTCAAAAGAATTAGGTCCCAGTTTTCTCTTTCAGGGGGAGTGACAGTTGACAGTAAAAGCACAGGACCACTATTGAATAATGGACTTTGGAGGTGGGTCTCCATCTCCTGGACTAACCTGGCAGTTCCAAGTATTCTCAGGGGGTGTCGCCTTGGGCCCATCTACTGGGATGACAAGCCCAACTCTACAGAGAGAGTTTTATTTTTATTTTGGTGTACCTCCTCCTCAGCCCTTTGACATAACTGCAAGCCTTTCTCAATTTAGCAAGCTATTGCTATTGAATCTAGGATCAACACAGTAGTCTAGGATGGGTTAGAGCTATGAACAAAACAAATGTGAAAACTGTACAGGTGAGACAATCAAGAAGTCCAAGACCTGGACTAGGAAACAACCAGAAGTATCCTAGACATTCCTGAGCTGCCTGGGGCAGAGCTGAGACATTTACACTAGAACCACAGTATAATCTTGCCTGTGTGCTGCATGTCTTTTACTGTATGGATTTGCATTTACGTCACCTCTTTGCCACATTTATGTGGTTTCAAATATTTCACCTAATGGGCTGCTTTTCCTTCAGGCCTACATCTGCCACACCTTGAGGAAGTTCCCTTCCTCCCTGTGAGCCTGAATAGGCAAGACCCAGTGTTAAACCAGAAGACAACCCATTTGGCTCCTGGACACACCTGGAAGAGCCCACAGGGCAATCTGCCTGCAGGGTGGTAAGTGGGAGAGTTACCTTGAATTCAGTCTCAATGTTGGCTAGTCTGGCTAGCTCATTGCTTAGCTCCAGCGCGGTGAGGACAGGGTCTTCGCTGGACAGGGACAAGTAGGCAGCACTTGCCAGTCCCTTGTAGGCATTCATGCGGGAGCGCGAGTGGCTGAAGGAGTCCTTCCGCTGCTTCTCGGTGCACTCATTGCACTTGCAGAAGTAGTCGTGGGGCCGCTCGATGCGCGCGCCCTTTAGAAGGAGGATATGCACGATCTCATACTCCTGGCAGTGGGCCGCCAGGATGATGGGCGTGATGTCGTGGGAGAAGCGCGTGCCGTCCTCGTCGTAGGCGTAGAAATCGTCGTCCCGCAGCTCCTGCTCCAGCGGGCTGAGCGTCAGGCGCTGGCCCTGCGCGAAGGCCGGGTGGCTAAGGATGGCCTCCACGATGCGCACGTAGCCCTTGCTGATGGCCAGCAGCAGCGCGTCCCCCACCCGCGCCAGGTTCTCCTTCTTGAGCAACAGCTCCGTGACCTCCAGGTGCTCGTTGCCCACTGCCAGCTGCAGCGCGTTCTGCCCCATGTAGTCCACGCAGTTGAAGTTGAGGGTCTTGGACTCCTCCAGCATTTTCCTGACCACCGGGATGTTGCCATACTCAGCCGAGTCCAGAAAGCGCTCCTCTTCGGGCGTCAGGCTAGTGCCCTTCTCGTTGAACATGTAGGCGGGACCGCGGATGGCCTGACGGCGGCCCTTTTCCCTCAGTGTCGTGTGCCGGCGCTGCATGTTTCTGAAGGTGCTGCTTCCCAACCTGTGGGGTGATAAGGCAAAGATGCTAGTTACTCTCCCAGGATCCTGCAGATTCCCCAGGGGCAGAGCAAACAAAAATTGTTGAGATGAAAAAGAATATCGTGATTGGAATATTTTGAGAAGTTATGAAATCTTGCTAGAAATTACTGTCCTATCACTGAGATTAAGACAAATTTCATAACCCAAATTATTCTTATACTAATGGAAGAATATTGGTTAAGTTACACAGCAGTCTATCCGCCTTGGGTGGAGGAGTGTCCAAAAAGCTGGAATGTGGGTTTAGGCCAAGCTAATGGTGGACGTGGAGAGTGTGACGTCATGATGTGGCGGAAACAGGCCAAGGGCTGTATGTTTTATTTCCATTTGTGCAAAGTTGAGAATGTCACTTAACTTCTCTGTGCTTTAGTACAATGCTTTTCTGTGCTTTTACCTGTACAATGTGGATAACTTTTGTGGGCCATAGAGTCCGTAGGAGGATTAAATGAGGTAACGTGCATGTAGAAAGTACTCAGTCCACGTGAGTTTTATTGTCCCTTCCTGCCTGTTGATGTGCCTAGTTCTTCAGGGGTTCTGCCACAGAAATGGCCACCATGGATACTGCTGCCTTTGCTTCCCACACTATGAGCTCCCACACTATGACAAAACTGCAGCAATATGCAGGCATGGCCACACACCTCTGTTTCAGTGCTATACTATAGCGGGACTGTGCTTTCGTGCTCGTCCCCATGCAGACTGAGCACCTACTAAAGGGCAAGTATTGCACGGAGCAGGCCTAGACTCATTGCTGCTTACTGATGGCCGCTGAAGCAGCCTTCCTGAGGAAATTCAGCCACAGTTTCTTAGGATCAAACCTAGATTTTTATGTGGATAGAAAAACAGGTTAATTTATATGCTGGGTTCATTTCTTTCTTTTTTTTTAAATTTAATTTAATTTTTTTATACAGCAGGTTCTTATTAGTTATCAGTTTTATACATATTGGTGTGTATATGTCAATCCCAATCTCCCAGTTCATCCTATCACCACCATCCCCCCCCCGTAACACCCCACTTCCCCCTTTGGTGTCCATACGTTTGTTCTCTACATCTGTGTCTCTATTTCTGCCCTGCAAACCGGTTCATCTGTACCATTTTTCTAGATTCCACATATATACTGTATGTTTTGGAAGCACATTTCAGGAAACAGTAATGGAGTTGGCCATGACCACCATGCTTGTTCGCAACAGATCTTGCACTATTTGTCATTTATTTTTGATCTAAAAAAACAGTGAAACTTTTGACATGTCCACCAGAAACAACACATTTAAATAACGTGGAAAAAAATGTCCATGAACGTCTTTTTTCTGTTTAATCATCTTACACACTTAGTTTATCTAACTGGCAATTTCGTAAACATATACTTTACTGTCAAGATTCAGGTTGAAACATAATTATCTTTAAAAGATTGTGAATGAAAATGTCATAATTGGACTTGCAAGGTACGACGCCAGCCCTCCTCCTAGCCTTTCCTGCCTGTTTCTTTTTTTTTCTTTTTAACATCTTTATTGGAGTATAATTGCTTTACAATGGTGTGTTACTTTCTGCTTTATAACAAAGTGAATCAGTTATACATATACATATGTTCCCATATCTCTTCCCTCTTGCGTCTCCCTCCCTCCCACCCTCCCTATCCCACCCCTCTAGGTGGTCACAAAGCACCAAGCTGATCTCCCTGTGCCATGTGGCTGCTTCCCACTAGCTATCTGTTTTACGTTTGGTAGTGTATATATGTCCATGCCACTCTCTCACTTTGTCCCAGCTTACCCTTCCCCCTCCCCATATCCTCAAGTCCATTCACTAGTAGGTCTGTGTCTTTATTCCTGTCTTATCCCTAGGTTCTTAATGACCCTTTCTTTTTTTTTTCCCTTAGATTCCATATATATGTGTTAGCATACGGTATTTGTTTTTCTCTTTCTGACTTCACTCTGTATGACAGACTCTAGGTCCATCCACCTCACTACAAATAACTCAGTTTTATTTCTTTTTTTTTTTTTTCCTTCAATGTATCTTTTTTTTTAACATCTTTATTGGGGTATAATTGCTTTACAATGGTGTGTTACTTTCTGCTTTATAACAAAGTGAATCAGTTATACATATACATATGTTCCCATATCTCTTCCCTCTTGCGTCTCCCTCCCTCCCACCCTCCCTATCCCACCCCTCCAGGCTGTCACAAAGCACCGAGCCAATATCCCTGTGCCATGCGGCTGCTTCCCACTAGCTATCTACCTTACTACGTTTGTTAGTGTGTATATGTCCATGACTCTCTCTCGCCCTGTCACAGCTCACCCTTCCCCCTCCCAATATCCTCAAGTCCGTTCTCCAGTAGGTCTGCGTCTTTATTCCTGTCTTACCCCTAGGTTATTCATGACATTTTTTTCCCTTAAATGCCATATATATGTGTTAGCATACGGTAATTGTCTTTTTCTTTCTGACTTACTTCACTCTGTATGACAGACTCTAGGTCTATCCACCTCATTACAAATAGCTCAATTTCGTTTCTTTTTATGGCTGAGTAATATTCCATTGTATGTATGTGCCACATCTTCTTTATCCATTCATCTGTTGATGGACACTTAGGTTGCTTCCATCCCCTGGCTATTATAAATAGAGCTGCAATGAACATTTTGGTACATGACTCTTTCTGAATTATAGTTTTCTCAGTGTATATGCCCAGTAGTGGGATTGCTGGGTCGTATGGTAGTTCTATTTGTAGTTTTTTAAGGAACCTCCATACTGTTTTCCATAGTGGCTGTATCAATTTACATTCCCACCAGCAGTGCAAGAGTGTTCCCTTTTCTCCACACCCTCTCCAGCATTTACTGTTTCTAGAATTTTTTTTTTTTTTTTTTTTTTGCAGTACGTGGGCCTCTCACTGTGGTGGCCTCTCCCATTGCAGAGCACAGGCTCTGGACACGCAGGCTTAGCGGCCATGGCTCACGGGCCTAGCCACTCCGCCGCATGTGGGATTGTCCCAGACCGGGGCATGAACACATGTCGCCTGCATCGGCAGGTGGACTCTCAACCACTGCGCCACCAGGGAAGCCCTGTTTCTAAATTTTTTGGTGATGGCCATTCTGACAGGTGTGGGATGATATCTCATTGCAGTTTTTATTTGCATTTCTCTAATGATTAATGATGTTGAGCATTCTTTCATGTATTAGTTGACAATGTGTATATGTTCTTTGGAGAAATGTCTATTTAGGTCTTCTGCCCATTTTTGGAATGGGTTTGTTATTGAGCTGCATGAGCTGCTTGTAAATTTTGGAGATTAATCCTTTGTCAGTTGCATCATTTGCAAATATTTTCTCCCATTCTGAGGGTTGTCTTTTGGTCTTGTTTATGGTTTCCTTTGCTGGGCAAAAGCTTTTAAGTTTCATTAGGTCCCATTTGTTTATTTTTGTTTTTATTTCCATTTCTCTAGGAGGTGGGTCAAAAAGGATCTTGCTGTGATTTATGTCATAGAGTGTTCTGCCTATGTTTTCCTCTAAGAGATTGATAGTGTCTGGCCTTACATTTAGATCTTTAATCCATTTTGAGCTTATTTTTGTGTATGGTGTTAGGGAGCATTCTAATCTCATTCTTTTACATGTACCTGTCCAGTTTTCCCAGGACCACTTATTGAAGAGGCTGTCTTTTCTCCACTGTATATTCTTGCCTCCTTTATCAAAGATAAGGTGACCATATGTGCGTGGGTTTATCACTGGGCATTCTGTCCTCTTCCATTGATCTATATTTCTGTTTTTGTGCCAGCACCATACTGTCTTGATTACTGTAGCTTTGTAGTATAGTCTGAAGTCAGGGAGCCTGATACCTCCAGCTCCATTTTTTGTTCTCAAGATTGCTTTGGCTATTCCGGGTCTTTTGTGTTTCCATATAAATTGTGAAATTTTTTGTTCTAGTTCTGTGAAAAATGCCAGTGGTAGTTTGACAGGGATTGCATTGAATCTGTAGTTGCTTTGGGTAGTAGAGTCATTTTCACAATGTTGATTTTTCCAATCCAAGAACATGATATATCTCTCCATCTATTTGTATCATCTTTAATTTCTTTCATCAGTGTCTTATAATTTTCTGCATACAGGTCTTTTGTCTCCTTAGGTAGGTTTATTCCTAGATATTTTATTCTTTTTGTTGCAATGGTAAATGGGAGTGTTTCCTTAATTTCATTTTCAGATTTTTCAAATTAGTGTATAGGAATGCAAGAGATTTCTATACATTAATTTTGTATCTTGCTACTTTACCCAATTCATTGATTAGCTCTAGTAGTTTTCTGGTAGCATCTTTGGGATTCTGTATGTACAGTATTATGTCAGCTGCAAACAGTGACAGCTTTACTTCTTCTTTTCCGATTTTCATTCCTTTTATTTCTTTTTCTTCTCTGATTGCTGTGGCTAAAACTTCCAAAACTATGTTGAATAAGAATGGTGAGAGTGGGCAGCCTTCTCTTGTTCCTGATCGTAGTGGAAATGGTTTCAGTTTTTCACCATTGAGGACGATGTTGACTGTGGGTTTGTCATATATGGCCATTATTATGTTGAGGAAATTTCCCTCTATGCCTACTTTCTGGAGGGTTTTTATCATAAATAGGTGTTGAATTTTTTCAAAAGCGTTCTCTGCATCTATTGAGATGATCATATGGTTTTTCTCCTTCAATTTGTTAATATGGTTTAGCACATTGATAGATTTGCGTATATTGAAGAATCCTTGCTTTCCTGGAATAAACCCCACTTGATCATGGCGTGTGATCCTTTTAATGTGCTGTTGGATTCTGTCTGCTAGTATTTTGTTGAGGATTTTTGCATCTATGTTCATCATTGATATTGGCCAGTAGTTTTCTTTTTTTGTGACATCCTTGTCTGGTTTTGGTATCAGGGCAATGGTGGCCTCGTAGAATGAGTTTGGGAGTGTTCCTCCCTCTGCTATATTTTGGAAGAGTTTGAGAAGGATAGGTGTTAGCTCTTCTCTAAATGTTTGATAGAATTTGCCTGTGAAGGCATCTGGTCCTGGACTTTTGTTTGTTGGAAAATTTTTAATCACAGTTTCAATTTCAGTGCTTGTGATTGGTCTGTTCATATTTTCTATTTCTTCCTGATTCAGTCTCGGCAGGTTGTGCATTTCTAAGAATTTATCCATTTCTTCCAGGTTGTCCATTTTATTGGCATAGAGATGCTTGTAGTAATCTCTCATGATGTTTTGTATTTCTGCAGTGTCAGTTGTTACTTCTCCTTTTTCATTTCTAATTCTATTGATTTGAGTCTTCTTCCTTTTTTTCTTGATGAGTCTGGCTAATGGTTTATCAACTTTGTTTATCTTGTCAAAGAACCAGCTTTTAGTTTTATTGATCTTTGCTATTGTTTCCTTCATTTCTTTTTCATTTATTTCTGATCTGATCTTTTTTTGTTTTTTTTTGTGTGTGTTACGCGGGCCTCTCACCGTTGTGGCCTCTCCTGTTGCGGAGCACAGGCTCCGGACGCGCAGGCTCAGCAGCCATGGCTCACGGGCCCAGCTGCTCTGCAGCATGTGGAATCTTCCCGGACCGGGGCATGAACCAGTGCCCCTTGCATCGGCAGGCGGACTCTGAACCACTGCGCCACCAGGGAAGCCCTGATCTGATCTTTATGATTTCTTTCCTTCTGCTAACTTTGGGGTTTTTTTGTTCTTCTTTTTCTAATTGCTTTAGGTGCAAGGTTAGGTTGTTTATTTGAGATGTTTCCTGTTTCTTAAGGTAGGATTGTATTGCTATAAACTTCCCTCTTAGAACTGCTTTTGCTGCATCCCATAGGTTTTGGGTCATCCTGTCTCCATTGTCATTTGTTTCTAGGTATTTTCTGATTTCCTCTTTGATTTCTTCAGTGATCACTTCGTTATTAAGTAGTGTATTGTTTAGCCTCCATGTGTTTTTGTTTTTTTTGTTTTTTTTTGTTTTTTTTTGGCGGTACGCGGGCCTCTCACTGCTGTGTTCTCTCTTGTTGGGGAGCACAGGCTCCAGACGCACAGGCTCAGAGGCCATGGCTCACGGGCCCAGCCGCTCCACGGCATGCGGGATCTTACCAGACCGGGGCACGAACCCACGTCCTCTGCATTGGCATGCAGACTCTCAACCACTGCGCCACCAGGGAAGCCGTCTCCGTGTGTTTGTATTTTTTACAGATTGTTTCCTGTAATTGATATCTAGTCTCATAGAGTTGTGGTTAGAAAAGATACTTGATACAATTTCAATTTTCTTAAATTTACCAAGGCTTGATTTGTGACCCAAGATATGATCTATCCTGGAGAATGTTCCATGAGCACTTGAGAAAAATGTGTATTCTGTTGTTTTTGGATGGATGTCCTATAAATATCAATTAAGTCCATCTTGTTTAATGTATCATTTAATGCTTGTGTTTCCTTATTTATTTTTATTTTGGATCATCTCTCCATTGGTGAAAGTGGGGTGTTAAAGTCCCCTACTATGAATGTGTTACTGTCGATTTCCCCTTTTATGGCTGTTAGTATTTGCCTTATGTATTGAGGTGCTCCTATGTTGGGTGCATAAATATTTACAATTGTTATATCTTCTTCTTGGATCAATCCCTTGATCATTATGTAGTGTCCTTCTTTGTCTCTTGTAATAGTCTTTATTTTAAAGTCTATTTTGTCTGATATGGGAATTGCTGCTCCACTTTCCTTTTGATTTCCATTTGCATGAAATATCTTTTTCCATCCCCTCACTTTCAGTGTGTATGTGTCCCTAGGTCTGAAGTGGGTCTCTTGTAGACAGCATGTATATGGGTCTTGTTTTTTGTATCCATTCAGTCAGTCTGTGTCTTTTGGTGGGAGCATTTAATCCATTTATATTTAAGGTAATTATTGATATGTATGTTCCTATTCCCATTGTCTTAATTGTGTTGGGTTTGTTATTGTAGGTCTTCTCCTTCTCTTGTGTTTCTTGCCTAGAGAAGTTCCTTTAGCATTTGTTGTAAAGCTGGTTTGGTGGTGCTGAACTCTCTCAGCTTTTGCTTGTCTGTAAAGGTGTTTTCCATCCAATCTGAATGAGTTCCTTGCTGGGTAGAGTAATCTTGGTTGTAGATTTTCCTCCTTCATCACTTTAAATATGTCCTGCCACTCCCTTCTGGCTTGCAGAGTTCTGCTGAAAGATCAGCTGTTACTTTATGGGGATTCCCTTGTGTGTTATTTGTTGTTTTTCCCTTGCTGCTTTTAATATGTTTTTTTTGTATTTAATTTTTGACAGTTTGATTAATATGTGTCTTGGCGTGTTTCTCCTTGGATTTATCCTGTATGGGACTCTCTGTGCTTCCTGGACTTGATTAACTATTTCCTTTCCCATATTAGGGAAGTTTTCAACTATATTCTCTTCAAGTATTTTCTCAGTCCCTTTCTTTTTCTCTTCTTCTGGAACCCCCTATAATTCAAATGTTGGTGCATTTATTGTTGTCCCAGAGGTCTCTGAGACTGTCCTTAGTTCTTTTCATTCTTTTTTCTTTATTCTGCTCTGCAGTAATTATTTCCACTATTTTATCTTCCAGGTCACTTATCAGTTCTTCTGCGTCAGTTATTCTGCTACTGATCCCTTTTAGAGTATTTTTTATTTCCTTTATTGTGTTGTTCATCGTTGCTTGTTTCCTCTTTAGTTCTTCTAGGTCCTTGTTAAATGTTTCTTGCATTTTCTCTATGCTATTTCCAAGATTTTGGATCATCTTTACTATCATTATTCTGAATACTTTTTCAGGTAGACTCCCTATTTCCTCTTCATTTGTTAGGTCTGGTGGAGTTTTACCTTGGTTTTTCATCTGCTGTGTGTTCTTCTGTCTTCTCATTTTGCTTATCTTACCGTGTTCGGGGTCTACTTTTTGCAGGCTGCCGGTTCGTGGTTCCCGTAGTTTTTGGTGTCTGTCCCCAGTGGCTAAAGTTGGTTCAGTGGGTTGTGTAGGCTTCCTGGTGGAGGGGACTAGTGCCTGTGTTGTGGTGGATGAGGCTGGATCTTGTCTTTCTGGTGGGCAGGTCCACGTCTGGTGGTGTGTTTTGGGGAGTCTGTGGCCTTATTATGGTTTTAGGCAGCCTCTCTTCTAATGGGTGGGGCTGTGTTCCCGTCTTGCTATTTGTTTGGTATAGGGTGTCCAGCACTGTTGCTTGCTGGTCATTGAGTGAAGCTGGGTGTTGGTGTTGAGATGGAGATCTCTGGGAGATTTTTGCCATTTGATATTATGTGGAGTTGGGATGTCTCTTGTGGACCAGTGTCCTGAAGTTGGCTATCCCACCTCAGAGGCACAGCACTGACTCCTGACTGCAGCACCAAGTGCCTCTCATCCACACGGCTCAGAATAAAAGGGAGAAAAAGTGGAAAGAAAGAAAGAGGATAAAATAAAGTAAGATAAAATAAAATACAGTTATTAAAATAAAAAATACAAAATAATTATTAAGAAAAAAAATTTTTTTTAAGTAAAAAAAACAAACAAGAAGAAAAAAAAACTGGACGGACAGAACCCTAGGACAAATGGTGAAAGCAAAGCTATAGAGACAAAATCTCACACAGAAGCATACATATACACACTCACAAATAGAGGAAAAGGGGAAAAAATAATATATCGTTGTTCCCAAAGTCCACCTCCTCAATTCGGGATGATTCGTTGTCTATTCAGGTATTCCGCAGATGCAGGTACATCAAGTTGACTGTGGAGATTTAATCCGCTGCTCCTGGAGCTGCTGGGAGAGATTTCCCTTTCTCTTCTTTGTTCGCACAGCTCCGGGGGTTCAGCTTTGGATTTGGCCTCGGCTCTGTGTGTAGGTTGCCTGTGGGTGTCTGTTCTTTGCTCAGACAGGATGGGGTTAAAGAAGCAGCTGCTTCGGGGACTCTGGCTCACTCAGGCTGGGGGGGACGGACGGGCACGGATTGAGGGGGGAGCCTGTGGCGGCAGAGGTCAGCGTGATGTTGCACCAGCCTGAGGCACTCCGTGCGTTCTCCCGGGGAAGTTTTCCCTGGATCACAGGACCCTGGCAGTGGCGGGCTGCACAGGCTCCCGGGAGGGGAGGTGTGGATAGTGACCTGTGCTCGCACACAGGCTTCTTGGTGGCTCCAGCAGCAGCCATGGCGTCTCATGCCCGTCTCTGGGGTCCGCGCTGTTAGCCGCGGCTCACGCCCGTCTCTGGAGCTCCTTTAAGCGGTGCTCTTAATCCCTTCTCCTCGTGCACCAGGAAACAAAGAGGGAAGAAAAAGTCTCTTGCCTCTTCGGCAGGTCCAGGTCTTTTCCCGGACTCTCTCCCGGCTAGCCGTGGCGCACTAACCCCTTCAGGCTGTGTTCATGCCGCCAACCGCAGTCCTCTCCCTGGGATCTGACCTCTGACCTCCGAAGCCCGAGCCTCAGCTCCCAGCCCCTGCCCGCCCCGTCGAGGGAGCAGACAAGCCTCTCGGGCTGGTGAGTGCTGGTTGGCACCGGTCCTCTGTGCAGGATTCTCTCTGCTTTGCCCTGTGCACCCCTGTTGCTGTGCTCTCCTCTGTGGCTCCGAAGCTTCCCCACTCCACCACCCGCAGTCTCCACCCGCGAAGGGGCTTCCAAGTGTGTGGAAACCTTTCCTCCTTCACACCTCCCTCCCACTGGTGCAGGTCCCGTCCCTATTCTTTTGTCTCTGTTTATTCTTTTTTCTTTTGCCCTACCCAGGTACGTGGGGGAGTTTCTTGCCTTTTGGGAGGTCTGAGGTCTTCTGCCAGCGTTCAGTAGGTGTTCTGTAGGAGTTGTTCCACGTGTAGGTGTATTTCTGATGTATCTGTGGGGAGGAAGGTGATCTCCGTGTCTTACTCTTCTGCCATCTTCCCCCTCTTCCTGCCTGTTTCTTACATCAAAGGAGTTACATCTGTCCCACAAAATAAAAATTAAAGTAGCCTTGGCGTACCAGCAATTACACTTTCACTTTTCTCACCCAGCTAATTAAAACTAAGTAGCTAATACGGCTGTTGGTGCAAACTTATTCATAATAGCTGTGAACAAAAGGGCCAGTAGGTTTCATTCCTACTCAGCCCATCACAGAGCAGACGGACTAGCTACAAGGAGATGGGTTCTGCAACCTGTGGCCCCGGATCCCTTCTTCCCAGAGTCCCCACCTCACATGCTCTGACCCAGTCCACATGCACTGAGGGAAACATGGCTCCCCTGCCCGGTGGGCACCCTCTGTACTGAGAGGGAGCCTTCTGCCCGCAGCAGTGACCACGGCCCGAGCCGACCTGCTGCAGTGCCTGCACACTCAGTAGTGAGCACGGGGCAGGCGAGGGCACAACTGCGACCTGATGGCATCTTTCCTTCCTTCCCTCTGCTGCTCACTATGGTGCATCTTGACCATTGGCACTATTGCCATTGGCGGGAGGTAGGAAGAAACGTGCAGTACATCTTGCTCTTAGCAAAGCAAGGGATCACTCTAGATATGGCTATGGAGTCAGGTTTGCAAACGGCAAGGTAGTTAAAAAAAAAATCAATCCCACAAAGTGCATATTTATCTGAAGTCGAATCCCTTGCATATCCAGTGTAAATTTATTTTTTGACAGCATCCAATAAATCCCAGTAAAGTCGCTAAATTAAGATTCTTTAACATGGCAAGTGGTGTCAGAGCTCTTTAAGCAATGCTGATATGCCCTTGATTTTATGCCATGGTGGTCTGCAGCAAGCTGTATTTGCAAAGCAGCATTAGCAAACAGAAGCAGTTGCACCATACCTGAGTAACCTCTAAATTATCAGTAATTATATCTAATGAAATCTCCCTCAGAGTCCCTTTGTTACCTTCCAGTGACACTGTAAGGAACCTGCCCATCTCGCTAAGCAGATTTCTCAGCAGCCTCAGTCTCCTGCTCTGAGAGCTTCTCTTCGGACAGAACTGACATCCATGGCGACACCGAGTGGGTGATGCTCTGCTTGGCCAGGTTGTGGTGGTTGATGACGGTGTAAAATTTCTCCCGGACGTTGGAGTCTTGCTCCGCATGGTAGCTCTCCAAGCCTCCTGGGATGCACTGGGTGTTCTTGAGGGTGAAGCCATCGGGACAGGCACGGTCATAGTTGTACATCTTGTAGACGACCAGGAAGATGACACAGGTGAGAAAGACCAGGGCAAAGAAGACCAGCACAGACACCTTGAACCTCTTGGTAACACCCTCAGTGATGCTGACAGTGAACTTGGCTATCTCGGGAGGACGTGCTTTGCCTTTATTTCAGTCAGGTTCATTTTTAGTCTTAGTTTTCACAACCACCTTATCCAGGGGCGGGAAGTGCAGCTGATTGACATCAAGGGGCGTCATCAGGGGGGTGGTGTCGAAGCCATCCTCCAGCAGCGGCTGCTTGGTGCCCTTCTCCGTGAAATTGTTTCCCACCTTCACCATGGTTCCGGGAGACCCGAGGCTGCCACTCCACGCCTGGCTCCGGCAGGTCTGGGCTCCGACCGTGCTCTGAGCCTCCGTGTTGCCCGCTCCCGCTCACAGCAATCTCAGATGAAGATCTTGAGACAAGTGGGGCTGAGAGACAGGCTTTCAAGTTGAAAGGTCTAGAGTTGGAATCCTGGCTCCACCTTTTGCCAGCCTTGTGACTCTGGACAAGTTACTGAACCTTTTAGTTTGTCAGGCTTTTAAAATGGCAGACTGGAGATAATAATAGCTGTCGTGTAATTTGAGCTTGAGCTGGATATCCCATCTCTAGCTCACTTGGACTCCTTGAGCAGGTTCCCAGTTCAAGATGCTTTAACTGTAAAGTAGAGAGTCTGGACCAGGTCCCTAAGTCTCTACAAACTTGAACCTCTCAAACGTTTTTATTCTCCAGTTGGCCCTACCCACATTTTCTAGCCTCTTTTTCTAGTCTACCCACACTCATATTATTCAAATAATATTAAAATGGCATACATTTCAATAAGAAAGTATCTGTTCTAAAGAGTAAGCACTTGGGGATTGGTTTTGAACTATTTTCCATCTTCCCAGTTGTCTTTTTGTTATTGGTCATGTCTCCATGCATCGAGTACTTCACTGAAGTCATTTGTAAAAGATAAACAAAAGTAATCACAGAAGAAGGCTTTTAAAATATACCTAGTATTTTGAGATTAAAAAAAAAAAGTATTGTCATTCAGTCTTGTGATTTTTAAAAATTCGGGCTCTATTTAGTTTTCTGCTCATTTTACCTTCTGACGTGCTCAAACCCTTCTGGTGTTAGCTCCTTTTGGGGCCCCAATCTGGTAAAAAGCAGAGACTTGGAGGTCAGACTTTGTACTCTGATCCTGCTTAGGCCTGAGTCACACTTCTTGGGAGAAGCTGCTAAACTATTCAGTGGAGCAGCTTCTTCATCTGCAAAAAAGTAAAAGGAATAATGGTGGGCAACTCCTTCAAAAGGCAACTGTGGGGGCTTCCCTGGTGGCGTAGTGGTTGAGAGTCCGCCTGCCGATGCAGGGGACACGGGTCTTGCCCCAGTCCAGGAAGATCCCACATGCCGCAGAGTGGCTGGGCCCGTGAGCCATGGCTGCTCAGCCTGCGCGTCCGGAGCCTGTGCTCTGCAATGGGAGAGGCCACAACAGTGAGAGGCCCGCGTACCACAAAAAAAAAAAAGGCAACTGTGGGTGATAAATCCTGATAGAGTGCTCCTCTCTTCTTTAGGAAGAGCTTCTGAACTGCCATCCACTTTTCTAAATTGTACGTTGATAAAAAATTGCTAGGGAGGATTCCCAGAATTCAAGTTTATGAGCCCCTCCTGAGCCCATTTCTCTCAACAATGCCATCATTCCAGGGAGGGAGGGTGCTCGTTGATGCCAATGCAGACCGTAGATTGAGATTCCAAAAGAGATCTTTACAGGAGAGGGAAAGACTCACAAATTGGGCACAGTGTTTATTATTATAAGTTCTTTTAGAAGGAGAGGAGGTAACTGAGTTGAAAGCTAAGCAGTCACCTCTTTGTGTCCCCAAAGGGCCTTGTTTCAGAAGAGGATGTGAACTCAGTTTCAAGGTCTGTTATCTGGGGACACACACTCAGGTGGGAATTAAGCCCACAAAAGACTAAAACTCTTTGTCATGGAATTTCTCAGCCTGTCCTGTGATGATGCTTCTCCCTTCTCAGGAGCACCTCTCTGGACTTGCCGTCACAGCTCAACCTGAGAAAAGACTCAAGAGCACCTGAGCAGTGTTTCAGAGATGTAACAGTAACTGTCCTAGCAGGAGCCGGAGCTGGAGCTTCAGTCCACATCACTTTTCCACTGGAGGTCTGCTCAGGAGGGAGAATAGGTCAGGTGCCAAGGTCAAAAGTACACAACTACTACACAGCAGTGAGCCGTGGAGCGATTAATTCAAAGGAAATATAATAACTACTGAACCAAGTCAGAGCACAGAAAAATTTCTCAAGGAACACATAAGTACCCAATCTAAATTCAGAGTCCATATGGATGTCATAGACGCTGTAGCCTACAAACTTAAAGGACGTTAAAGCATCGTTTGTTAATTCCCTTCATTAACAAACATAAAAAACAAGGTGTTAACGTTCTCATTTTCAGGTGGAGAAACTGAGGTAGATGAAGCAAAATGACTAAACCTCAGGGCAGATAATTTCTGTGCAAGAGTTGCACATCATATAAATCTTGATGTTTCTGTAATAATCATGTTTTATCAAAGAAAAAAAAATGTGTGTGGCTAGTATTTGTCAGAAGTTAAAATGTCTTTATTACTTCCCATGCGTTTTCCTGAATGACCTTGAAAGCAGACACTCAGATATAGCAAGAAATAAACAAGCCTTTCTTTCCCATCCTTAAATACCTCAGCTTTGACTTACATTTGGATGCTCACAGAATTGTCAGTTCAGCTCCTTTCCTTACAGAATCTGGTGTTGATGAAACATTATGGGCCTTCAAATCATGTATGCATACAAGAGTATACTGGGACATTCCTACTCCATGGGATTACTCTTAACATAAGGGGTTTCACAGCAAACCCTGGAGCTACGTGAATTGATTCAGGTATTGATGGAGGCCTTTTAACCTCACTGGGAGTCTTATTAGCTCCGATTTCTATTCTAATGATACTTTCAAAACATTTGTTTTATTTTTTCAGCTCTGTTAAGGTGTAATTGACAAAATTATAAAATATTTAAAGTCCACATTGTGGTGATTTGATATATATTTATATGTTTTGGTTAGAACATTTAAGTCCTCTCTTAGCAGATTTCAATTATATAATACAGTGTTATCAACTATAGTTACGATGTTTTACATTGGATCTTCAGACCTTATTCATCTTATAGCTGAAAGTTTGTACCCTTTTACCAACCTCTCCCTATTTCCCCCATTTAAACATTTATATACCTATGAAAATATTTAGCCACTGTATCCTTGCCATTTAATCTTGACACAATAGATAATCAGGCTTTAGCCATACTTTTCATATGGGTTGGAAAGACTCCACAAAAGATGATATGTCAGAAACATAGTCATTTGGTCCACAATAGCTGGAGGACAAAGCTCACACTCATGAATCAGATGTGTTGCTCTGTTGGACTCTGGGGATCCTGTCAGTTTTACTGCCAATAATGAGCAAAATGATTCTCCCTAAAATGCAGTTAGCATTTAATTGCCCCTTCTTTAATTTTTTTCTTAAAAATGAACTTTGAATGCACATGCCTTTTTATTTGCATATATTATTGAGATAAGTGATCAAACTCATCAAACACCTCAATTAAGATACTGTGTATCTTTTCCATTTTCCATAAATGCATACATTGACATTTGATGTCATTGAGAAGGGTTTCAGTGGAAACAAAACCATATTTGAGAGGAGGACTGATTATTAAACTCCCTCTTGATCCCTTGGTTGCTATTTTTATCAAGCTGCTCTTACAGATGCATCAGCCAGTCTGAAGGAAGCCAGATGTCAGTGATCCATAAAAAGTATGAATTCTACACCCTAAGTCCCGCTGCAAAAGAGCATGACCACAGCGCCTTTTGGAGACAGGGACTGTGGTTAATTACTGATGAAGCAAAGGCCACACTTAATCACAATGTCTTTTTAGCGATATTTGTTGTAGTTTTTATAAAATTGCTACATGCACCGTAGGTCTTTGTAGAAATTATCCAAGCCTGAAACGAATTTAGTCTGTAACATTCCACAACTTAGAACCAGATAAAATCCAGGAGTCAGGTCAGCCATCCAGGAAAACCTAGTTCTGGTCTGTATATCCTCTTTCAAGTGTACATATTGTGAGTTTTAGTTCAGAGCAACAGTGATGAAATAGTCAAGTGATTTCGAGTTTTCTCCTAAACCTCAGTTCCCTTGCCAGTAGAAAGGAAGTGTTAAAATCCACCCTCCATGGGCCTCAAGACTACAGTCAAGATGAAATAATGTGTATCAAATGCCCTGGATACTGTAAAGCCTTATACAAATGTCCATGACAATAATGATGAACACCTTACATATCAGTACATTTAAGTAAATGATTATAAATTGGCTTACATTTTACTCTACACTGATATATAAAGCTTAGCTATTTTTCTAAATAATAGCTAGAGGTAACATATATTACACATTTGCCATGTGCCAGATACTGTGCTAACTGCTTTATATGAGTTGTTTTAAATTCACACAAATCGTATGATAAGCTTGGCTATTGTCCTTAATGACTAATCCTAATGATTAACACTTATTACACATTAACCACATTGCAGGTACCATGCTGAGTACTTTACATGCATTATCACTTTAAATCCTCATAAACTGTATGATATATTTGCTATTGTCATTCCCATTTAACAGGTGATAAAGTGAAGCTCAGGTAACTTAACTTTTGCCTATACAACTTGTGAGGCTGAATGATTTGTGAGTGGTAGACCTACTGTTAGGAGTCTAATCTGTCTGATTTCAAAGCCTGTGCTTTTAGCTGGTATGCCACTGCCATCCATCTTCCTCATGCATTTTTTCTAAATTTCCTTAGACTGTAAATTTTCCCTCTAGAGTGCAGGATCCTTGAGGGCAGGGGAATTACTTGTTTATATGGTATATGTACCTGGCACCCGATGCTTGGCATATGGTGCATGGTCAAATAACGTAATTCTTAAATACTTGACTTTGGGTTGGTTATTAAAGAAGGCCAATAAAACAGAGGTATTAATGTTTACTAGCGTCCTCTTTCTTACAAATACAGGAGCCATGTAATCCTATAAATACTGTTTCCTATTTGTAACTGACAACTTTTAAAATAAGGTATGAGTTGCAAAGGAAAAATTAATTTCCAATTAGCTGCACTATAAATAATGGCCCATAAGTTGCTAGGTGAGACTGCTCATATCAGAGGGTATATTAAGTCTTTTTGTTTGTTTGTTTGTTTGTTTTTGTATTAAGTCTTGTGGGTGACTTGGGCAGATGACTGAAGCAGGCGTTCCCACTGCTTCAGAATACTCCTAAATGTTTTTTAATGTATTTCTAAAGGCATCCAACTTATTTCTAAAGTATCATCTTCCTTATTTTGTCAAAGCTGAGGTGAGATAGTACGTATAAATTACAGTTTAGTAAGTGCTCTAGTAATAATTGAATAATATTAACTATTTTAGTTTAATACATTTATAATAACTGTGGATTCAAAGCATTCAAGTTCCCACCTAAGCTAGTGAAAATAATTTGCTTGTGCAACACATATATTTTGAGTAAAAAAGATATTCACTTATTTACTCCATGAATATACGTGAGTTCATATTCCTTGCCAGTCAGGTCCTACAGGAAAGAAGCAAAGTATCCTTCTGCTACTCATTACAATACATGATATTGAGACATACTTTCCAAACACTTCTGCTAATCTGGCATTTTTTTTTGCCATTGCATCTTGGATTGAAAAACATTATCCAGTGTTCCTGAATGTTAATAAATGATTTTATCATCCATTTATCTTTCACCAAATACCATCATTTAGAGAAGAGGTTATTCTCAGTATTTTCAAACTACCCTATGTATTAGCCGTGCAAGTATAACTAGTGCTTTGTGTGTGCTTCTTTTATTTCATTTTTCTTTTTAAATCCTCGGTGGTCTATTTGGAACTAGGGAGTTGTGAAACTGAATATCTATATCTCATTGTGTATAGCTCCAGGTAGAGCTGAAACAGTAAGTTCTAATAGTTACATATTTTTTTTCCTCCGAAGATTTGTCTTGGAATACAATAGATATGTGTAACCTTTTGATTGTTTATTGACCTCTGTGACAAGAGTCTGAAATAAACATCTAGTACCAAAAAAGTAAGAGAGGCTCTTAAATCATGAAATGCAATACTGAGAAAAGTAACATGCTGAACATTTATCTGGGGGTGGGGGGCAGTGTTGATTGCGTTTCCTAAGCAAGAGATCCTCTCATCCAGGCTACCACATGCATGTGTAATTAGCCTCAATGAGGCTTCACATAGTTTTGAATTTTTTCTGGGTTAATTACTGCCTAAAGGAGTTAGCTCAAGTGTTTTTAGAAATAATTGTTTTGAACTTACAATTGTGACATAGAACCTTAGTAAATTGTTAAATAATTGAACCAATGTCATTGTTTAAAAGATCTTAGAGAGTGAGTTTGAATCATATCCATAATGAATATTCTGGATTTAATGTGAATTCATTCATAAATCTGATGTGTGCCCAGTGCTTCAGAAATAGGACCCACCAGCAGGTGGCATTCTGAGGCAAAAATTCACTGAGTGCCACCAGACAGGGTCATTCATTATTGCCTCTTTCAAATCTACCCTAAATCCATTAAGCCTTTAAGTCGCAATTAATGGCAGTAGCATCCTGGTTATGTCTACCCAATTATACTTAAGTGAATTTACAACTTCAAAGTTAAAGAGGGAGGTTCTGTGTTCCAGAGTTTCAAAGCTTTTGCCAAAGCCCTGACAGATTACATCTCTTTTAAGAAAAGCATATTTGTTATGCTGAAATGGTTGTCTAAAGGACATGCTTTCAACAACGAAAAGGAACGAAAGGTAATAGTCTCCTTCCCACCTGTAGTTCTTTAGTGGTGGCAACTTATTAGGATATAGCTTTTTCCTCCTCATACCCCTGTATTTATATTAAGATAAATACAACCACAAAAAAATCAAAAAGCTCTCAGTAGTGAAGTAGGAGGAGAAGAGACAACATGCATACTCTCTTATAGGAATAAAACTACACTCTAGCACAAAACGGCTGGGCTACCAGCATGAGTTGCCTATTTCTAAAAGGCTTTGTAAACTTAGACTTTCAATGAAAAAGTAAACAAAAAAATTCTCTACCAACCCAACAAATAAGAGACTTTAGATCCAGATTTACATCTAAAAATCTAAGCAATGCACAAGAGGGAGAGGGCTAATAAAAGTTTAATTCCATATTTCAGCGAGAAAACAAGCTGTACTGGAAAAATCATTATGAAAGAATCATCATAGCTGCTTACATTGAGGGTGAAATACGCAGGCTTGTCCTTCTCTAGATGACCGGAATCCGGTGTTGAGTCGTGGGAATCTGGCTCCCCATGGGTGGTTTGCCGAATAGATGCCACTCTCCGTGGTGCTGAAGTATGAAGCTGGTCGAGTGAGTGGAGTTGAGAGGATGTGAAAGCGCACTCCAGTGTCCTTTGTGTTGTAATAGTAAAAACTCGCCTTCCGTGGCAGACCCGCTTTACTGTTCTTTTCCTAATCTGGGGGAGATTTCCCAGGGAACATGACGGAGAGGGATCCGTGTGTGAGACTGGCACGCGGTGTGGTGATGGGTTCTTATAGTCCCCACCCCCTCTCCAGTAGCTTTGAAAGGGAGGTAGCAACTCTGCCTTCCTACCACAGCTCCAAAGGATTTCTGCCGGCCCCCACTCAAGCCCCAGAACGGCACATAACACACACACACACACACACACACACACACACACACACGCACACACGCACGCATGCACACACACACACGCACACACGCACACACACACACACCTCAATTATATAAGGTAGCAGGTTCTGGCTCCCGAAGCAGAATATTCATCTGTTAAATGAAAAATGAGGAATGAACTGGTTTTCTACCTGTTGTATCTGTGTGTGTTTACAGAGGGAAGGAGTTGAGAAGAAAACTAAAACCAGAGGAACCTTAAGAATAACAGAAGTGATTTACTTTAATAAGCTTTAAGGTCACACCCCACTTCGTCTTATGTGAGTGATGCATTTTCTAAATGTAACCTTTTGTTTCTTGATCTTTTAGCCATTGTCTAGGGTCAGGAAGAGGTCAGTGATGTAGAGCAAGTCTGATACTAGTAAAAAGACTTTAAAAGGGTTAGCTTTCATTTGTAACTTTCCACTTTTTGAAAGGAAATTCCTAATGCAAAAACCCATTTCCCCACATTCCACCCTCTCACCAGTTGCTTTGTTAACAAATGATCTATGATTTTTAAACACCAAGGTATTTTGATGGCCTCAATGGAGAGAAACCTCCTTAATTGAAATATTACCTGTGTGAGAGAAACCAGGATTACTCCCAGGATCTATCTGGGTCACTGAACAATGAATCAGAAGGCTTATTGTTTGAAACCAACTCATGGTTAACAACTGACAGTCTGTATACTTAGGATTAAAGAGTTGGCTTCAATATATTTTGCACAATGTCATTCTAGGTTTATATGCAAATCAGATTACATTGGTTCATTAACATGCTACTAGCATTTTCTCTGCATATAACATGGTATGTGGGAAAAGACCCCGGAATTTTGATTCACTTATTAACTGTGTCACCTTGAGCATAATAACCTTACTGAATCTCAGTCTTCTTGTATGTAAATGGTGGGTGAAAATGGGTAACAATGCTTTTTTCCAAATGCATGCATTTAAGACATGCGTAATAAGTTTGACTGTTCTTCCTCCCCTCCTTGTTCAAGAGAAGTTAATTATCTAGTTAAAACTCTAAAAAGCTTGACAACAAACTAATTTGATTCCTATAAGCCTCTACACAAGCTCTCCAATGTTAATGATTGTGGTTTATTGGATAAAATACTATTTTAAAAAGAAATTTCCTTAACATGAAGACTTTTTCTTTAAAAATTTTGCAGTCTTGAGGGCAAGGGAATGTTATTTTTAATTAGAATCAGCAACAAATACATTTAACTCATTTTGAATAAAATGTTAATAAATTAAGAGCTATTTAGTATTACATTTTTTTGTAGAAAAAAAATGTGAAGCCAACAAAAGTGTCTTACACAATCCCAGAGTTAGAAGATTAGCTATGACACTGATAATACTCCTTTGATTGGGATCCTCTTCATCATGATCAGTGAAGCAATACAGAATAAGATACTCTTAATTATAAAATACTTTATGAAGACTACTAGGTTGTGGCTTTTAGTTGATAATGATGGAGATGAATTCTTATTATATTTGTTTTGAATACATAACCAAGATAAATTGTGACATGAACTATGTACTTGTTTCCACTTATGATGAGCTCATAAAAAACCCCGCATATTTTAAAAAATGTGCTAATGACAGTACAACAGTCATATATATGGAGGAAATGAGCTAATTATTTTATAGATATATAATTGAAGATAGGTCAGAATCAGCTCTTCAGAAATGATGGGATAAGATGATGTTTTATGAAGAATCTAACTTGCAGTGTACACATTATTAGAGAGCTTTATCACTTCTGGAGGATATTATACACAACATTTGGTTCAATGGGTAAATACTTGTAATCTGAAAAAACTTATGTACATATCAAAATATTTTCAATATGTAAAATGCAGAAGTAATTAGGTTCTTACTATCAACAGTGAAAGTTCAGAAGATGATAGATGTCTAAGGTTCCTGTGTAAGGTCTCGAGCTTTGTTTTTTCCTAGGCTCATAGCAGAGTACATAGCACTTCTTGTCAAACTTCTTGTGTTTTAATTCCAAATATTCCATTCCCCAACGTGTCCCTTAGTTTTATCACCTATAAAATGAAGGTAATAAGAGTCCCTCACTTGTAGAGTTACAATGAAGATAAAATGAGAGAACTCACATAAAATGCTTATAGCAATGCCTGGCACAAAGTCAGAGCTCAGCATGTGTCAGCTTCCATTCTTTTTTTAAAACAAAAAATTTTTTGAGTTATAATTAACATACAATATTAGAGTAGTTTCACCTGTACAACATAGTGATTCGATATTTTTATATAAATGCTCACCACAGTAAGTCTGGTGACCATTCATTGCCATACAAAGTTGATACACTGTTCTTGACTATTTTCCCTATGCTGTACATCCCTGTGACTTATTTTTTAATAACTCTTAGTTCTCTTCATCTATGTCACCCATTCCTCTATCCCATCCTCTCTGACAACCACCAGTTCTCTGCATCTATGAGTCTGTTTCTGTTTTGTTTATTTTGTTTTTCAGATTCCACATAAGTGAAATCATATGGTATTTCTCTTTCTCTTTCTGACTTATTTCACCTACGTAATACACTGTAGGTTTCTCCATGTTGTTGCAAATGGCAAGTTTTCATTCTTTTTTATGACTGAGTAATATTCAATTGTGTGTGTGTGCGTGTGTGTGTATATGCACACCACATCTTCTTTATCCATTCATTTATCGATGGACACTTAGATTACTTCCATATCTTAGATATTGTGTACAGTGCTGCAGTGAACATAGGGGTACATATATCTTTTCAAAGTAGTGTTTTTCTTTTCTTTGGATAAATACCCAGAAATGGACTCACTGCACCATATGGTAGTTTATTTTTAGGAAACTCTGTTTTTTATAGGAAACTCTGTACTGTTTTCCATAGTGGCTGCACCAGTTTACATTCTGACCAACAGTGTATGACATCCTCACTAAAACTTGCTGTTTCTTGTCTTTTTGATAATAGCCATTCTAGCAGGTATGAGGTGGTTTTGATTTGCATTTCTCTGGTGATAAGTGATGTTGAGCACCTTATCATGTGCCTGTTGTCTATTTGTATGTCTCCTTTGGAAAAATGTCTATTCAGGTTCTCTGCCCATTTTTTAATCAGGTTGTTTACTTTTATGATAGTTGAGTTTTATGAGTTCTTTATATATTTTGGAATTTAGCCCCTTAGCAGATATTTCAAATATATTTGAAATATTTGAAATATTTGAAATATATTTCAAAGATATTTTCAAATATCTTTCTCAGTTCAGTAGGTTGCCTTTTCATTTTGTTGGTGGTTTCTTTCGCTGTGTAAATGCTTTTTAGTTTGATGTACTTCTATTTGTTTATTTTTACTTTTGTTGCCCTTGTCTGAGGAGACATATCCAAAAAATATTGCTAGGACAGATGTCAAAGAGGTTACTGCCTATGTTTTGTTCTAGTAGTTTTATGGCTTCAGGTCTTATTTTTAAGCTTTTAATCCATTTTGAGTTCACTTTTGTATATGGTGTAAGAAAGTGGGCCAGTTTCATTCATTTGGAAGTTGCTGTCCAGTTTTCCACCACCATTTATTGAAGATACTGTCTTTTCCCCATTGTATATTCTTGACTCCATTGTTGTAGATTAATTGACCATATGAGCATGGGTTTATTTCTGGGGTCTTTATTCCATTGATCTTTGTTTTTGTGAGTACCATACTGTTTTGGTTACTGTAGCTTTGTAGTATAATTTCAAGTCTGGGGACATGATACTTCCACCCTTGTTCTTCTTTCTGAAGATTGCTTTGGCTATTTGGGGTCTCTTGTGGTTCCATACACATTTTAGGATTATTTGTTCTAGTTCTGTAAAAAATGCCATTGGTGTTTTGATAGAGGTTGTATTGTATCTGTAGATTGCTTTGGGTCATATGGGCATTTTAATGATATTGATTCTTCCAATCCATGAATATGGCATATTTTTCAATTTAATTGTGTCATCTTCAATTTCCTTCCTTAGTGTCTTATAGTTTTCAGAGTAAAGGTCTTTAACCTCCTTGGTTGAATTTATTCCTAGGTATTTTATTCTTTCTGATGCAGTTGTAAATGGGATTGTTTTCTTCATTTCTCTTTCTAATATTTCATTATTAGTATATAGAAATGCAACAGACTTCTGTGTATTAATTTTGTATCCTGCAACTTTACTGAATTCATTTATTAGTTCTAATAGTTTTTTGGTGGAGTCTTTGGAGTTTTCTATATACAGTATCACGTTATCTGCAAATGACAGTTTTACTTCTTCCTTTCCAATTTGGATGCCTATTTCTTTCTCTTTTTTTTTTTTTTTGCCTAACTGCTGTGGCTAGGACTTCCAATAATTTGTTGAATAAAAGCAGTGATAGTGGACATCCTTGTCTTGTTCCTGATCTTGGGGAAAAAACTTGCAGCTTTTCACCATTGAGTATGATGTTAGCTATGGGTTTGCCGTTTATTGCCTTTATTATGTTAAGGTATTTCCCTCTATACCCACATTGTTGAGAGTCTTTATCAAACAGAAATGTTGAATTTTGTCAAGTGCTTTTTCTGCATCTATTGAGATGCTCATATGATTTTTATCCTTTGTTAATGTGGTATGTTACACTGATTGATTTATGGGTGTTAAACCATCCTTGTAACCCTGGAATGAATTCCACTTGATCATGGTTTATGATTATTTTAATGTACTGTTGAGTTTGGTTTGCTAATACTTCTTTGACAATTTTTGCATTTATTTTCATCAGGGATATTGGCCTGTAATTTTCTTTTTTTATTGTGTCTTTGTCTGGTTTTGTTATCAGGGTAATGCTGGCCTTGGAGGTCTTCCTCCCTCTTCAGTTGTTTTTGGGAATAATTTGAGGGGAGGTATAAACTCCTCTATAAACGTTTGGTATATTCACCCGTGAAGCCATCTGGACCTGGATTTTTTGGGAGTTTTTGATTACTGATTTCATTTTGTTGATAGTAATTCATCTATTCAAATTTCTATTTCTTCATGATTCAGTCTTAGAAAATTATATATTTCTAGGAATTTATATATTTCTTCTAGTTTGTATAATTTGTTGGCATATAATTGTTCATAGTATTCTCTTGTGATTTTTTTTGTATTTTTGTGGTGTCAGTTGTAATTCCTCTTTCATTTCTGATATCATTTATTTAGGCTCTCTCTTAATTCTCGATAAGCCTGGCTAATGGTTTGTCAATTTTGTTTATCTTTTTAAAGAATCAACTTTTACTTTCATTGATCTTTGCTATTGGTTTTTAGTCTCTATGTCATTTATTTCTGCTCTGATCTTTATTATTTCTTTCTTTCTACTAGTTTTTATGTTTGCTTGTTCTTTTTCTAGTTTCTTTAAATGTACAGTTAGGTTGTTTATTTGAGTTTTTTCTTATTTCTTGAGGTAGACCTTTAGTACAGTGAACTTCCCTCCTAGAACTGCTTTTCCTGCATCCCATAGATTTTGGAAAGTTGTGTTTTCATTTTCATTTGTCTCAAGGTATTTTTTGATTTCCTCTTTGATTTCTTCCTTGATCCATTGATTGTTTAATAGCATGTTGTTTAGTCTCCACATGTCTGTGTTTTTTCCAGTTTTCTTCTTATATTTGATTTCTAGTTTCATACTGCTGTGGTCAGAAAATATGCTTCATGTGATCTCAGTCTTCTTAAATTTATCAAGACTCATTTTCTGGCTTAACATGTGAAAAATCCTGGTGGAACTTCCATGTGCAATTGAAAAAAATGTATACCCTGCTGCTTTAGGATGGAATGTTCTATATATATATCTGTTAAGTCCATCTGATCTAATGTGTCGTTTAAAGCGAATGTTTCCTTGTTGATTTTCTGTCTGAATGATCTGTTCAATGATGTAAGAGGGGTATTAAAGTTCCCTACAATTATTGTATTGCTTTCTCTTTCTCCCTGTACTTCTGTTAATATTTGCTTTATATTTTTAGATGTTTCTCCTCTGGGCTCATAAATGTTTACAAATGTTATATCCTCTTGTTGGATTGATCTCTTTATCATTATATAATGCCCTTCTTTGTCTTTTGTTACAGTCTTTGTTTTAGAGTCTGTTTTGTCTGATATGAGTATTGCTAGCTTTCTTTTCTTTTCCATTTTTATAGAGCGTCTTTTTCATTCCTTCACTTTTAGTCTGTGTTTTTAGAGCTGAGGTGTCTCTTGTAGGTAGCATATAGATGGGTCTTATTTTTTTTGTTCCTTCAGCTACTCTCTGTCTTTCAATTGGAGGAGTTAGTCCATTTACATTTATAGTTAATATTGACAGGTATCTACTTATTGCCATTTTGTTAACTGTTTTCTAGTTGTCTTTGTCATTCTTCTTTGTTCCTGTCTTCTTGGTTTCCTCCTTTGTTGTCTGATGGATTCCTTTAATGTTGTGTTTGGATGCCTTTCTCTTTATTTTTTTCTGTACCCATTATAGGTTTTTGGCTTGGTTCATATGTATAGACCTGTAAAGGTAGCTATCTATTTTAAGCTGGTAGTCACTTCTTTGAAGGCATTCTAAAAGCACTACATTTTTACTCCCTTCCCTTTGTTGTTGTTGTTTTTTTTTTTTTTGCGGTACGTGGGCCTCTCACTGTCGTGGCCTCTCCTGTTGCGGAGCACAGGCTCTGGACACGCAGGCTCAGCGGCCATGGCTCATGGGCCCAGCCGCTCCATGGCATGTGGGATCTTCCTGGACCAGGGCATGAACCTGTGTCCCCGGCATCAGCAGGCGGACTCTCAACCACTGCGCCACCAGGGAAGCCCCTTCCCTTTGTTTTTGATGTAATATTGTATACCTTTTTATTTTGTCAATCCTTTACTTATTGTAGTTAGAGTTGATTGTTCTATTTTTGCCTTTTTACCTTCAATCTAGCTGTTTAAGTGGTGGTCCACTGCCTTTACTATATATTTGCCTTTACCAGTGAGATTTTTTTCTTGTATATATTCTGATTTCTAGCTGTGGCCTTTTCCACTCCAAGAAGACCCTTTAACATTTCTTGTAATGCTGGTTTAGTGGTGATAAACTCCTTTAGTTTTTGCTTGTCTGGGAAACTCCTTATCTCTCCTTCAATTCTGAATGATAATCTTACTGGATAGAGTTTTTTAGGGGCTGGGGCCAGGGGCAGTTGCTGGGGAGTACTGCACCTAAGGCCACCTTGATGGGATGGATGGAGCTGGAGTGGGCACAGGCTGGGGGGAGTCAGGGGCACTCAAACAGTGGTGCTTACTGGTACCTCTGGCCCTGGAGAGGGTTTTAGAAGTTCCCTGCCTGTTGGCAGAAGCTCTGGGGTTAGTGAATGGATTACCTTCCAGGAAGTCTAGGTGCCTTTTAAACCCCTATTTTTTTTTTCCTGTGTTCCAGGGTGAGTGATTCTGCGCTCAGGCCCCTCAGTAATATTCCTCCCTACTGCAGGGTGTCTCCTTTAGGGATGGGGTTCCTTTGGATACCATGCCTCCACCTTTCCTACCCATTTCTATGTGGTTCTTCTGTGTGCAGTAGCTGTTCAGTCAGCCCTCAGTTCTTCTTCAGGAAGAATTGCTCTATATGTGGGTGTAGGTTTGGTGTGTCTGTGGGAGGAGGTGAACTCAGGGTCTTCCTACAGCTCCATCTTGGACCCCTCCTGTCAGCTTTCATTGTTGCTTAACAGCTCAGTCTATAACTGAGCAGTGAATGTACTATTGATCTGTGGTTGTCAGACTTTGTATGCTCCAGCCTGTTAAAAATATAAAAATACAAATGTCTGGTGCTCCTTCCCCAGAGAATTTGCATTTTTCCCCAAGATCCTCTGGTGATTCTGATGCAGGTGATTCATAAATCATACTTTGAGGAAACACTGCTCTTGTCTGTTGGAAGACTAAGCTGTTTCAGAAACCACAGCCATGAATATGAAAGTCTATTTCAAATGATTGAATTCTTTGAGACACACATTGTCTCTTTTTTCCCCCTTTCAGAATGTTCCTTAATAGTGCATGCTACTTTGGTTGTTGGACAGACCTGGCTATTTATCCTTGATAGGAACAGCAATATACTGTTATATAATATAAGCATACTTCTTATACTTTTGATTTAAGAAAGTGATGCAGATCAGTCTCATAGAAAAAAAATCCTGGTTGAAATTGCCAGAAGTCACTATGTTAAGCTCATATTCAAAAAGAACAGGGGATCTCTTTCTTGTTTTGGTTGATGGCAGTATCACTACAAAACTTCTGCAGAGTGAGCACAAGATGTAGTCAAAATCCTATGCTCTAGACTGTTCTCAAGCCATGAAAATTGTGTCTTTATTTGCAAGCAGGTGGGAAGTGACTAGAAATGGCACAATATCTCAAAGTGATGATGAGAATAATGCTGATCTAATCCTATTCATTTATGCATTTTATGGCAAATTACTGACCTTCCAGTTTGAGCTGTAACTTTTGGATTTCAATGGTTGTACCTTTACAGGATTTATATCAGCAATAATGGACCAGTAGCCTATGAAAGTTCTCTTTAAAAACCAAACAGAAGCTAGTATGAAATGATTATTAACACACAGGAATACTCTTTTAAGGAAGGACTTGCGTGGAGATAGCAGTCAGCTGATAGAGTCCAGCTGTCAGTTCCTTCAGGGTCTGCCTCAGCTGCAAAGAGCCATCTTATTTGAGGCCACATATTTTCTTCAGCAGCCTTTATCTGGTGACTGAGCGAGTTGGGAGTATACAGGCCATTTTAGGGACACTCTTCTGAGCAATACTTATTCCATAGCTCACTGGTATATTGGCCAAATTATCATAGTTTGATTTCTCCCTCTGCCCAGTCATTCTTCCTCTCTCTTCCTTTCATAAATGTTGATCTCTAATAAGTATCTTTTACCTCAAACGCTGTCTCAGTGCCCAGAGAATACAACCTGCACTAATTGGTGACAACTGTGGTTTAAGAAAGTAGGTGATAAAATGGATTTTGAAGCTGTATCACCACTATCCAGATGTCAGTGTGGACCCCATCGTGGGTCACATGTGAAGCACATACAACTCCTGGAACAAGGTAATGGTCCTAAACTTCACCTGTGCTGAATTGGGAGGTTGTACTGGTAGAAGAGAATACATTAACAGGTGTGATGTGTAATGTATTTGAAACTTACAGGAGAAACTTACAGGAGAAACTTACAGATATTGGATGGCTGTTAATAAATGCCACTGATGCCCAAGAAAAAGATAATGAGTGGATGAGGGTGTATAATAGGCAATTGAAATCCAGGTGTAAAAGCCAGAGGACCTCTTGGTTGCATACCAAAGAAGCTCTTATCGACTCTAGTGGGAGGGTAGAGAAAGTCAAGGTCTGAGCCTAGCATTAATACTTAGAGGACTAAGTTTCAGAGATGATTAAACGCCCAACGAAATTAGGTCTGTCATGCTGAGGTTAGCACCTTGGTTGGGAAAATCCAGGACTCTGATGGGATAAAGATGTCTGCATAGATTTCTCTGAAGATTGTGACTTCTCATACACCTCTGAACCCTCTGAGACTGCAGACGTGGCCCACTCATCCCTGTTAAGAGCAAGTACCCACCATCTCACACTGGAAGGCATATATAGGCCTCACCCCTGAGGGTACCATATGCCTGCCTCAGGACTCACACCACCTTCCCTATTGCCCACAAGGCCTATAACTAGGGTTAAGTTATACCCAGGATCTGAGTTGACATTAATTCTAGAGACCCATAATATAGCAGAGGATGTTCTGAGGTAGATAAAGCAGGAAAGGGATGATGCTCCAAAGGAGGTACAAGAACTAGCCAACATATACTGGAAGGGCTCAGGGGAGTACGTGTGGGACTGCATTCTGAGGGTGCTTGATCAAGAGGGCCTGAAATAAAAATTGGGTAGTAAAGAGTTTATTGACTCTTGAATTACAGGATTTAACATTCTGGCAAGGATCCCAGGAGATGTCATGAAGTTACTATTAGGCTGGTCCCTGGAAACATGAAAACAGCAATGGCTCACAATACACAAAGTTGAAATGACAGAATTTCCATGTCAGAGGTTGGAGGAAGGGAATAAAAAGCTTGTAGATGTGGGGATGCCGTAACTATTGTTTGGATAGAAAGCCCATGATATGATTATGTTCATGGGATCTAGAGGACACATCTTTTACTAAGGGCATAAGGAATGCATTTGTTAGAAAGGCACCAGTATCACTAAAATTTTCAGTGTGGTTCTTTTCTGTAGACCAAGGCTGGTAGTAGGGTAGTTGTTATAGAACTTGGCTCGCTGATAGCAGTGGGCTTAATAGAACCCTGAAACAATGGAGTCAGGTGTACTTAAACATCCCAAGCCAGGCTGTTGCAATATTGTAATGACCAGCAAGACTGGAGGGTCAGTCCAGAGTATAACCTATAGAGTTATAGAAATTGTTAATAGAAAACAGTACCTGTAAGGACAAAATAGATGGGTAGCTGACTAAGATACTATTCAGTTTGTGCCGGTAGAACAATCAAGAAGGGATAACTGGTAGGCTGAGTGTGTTACTTTAATAAAACGTCATGATCCTCAATGTATATTACTTAGTGAAAGGAGCCAGACTGAGAAGGCTACATACTATATGATTCTAGCAATATGATGTTCTTTAAAAGGCGAAGCTATATAGACAGTAAAAGGATCGGTGATTTGCAGGGGTTAGCAGGGAGGGAGGGATGAATAGCCAAAGCACAGACGATTTTTAGGGCAGTAAAACTATTCTTCATGATACTGTAATGGTGGATACTTGTCATTACAAAGTTGTCAAAATGCATAGAATATATGACACCAAGAGTGAACCCTAACGTAAGCCGTAGACTTTGGGTGATAATGATGTGCCAGTGTAGGTTCGTCAGTGGTAACAAATATACCACTCTGGTGGGGCATGGTGATGGTTGGGGAGGCAGTACATGTGTGGGGGGCAGGGCATATATGGGAACACGGTACTTTCTGCTCAGTTTTGCTGTGAACCTAAAACTGCTTTAGAAAATATAATTTTTTAAAAAACAAGGTCAAGGGCTTCCCTGGTGGCGCAGTGGTTGAGAGTCCGCCTGCCGATTCAGGGGACGCAGGTTCGTGCCCCGGTCCAGGAGGATCCCACGTGCCGTGGAGCGGCTGGGCCCGTGGGCCATGGCCGCTGAGCCTGTGCGTCCGGAGCCTGTGCTCTGCGACGGGAGAGGCCACAGCGGTGAGAGGCCCGCGTACCGCAAAAAAAAGAAAAAAAAAGAAAAAACAAGGTCAAGATTCCTTACCCAGTTTCTGGATCTGATCCAATTTTCAGGCCTGGAACCCACTGATTAAAGAGGTGGGAAAGAACACCTAGGATCTTTACATGGTAATGATTCCTCTAGTCCTTCCCGAAAGGGTCCTATGGTCATTTACCTGAACAGCTTTGCACTAGGGAAAAGAGAAATGGGAATGAATGCCCAGGCATTTTGAGATCTGCTGGATGCAGTGTCTGAGTTGACATTAACACCCAGGGACCCAAAGCCTCATCATGGCCCCCTTGTTAGAGAGGTAGTATATAATGACCAGGCGATAAATGGAGTACTGACCAACACTGAGCTTACAGGAGATCCACTGGGTCCATGAACCCACCTGATGGCATTTCCCTGGTCCCGGGATATTAAGTGAGTTTGGCATACTTGGCAGATGTAACCTCCACATTAGGCTGTAGTCATGTGGGGTAAGAACTATCACAGCAGGGAGAATCAAGTGGAAGGCTCTTGAAGCTATCCCCCATACCTCTTACACAGATAGTAAAGTAAAAAGCAATAGGGCATCCTGGAGAAGAAAAGTAGTGCGGATTAATAGCACTCCTTAGGATTTAAAAAACAGAGGTGTTAGCCCTCAAGGTACCTCCATTTAATTGATCAGTCTAGCACCTGAAGAAGCCCATGGTCCCAGGGTGACAACTGTAGGCTACTGCGAGTTCAAGCAAATAGTAGTCCCAATCACAGCCTCTGTACTAGATGTGGTATCTTTATTGGGGTAGATTAATAGGCCTCAGATATGTTGTCATTGTTTTGGAAAATACATTATTTTCTATCCCAAATCATGAAAGAGGATTAGATATTCACATTGAAGAGACAACAGTATATATTTATAGTTTTGCTTGAGGACTTATACTAACTTTACTGCTCTCTGTCATAACGTAGAACAAAGTAATCTGGACTCCCTAAGCATACTGCAGAACATCATATTGATTTATTGGATTGGAGATATTATGTTTACTGGGCCAGATGAGCCACAGGTGGTCAGTATGTTGGAGGTCCTGATAAGACACATGTATTCCAGAAGGTAGAAGATGAAAACTGTGAAGATTTATGGGTTTCCATGTATATAACATATTTAGGGGTCCCAGAATCAGGAGCATACTGCTACATTCCTTCTCAAGTAAAAACAAATTACTGTGTCTTGCGGTCTTCTATCCAAAAAGGAAGCACATTGATGGGTAGGCCACTTTGGATTCTGGAGGCAGCAAGTTCCACATCTGAGGATTCTGCTATAACGTATTTTTTTTTTAACATCTTTATTGGAGTATAATTGCTTTACAATGGTGTATTAGTTTCTGCTTTATAACAAAGTGAATCAGTTATACATATACATATGTTCCCATATCTCTTGCCTCTTGCGTCTGCCTCCCTCCCTCCCTCCCACTCTCCCTATCCCACCCCTCTAGGTGGTCACAAAGCACCGAGCTGATCTCCCTGTGCCATGCGGCTGCTTCCCACTAGCTATCTATTTTACGTTTGGTAGAGTATATATGTCCATGCCATTCTCTCACTTTGTCCCAGCTTACCTTTCCTCCTCCCCATATCCTCAAGTCCATTCTCTAGTAGGTCTGTGTCTTTATTCCTATCTTGCCCCTAGGTTCTTCATGACCTTTTTTTTTTTCTTAGATTCCATATATATGTGTTAGCGTACGGTATTTGTTTTTCTCTTTCTGACTTACTTCACTCTGTATGACAGACTCTGGGTCCATCCACCTCACTACAAATAACTCAATTTTGTTTCTTTTTATGGCTGAGTAATATTCCACTGTATATATGTGCCACATCTTCTTTATCCATTCATCTGTTGATGGACACTTAGGTTGCTTCGATCTCCTGGCTATTGTAAATAGAGCTGCAATGAACATTTTGATACTTGACTCTTTTTGAATTATAGTTTTCTCAGGGTATATGCCCAGTAGTGGGATTGCTGGATCATATGGTAGTTCTACTTTTAGTTTTTTAAGGAACCTCCATACTGTTCTCCATAATGGCTGTATCAATTTACATTCCCATCAACAGTGTTCCCTTTTCTCCACACCCTCTCCAACATTTATTGTTTCTAGATTTTTTGATGATGGCCATTCTGACCGGTGTGAGATGATATCTCATTGTAGTTTTGATTTGCATTTCTCTAATGATTAATGAAGTTGAGCATTCTTTCATGTGTTTGTTGGCAATCTGTATATCTTCTTTGGAGAAATGTCTATTTAGGTCTTCTGCCCATTTTTGGATTGGATTGTTTGTTTTTTTGATATTGAGCTGCATGAGCTGCTTGTAAATTTTGGAGATTAATCCTTTGTCAGTTGCTCCATTTGCAAATATTTTCTCCCATTCTGAGGGTTGTCTTTTGGTCTTGTTTATGGTTTCCTTTGCTGGGCAAAAGCTTTTAAGTTTCATTAGGTCCCATTTGTTTATTTTTGTTTTTATTTCCATTTCTCTAGGAGGTGGGTCAAAAAGGATCTTGCTGTGATTTATGTCATAGAGTGTTCTGCCTATGTTTTCCTCTAAGAGTTTGATAGTGTCTGGCCTTACATTTAGGTCTTTAATCCATTTGGAGTTTATTTTTGTGTATGGTGTTAGGGAGTGTTCTAATCTTATACTTTTACATGTACCTGTCCAGTTTTCCCAGGACCACTTATTGAAGAGGCTGTCTTTTCTCCACTGTATATTCTTGCCTCCTTTATCAAAGATAAGGTGACCATATGTGCGTGGGTTTATCACTGGGCTTTCTATCCTCTTCCATTATCTGTATTTCTGTTTTTGTGCCAATACAGTACTGTCTTGATTACTGTAGCTTTGTAGTATAGTCTGAAGTCAGGGAGCCTGATTCCTCCAGCTCCATTTTTCGTTCTCAAGATGGCTTTGGCTATTCAGGGTCTTTTGTGTTTCCATACAAATTGTGAAATTTTTTGTTCTAGTTCTGTGAAAAATGCCAGTGGTAGTTTGACAGGGATTGCATTGAATCTGTAGATTGCTTTGGGTAGTAGAGTCATTTTCACAATGTTGATTCTTTCAATCCAAGAACATGATATATCTCTCCATCTATTTGTATCATCTTTAATTTCTTTCATCAGTTTCTTATAATTTTCTTCATACTGGTCTTTTGTCTCCTTAGGTAGGTTTATTCCTAGATATTTTATTCTTTTTGTTGCAATGGTAAATGGGAGTGTTTTCTTAATTTCACTTTCAGATTTTTCATCATTAGTGTATAGGAATGCCAGAGATTTCTGTGCATTAATTTGGTATCCTGCTACTTTACCAAATTCATTGATTAGCTCTAGTAGTTTTCTGGTAGCATCTTTAGGATTCTCTATGTATAGTATCATGTCATCTGCAAACAGTGACAGCTTTACTTCTTCTTTTCCGATTTGCATTCCTTTTATTTCTTTTTCTTCTCTGATTGCTGTGGCTAAAACTTCCAAAACTGTGTTGAATAAGAGTGGTGAGTGTGGGCAACCTTGTCTTGTTCCTGATCTTAGCGGAAATGCTTTCAGTTTTTCACCATTGAGGACGATGTTGGCTGTGGGTTTGTCATATATGGCCTTTATTATGTTGAGGAAAATTCCCTCTATGCCTACTTTCTGCAGGGTTTTTTTAATCATAAATGGGTGTTGAATTTTGTCAAAAGCTTTCTCTGCATCTATTGAGATGATCATATGGTTTTTCTCCTTCAGTTTAATATGGTGTATTGCATTGATTGATTTGCGTATATTGAAGAATCCTTGCATTCCTGGAATAAACCCCACTTGATCATGGTGTGTGATCCTTTTAATGTGCTGTTGGATTCTGTTTGCTAGAATTTGGTTGAGGATTTTTGCATCTATGTTCATCATTGATATTGGCCAGTAGGTTTCTTTCTTTGTGACATCTTTTTCTGGTTTTGATATCAGGGTGATGGTGGCCTCGTAGAATAAGTTTGGGAGTGTTCCTCCCTCTGCTATATTTTGGAAGAGTTTGAGAAGGATAGGTGTTAGCTCTTCTCTAAATGTTTGATAGAATTCGCCTGTGAAGCCATCTGGTTCTGGACTTTTGTTTGTTGGAAGATTTTTAATCACAGTTTCAATTTCAGTGCTTTTGATTGGTCTGTTCATATTTTCTATTTTTTCCTGGTTCAGTTTCACAGGTTGTGCATTTCTAAGAATTTGTCCATTTCTTCCAGGTTGTCCATTTTATTGGCATAGAGTTGCTTGTAGGGTCATGTTGTGTATATGGTGGGATTGGAAGGGAGTCCTCCTTCCAGAAAACCAGACAATTAATTCCAACAAGTACTGCCTCCAATTCGATCACCTGAAAGCAGCACTCAATGAAGAGCGTCCAGAATTAGTCAATAGAAAACACATAATCTTCCATCAGGATTACGCAAGACTGCATGTTTCTTTGATGACCAGGCAAATACTGTTATAGCTTGGCTGGGAAGTTGTGATTCATCCACCGTATTCACCAGACATTGCACCTTCAGATTTCCATATATTTAGGTCTTTACCAAATTCTCCTAATGGAGAAAATTTCAATTCCCTGGAAGACTGTAAAAGGCACCTGGCATAGTTCTCTGCTCAAAAAGATAAAAAGTTTTGGGAAGATGGAATTATGAAGTTGCCTGAAAAATGTCAGAAGGTAATGGAACAAAAGGATGAATACATCATTCAATAAAGTTCTTGGTGAAAATGAAGAATGTGTCTTTCATTTTTACTTAAAAACCAAAGGCACTTTTTTGCTAACCCAGTATATCCCAGGGTCCATGAAACATTTCCAGCTTTGAGTGCATCCCAGAGCAGGAAAAGTCTACAGCAGGACCAGGTTGTAGTGCAAGTAGCCCCACTCTTGGGCCACACACTCTGGCAGACCAAATATGATTAGGGGTTATCATTGATGGGAAAATATGTCATATATAGTTTGTGTTAAGCCCCAGTGAGAGAATCATAATGTAAACCTTTCGGGTTCTGGAGCATGGCCTTGCCATTTGCAGCAGAAAATTTTATACCATTTGAAAAACAACTTCTGGCATGCGACTGGGTCCTGGCAGTGATGGGTTATTTGGATCCATTAGTTTGGATCATGGCCAAACTAATTGACTTTATGTCCAGAACTGTCCATCATGAACTGGGTCCTATCAGATCCACAGATCATAAGGTCAGATGGGCCCAGGAACAATTCATTGAAAAATGAAAGTGGTATATCTAGGACTGAGTAATATCAGGACCAGAAGACACATGCAAAATGCATGAGCGTGAGCAGTAGCTCAGATCCCCATGGCATCCCCCAGTGTGGCACAAGTGATCCTTCCTCAGCTTATACCAATGGCTATATGGAGAATTTAATATACCAGTTGAAAGAAGAGGAGAAGACCTGAATTCAGTATACAGATGAATTGGCTTCATATATGGGTACAAGTCAAAAATGGTAGCTACACCAGAATCTCATTCAAAGATGGCCTTGAAAGATAAGGGAAGTCCTCTCAGTGCACAGAGGATTGGTGGACCTGGTTACCCCTTTTGCGTGGAAAGAGAACTAACCTGAGATTAAATGTATGCATACTCATGGACAGTACGGAGTGGCTTGGCCAGCTGATCAGGGCCCTGGAAGGAGAAAGAATGCAAGATTGATGACAAGAAAGTCTGGGTTAGAGGGGTATGAATAGACGTATGAGAGTGAGTATGAGTTGTGAAGATCATTGTACCACATGTTGATGTCCACCAGATAGTATTTACCATGGCAGTGATACTAAACAACAAGTAAACAAAATGACCTGTCCAGCTGATAGCAGCCAGCCTCTGTCATCAGCCATCTCAGTGCTGACACAATGGACACATAAATGATGGTAACAAAGGATATGCAAGGCCTCAACAGCCTGGACTCCCATTTACCAAGGCTTGTCTAGCTATGGCTACTGCTTAATATCCAGTGTGCGAGCAACAGAGAATAATATTAAAATGACACCATTAACCAAGAAGACCAATGATCCTGTAGCTGGCAGGTAGACTATGTTGAACTCATTTTATTCTGAACGGATTCACTGTTTATTTTCACGTCTCACAGGAATGGACATGTATTTTGGGTATGAGTTTGCCTTTCCTGTCTGTATGGTCTCACCCAGCACTACTGTCCAAGGGCTTATAGAGGGTTTGATTCATTGGCATGGGATCCTGTGTAACATAGCCTCAGACCAAAGGACCCCCCTTTTTAGCAAACGAGGTTAATGAATGGGTCTGACCATGAGATTCACTGGCCATATCACATTCTACTCCACTCATAAACTGCTAGCCTGATAGATCATTGGAAGCTCAGAGGCAATGCTCTACAGGAGTGAGATGCCATCTTTTAGAATGCTTTGAATTAATGACCTTTATATGGCGTTGTATCCAGTAGGAGGAATACATGAACACAGGAATCAAGGGGTGGAAACAGTAGTGACCCCATTTACTATCACTCTCAGTGACCTACTGAGGGTCATTGTGTTTCTTTTCCCCACAATTCTGGGTTCTGCTGGGTTAGAGCTCCTGCTTCCCAAAGGGAGCACACTTTCTCAAGGGCACACAGAAAGAACCCCATTGAATTATAAGCTTTAGTTTTCACCTGGGCACTTTGACTTCCTTCTGTTTAGGGACCAAAAGCAAGAAGAGGAGTCCCGGTCTTGGTGGGGTAATTGACTGATCATTTGGAGGAGATAGGGCTGGTATTACACAAAGGAGGAAGGGAGGAGTATGGTTGGAACTGAACTGGTCCACTTGGGCCTATATTAGTACTCCCTTGCCTAGTGTGGCTGTAAGTGAGCTGGTACAGTGACCCCAGCCAAAGGGCATGGTAACCGTAGGTTCAGGTCTTTATGGCTGAAGGTCTGAAGCACATTAATAGGTAAGCAGAGGTGGTGGTTGATGGTTAATAGAATCTAAAAAGGATAGTGGAAGGAGAAAATAATGAGTATCTCTTGGGACTCTGAGACCCACTTCTACTTCAGGCACTGTAGTTATCACATTAATATCTCTCTTCTAAGCTTCTTTTAGGAGGAGGGGCACCCCAGACCCCTGGAGAAGCTTCTCTTCCATCGTGTGTGCAGTAGGGGATTGGAGTAGAAAAAGGTGGGGATGGCAGCTTCCCCAAGGAAGGACTTGCTGCCGGCTG
This sequence comes from Grampus griseus, assembly GCF_964374135.1. Classification (NCBI taxonomy): domain Eukaryota; kingdom Metazoa; phylum Chordata; class Mammalia; order Artiodactyla; family Delphinidae; genus Grampus; species Grampus griseus. The sequence continues at coordinate 113,005,337 of NC_139019.1, forward strand.
AGAGTGTCAGAATCAGCAGTCTCCACATTTCAGCTCCATCAGAGTCTCCCTCAGCTCTAGAGGCCCACCTTGCCTGAGCTCCCGTCCTTGTGGGGGGCGGAGGGGACCTATTTCTGGTGACTGACTGTGGGGGAGTATACCAGCCATTATGGGTTGGCACAGGACTGTACTCACTTCACCACTTCACAGAGCCCTGCTAGGCTGGCAAAGGTTTGATCAGGCCTGCATTTTCCGTCTGCCCAGTGCTACTTCCTCCTTCATCTCATCACAAGTATTTATTACAAAGAAACATCTTGGACCCCAAACGCTATCTCTGATCTGTTTCTAGAGAACCTGCAACAGATGATTTACAGGGATAAATAAATCACGAATCAAAATTAGACATAGTCGAAAAAGAATAGGACGTAATAAGGATAGGACATAAACTGCTTGATTTAAGCTAACATGCAGATATCTCTCTGAGTCCTATTCACAGGCTATAGACAGGCTCCAGGTCTTCTAGAAGCCAGAGTGAAATAAAAAGCCAAGTAGCCGGGGGAAACCATGCGATCAGATGAAGGGCAACAATTCCTCATCCTAAGGGTAGAATTTTTTTTTTTTTTTTCTTGAGAAAGGACACTGCGTAATGAAATGAACAACCTTAACAATTACTGTTGTGCTGCATGGTTAACTAGGTGGCGCATCCCCATTTGTTACATTTATCTTAAATGGAATTACAATCAATCACATTATCCTAAGCAGGTTTATGGTTTGTCACTCACGCTCCTCAGGCTCTGGATCAGTGGGCATGTATTAGTCATTGGGACCAATTATCCAAGGGTGTTTGATTAAGATGGTTTTATTGGAGATGGAGTGTGCAGAACCACGATGACTAATGGTGCCTCATGCACTATTATTTATTTCATCCTCCTATGCGCCAGAATGTTTTTGCTTGAGCTGACTTATTTACCCTTTTGATTCTCCTTCCCCCAAATGGTGATGCTATTCAGTGCAGAGGAGGACACAGGCAAGTAAGAGAAGGGAGGAAAGAAGAGGAGAAAAAGGAGAAGGAATAAGTGGAACATTGAGAGGCCCAGAGAATCCTACAGCTGGAGAATTCTTTCTTGAGTACCTGAATCACAAGTCAGCAAAGCGTTTGATTTTGAGCCCTTGATTTTCTATTGAACAGAGATACATTACCGGTTTCCTTACAAGAAAGTGATCTTATCTCATTGGACTAATTCTGAGAATAAATCATTCCTTCAAAAAATCAAAGTATTTCTTTTATGGCAACTAACAAACCTTCAAAACTGGGGTTATATTTGGATTTTGCTAGATTAGGTGTAGAAATAGTGTAATGGGTTTCTTGGGGTATAAAATAGATCATTAGATTTATTAAAGTTCATATTTCTAAAAACATTACATTAAAATGCAGCACCTAGAGAAATTTTAAATGATTAAAAAGAAGTTTTTGCCTCTGAGTATCTAAACTCCTGCATTCATTGTATATGGCTTATAATTTTTCTTTTTTAAAATCAGTTTTAATTCTTTTAAAATGAAAAGTAAATCTTTTTTATTCAGTTGTTTCCAGTTATTACTTTTTTATCTCATTTTCGGTTTCTTGGATGCTTCTGATTTCTGCAGAGCTAATTCTATTTTTTAAATCTTTCTAGTTCCATCCCCACACTCTTGATTTTCCCAATCCTTCTTTATCCAAAACATATACAGTTGTCCCTTGGTATCCATAGGGGATTTGTTCTAGAACTCCCAGGGTTACCAAAATCCACATATGCTCAAGTCCCTCATATGAAATGGTGTAGTATTTGCATATAATTTACGTAAATCTTCCCGTGTACTTTACATCATCTCCAGATTACTTATAATACCTAATACAATGTAAATGCTAGGTTAATAGTTGTAAGTACAATATAAATCCTTGTAAATAGTTACCTGCATGCAACAAATTCATGTTTTGCTTTTTGGATCTTTCTGGAATTTTTCTGTTGAGTATTTTCTATCCTTGGTTGGTTGAATCTGCGATTTTGGTACCCGAGGATATGGAGGGCCAATTATATATAATAAAAATCTCACTGATTCAGATTAATTTCAGGTGCAATGGTTTGAACTAAGAAGAAGATTGTATTACAGTCTGTCTTCAAACCCATGTATGCCTTTACATTTATTTACGTATTGCTGGAATGTTAATAAATTACATGATATCTTCTGGGAATTTATTTTAATGAAAAGATAAAGAATTCTTATATTTTTCACTGAGTATTATGCTGGCACTTTGCCCTCAGAGCAGTTCTTCCCCCTTTTCCATCACCGTTTTATTTTGCAAGGGATTTAATCTCTGCAGGATGCATTTCTCAGGCTCCCATTAGCTGGCTTCCATCTGGGTGTGGCCAATCAGAATCACTGGTGGGAGATTTGAGGGCAGGAGCTCAGGGACATTTCTATGCTTGTCTCTATGCTTAGGCAGCAAGTGCAGCTCTTGGAAGGCTTCAGGTCTTATTGGACTGACTGCTATGGTTTCTATATTTGCTTGGTGGCCCTAAACCCTGGATTTCAGGAACATTTTCTTTTTCCTTTGATGCTTTAACCCAGAGCTGATGATGGTTTCCTGTGGTTACCAATCTCTGAGCTGTTTCATTGCCCCCTGTTTGACTTCTCAGCTCATCCATGACTCATAAAACTAATTCTCAAATTCCTTCTGTTTTGGAAAATATGGACTTCTAAAATAAATGGTTTGGGGACAACTGAATAGTCATTTGGGAAAAAAAAATAGCCTATATCTCATACCCATTGCTGAACCAAATTCCAAATGGATCAGAGATCTAAATGTAAAATATGAATCCATATAATAATAGAAGAAAACAAGGGTGATTTATCTCTTGAACTGGGCATGAAGAAACTTTCAAACTATAATCCCAAATCTAGAAACAATAAAAGAAAAGATTGATAATATCCATTAATTAATAAATAATAAATAATAAAAAAATTTTTACATGGCAAAATACCACATGCAAAGTCAAAAGACTAATAAAAAATCAAAAGATTTATGGCCAAAGGGCTGATTTCTCTAATAATAAAGAATTCTTAAAAATCAATAAAAAAATCACAAAATATGATATAAAGTGGACAAAAACCCCAAACAGTTCACAAAAAATATAAAATGGCCCTTAAATACAAGAAAAGATATTCAACATTACTCATAATAAAATGCAAATTAGAACTTTATTGAGGGACCATTTCTCATCTATCAGAATGGTAAAACATGTCAAAATCTAGATAACACATTTGTCAAGGCTGTGGAAATTCAGTTACTTTCGTACATTTCTGGTGGGAATGCAAAATGACAACAACCCCCCTAGAGGGGATTTGATGATATTTAACAAAATTATATATGCATTTACCTTTTGAACCAGAAATCCCAGCTCTGGAAATTTGTCCTGAAGAAACACCTCCACAAATATGAAACAGCATATGTGTAAGGTTTGCATTCAGGAATGAGTTGTAATAGCAAAACATTCCAGTTAATCTAAATGACCATTCAAAGGAAAGTAATCGAATTAAATACAGTGCTCCAGACAATGGTATACGATGTGGCCAAAGAGGAAGAATGAGGAAGCTGTCTCTGAATCCACGATATAATGAAGTGCATATAATAGGCTACCTGTCATGTAGGAAAGAAGGGGAAATTCTTCATTCTTCCAAAATGAAACAGGGTATATCAACCAGATATCAATGAAAATATTTACTTACAGGGTATGTTGGGATGGTGTGGAGAGGGTATAGGGCTGAATGTGAGATTTCTCTTAGTAGACCATTTTTATGTGGTTTTAATTTTGAACATGTGAATATTGTAAATATTAAAAAATCTAACAAAACATGAAAAGGCGGACATTAAATTTGAATAAGTGAGAAATAACCTACTTTATGTCAAATTGATAACAATCACACAGAGAAAAGAATTAAGTAACCTGAACACAAGACTTTGACTGTATACCCTAAACAGAATGTATTGTAAAGTAAAAAAGAACTGTTGATACAAAGAACTATTGACATTTGCTTAGCAGCTTTGTTCTTGATGGTAGTATTTGGTGGTGTAATTCTGAAATTGTTTTGTGTGTATAATAGGATAAAGCAATTGAGTAAATGTATTGATGTTTTGGGGAAGCAGAGTTTTTACTTTCATAAGTGAGGACTAACATAGTGTTGGGTTTCAATAAGAGTTATCAATATGAGCTCATTATTTATATTATTGGGTTGGCCAAAAAGTTCATTCAGGTTTTTCAGTAACGTCTTACAAATGAATGAACTTTTTGGCCAACAAAATGTATTGTATTATAGTATAGTATATGTTTTGATAGATAACAGGGACACTTGTACACTTCCTAGTTCTGTTTGCTGAAAGGAATTTAAGCAAATCTGCTTCAGTAGCAATGAGTACAGCTGGCACCTAGATCTGGATTTCTAAATACCAGTCACCACTAAAGTGCTTCCTAGAGAAATGGGTATTTCCAGGCCCAGAGCAGGGAATTTACAAGGTAAAACTGAAAAATCTCATATCAAAAAGCAAGTAAGTGCACAAGGACTAATAGGTTCATTACAAAGAAAAGTGCAAAAGCTGGCTTGAGACAAGTTACACATCAAAAAGAATGATGATAATTGATTGTAACATGTTGAGTAAACTGAATTCATGAGTTCCTCATGTTGAGAAGAGAGAAAGAGAGAGATACAAAGAGAGACTGAGAGAGAAGAAAAGCTCTTTTTATAAAAGAATGCTAGCTAATAAATGTAGGTGGGATAACACTATTAGGAAATAAGTGTTTTCACTCCAATTTAATAAATTATTAGTTATCAGTTAATTATTAGTTATTCCAACTAGGATGATCAGTGAATGCTGAAACTATTGGGTTAGAGATTGTTGAGGGATAGGTTATTTATGTGGTCTAAAAGTACATCCCAGAGATTATTTGGGGTAAAAGGAAAAATATACTTTTATAATGGACATATCTGATGTTTCACACCTTAACCAAGTAATCAAACCTGGCATCTCTAAAAATGGAATAAGCTAACATTATGTGCCTCCTGAAGTAATGAACTGAGATGTATAAAACATCATCTACGTAGTATATTTGCTAAAAATATTTAATCTAAATCTTAGGTCAGTTTTGGTAAGTTGCATTTTTTGAGAGATTTGTCCATTTCATCTAAGTGGTCAAATTTATTGTCATAAAGTTATAATATTCTCACCCTTTTAACATCGGTAGATTTTTCAGTGATGTATAATACTTCTTATTAATAATATTGGTAGTTTGTGTTCTCTTTTTTTCTTGATCAGTCTTAGTAAATGTTTACCAATTTTTTTTCAAGTAATTTTTAACTATAATTTTCTCTCTTTCAGTTTTATCAGTTTCTATGCATATTTATTATTTCACCCTTTCTGGTTACTTTGGGTTTGACTTTACCTTTGGTTACTGACCTAAGACCTTTCTTATTTTCTAACATAACTATTCAAAGTTATAAATTTCCCTTTAAGCAGTGCTTAGCTGTATCCCACAAATTTTGAGATGTGTTTTCAATGTTATTCAGTTTATTTTCTATTTTATCTTAGAATTTTGTCTTTGACCTATGGATTGTTTAGGTGTATTGCTTAATTTTCAAATATTTGAGAAAATTTAAAATATCTTTTTGATATTAATTTCTAATTTAATACCAGTGTGGTCAGAGGACATCCTGGGTAAGATTTCAATCCTTTGACATTTTCGAGAGTTGTTTTATGGCCCCCACATATGACTTACCTTGGCAAATGTTCCATGTGTACTTGAAAAGAATGTGTATTCTGCAGCTGCTGAAAACTTAAATCTAAAATGAGGAAAATAATAGGCATATGTAGAATCTGGTTTATTCTACAGACTAACTGGCCTGGAGTCTTCAAAAGTTAATGGTGTAAAAAAACAGTTAATACACAAAAACATTCAGACTTGTCTAGATTTAAAAAGACTAAAGAGCCAAAACAGTAAAGTATATGAACTTTAAGTGGACCCTGGATCAGAAAGTAGAAAAACAATGGAAGTATAGAGTAGCATATGAACCTTGAGTGGATCCTGGATCAGAAAGTAAAAAAACAATGAAAGACATTTTGGGAACAGTTGAAGAAATTTAAATATGGACTGAATAACAGATGATATTATTGAATCTTTTTAGGTGTGATAATGCATTTCAGTTATACTTATAAGAGAATCTCCTTATTCTCTGGAGATGGATGCTGAAGTATTTAGGGGTGAAGTATTTAGGCATGATGTCTGCAACTTATTTTCAAATGGCGAAGAGAGAGAGAGAGAGGGAGGGAGAGAGACGCCAAGTATAATCATTGGTGAATCTAGGTAAAGAGAATGTGGTTATTCATTGTACCATTCTTTAGCTTCTCCTTGGGTTTGAAATATTTCAGAATGAAAAGTTGGGGGAAAAAACCTCCCTCTGTGTAAATAATCAGGGTAATTTTCATTATTCCTAGTTAGACCCTACTAATAAAAGCATCAGGTACATTGATTTAGTTCTCAGCACGACCAGTAGTATTGTTATCATCACTGTTTTGCTGTGCCATAGAGAAAAATAAGGTTAAAGAATGTTTCCAGCATTGCAAGAGTAGTAAGAGCAGTAAGAGGGGGCTCAGGGGCTCAGACTTGAGTCTCATGAACTCCAAAGCCTGAGCTCTAAACCTCTACCCCATCTTTCTCTTACTTTGACCTCCCAAGTGCTTGAATTCCTAATTTTTTGGTTGATACTGTTACCTTCCTTTGCATAATAAGTGTTTTCCCCATTAGATAGACTAAAGTTAAACTTCTGCCCATTCTGTATCGGGCTTATGACTGTCAGAGCAAAAATTAAAGAGGTAAGAGAGACTTTATTCAAGGTTACTGCAGTAAGAAAGAGAGACTAGAACCCAATGAGTTCTACTCTGCTGAAACAAAGGGCTGGAAAGATTTTAAGAGCTGGGATGGTGGGTGGGAGGGTCATAGGCCATCCATGTTTGCTAATTGACCTTACCCAAAGGAAAAGTAAACTTTCTGTATCTTCATGGCAGAAAGTAGTTCTACAACTTGGAACAGGGTGTCCATGGGAAGTTAGACTCCATCCTCCCACAGAAACTAGGAGATAAGGGAGCTGTCTCCCCTGATGTTTATATTTCAAAGGGATGGCTCCGAGGTCCTTGAGAAAGATAGTACAGGCTTGTAAAATTGGTTAAGAAGCTTTTTAAAAGATTTACATCTCAAAGAAGCAGAGAAAGGGTTTGCAATTATAAGTTTTCAAAAGTAAATGCTCTAGGAAAAGGGAAGCCTATCTGAAGTTTAGTTAAGTTGGAGGAATTATAAGGCCATTTTGGTCATGACAATGCAGATTTACAGGGGTCTGACTGAGAGCTGTGCAACTTGTGTTCTAACCCCAGCCCTCACTCAGATTCCCAACTTTCCCTTGGTCTGCTCATGACTCTACACAAATCCTTCTTCTCCTTTTGAAAATGAAGAAGTACTTCTCTTCCTCTGCTCATACATCTTTCTTCTTCCCACCTTAGTTCTGCCTGAGGATAATCCCTTTACAAGCCCATGATTCTCTTCTCTTACTTTCTTCCTGAACTTTTAATCCTCTTCTTTCCTCTTCCCCTTCATTCTTTCTGGGGGTAGGCCATCTCTTGGCTCCCTTCCATTTCTAAGTCTCTATGGGTCTCTGACTCTCTCTCTCAGGGTCCACTCAGGAAAAAGGAAGTAGGGCTATACCAATGCAATAAAGAGTCTAGCTCTTCTCAGATGTTCATAAAAGGCAGTGGTTGAAAAGATTTTCTCCAACTTATGCCACAGGAGTAGCAGAGTGAATTGGCGATGGGCAGGAGTTATGGAATTTGCAACATACTGTGTAGCTCTGAGTAAGCTTGATAATTTCTCTGAGCTTCATTGCATTTGTTTCCAAAATAGGACTGATATATATAATTTTAACCATAAGAGTTAACTAAGGTGATGGATATAAATCCACAGTGTCAAGTATTGATATTTACTAACTTATCACTGTTTCTTTGGAAAAACAAAATAAGTCTGCCTACAGAATGCTAATAACTGCGTTGAGAAGATCGAAGGTGACATTTTCTCAGGTGAACTATCTGATCACTCCCCTCTTGTGCTAGATCTGCCCTCAAAAGTAAGTGTGGTAGTTTTGTATTGTGTCAATTTAGCTAAAACTAAAGTTCCCAGAATTCCTTTCCCTGTATAATTCTAAATCATTTGGGCCGTGTGAGGCATTTCACAGGAGGTGTGGTGGGTGGAAGTGAAGCAGCAGCCATGTTCTTTATGCCTAGAAGGTCAGTGCAGGGCATGGTACTGGTATAGCCTGCTGCATCTTCTCACATGCTGTAGCTGATCTCCTGGTTCACCTCCAGCTCCTGCTGCCTTCATGCTTCGCTAACTCCTGGACCCAGACATGTGATTAGTTCTTTGATGAAGGGTGCCAGCTTCCCCTGCAGGATACCTCCATCATCAGAGTAGGAGCTTGGAGGCAGTGAGAGACTGCAGTGGGTACTAGTCCTTTCTGCTCATCCTCATAGGTTCCAACTTTTCCTTACTTCCCCCATTTCCCATCTGTCTTCTCTTTCTGATGGTCTTGTCTGCAGATTTAGGCTCTAGTACCAGAAGAAGGTAGAATAGTTTCACATAGACTCTTTAACCTGTTCCACCAATTGTGTAAAGTCAAATCTCTGATTCATCTTTTAATGTATCTGATCTGTCATAGTGGTTTTGCTTCTCTAATAGAACCTTGTCAGATATAACAGGTAATGAGTTTCATCAGAGCTGCATAGATAGGCTTGATATCTCTCAGTGACTAGGACAATTCAGTAAAAGATGACCATTTCCTGGGGTGTAAGAAATGAGGCTCTGTCCCTGGGCCTTTAAGATCTCCTTCCTTGTGTAGTATGTGGAAATATGTCTATTTTCAATTCTGACTCCTTTGAATCAGACTAATTCTAAGATGGTGTTTTCGCTCCATCAGTGATTACAAGCTATAATGATAGGCTTTCCTAATGTGGTGACAAAATATCACAAAACTTTGCAGATGTTACTTTGGTAATTTCTAATACAGACATTGAATGATTTATACAATCTGTGTGTCAGACTGCCAATTTTCACATTTTGAACATAACATGTAAAAATAGTATCTTTTACAAGATAAGATATGCAGTATAAAATATAATAAAAAAAATCATTCGTCCATATGTTTGGTAAAAGGTAGTCGAATCTGAATGCTCTCTTTAGCTGTTTTAAATAGGGAAATTGGAGAGAGAGTTTCCTTGGGAGCCATGAATTGCCAGAGAAACCAAGTGGGAGAAACTAGAAGCTATTACTTTGGTTGGCCTGTTCTACTGTAATGCTGGGTTTGAACTTTAATCAGTGGCTCAGATTTGAAAAAGGGTGCCTGTGCCAGGACAGAAAGCATAAGAGAAATTCACTTTGTGATGCTGAGAAGCAAATGTTCCTAAATTAATAATACCAGTGGTAATAGCTAAACAAAATTAAATAAAACCTAAAAACACCCCAAACATTAGCTATTTCTTTGTAGTCTTTATGCATAGTACTGTGTATTATCTTAATCCTCATACAGCCCTATGAGAAAGGCACTTTCCCTTCTAACTATGAGGAAATAGAAGCACAGAAAGACTGTTTCACTTGCCCGAGGTCACAGGCTGGTATAATGAGTTAGAATCCCCATTAGGGTCTGGTTGAGTCCATAGTCTGCATTGTTAGGTGACTTTTCTTTACTGTCATGGGAGAGGCCATTCACTGGCTCTCTTTCCAAGAGCTTGGCAAGCTGTGAAAAACCTGTGAGACCTGTACGTATGGACTTTGAAAAGGTGTCCTTTTGCTATTGGTTTTTAATGTTATTGCCTTGTAGTTAGAGAATTCACTGTTCTGTATCGATAGCTTGGTAGAAACTTCTTTTGTGGTCCAGAACGTGGTCAATTTTTGTGAATTATCCATATGTACTTGAAAATAATGCATCTACTTTATTTGTAGGATATGTCTGCTGGATCAATATGGTTTATTTTGCTGTTCAAACCTTTTATCACCTTATTTATTTATTTTTGCCTGCTTGATCTTTCAGTTTCCAAGAGAGATGAGGTAAAATATCCCATGATGATTCTTTGATCAATTTCTCATTGTGAGTCTACTTATTTTTCTTATAAAAAATAAGTGACTATGTGGTTCATTTATACGGGATCAGGATTGTCATATCTTCCTGATGAATTTTAAGTTTCATCATTAAGTAAGATCCTGTTTTATCCATAAAGATGCATTTTGCCTTAGTATAATTTGATATCAGTATTATTATATCATGTTTCTGTTAATAGTTTCTTGCTTTATCTTTCTTTACCAAACTTCTAAAAATATTATAAAAACAGGTCTGTGTGTGTGTATGTGTGTGTGTGTGTGTGTGTGTGTGTGTGTGTGTGTGTGTGTGTGTGGTGGGGTGCTTTGCTTGGTTTTGGGAATTAAGTTAATTCTGAAATTTATGCAGAGCAGCAAAAAGGCAACGATAGCTAAAACATCCCAAAGGAGGGGATTGGCCTAGCAGATAGCAAGATTTATTTTAAAGTTATAAAAAGTAATTTAGTGAGTTATTAGTATATGGATAGAAAAATAGGCCAATGAATCTGAATAGAAAATCCAGAAATAGACTTTGTTTTCAGACAGACTGGAATTGCAGATTAGTGGGGGAAAGGATAAGCTTTTCAATAAATGGTACTGGGCTCATTTACATATTGATTTCCTTCCTAAAATATGACAATAAGTGAAGATGAAAGTTCAAACCGTATAACTTTAGGAGACAATATTGGAGAATATATTATGACTTTGGGGTAGGAAATGACTTCTTAAAATGGTGGCAAAAATTCCAAACTAAAAAGGAAAGATTGTTACATTTGACTACAATAAATTAAAATTTTTTGTTCATCAAAACCTGCTATAAACAAAATTAGGATATTTGCCATACATGTACTTGAGAAAGAATTAATGTCTAGAATATATAAATAACTGCTCAAAAACTCAGTAGAAAAATGGACAAAAGATAAACTGATATATCACGGCAGAGGAACCTTAAGTGGCCAATAAGCATATGAAATGATCAGTCTTATTAGTAATCAAACAATTGCAAATTAATACCACAATAATACCATTTTATATCCATCAGTTAGTAAAAATTAAAACATCTGAAAACATCACATTTTGTAAACAACTTACAATACCTTATGACCCAGCAATTCCACTCCTAGGCATATGTATATATACCCTAAAAAATGCTTGTTTTTGTGCACCACGAGACTTGTATAGGCTTTTCATAGCAGCAATGTCTGTATTCATAAAGACCAGAAATAACCCACATGTCTATCAATTGAGAATGAACAAATAAATTTTGGTGTAATTATACAATGGAATACTAGGTAGCAGGGATTCTATATCCCTGTGACAGCTCTGTTCCATGGAATACTGTATCCCTATAATATAGGGCTGTGTCCCCCTCAGGAACCCAGGGTTCCTGAAGGGATCTTAACACCGCAACTCCCAGTCCCTAAAGCTTATGTATGGTCCTACACTCCCTTAATCCACCATGACAGTTCCTTCCCCTTACTGCTTTGCTTATTCATTTCGGAACCTTGGGGATTTCATTTTGTGTCTTTGACATTGATCTTTGTGAAAGAATTTTACATTTTGAATTTTAAATTTTGTGAAGAATGTTTTATCAAGCATTTCTATGATTTTATAGAAGAAGGAGGCTTTTCTGCATCAACAGTGTCACAAGAAGCCACTGCCACCCATCTGTATTGACTTTGCCTATTCTAGGATTCAGTGCTTTGCTATAAAGTCATGTTGCTTTGCCCAAGTTCGGCTGTTCAGTCTGCCAGCAGACAGGAATGTGTTCTTCATGAAATCCTTTTAGAGTTCTATTCTATTTATAAGTTTGTTCCTCTTACTCAAAAAGACATACAGAGTTTACAGTTTAGAAATATAATTATTTCCCCTCTCTTTTAAACATAGTTCTGTTACTTCCACACCAGCCTGTTTGGTGACTTACCATGATAAAGCCATTTTCAAAAGGCTTTTCTTATATCAGGTATCTTGGTGCATGTGAAGAATTATTTTCAGCTCTTCTAGAGGGCTGAATGTAGGGTTGTGAAAGGAGACCAGGAATGACAGCAGAGGTATTCTTAAATTACATCTGCAAAACCAAGATTTTAGAATGCTGTCATAAGCTTGAACATTTGCCCTCCCCTCCCCTCCCCTATATACTCCTCTTTCACCTCCTTCTCCTCTCTTTTTGCATTAAGATTTTTTATTGCACTCTAACATCTAAAACTCTTAGAAAAGTATAGACCACAGAACACATCCACCTGAGAATTATGTAAATTTAGTCATTGTGGGGAAGCATTTTTGAGATATCTTTGATACAATATATTTGTTTCCATTTGAAATTCCATTCCAAATTTGGTGTGTCAAATGCTGAAACTCCCTCATTTCCTTATACCCAGTCTCTATTTTTTTCTCCATTCTTTCCTTTTCATAAAACACAAGAATCTGCCTGGAGTATCTCCCATTAATAGAAAGCCTTATGATACTTGAATGACCCCAGAAAAAGAGGTTTGAGACACTTTCTCCACAAAGTCTATTTGCCAGATACCATCCCTGATTCTAGCCTTTGATCCAGGACAGATAAAAAAGAAAAATTTTCAGATTAGCTATTGGTATATTAAAAGTTGCCTTATCTTTAAGACCTTTTGGGTCATGCAAGCTACTACTTCATTTTAAACTCCAGATTAGATGTTCCTCATCTGATATTACAAATCCAAAAAAATAAATGAGCTGCAAGCACAAGAAATATAAATAAAATTATAGCACAGCACGTAATCAGTTTTCTCAGAATCATTAATAAAAAGTTAAAAGCAGTCAGAGGAAAATGAGACCTTGTGTACAGAGAAATAAAGACACCAGAAAATTTCTCATCAGGAACGATGAAAGTGAGAAAAAAGTGGAAAAGCATCTTTAAAGAACTGAAAGAAAAATACTGTCAACCTAGAATTCTATACCCAGTAAAAGTATCTTTCAAAAATGAAGGCAAAATAGGGACTTCCCTGGCAGTCCAGTGGTTAAGACACCATGCTTCCATTCTCTGATCATAATAGAATTAAATTATAAATCAGTAACAGAAAGATCTGTGGAAAATCCCCAAATGTTTGAAAACTGAATAACATACTTCTGAATGACACATGGATCAAGGAAGAAATTAAAAGAGAAATTTGAAAATATTTTGAAATGAATTAAAGTGAAAAAAAACGCTATATGAGAATTTGTGGGATGCTGCTAACCAGTATTTTACTTAGTGCTATTTATAGCACTAAACATCTATATTAGGGAAAAAACACAAATCAGTGATCTCACAAATCAATGATATCCACCTTAAAAACAAAAGCAGAAAAAGAAGAGCAAGTTAAACTAAAGTAAGGAGAAGAAAAGAAATAATGAAGTTTAAAGCAGAAATCAGTGAAAGAAAACAAAAAAAAGAGAAAAATCAAAATGAAATATAATACTACATGTATTTGAGAATATCAATAAAATTAAGCCTGTAGCCAGACTAATCAGAGGAAAAGAAGACATGTGTTAACCAGCATCAAGAATGAGAGAAATGACATCACTGTAGATTCTACAGCTATTAAAAAGATAATATGGGGGCTTCCCTGGTGGCGCAGTGGTTAAGAATCCTTCTGCCAATGCAGGGGACACAGGTTCAAGCCCTGGTCCAGGAAGATCCTGCATCCTGCAGAGCAGCTAAGCCCGTGCACCACAACTACTGAGCCTGTGCTCTAGAGCCCACATGCCAAAACTACTGAAGCCTGTGTGCCACAACTACTGAAGCCTGTGCAGCTAGAGCCTGTGCTCTGCAACAAGAGAAGCTACCGCGATGAGAAGCGCACGCCCCGCAATGAAGAGTAGGCCCCGCTCGCCGCAACCAGAGAAAGCTGCACACAGCAACGAAGACCCAGTGCAGCCAAAAATAAATAAAATAAAAATTTTAAAAAGGATAATATGGAATTGTTATTAACAGTTTTATGCCCATAAATCTGACAACATAGTTGAAATGGACAAATTTCTTGAAAGACTCAAAATACCAACATTCACTTAATAAGAAGCAAATAAACTTGAATAACCCTACTTAAGATACTGAATTTTTACTTAAAAACTTACCCATAAAGAAAAATTAGCTCTCAGATGGCTTTCTGGTGAATTCTACTAAACATTCAAGGAAAAAGTTGTACTAATATTATATGAACTCTTTCAGAAAATTGATGAGGAAGAAACACTTCCCAACTAGTTCTTTGAGGCTACCCTTAACTTGTTAGCAAAACCAATTATCTTGTTAGAGAAAGTCATTACAAGAAAAGAAAACTACAGACCAATATCCCTTATATGAGCATTTTAAACAAAATTTTAGCAAATTGTATTCAACAATATATAAAAAGAGACCAAGTTGGCTTTATCCTAGGACTTCAAAGTTGGTTCAATGTTTAAAAATCAATGTAATTCATCATATTAATATCTTAAAACTGAAAAGCCATATGATCAACTCAGTATATGAGAAAAAGCATTTGACAGAATCCCAAATCTATTCCTGATAAAAACTTTCATCAGAGTAGAAATGGACTACAACTTCCTCAACTGAAAAGATGTATACAAAAATACCTACAAGAGACAAATACTTAATGATGAAAGGCTGAAAGCTTTCCCCTTAACAACAGAAACAAGACAAGGATGTTTGCTCTTATCGTGTCTTCTCAGCATTGTACAAGATGTTCTAGCCAGTGCAAACAGGCAAGAAAAAATAAAAAGGCATCCATATTGAAAAGTAAAGCTGTCTTTATTCACAGATAACATTTTTGTCTTTGTAGAAAATGCAGTGGAATATACAAAAAGCTTCTAGAACTAACAAGTAAGCTTAGCAAGGTTGCAAATACAAAATCAATATGCAAAAGTCAATTATTTTTCTATTTTAGAAGAAACCAATTGGAAATTGAAGTAAAAAATTTTGTTTGCAATAGCATCAAAAAATGGAAAATACTTAGGGAGAAGTCTGACAAAAGAGGTGAAAAATCAGTACATCAGGAAAAACTAAAGTAGTCTTAAGAATGTTGAGAGGTATACTGTATTTATGGGTTAGGCAACTAAATATAATACCATTGTTAATATAATACCATTGGTCATCAGCTGTTGTTAAATGACTATTCTGCCAAATTATTTCATAGACTTAATCCCCAATAAAAATCCTACCAGGCTTTTTTTTTTTTTAAATGGTAGATGTTGACAAACTGATTCTAAAATGTTAATGGAATTTCAAAGGACCTAAAATAGGCAAAACAATTTTGAAAACAAGAACAAAATTGGTGAACTAAGACTTATTATAAAGTCACTGTAGTTAATATAGTATGGTATCACTGCAAAGACAGACAAAGAGAAAAATGGAACAGAGTAGAGAATCCAAAAATAGACTCACATATATATGAGGAACTGATTTTTAATAAAAGTGCAAAGGCAATTCAGTGGAGAAACAGTAGTCTTTTCAACAAATGGTGCTGGAACAATTGGGCATCCATATGCAAAATAAAACTAAACAACAAAAAAAGAACTTTGATCCTGCCTCACACCATATGAAAAATTAATTCAAAATAGATCATAGACCTAAATGTAAAACCTAAATCTATAAAAGTTCTAGGAGAAAATATGGAAGAAAACCTTTGTAACCTTGAAATAAGCAAAGATGTCTTAGATATGACACCAAAAAGATGATCCATAATAGAAAAAAAATTGAGAAATTGTACTTTATCAAAATTAAAACTTCTGCTCTTTGAATAACACAGTAGGAGACTGAAAGCACAAGCTAGAGTCTAAGAAACTGTTTACAAAACCGATATCAGATAAAAGTCTTGTGTCCAGAATAGGTGAAGAACTCTGAAAATGCAAAAATAAGAAAACAACCCAATAAAAACATGGGCAGAAGATTTAATCATACACCTCAATGAAGAAGATGCATGGATGGCAAATAAGCACTTGAAAACCTGAACAACATAACTAGTCGTTAGGGAAATGTAAGTGAGGATCACAATAAAGTACTTCTACACACTGATTATAATGGCTAATATTAGATTGACCATATCAAACGTTGGTGAGGATTTGGAGGAACTGGAATTCTCATACACTGCTTGTTGGAATGTAAAATGGTAAAAGCATGTTGGAAAACAGTTTTTTAGTTTCTTCAAAAGTTAAACATTACCTATAACGTATGACCCAACCATTCTGCTCTTAGGAGTGGAATATACCTGAGAGGAATGAAAGCATATGTCCATACGAAGACCTGTGTACAAATGTTCCACACAACTTTATTTGGAAGAGTCTAAAAATGAAAACAACCCACATGTCTGTCAACAAGCAAAAGGATAAACATACTATGCTATATCCGTCCAATGGAATAGTACTCAGTAATAAAAATAATGAACTACAGATTCACACTATTATGACTCTCAAAATAGTTATGCTGAGTGAAAAAAGTCACACAAAAATAAAGTACATACTGTATGATTGCATTTATCTAAAATTCTAGGAAATTCAACCTAATGTAGAATGATAGAAATAAAACCAATGGTTGGTTGCCTGAATTCATAGGAGGGGGTAAAATGGGGAGGGGGAAGAGAGAGGGATTACAGAGATGTATAAGGCAACATTTGAGGGTGAATATGTGTTCATTACCTTGATTGTGGTGATGGTTTTGCAGATGTATAGATATGTCAAAAATTATGAAATTCCCTGAACCAAGATGGTGGAGTAGAAGGACATGCTCTCACTCCCTCTTGTGAGAACACCAGAATCACAACTAGCTGCTGGACAGTAATTGACAGGAAGACACTGGAACTCACCTAAAAAGATACCCCACATCCAAAGACAAAGGAGATACCACAGTGAGATTGTAGGAGGGGCACAATCACAGCAAAATCAAATCCCATAACTGTTGGGTGGGTGACTCACAGACTGGAGAACACTTATATCACAGAAGTCCACCCACTGGAGTGAAGGTTCTGAGCCCCACGTCAGGCTTCCCAACCTGGGAGTCCGGCAATGGAAGGAGGAATTCCTAGAGAATCAGACTTTGAAGGCTAGTGGGATTTGATTGCGGGACTTTGACAGGACTGGGGGAAACAGAGACTCCACTCTTGGAGGGCACACACAAAGTAGTGTGTGCATCAGGACCCAGGGGAAGGAGCAGTGACCCCATATGAGACTGAACCAGACCTACCTGCTAGTGTTGGACGGTCTCCTGCAGAGGCAGGGAGTAGCTGTGGCTCATCGTGGGGACAAGGACACTGGCAGCAAAAGTTCTGGAAAGTACTCCTTGGTGTGAGCCCTTCCAGAGTCTGCCATTAGCCCCACCAAAGAGCCCAGGTAGGCTCCAGTGTTGGGTTGCCTCAGGCCAAACAACCGAAAGGGAGGGAACCCAGCCCCACCCATCAGCAGTCAAGTGGATTAAAGTTTTACTGAGCTCTGCCCACCAGAGCAACAGCCAGCTGTACCCACCACCAGTCCCTCCCATCAGGAAACCTGCACAAGCCTCTCAGATAGCCTCATCCACCAGAGGACAGACAGCGGAAACAAGAAAAACTACAGTCCTGCAGCCTGTGGAACAAAAACCACATTCACAGAAGGCTAGACAAGATGAAAAGGCAGAGGGCTATGTACCAGATGAAGGAACAAGATAAAACCCCAAAAAACAACTAAATGAAGTGGAGATAGGCAACCTTCCAGAAAAAGAATTCAGAATAATGATAGTGAAGATGATCCAGGACCTCCCAGAAAAAGAATTCAGAATAATGATAGTGAAGATGATCTAGGACCTCGGAAAACCAGTGGAGGCAAAGATCGAGAAGATGCAAGAAATGTTTAACAAAGACCTAGAAGAATTAGAGAACAAACAAACAGAGATGAACAATACAATAACTGAAATGAAAACTACACTAGAAGGAATCAATAGCAGAATAACTGAGGCAGAAGAACGGATAAATGACCTGGAAGACAGAATGGTGGAATTCACTGCTGCACAACAGAATAAAGAAAAAAGAATGAAACGAAATAAAGACAGCCTAAGAGACCCCTGGGACAACATTAAACGCAACAACATTCGCATTATAGGGGTCCCAGAAGGAGAAGAGAGAGAGAAAGGACCCGAGAAAATATTTGAAGAGATTATAGTCGAAAACTTCCCTAACATTGGAAAGGAAATAGCCACCCGTGTACAGGAAGCTCAGTGAGTCCCGTACAGTATTAACCCAAGGAGAAACATGCTGAGACACATAGTAATCAAATTGGCAAAAATTAAAGAGAAAGAAAAATTATTGAAAGCAGCAAGGGAAAAACAAGAAATAACATACAAGGGAACTCCCATAAGGTTAACAGCTGATTTCTCAGCAGAAACTCTACAAGCCAGAAGGGAGTGGCATGATATACTTAAAGTGATGAACAGGAAGAACCTACAATCAAGATTCCTCTACCCGGCAAGGATCTCATTCAGATTCGATGGAGAAATCAAAAGCTTTACAGACAAGCACAAGCTAAGAGAATTCAGCACCACCAAACCAGCTCTACAACAAATGCTAAAGGAACTTCTCTAAGTGGGAAACACAAGAGAAGAAAAGGACCTACAAAAACAAAACCAAAACAATTAAGAAAATGATAATAGGAACATACATATTGATAATTACCTTAAATGTGAATGGATTAAATGCTCCAACCAAAAGACACAGGCTTGCTGAATGGATACAAAAACAGACCCATATATATGTTGTCTACAAGAGATCCACTTCAAACCCAGGGACACATACAGAATGAAAGTGAGGGGATGGAAAGAGATATTCCATGCAAATGGAAATCAAAAGAAAGCTGGAGTAGCAATACTCATATCAGATAAAATAGACTTTAAAATAAAGAATGTTACAAGAGACAGGAAGGACACTACATAATGATCAAGGGATCAATCCAAGAAGAAGATATAACAATTGTAAATATATATGCACCCAACACAGGAGCACTTCAATACATAAGGCAAGTGCTAACAACTATAAAAGAGGAAATCGACAGTAACACAATAATAGTGGGGGACTTTAACACCTCATTTACACCAATGGACAGATCATCCAAACAGAAAATTAATAAGAAACACAAGCTTTAAATGGCACAATAGACCAGATAGATTTAATTGATATTTATAGGACATTCCATCAAAAAACAGCAGATTACACTTTCTTCTCAAGTGCACACGGAACATTCTCCAGGATAGATCACATCTTGGGTCAGAAATCAAGCCTCAGTAATTTTAAGAAATTGAAATCATATCAAGCATCTTTTCTGATCACAACGCTGTGAGATTAGAAATCAATTACAGAGAAAAAAATGTAAAAAACAAAAACACATGGAGGCTAAACAATATGTTACTAAATAACCAAGAACTCACTGAAGAAATCAAAGAGGAAATCAAAAAACACCTAGAGACAAATGAGAATGAAAACACAACAATCCAAAACCTATGGGATGCAGCAAAAGCAATTCTAAGAGGGTAGTTTATAGCTATACAAGCCTACCTCAAGAAACAAGAAAAATCTCAAATAAATAATCTAACCTTACACATAAAGGACCTAGAGGAAGAAGAACAAACAAAATCCAAAGTTAGCAGAAGGAAATAAATCATAAAGATCAGAGCAGAAATAAATGAAATAGGAACAGAGAAAACATTAGCAAAGATCAATAAAACTAAAAGCTGGTTCTTTGAGAAGATAAACAAAATGGATAAACCATTAGCCAGAGTCATCACGAAAAAGGGAGAGGACTCAAATCAATAAAATTAGAAACAAAAAAGGAGAAGTTACAACAGACACGGCAGAAATACAAAGCATCCTAAGAGACTGCTACAAGAAACTCTATGCCAATAAAGTGGATAACCTGGAAGAAATGGACAAATTCTTAGAAAGGTATAACCTTCCAAGACTGAACCAGGAAGAAATAGAAAATATGAACAGACCAGTCACAAGTAATGAAATTGAAACTGTGATTAAAAATCCTCCAACAAACAAAAGTCCAGGACCAGATGGCTTCACAGGTGAATTCTGTCAAACATTTAGAGAAGAGCTAATATCCATCCTTCTCAAATTCTTCAAAAAAATTGCAAAGGAAGGAACACTCCCAAAGTCATTCTATGAGGCCACCATCACCCTGATACTGGAACCAGACAAAGATACTACAAAAAAAGAAAATTACAGACCAATATCACTGATGAATATGGATACAAAAATCCTCAACAAAATAGTAGCGAACAAATTCCAACAACACATTAAATGGATCATACACCATGATCAAGTGGGATTTATCCCAGAGATGCAAGGATTCTTCAACATACGCAAATCAATCAGTGTGATACACCATATTAACAAATTGAAGAATAAAAACCATATGATCATCTCAATAGATGCAGAAAAGGCTTTTGACAAAATTCAACACCCACTTATGATAAAAACTCTCCAGAAAGTGGGCATAGAGGGAACCTACCTCAACATAATAAAGGCCATATGTGACAAACCCACAGCAAACATCATTCTCAAAGGTGAAAAACTGAAAGCATTTCCTCTAAGATGAGGAACAAGACAAGGATGTCCACTCTCACCACTATTATTCAACAAAGTTTTGGAAGTCCTAGCCATGGCAATCAGAAAAGAAAAAGAAATAAAAGGAATCCAAATTGGAAAAGAAGAAGTAAAATTGTCACTGCAGATGACATGATACTATACAGGGAGAATCCTGAAGATGCCACCAGAAAACTACTAGAGCTAATCAATGAATTTGGTAAAGTTGCAGGATACAAAATTAATGCACAGAAATCTCTTTCATTCCTGTACACTAATGATGAAAAATCTGAAAGAGAAATTAAGGAAACACTCCCATTTACCATTGCAACAAAAGGAATAAAATATCTAGGAATAAACCTACCTAAGGAGACAAAAGACGTGTATGCAGAAAACTATAAAACACTGATGAAAGAAATTAAAGATGATACCAACAAATAGATATACCATGTTCTTGGATTGGAAGAATCAATATTGTGAAAATGACTATACTACCCAAAGCAATCTACAGGTTCAATGCAATCCCTATCAAATTACCAATGGCATTTTTTACAGAACTAGAACAAAAAATCTTAAAATTTATATGGAGACAAAAAAGACCCCGAATAGCCGAAGCAGTCTTGGGGGAAAAAAACGGAGCTGGAGGAATCAGGCTCCCTGACTTCATACTCTACTACAAAGCTACAGTAATCCAGACCATATGGTACTGGCACAAAAACAGAAACATAGATCAATGGAACAAGATAGAAAGTCCAGAGGTAAACCCACACACCTGTGGTCAACTATTCTATGACAAAGGAGGCAAGGATATACAATGGAGAAAAGACAGTCTCTTCAATAAGTGGTGCTGGGTAGAGTGGACAGCTACATGTAAAAGAATGAAATTAGAACACTCCCTAACACCATACACAAAAATAAACTCAAAATGGATTAGAGACCTAAATGTAAGACTGGACACTATAAAACTCTTAGAGGAAAACTTAGGAAGAACACTCTTTGACATGAATCACAGCAAGGTCTTTTTTGATCCACCACCTAGAGTAATGGAAATAAAAAGAAAAATAAACAAATGGGACCTAATGAAAGTTAAAAGCTTTTGCATAGCAAAGGAAACCATAAACAAGACAAAAAGACCATCCTCAGAATGGGAGAAAATATTTGCAAATGATTCAGTGGACATAGGATTAATCTCCAAAATATAAACAGCTCATGCAGGCTCAATATTAATAAAACAAACAACCCCATCCAAAAATGGGCAGAAGACCTAAATAGACATTTCTCCAAAAAAGACATACAGATGCCCAAGAGGCACATGAAAAGCTGCTCAACATCACTAATTATTAGAGAAATGCAAATCAAAACTACAATGAGGTATCACCTCATGCCATTTAAAATGGGCTTCATCAGAAAATCTACAAACAACAAATGCTGGAGAGGGTGTGGAGAAAAGGGAACCCTGTTGCACTGTTGGTGGGAATGTAAATTAATACAGCCTCTATGGAGAACAGTATGTAGGTTCCTTAAAAACCTAAAGATAGAATTACCATATGACCCAGCAGTCCCACTACTGGGCGTATACCCAGAGAAAACCACAATTCAAAAAGAAACCTGCACCCCAATGTTCATTGCAGCACTGCTTACAATAGCCAGTTCATGGAAGCAACCTAAATGCCCATCGACAGACAAATGGATAAAGAAGATGTGGTACATATATACAATGGAATATTACTCAGCCATAAAAAGGAACAAAATTGGGTCATTTGTTGAGACGTTGGTGGATCTGGAGACTGTCATACAGAGTGAAGTAAGTCAGAAAGAGAAAAACAAATATCGTATATTAACGCATATATGTGGAACCTAGAAGAATGGTACAGATGAACCGGTTTTCAGGGCAGAAATTGATACACAGATGTAGAGAACAAACATATGGACACCAAGGGGAGGTAGTGGCGGGGTGGGGCATGGTTGTGGGATGAATTGGGAGATTCGGATTGACACGTATACACTGATGTGTATAAAATTGATGAGTAATAATGACGTGTTGTATAAAAAAAATTATGAAATTGTACTCTTGAAGTAAATGCCGTTTATTGTATGTCAATTATGACTCAATAAAAGTATAAAAAAAACCAACGTGGAGAGATTATTTTCATCCTCAATGTATTGATGAAGGAACTGATGTTTAGCAGTTATCTTGCTTAATGTCACAAAGGGAAAAAAAAATCCAGCTTATGTGTTTTGCATATTTTAACTGAATCCTTACAGCAATTCACAAGGGTATCTTTTCCTTGTCCCATTTTACAGAAAAAAACAAAAAGCAGAGAACGATAGAATTTAACTAACTTGCCCGTCGTCACATGAGTTGTGGTTAAGCTAGGCTCTGAACCCATATCTCTGTGCTTCCAAAGTTTGTGTCTTCTTACTGTTGTGCATCCTGACATCTTTGGGCTCTAGACATGATCTCCAAGTCCTTACATTTTAAATAGAAAGAATCAGCACCACTAAGCCTTGAGAATTTCACACCTAAAGAAATGCCTTTGACTTTAGGCATAGAAGCATGTCTGAATCCTCCCCAATACATGATGAATGTTTATGCGTGCATGGCACACTATTTGATATTTCTGATATTGTGAGCAATTTCCCATAGGCTAACTGCACCTCCAGCCTTTCCTTGGCATTCAGGAATGCATTTTAGAAGTGGGTCAGTTAGAGTGAGGCCTTGTTCATTTAACTTTTTAAAAGCAAATAATGTATAAAGTTCACTAATTAAAAATAACAGCTAACATTTGTTGAATGACGGACACTCTCTGAGCACTTTATATATATTGTCCTGCTTATCCTCGGAATGCCTAAGAGGCAGGTATTAATATTATATATTTTTTAAAATGAGGAAACTCAGGAAGTCCCTGGCGGTCCAGTGGTTAGGCCTCTGCGCTTTCACTTCTGATGGCCCCCGGTTCAATCCCTGGTCGGAGAACTAAGATCTAAGATGCCGCAAGCCAAAAACAAAAGAGGAAACTGTAGCTCAAGGAGGTTGAGTTACTTTCCCAAGGCCATGCAGCAAATCTGTGGGGAAGCCTGGGATAATAATTACTTGAATTCCAGAATGTGCTTATCATCTATGCTAAACTGCCTTGTAGTATTTTAACTGTTACTTAAACTCTTTCCTCTAAGTGATTTGAAACATCCATGACAATAGATCATGGCAACCCATGGTGTTTGATCTCTGTGACTGAAAGAACTCTGGGCAGCCCACAGATCCCAACAGTCCTCAAATGGGACTCCGCAAACCTGGAAACATACTGCAGGCTCCTCAGGAGAAGGAGATCTAGAATACCAGTTTGATCAAGAAGAGCTGGCTCAGCCAGGGGAGGTGGAACATCAGTGACCCCTTTGGGATCACTGATTTTATCAGTGTTAGGATGGATTTGGAGAACAGAGCAGATGAACATCATCTGTGTAAAAGCTTAGAAAATGGTATCAACACCTCTCCTGTCTTCGGTGCACACTCCTCTGAAGTGTTTGAGTCCAGTTCCTCAGACTGGAGAAAGGCAAGGAATAGCTGGACTGCTTCTGTCAGAATCACAGAATGCCTAGCTTCAGCTCCCTGCTGCCTCTGGAACTGAACTCAATTTCTAGAACATTAAAAAAATCCCACCACAATTAATAATTAATATGTGGTCAACACATATTGAAAGTATAGGAAAACAATGCCCGAGATTTTTTTAGAACATTAAGGGTTAATTACCAGATGTATAATGGGAAGCAGTCTTCTTCAGACTTGTGTTTTATTTTGTTTTCAGCAGTGGGACCCATTTTCAAACAAGATCACATACATTTTAAGATGGATAAAAACTTTTTATTAATACAGATTGATTTTACGTTTATACCGTTTGTTTATACGTTTATACAGTCAGTCGGCGTGGCCACTTTGAGGAACATAAATATTTGAAATTGGGCATTATGGTGGTGCTCACAGGCTCACATTTACTTCAGCACCTTACTAAACTAGAAGGAAACCTTGGTGGGATTTTGGCAACATTGATGCAGAATGTTTTGTGAGATAGTTTGGAAGCTACAGGTATTGACCAAAAGGGCTGAATGATCCTAATAGGGGAGCAATTCCTATGACTGGAAAATCTGGAAAAAACCCCAGAAGGAGTTGGTATTGGATTGAGTCTCAGAGGTGGGGAAGGAATTGTTGGTGAAAGGTATGGGTACGGAGTGGGGTCCACACGGACCATCTGCCTCCTCTGCGCCCTCCTGCACATTTGGCGCCTCATGTAGGTGGGTTCTGGCCCTTGGTACTGGCTGAGCAAGAGTCATCTACTGTTCCTGTGTGAGCTTCCTCCCTGTGGTCCCTTAGCCCCTTCAGGCCAGGCTCTGTGACTCGTTCATCTCGGCCCTGTGTCATCTTCCGTGCTTTGCCAGATGCTCAGTACATTCTTACTTAATGAATAGGGTCCCAGGTAAGGGAGGGGGTCACAACGTATGAAGCAAGAGTTCATTTCTCCCCAGTTTCAAAAGGATATTAAGTTAGGCCCAAGGCTCCCCTCTTCCCTTGGCTAGCAAACAGTTTCTCGGAACTGCACTGAGTTCACAGGGGCTCACTGAGACTCTGAGTTTCATTTGGGAGCAGCCTGGAAGAGGAGCGCCACATAGGCATGTTTAGACACCTGTTTAGACTCTGTCCATGCAAAGCCCCTGAAGTAGATAATTTTGATCAGTTGAAGTGCTGATTCTCTTTTTTGCACGTTTCTTTATAATCATCCCAGAACCTTCCATAGGCACTTCGCTCTTAACTCTTCAAGTCACTGCCATGTCTCGTCTCGTTCTCCAAATGAATTTACCTAGCTCCTCCTAGGAACCAGATCCTGCACTAGGTGCTTCAGGGACATCCAAAGGTTGGGGGTGTGTGAGGACACAGGCAGTAGGAAGGTACAAAGACAGCTCAGCACCCTCGGCTTACCCACAGTGGAGAGCTGCGGCAAAGCACAGAATAATTAACTGCCAAGGGAATTATGCTGACGGCTGATGCTCTGGGGGTTCAAAAGAGGAAGGCAAAAGTTGTAAGGGAATTTACAGAGGATGCAGGAACTGAAGAGGAATTTGGGGCATGGGAAAGCTTTGACCGTTGGAGGTGCACTAGACAGGCCGATGAGAAACTTGGGAGGGCAGTGCACACTCCGTGTTCAGCAGGCAATGGGAAAACTGGTCTAATAGGAAAGGAAATATTTTTTTTGATTGGACACCAAACATCATCATCAACAACAACAAAGCAGTGACAGTGAACACCTCCTGAACGTATAATTCTTGTCAAACACTGAGCTAAACACACGATAGTTTTAATCTCAGTTCATTTCCACAAAGCTTTATGAGGAAATCAAGGTTCTGCTAGCCTATGCGGTAGTTCTGGGGAATGAGAAAATGGCAGACACCTCACGGGAACGTGAGTTGGAGCAACTGGACAACTTTGTGCAGTGCACAACTGCTGAAGTGTACGTGGTGGTAGAAAGAATCATCACATTTATGAGTGAGGACAAAGCTCTGTGTTGAATGCTTCACACATATAATGACTTTCTGACTCCTCATAACTACCCTATGAAGGCTGTGCTATTCATTTCCGCATCCCATGCAGTTCCACTTAGGGGAGCTTAATGCTGGTACAGTAAGTTGGAGCCGGTTATGGAGGGTCTTGACTGTAGGCTTGGTGGGAAGTAGGACCTTATTCGGTTGGCTTAGGAGACTTTTACCCGAGCCACTTGGTGAGTCCCTCTCGAGGCCGTCCCAGTTGCCCAGGGCTCCAGGGTCTAGCCAGGGCAGGCTCCATCACCCACTTACCGTATTCTTGCCGAGAGCACGTCCATCTGTGTCCTCCATCCTGTGCCCGCTCTCTCTGGAGTCCCCCCTTCAGCCTCCTGCTTGTCATCATCACAGTCACCGGCCTTCCCGGGTGCCCCCACCTCCGGCTGGGGCGGTGAGCTCTCTGGTCACGGTGCTCACAGGCCCCGCGAGGGCGGGCACAGTCTCGCTGTCTCAGCACCCACAGCACTAAGCGCAGACCTTTGGACGAACAGCAGTTGTGTGAATATTTCCCGCGAAACGCGCTTCTCCTTCCGTTTACTCAGTTTAAAGAGCGCCACCTCTTTGGTTGACCTGGTGTGATGATACTTGTAGATGCAGACCTTGTGTTCCTGCCTTACTAGCGTCTACTTGTATCAGAGCTTTCACACCCTCCTTACCTGCTCCCTCTGATGCTCAACGTCACGTGCTGTTTCCTTGCTGCCGTCCAGCTTCCAGCACCGGCTGCCAGGCCACTGGACAGATTTGCAGAATGGTACTTTTGTTCCCTGTTTTGAATCACTGCTGAGCATCAATTGCTTTTTAAACCCCAGTCCTTCAGGCAGGAAGGGTGAGATTTTGGCTCCTCTTTTCCAGGCTGGCTGTACGAATCGAATTACCTGCAGAAAAGGGGCCTTGGCACTTCTTGTCCTAGATGAGGCTGTTGCTTTAGCTGGTCCACGCCTGTGTGTCCATCCTTGGGGTCATAACATTGAAATCTTTCTGTATTTACTGGTAAATAGCCACTGCTTCAAGCCCTTCATGGGCTTCCCTGCCACCCTGCTTGCCCTGGCCTGTCCCCTGGGATCTCTTAAATCTCTCCTAATCCAGCAACCAAAGGGTTAATGCTCAACACCAGCAGAGCCCTAAGACTGGCTTCGGTTCTGAATGGCTAGTCCAGGGCCACACAGGTCGTTCAGGGTTTTGAATCTCACTCTTGTTTCCTGGCCAAGGAAAGCCCGACTTGCCTTCTTCCCTGGAGATAGGAGGGGCATTTTCATGAGAAGAAAAAGCTTCCATTCCAGGTGAAATGGGAGCTATTGTTTGTTTATTAAGCACTCACTCTTTATCAGGCTCTGTGCTAAGCACTTCATCTGAAACACTTTATTTAATTCTCACAAACGTCTTTGGGAGGCCCCTAATAATGTTATGCCTGTTTTGTGCTTGAGAGAAAAAGGATCATAGAGGTCAAGAACTTGCCAGGACTGGCAAATGGCAAAACTGGGATTTGAACCCATGTCTGTTAGGCTGCCCAGTCCATGCACTGGGCTTTGAACTGTAGTCCTCATTTCATCTACTAGACTCAGGGTGGACCTCAAGGAGGACCTTCTTCAGTCACATCACTCCTCCTTGATGACTGCTTTGATTCTGGTGGGCGTACGTGGGCTCAGTGAAACACTCCAGGTCACCCTCTCACTGGGATTTGGCAGAAAGAGTCCCTCTTACTGTCATCTGAGTGATATCATTCCCTCTCTTCGGCGAGCCTACGTGTAATGGATTCTTTAAGATAACATGCAGTGAGTTATGCCTTCTTGTGTCTCTACCCCTTTGCAATGTGACTTGCTGTCTCACCTATCAAGAGGTGGAGTCTTTC
Source organism: Grampus griseus (assembly GCF_964374135.1). Classification (NCBI taxonomy): domain Eukaryota; kingdom Metazoa; phylum Chordata; class Mammalia; order Artiodactyla; family Delphinidae; genus Grampus; species Grampus griseus. The sequence continues at coordinate 113,033,506 of NC_139019.1, forward strand.
TCTACCCCTTGACTCTGGATTGACCCTGTGGCTTGCTTTGTCCAAGAGGAATGTAGTAGAAGTGTTGTTCTGGAATTTTGCAGCCCAGACCTTAATAGGCCTTGTAGCTTCTGCTTGTGCTCTCAAAACCCAACCACCATGTAAAGAAATCTAGACCGTCTTGCTCCAGAGAGCCCACTTGGAGAGGGAGGTCACCTGGAGGGGAACTGGGGCACCCCAGCCCACTGCTAGCAAGCAAGCACCAAGCTCCCAGATGTGTGGATGAGGCTTTCTTGGATTTCTATTGCTAGCTGAGTCATCCCAGCTGACTCCATGTGGAACAAACACAAGCCATCCACTCTGAGCCCAGCCAACCCACACTGTGAGCCTCACTGTGAACACGGCTGCTGTTTTAAACCACTGAGTCTTGGAATGCTGTGTGATACAGCAGGGGATAAGTGATGCAGTATATAAAGGCAGAGGAAAATTCTATTAAAAGTCAAGGCCTAAAACACTTGTTTATAATTGTTCGTAACTCTTTATAAATAAAAGTTAACAATTTATTACACAGAGAAATGTCATAAATACCAAGGAAATCAAAGAGGACCTTAATCTATGGAAATTATTAAAATTAACCATTTGGTACCTAAAATCTCCCCAAAGTCAACAGCTAAGCCAGAATAAAAGTTGTCCTTGAGAAAATCTACAAATGATCTTCTTTACTTAGACATTTCCTTTTAAATGACCCGATTTGTTACTCTCTTAATGCAGTTGCAAGATGAAAACATAAACGTTAGAACCTACAAAGCAAGGTGGATATACCTCTCCATTGTCTTCCTTGGAACAGGCACTTGGACATGTCATGGATCTTCATACATATGTATATCATACCTCTATACACCTTTAATTCAATTTAGCAAGTGCTTATTGAACACTTACTATAAGTAAAGGTAGAATCATATCTGTATAAGCAGAGAGAGAGAGTCTGAATGAGATCTGTGCAAATTCCCAAAAGACTTCCAAAAGATGTATTGAATCTCCACCTTCTTCAGAACTACTAAACAGTTCTAATATTTTCTGACCCCAGCTTCTGGAGTACCAGTTATTTAATAGAATCTAAATACTTGTTGAACGAATAAATTAATAAATGACTAGAAGAGTTGAAAAAAGGGGGCCTAAATGAAGGAGAATGAGAAGAATAATCCAGGAGCAGAATAATCTAAAAAAGTAATAATCTATCTCTGGGTGATGGGAGTTGGCTGAGTGTTCCTCGGTCAGGAAAGTTGTTCTCTGCAGAAAGAGTTTCCATATCTTAGGATTTTCAGACACGAGGCTGGAGGGAAGCTGAGCTCAGACAGATATAGCAGCATGTGAAAATTAAGCATGATTTTTAGCTGTGCTTTAGTGTTGGGGGTATAGTCCTGGCTATAGGAAATGCCAGTCCTGGCCTCTGCCCTGGACAGACCGCCCTTGTGGTTAAAGTCCCAATCACAGACAGCCCATTTCTAGGGGAGAAAATCAGGAATACAGAAATGGGCAGTGAGCATCTGGAAAATTCCCAGGACTGTTCCATGGGATAAAGGATTGAAGAGCCATTTAGTTTTTAGAAAAGACTTGTGGTAGATTTGAGGATTGTCTTCAGTATTTGGACTGCTTCCATGTGGAAGGGGTTCACCTTGCTCTGCATGAGCTCAGAGGGCAGAGGGAGGACTGGAAAGCAGAAGTTACATCTCTATAGGACACACAAATATAGTACGAAGTGGGGAAGGAGCACCAGATCCCAAGGCAGACTCTTTTCTGGAGAGATGTACTCCTTTTAGCTGTTTTTTGGCCCAAAGAAGTATGGCTTTACAGTAGGATCAAAGGATAAAGATATCTGAGGGGAGGCTTGAAGGTGGACTGAAAGACATCCTTACCAAGGGTATTAATAGCAGAGATTCTAGAGCCAGATGGCCTTCCTTAGAATCCCAGCTTTACAGCTTGCTCTCCTGGGCCAGTGATTTAGCTTCTCCTTGATTCTGTTTCCTTATCTATAAATGGGAATATTAGTAGAACCTACCACATTGGGTTTTTGAGGACTAAATGAGTTAATATTCACACTTAGAACAGTCCCTGTACATCGGTGAGCACTACAGGGGTGCCAGCTGTTATTTCTATAAGAGGGACAGGAAGCATAAGCTTGTTAGCCAGGTTACCTTCTCTCCTTTCATAAGGGCATAATGTTTACAAAGCTGTTTCACATGTAACAACTAACTTGGTCCTCACAGCAACCGTATGCTATAGATAGTGTCGATATTATTATTCCCAGAAGATGAGAAAACAGGGTCAGCGTCATAAGTGACTTAGCAAGTGAAGAAAGAGAGTCCTGGCTCAGGCTCAAGCCTTTTGTCTAAGTCTAGCAGTCATTCCCCTGCACCAGATTGCCTCCTTCCTCATTTCCACTTTGGCAATACAGCTGGGCAGCAGTAGCTTTAGGATGAATCTGAATAAATGACCCATTTGATTTTAGAGGGCATAGTTATCTCCACACTCCAGCCAGACACTGAGGAACAATGCACCTGTGATTTATGCTGCATTATTTTCCCTTTAAAGGTAAATAATTAACCCATAAAGGAGGTTACCTCTTGGCACACACATTTTCCTTTTGTTATAAAATTTTCATGCCACGTATTTCAGCTTCATTGATTGAAAGTCGAATTATGAGCCTCAGGGCAAAGGCAATATGAGGTTTCCAAGAGCCTTCCTGAAATTATTACCAGTTTCCCCATATTAACGTCCATGAATTTATCTCAGTGCGAGGGTTGATAATACAGAACATGAAATGATAAATATGTTCCCTGGTTTCTCACTTGCAAGAGCCACAGATGCCAGGAAAGATGCTCATTTTCTGTAACTTCCCATGTTCCCCATCTCACTATACCTGTACTGATAAGCCTTTGTGCTTGGTGGCTATTCTGTGGGAAGAGAGCGCTTCTATTTTCTAGTGAAAAAACTGAGCCCCAAGCGCTAGGACTTATCGCCTAAAAGATTCCACATTCTCATTTCTACGAGAGAGTCGAGTGAGATAATGTATGTAAAATATTTAACAGTGTCTGATCGCATAACTGCTTAGTAAATGCTGAAAAAAAGAAGTCCTATGGAAGAGTCAAGAGATCCATTCTGTTGGCTTTACATTCTGCTACAGGGAGCTTTGCTCCCTCTGCATCACTTTTCCACAAACTAGTTGATAGTCCAGTATGTTGTTTATTTCTTAAAATTCCAAACACTGTGAACAGAAATAGACATATTATTTATTCAACTAAAATTTATTGAGCACATGGTAGGTATTAGTGAACGAAATGAAATAATTGCTTTCAGAGAGCTCAGTCTGCTGAACAATCAGGCAGTTTAAGGGGAGTGAGATACTGTTTTGGTGTATTTACTACTGTGTCTGGTTAGTGGGGTTTTTTTGGTCCTATGGCACATTTCCTATTCAGATTAGACCTTGAGGCATTCTTTGCCTCAGGAAAGGATTTTTTTTTTTTTTGGTCCTACTGCACATTCCCTATTCAGATTAGACCTTGAGGCATTCTTTGCCTCAGGGAAGGGTTTTTATAGCAGAACACAGAAAGATAAGAGTCAAGTCTTGGCTTTTGAGTTTCAAAATTTGTTTGAAAACTCAAGGCACAGACAGTAGTTTCAAAGGAAACTTCCAAAAGTTTCAAAGGGTCTTCCAAAAGCTTAGGAATTTAGGGTTCCAAAAATCTTCGCCTTGAAGAGTCTCAGAGGCTAGAAGATATAAAAACAATCAGAGTTTAGGATTTTTTTCCCGTCCTCCATAGAAGATAAAGATTTTCTGGTCTAAAAGAGGAAAATTGGAGGGAATGCAGTAGAAATGAACACTGGTGCTCTTCCCTCAGATGGGGCCCAAGACTCTCAGCGCCGAGTTCTAGGGAGGATGGGTGAGAAAACTGACAGTATATCCAGGTTGGTTTGGGGACAACCTGGCGGGGAGGGTATCTGCACTTAATTTTCTTGGTGGAACCTGGGAGGATGACAATACTCCTGCGTTGTTCCTTAACACTCAAGGTCACAGGGGCAGTGGAGATGGGTATGTGCAGTGTCTGGGGCAGGTGGCCTTGAGACGGCCTCTTAGAGCTCAGCATTGCATGGAGAACAGGAGAATGATTCCCATGTACCCAAAGAAACACAGAAGGAACCAGATAATACCGGACATGGAAAGACAGATCTTGGGCAGAGCTGAGACCTTTGTAGGTTGATAACAGAGGATCAGAGGTGGGTTGGGCTTCATCTCAGCAGATGTCAACATGAGTTAATGATGGCAGCTGAGGAACAGATGCCCCATCCATCTCTCTCCCTACCCCACCTGTGCTTCTGCACTCTATGAGGCTCTCAGAGCCCATACTCAAGCTGGGGAAATGTGGGGATTGGGAGAGGGGCCAAATTGGCTGAGAAAATCTTAAATTAACTAATATTACCCGAAGTGACTGAGATTATGATTTGGGAGCTTGAAAGGAAATTAAGTTCAACTGTCAAGCAACAGAGGAAAGGTGTGTTTTTTTTGTGCATAATTTAGATTGTAGACAGATACTTTTCTGCCACACAGGCCATTCTGATTCAGTGTGATACTGGCAATGATGGGAGAAGGACAGGGCTCTGTGGAAGCTCATAAGAGGTCACCTGACCCAGCTTGGGGTGGGAGGGAGGGGGTGTCAGGGAAGGCTTTCAGAGGGTGATGCTTGAATGGAAAGCAGTAGGAGTGAGTTAGCCCAAGAAACTAGGCAGCGGTATTCCAGGAAGAGGAAGAAGCCACACAAAGTTACCTCTGTAGGTAAAATAGGTATGAAACATACCTATAGCATGAAACATACTATTTTCTTTCTGGAAAAATGTAACTTGTCCTGTGACGTGAGAGTTAAAGCTGTGTATGTCCAGGACGGGAATGGATGAGGTGGTGAAGGTCTTATGTGTCATACTAATTTGGGGAGAAGAGGAGGGTTCTTCTGTGGATATTTTGAAACTGAGGTACCTGTACCCTCACACATGGAGGCCCAGGAGGCAGTGAGTAATGAAAATACAAACTTTCAAGTCACCAGCCTATATGAGGAGGTTGGTACCTTGAGAAGTTAGCAACCAACATGGAATGGACAGACGCCAGTTTCTGAGTGCTAACTCTGTTCCAACCTTGTGCTTATTTCTTTGTGTGCATTAAATCATTCAACCATTGTGGCAACTCTTTGAGGTAGGGTTTATTATTACCTCTGTTTTATAAGTGAAGAAACTGAGGTCTAGAGAAGCTAAGCAAAGCAACTTGTTTGAGGTCACAGTCAGCACATGGCCTCGCTGGAATCAGAACTTAACTTTATCTGGTTTCAAAGCCTTTGTTCCTAACCATAAGCCACCCAACCTTGGGGCATCCCAGGAGAGTAAGCAAGGAGTTGGGGTGTTGGCTCCAGGGGAGAGGAAGAGGCCCAGTAGTGGTTCTGTCTTCTGAGAAACTGCTTGTGAGGACTTATTCCCTTACCTAATGGACTCCTTCTTGTTTTGGAGGAATGATCTGGCCTATCATAGACAGCAGTTCGTGGCCACCAGCAAGGGACTGGATACCAGGCAGAGGGCGCCAGTGTCAGGGATGCTCATGCTGCAGTGTGCCTCAGTACCCCCAGGAAAGCCTTGGGTAGAAACCTCTCAGTGTGGACCAGCAAAAGAAGAGCAAAGGTATCTAAGGCGTAGGCCAAGGCAGTGCGAGAGAAAGCAGAGGGTGCAAGCCATCCTAGGGACGTGCCTCTCAGCCCAGGACTGCAGCAAGGTGCAGATGCCCTGATGAGGCCCATTTGGGTGATAGTTAGAAGAACTTAGAAGGAGAGGCCGTTATAGAGCAGCGGGATCCTACCTGATTGCTGAGCTTGCAAAGCTGGCCTGATGTTCCCCGGGGGAAGCTTTGATACAGTTTCACTTTGGAACGTTTACTTAACTAAATTATCCTGAAACATTATTTGCTTTGGACACTCCATACTTTAGTCTGATGTGCTCTGAAGAATTCTTTGGAACTTTCAACTTGTCCAGGAAGACATGGGGCAGGAGCGGGACAGAGAAACGAAACGTATGGCTTAGAAGTTAGATCCCCGGAGTTATGGGAAAAATGGCCTGGTGGTACCTCAATTTGGCCAGGTCTTGTGGAGAAGGGGAAAGAGACTGACACACTCTGGAATCAGATGACCTGGGTGCTTTGCCACTCACTAGCTGTGGAGCCTTGGGCAAGTAACTTCCTGTTTCTGGGTCTGAGTTTCACATTTGTAAGGTGGGTATATTACAGACGTTTAAGGGTTATTGTGAGGAGTATATGAGATGATGTGTGTCATAAGTTGTTCAGAAAAGCTCCCTGCATACAGTAACTCCTTCAGTTAGCTCCCATTTCCATGTGTAATAACCACTACATTCGTTGTTACATTTACTATTCTTATTGTTGATCTGTGGACACAGCTGTGGCGTTAGGTTGGGGAATCACCTTGTCCTCTGTCCTGCCTGAGCCTCTCTGAGTTGTCCCCAGAGTCAAAGGTGGCACTCCTCCCCTGAGGAAGGAGGACTGGCCAGAGGCGAGCAGGCTCCGGGGAGCTAAGGTTTTCTTTGAGTCACTTGGCCCTGAAGATGCGAGGGCTTCCCGGGGAGGCACTTTCCTGAGCAACCGGTGGGGAGGCTGGAGGGGAGCAGATTGTTCCAGCAGCAGTGATGGTGGTGCTGGGTCCCACACGGGTGCTGGGGGCGTGTGCTGATTGTTAGGCAATGGAGTCCTGCCTGAGACCCCACCTGCCTGGAACCAGGTGGAGGCTGTCCAGCCCCATGTCTCTGCCTCTCCTTGGACAAACTGTAGCTCCCAGAGGTTCTTCCAAGCCCATTCCCAGACTTCTGAGGGACTGTGGTGGGGAGGCAGGTCTTAAACAAACTCTTGGAGGGATAGTTCTCCAAAACTTGGTTTGGGGAGTTAGGATGCCAAAGAGCCCAGAGCATGGGCTTCAAAGCCAGGCAGACATGCAGTTAGCTTCTGATTTTGCCATTTATCAACCATGTGATCTGGGTGAGTTACTTTACTTTCAGAGCCTCAGTTTCCTTAGCTGTAAACAAGAGATAATTTTAAACTGCCTGCCTTTTGGAGAGAATAGTTGTGAGAATAGGGCTTGGCACGCAGTGAGTACCAATTAAATGGTACTAAAAATGATAGTCATTTACCAGATACTCATGTGATGCTCACTATGTACCAGGCACTGTTCTAAGTACTTTGCAGATATTATCTTGTTTAATATTCTTATGAGGTAGGTAATATAATTGTCTTTGTTTTCCAGGGGTAGAAACTGAGGCACTGAGAGGTGAAATAACTTGTCCAGGATCCCACAAATAGTCAGGCAGTTTGGCTCCATACCAGTCTGTGCAGCCTCATGGTTACGATGATACTCCATGAAGGACAATGACAAAGGGCCTTGAAGGTATAAATATGAACTATTATGGAAAAGCCCCCTCCCCCAAAACAATATGTCGCTAGCACTCACTGTAGTGAGGCTCTATTCCTTTAAGGACAGAATTAATCCACATTTCTAGTGACCAAATAGATGATCCCGGGCAGACCTAGCTACCCCCTATCCCTAACTCCCCTCTAAGAAGCTCTTTTTCTTGAGTGATTTGGAAAATAGAGGACCATGGGCTTGGTTTGTGCATTTCACTTTGTTTTCGACTTTGCTTGTGGGTTGGATGGATGCAGCCTTAAAGCCTCATCTCCGCTCCCCTACACACACACACACACACACACACACACACACACACACACACACACACACACACACAGTTAGTTCCTCTGGGTCTGGAACAGTGAGAAAGCCCCAATCTGTAGGACAAAGCCTGATTTGGTTCCAACGACCAAGTTTCTGCTTTGTTCTTGAGCTAAGTGCCCACCTCTGTGGCCGCACACCTCCCTGTACACACATTACCCTCATCACGGCCCTTTCCAGAGCAGTTGGAAATGATCTGCTTATATGAGAGAAATGAGGTGGAGAATTTCTTGCAAGAAAAGCAACCACATGAGAAAACAACTGCTCTGCTCCTTTCTGGGCCGAGAGGAAGACTGCGGCTATGGAGTCATCGGGTCTCTGGCCTTTCTGGAATGACCCAGAAAGAGTCCCAGCAGCCACTTCTGGTTGGGAAATTGTGTTACATGTCCAGGGAAGGGAGAAGGAAGAAGGTCCCTGTAATTAGGATGCCAGGGAAACCTCGGGCAGGGAGCTGAGTGTGAGGAAGGCCCCAGAGGCTCAGGCACATTGAGGTTTAAAGAGATTTGGAGATGAGATGAGAGAAAGGGGGATTAAAAAAGAAGAGGAATGTGGGTGAGGAACTGGATCTCCTGTGATATCCTTTGTGAGAGATATGAATAGGAATTAGAATTGTGTTTTAATTAATGTTAGTTGTTGGGCTTGCTTCTTTGAATTCACCACTTAATCAAACAGGGGTACATGGTGGGCCCAGGACTTATTTTGGTTACATGTTTGTTTTTCCCTTATGCTGTGAAATTCTTGAGGGCAGGAACTGTGTCTTATTCATCTCCATATTTTTTAGCACCTAGGAGCCCAGCACAGAGTAGGTGCACTTGTAGTGGGTTGAACTAGGGTGACCAACTTGTCCTGGTTCATCCGGCACCCTCCTGGCACCCACCTTCCCATGTTCTGAAGTCCTGGAAGTCCTGAGTCCCAGGCACACTAGAATGGTTGACACCTTAGGCTGAATCAGTAAAAACTGAACCCTAATACTGATTCTCTGTCTTGCCCTTGGCTATCGAGAACTTGAGAGAGTAAGTGGAACGCCCAGTGGAAATTCAGTCCCACTCTTGGTCAGTCTCTTGATGGCTGTGTATCGGAGGAATGCTGTCTTCTTCCTGCATGATTCATTCTCATTGGGTGGTAAGTGTACAGTGAGTCCAGCCTAGCTGCCAGGCCCAGCCTGACGGGTCTCTTTTAAGGCCCTTGCTATGTGTCCCACAGACCCCAGCAGCTGTTGAGTGCTCACCACTGCTTTCTCAGCCGTGAACTAGAGGTCTACAAAAGTGATTCTTCTTCTCTGAAAAAAACTGCCTCCATCTCAGTGTAGCATAAACAACTTCTTTTTGGTATCAGGGTATTAAGGAAAAAGGATTATTGAAGGTCCACCAATCCCAGAAACTCACAGAATTGTTTATTTTCTGAAACCCACTCTGCTTCTCTTACCTCTGGGCCTTGGAATATGCTATTTCCTTTGCCTGGCTTTTATCCTTTTCTTCACCTGCTGAACTGCTCCTCAATGTGACTCCCTCCAGGCAGCTCTCCCTAACTCCCTCTTCCATTGAGATCAGCCCTCCTACCACGTGCTCCCCAGAATCCTGGGTTTATCAGTCTGTGGCCTGTGCTCTCCCCTGTACTCTGAGTCCCTGGGCTATGTCCGAGGTGCTCTTCTACAAGCCACATCAGCCAAGCGGGTGGTAAAGGGAGCCCCCAGGACAACTCTGGAACACGTCACCTCTCAGAAATCTGTTGAGTCCCCTGCAAATGAGTTTGCCAAAGATGGTTATGATTTGAACAGAAACCTTGGCTGGGCAGGTGCTACAAATGGATCATGGAGATGTGAAAAGAGAATAGCCAGTTTATCAGAGGGAGCTTAGAGCCCAGAAATCTGATTACTAGCAGGTACGAGATTACCTCTATTTTCGGCTGTTCTGCTATTATTCTTTCATTTTCTGGGGATAGAAGAAGCAAGTGATACTTACGGGGTCTCTGCTTGTTACATAAACATAAAAGGTGTTTTTACACTTTTCCTTCTCTAAGGACAAGCTAGAAAGGCGTCATGCAGTTCACCAGCTGCCCAGCCAAGTCCTAGAGGATAGAAAGCTGTCACACAGAAGGTCTTCATGCAGAAAAGAACACTGCAGAAAGAGCCAGAAGCCTGGGTTGTAGACCTGGCTTTGTACCATCCCATCTTATGACCTTGAGTAATTTTGTTTCTTTTGTGTTAATACCATCTTATGACCTTGAGTAATTCTGTTTCTTTTGTGTTAATAATATTCACTGTGTGTGCTAGTCAGCTCATATTTTATCTCATTTGTTAAAAAAAAGAAAATGTCTTGAGAAGTAAATCTACCGCCCCCGCTCCCCCCACCCCGGCCCCTGCCAATAGATGATGAACTTCTGATAAAGTGACTCTCTAAGCAGGGTTTGTATCCATTGTTATACAAGTAGCATGAGAAGTTGGGTTCAAACCCAAGTCCTTTTGACTCTACAGCTGAGCCTTTAGCCATGACACTGTTTCTTTTGGTCTCTTTATCTGTTAAATGAGGTCTCTTCTATTTATGTCATTCTCAGATACATGATGACAAACAGGCCATCCATATTTTTAGCCATACTCATGAATGGAAGCCCTGTCAGAAAAGAAAATACCACACAGGTGTCTTCTGACTTGGATGTTTCATGGAAAAAGTCTTAAGATAGCATCTTTATATCTTCCTCTAAGCTCACCAAACGTTTAATTTTTGTACATGTCATTACTCTGCCTGATGGAAACAGGAGTCAGCTGCATATTTCTGACATGTCTTAATGAAGTCACTGGAAAAGGCACTTTGCAAATGAAAAGGCAATGTGTGTGGGGAAATAGAGCGAAATCCTTCAAAGATGATGAAAGATGACACCCCTCCCCGAAAAGGACTGGTCTTTTGGATGAAAAAAACTACTCCTCTAGTGTGCACTGGGGATTTCTGAGGCTACATCAGTGCCAGGAGTGTTCCCAGGAACACTCAGGTTTTTGATGGTATTCGAAATACCTGAAATAATTACTCTCACTCTCAAATCCCAGTAGAGTGTGATGATTAAAGCAGGAATGATGGAGTCTGATAGCTGATAGGAAGGAGTTCAGATTTCAGATTCTGTGTGTTGATAGGAATCAGCCCTGTCCTTTTAGGCCAAGGGTAATTAACGTTGCTGCACCCCAAACCCTTTATCATCTGGTGAAGCCCATGAACCTCTTTTCTTTTCTTTCCTTTTTTTCTTTTTGGCTGTGCCGCTTGGTTTATGGGATCTCAGTTCCCCGACCAGGGGCTGAACCCGGGCCCTCGGCAGTGAGAGCGCGGAGTCCTAACCACTGGACCGCCAGGGAATTCCCCCATGAACTTCTTTTCAAATTTTGATTTTTAAATGATTAAAATAGAAAACATAAGATTTCATAGGAAACCAATTATATTGGCTATGAAAATATATAATAGAATCAATTTTGATATAGTAATATATATACTTCTTTATTAATGCTTTAAATAATAAGCTCTAGTGATGGACTTAATAGCCACTAATTTTTATGTGTGATGCATTCTTGAAATATATCGACTGATAGTGATATAAAGATGCCTGTGCCTTCTATAGGTAAATATGTTACAGTACTATCAGTTCTTCTGTGGATAGTTACCTATGCTCACAATTGAAAGATATGTTAAGTTTCAGTAAGAAGTTAGTATAAATGGTGATGTAATTATTTTCTCTCATCCAGGTTCATGGGCCCCACAGATTCTATTCATAGGAACATTTGGTCCTCTGTTCCATAGGGGCTAAAAGTCTATAAGATACATTTTCCAGTGAAGATCTCCTTTATGTTCTTCCAGTGGGAGAATGCTTGGGTACTTAGGTGCAGACAGGGAGAAATGGACTTCTTCACCTAGCCCTGGTGGCAGTGGCATCAGCCAGTGACTGAGGAGGTCCATGAGCTCCTGAGGCAGCTGTACTGGCAGCTCAAGGGTTAAGGGCCATGGATCAGAAAAGCACAGGCTCTCAGGTGGGGCAGTTACTCCCTATAGTTTATTTTTGGGTCACAGTGAGAATCCCCTTTTGCTCCTCCAGCCCTCCCAACAATGTTGTAACTTAATTCTCTGTATTTAATCCCTCCACTTAAAATGTCTAGAGGGGCGTCTGCTTTTATATTGAATTATATATTTTAAAAAAAATCCCAACTCTATCTCTTACCAGTTCTGGTCCTCAGGTAAGTTAATGGACCTATCTATGCCTCAACAGCATAATACCTAGCTCAGAGGTTTGTTGTGAAAACCCAACGGTGCACATGGAAAGATCTCTTCCAGTATTAGCTGGGAACCTTTGACCTGATCAGCAGTATACATGTTAGGATGACATTTCAGAGAAAGTGAATTCATTGCCTGTAATTGATATGGAAATCAGATCTGGCTTGAAGTATCCCTTGAACATAGTTAAGTAGGATCATGTATTTGTTTATAAGGACAGTTTTAAAAAATAATGAAAAATAACATTAGAAAAAATAATGAAAACTACTGTCACTGCTATTGTTCAGTCGCTTTTGTTCATCTCAAATGTGGCCCCTTGGGCAGTTAGGCTATAATGTCCATGATCAGCTTAGGCAAACTGAAACTCTTGCAGGGTTATATATAAAAATGACTGTAATTTCAAGTCACCTTAGACTTGTGGATGATCTCCTTCTTTCAATTTAAATGAAATAACAAAAATAGCCCATATTAAGTATCAAGGGCAAATTGCCTTCATCAAACTCAGAAAGGAGAATATTTTGTCAAACTACTGGAAACATATGAAGTTTCTAAACTGAATTATTGGGTAATTCTACAGATTTCCAAATTTTTTTTGTGGGCAAAAGATCTGTCAGAAAGATAGTAAATTCATGGGACTTCCCTGGTTGTCCAGTGGTTAAGACTTCGCTTTCCAATGCGGGGGGTTCGGGTTCGATCCCTGGTCAGGGAACTAAGATCCCACGTGCCTCGTGCCCAAAAAATCAAAACATAAAACAGAAACAATATTGTTAACAAATTCATTAAAGACTTTAAAAATGGCCCACATCAAAAAAGTCTTCAAAAAACAAAAACAAAAAGAATGAAAGATAGTAAGTTCTTGGTGGCTATATTGCCCACCACGAACTAGGAAGTGAAGGATGTAAGAGAACCCCCTGGAGAGGTAAAAGTTACAGTTAATGCATGCTGGTCATAGCAGAGATACATAGAGACCTGAAGGAGAAACATTGGTTCTCCATTCAGAAACACTGTCTAGAATGTTTGACTTATTAAAAAGGAGAGAGAAAGGCAGAGGAGAGCTGTACAAGGGTGCATAAGCAGTGTTCACCTGACCAGAGTAGAGGGAGCTTTAAGCAACAAACTTGGAGTATTCTGACTTCACTGATAAAACCTTCCCTGTGTAATGGAGAAAGGGGGGTAGGTACCATGCATCTTGGCTGATGCCAGTCAACACTGGATTCATCCTCATGTGCAAACCCCTTGCTCACCAAGCAACACTGTGCTTATGATGTGGCTTCATCATGTGGATTTGCTTACAGAGACAGAATGGGATGATAAAAGTAACATCAACAACAATAGCTAATATTTTCTTTAGTGCTTCCTGTGTGCCAGGAATTGTTCTGTGTGGTTTGATATTAAATAATATCTTCACAATAATCTGATGAGGAAGATTTTATTTTATTTTTAATTTATATATTTATTTTTGGCTGCATTGGATCTTTGTTGCTGCACGTGGGCTTCTCGTTGTGGTGGCTTCTCTTGTTGTGGAGCATGGGCTCTAGGCACACGGGCTCCGGTAGTTGTGGCATGAGGGCTCAGTAGTTGTGGCTCTCGGGCTCTAGAGTTCGGGTTCAGTAGTTGTGGCACATGGGCTTAGTTGCTCTGCAGCATGTGGGATCTTCCTGGACCAGGGCTCGAACCCGTGTCCCCTGCACTGGCAGGTGGATTCTTAACCACTGCGCCACCAGGGAAGTCCAGGAAGACTTTATTAAATTTTATTAATATCTACATTTTACAGGCGATGAAACAAAACTGAAGTCCCACAGCTAGATCCTAGAGCTTATGACAGTTGGGACGATGAAAGGTGTTGCAATTGTTTCTTTCATGCACCTGTTTTCAGGTTTTGATCTCAAATTATTTTATTCTTTTTTGTGCTTTAGCGTGTGTGGAAACACTAAATCACCAAATTTAAGTGATGAAAGCTGATTTTGCTTTCTTGAAATACAGATTACATTTCCAGTTGGCTGCTTCAGAAATCCATTTAGTCAGTGAAATTGGTGAGTGGAAGCCCATACAGCCTATATTTTGAAATTCCCTTATCTGTAATTTCAAAAGCAAATCCAACAGGCTTATTTTCGTCTCTAATTAAGGTGTGCTTTTATCCACTTCACATGACCTCCTCTAGCCATGTCTGTCTTTAGATGATGTCACCTCTTTTATAGGACAGCCTTCCATTTCGGTAGCCCAGGACCTGGTTTCTGTCACACTGCAGAGGCTTAACTTTGCAGCCAGACAGTGTTCTCAATGCAGCCCTATTATGAGAAGAGGCTTAAGCCTAGTGGTTTCAAGGATGGGCAGATCCTTAACAGCAGCTCCTACCTGGTGTCCTGGATTCCTGAAGATGCACGTAACTATTAGCTGTTCACTCAGGGGCAGGCAGCGCTGGGGAATTTAATGGAGCAAGGATGAGGAATGATGGTACCCACAACCAAAGCTATTTGCAATAGGCTATTTGTGAAATAGCTAGGAAGCTCAACTTGATTTTCTTATCGGTTTCCAAGGGTTAGAAATGATATTGTTCCAAGGCAATTTTAAGACCTGGTAAGCATGCCACAAACAAGCAAAGGATAATGACTTGGTTCCACAGTGATAGACCTGTTACAAGCAATGAAACCTGTCCCCAACTCTTCTGAAAAGACTGGAGTGGTTTAACACCCAGATGAGGGAGTGTGGCGCCGGGATGGGACAAGAGGAGCAAAGGGGATGAGAGAGAAAATACCATGCACATCGCCTAAGTGACCTAAAGAACGCACATTCTGTCTTACCATAGTCATGGTCCTGTGGTAAAAACCTTTGAATTCCCAACAGAGTTTCTAAGTCCACTTACATTAGAGCAACCTCTATTCAGTAGAATGCCAAAAACCCAGAGACCTTCCATGTTCACAGCTGTAGGATTTTATCCCTGCACAAATGTTTCAAATAATTTGCCCGCGTAGGGCAAGGTGCACACTCCTGAGAATTGGACTCAATTTTCAGATATTCGATTCTTTTGTCTCTCTCAGCTCTCTGACATGTTTTTAATGTCAATATGCATTTCATTGGACTGGAAAATTCTCATCTTGTAGCTCAAAGTCATAGACCAAGAACAAAGCAATGGAATGTTTTCTCTGAGTGGTGCCGTAGCTGCCTAAGTCATTCTGCAGCAACATATACTCATGTCAGACAAGTACAGCAAACCTTTGGAGATTTTCTTGTTTTCCTTTTACTCTTCATTTGTTTGTTTGCTTTTTAGCTAACTGGAACTAACAACAAAGGTTAGCCTGAAGATACCCATTAGCTAAGCCCTTGGAAGCAATGGGCCCCTGGCAAGGAAAGACGCTGGGAAGGGTGAAGTATAGGCCAGTTTTCAATTAAGGAGGCAGTGTGGAGAATGATTAGGGAAAACAAATAAGGTAGCCCATCTGCAATATCTGATTGTCGATACGGGAGTGACCTCTTTCTGCCAATAAAGGCCAAAGGTGCCTATGTTAGTTATTCAGACTAGCACCTTAAAGCAACAAGCATTGATTATCTCACAGCTTTTGTGGGTTAGGAATTCAGGAGCAATTTAGCTGGGCGCTTCTGGCTTGGTATCTTTCTGATCAAGCTGTTGACCAGGGCTGCAGCCACTGAGACTTGCTGGGGCTGGAGGTCCCTCTTCCAGGCTCACTCATGTGGCTGTTGGCCAGAAACTGCCATGGCACCCTGTCTGTCGGGTTCTGCATGGCATGGCTTCCCTCACTAATCTACTCTCCGAAGTGGCGCGCCGTCACTTCTGCTGTTTTCTTTTTGTGAGAAGCCAGTTCCAAAGTCCAGCCCACACTCAGGAGGAAGGAAGGTAAGCTTTACCTCTTGAAAGCAGCAGTATCAAAACATTTGTGGGTATATTTTTAAGGCCAGGACACTGCCTGTGCTTAAAGTAAACTGCAAGAACATGAGGAGTAAATGCTTAGCAGACTCCAAAGGAGGAAAAGGACAGACAAGCCAGGAGAGGAGAGAAGCTGTCCTGACCCGTGTGGGGAGCGGGGGCTCCGCGTAGGCACAAGGGCCCTCACGGTGAAAAGAAGAGTCAGAGGGATAGTCAGAGGTCAGATGAGACAGGGAAGATCCCAAAGCAAAAAGAGTTGAGATTAGAAAAGACAGAGAACCGCTGTAATGGAGAGTCAGTGTGTAGAGTGGAGGGCAGCAGGTCCCGGGTGAGTCTAAAGCAGCATTAAAGGAGGCCAGCAGGACCAGCAGGATGGCTTGTAGAGGAGCAGGCCGAGCTCACAGGCCGGTGTGAGGAGGGGCTGCGTATTCAGGGAGCTGCAGCAGAAAGGAAAGGGCCCTAGAAGCACAGCTTGGCTTGGCTACTCACCTGATCTGAGGCCTGGGGAAGTTACTAATTTGGCATTTTTATCAGACACGTATAATTGAATATTGTTCATTTCAGTGGTTGAATTGAATATTTTGCCTCCCCGAACTTTGATTTTTTCAGTTCTAAGATGCAGATGATAACAGGTACCCTGAAGTATTGATAGTGAGATTAGAGATCATGTGTGTCAAAGGCCTAGTCCCATGCCACACTCAGTAAATGGCAGACGCTTTTGTTATACAGTTAATCTTGGTGGGGAAGATGGCTGAAAAGTAGTCGCCAGAAAGAACTCAGGACCATTTAGCTTAGAAGACAAAGGACCAGATTCATTCCTGACCATCACTAATTTTCTTAAGCAATTCCCCTCCCCATCTGGGCCTCAGTTTTCCCACCTTTAAAATGAAGACATTGGCCTAGAAAAACTCTTAATAACTCCTTGAATGCAACTGAGAAATTTAATGAAACAAAGCAGGGCGCTACTGGTTTAAGCAGCTTCCTTGCTTGCTTGCTTGTTTATTTATTTATATTTTGGCTGCATTGGGTCTTCGTTGCTGCGCGGGCTTTCTGTAGTTGTAGCGAGCAGGGACTACTGTTCGTTGTGGTGCACGGGCTTCTCATTGCGGTGGCTCTGCTGCATGTGGGATCTTCCTGGACAAGGGCTTGAACCCATGTCCCCTGCACTGGCAGGTGGATTCTTAGACACTGTGCTACCAGGGAAGTCCCAAAGGTATAAGTGGCTTTATTTTCACCAGCAAAGGGGAGTGTCAAACTGATGAAAGAAATATTGATAATTCTAGCCCCAAACCTGGTTATTAACAGAAATGTCTATGTGTTTGTATGTGAGTGTGCATGTATGTGTGTGCCTCTATTTGTGTATACATGTGTGTTTTTAAAATTTATTTTAATTTATGTTTTTATACAGTAGATCCTTATCAGTCATCAATTTTATACACATCAGTGTATACATGTCCATCCCAATCACCCAGTTCAGCACACCACCATCCCCCCCCCACCCCGCGTCTTTCCCCCCTTGGTGTCCATACGTTTGTTCTCTACATCTGTGTCTCGATTTCTCCCTGCAAACCAGTTCATCTGTACCATTTTCTAGGTTCCACATATATGCGTTAATATACGATATTTGTTTTTCTCTTTCTGACTTACTTCACGCTGTATGACAGTCTCTAGATGTATGCACGTCTCTACAAATGACCCAATTTCGTTCCTTTTTATGGCTGAGTAATATTCCATTGTATATATGTACCACATCTTCTTTATCCATTCGTCTGTCGATGGGCATTTAGGTTGTTTCCATGACCTGGCTATTGTAAATAGTGCTGCAGTGAACATTGGGGTGCATGTGTCTTTTTTTATTTTCTTTTTTTAGTTATTTCTGAGATATACATTTTAAAGTAATAACTAGAATTATGACTTATAACATTATACCAGAACATATAAGTTTTTTAGAAATTTCATGTGATGTCTGAAACACTTATATTAACATATTTCCATACAAATAACCCAAAGAAAGTTTAGTATTAGTTGTGGTTTTTTTGTTTGTTTTTTTATACTGTAGTTTCTTATTAGTCATCAGTTTTATACACATCAGTATATACATGTCAATCCCAATTGCCCAATTCAGCACACCACCATCCCCACCCCACCGTGGTTTTCCACCCTTGGTGTCCATACGTTTGTTCTCTACAACTGTGTCTCAACTTCAGCCCTGCAAACCGGTTCATCTGTACCATTTTTCTAGGTTCCACATACATGCGTTAATATACGATATTTGTTTTTCTCTTTCTGACTTACTTCATTCTGTATGACAGTCTCTAGATGCATCCACATCTCTACAAATGAACCAATTTCATTCCTTTTTATGGCTGAGTAATATTCCATTGTATATATGTACCACATCTTCTTTATCCATTCATCTGTCGATGGGCGTTTAGGTTGTTTCCATGGCCTGGCTATTGTAAATAGTGCTGCAGTGAACATTGGGGTACATGTGTCTTTTTGAATTACAGTTTTCTCTGGGTATATGCCCAATAATGGGATTGCTGGGTCATATGGTAGTTCTATTTTTAGATTTTTTAAGGAACCTCCATACTGTTCTCCATAGAGGCTGTATCAATTTACATTCCCACCAACAGTGCAACAGGGTTCCCTTTTCTCCACACCCTCTCCAGCATTTGTTGTTTGTAGATTTTCTGATGATGCACATTCTAACTGGTGAGAGGCGATACCTCATTGTAGTTTTGATTTGCATTTCTCTAATAATTAGTGATGTTGAGCATCGTTTCATGTGCTTCTTGGCCATCGGTATGTCTTCTTCGGAGAAATGTCCAGGTTTTTAGGTCCAGGTATTTAGGTCTTCTGCCCATATTTTGATTGGGTTGTTTGTTTTTTTTGTAATGAGCTGCATGAGCTGTTTATATATTTTGGAGATTAATCCTTTGTCCGATGATTCATTTGCAAATATTTTCTCCCATTCTGAGGGTTGTCTTTTCATCTTGTTTATAGTTTCCTTTGCTGTGCAAAATCTTTTAAGTTTCATTAGGTCCCATTTGTTTATTTTTCTGTTTATTTCCATTACTCTAAGTGGTGGAACAAAAAATATCTCACTGTTATTTATGTCCAAGAGTGTTCTTCCTATATTTTCCTCTGAGAGTTTTATAGTGCCCAGTCTTACATTTAGGTCTCTAAGCCATTTTGAGTTTATTTTTGTGTATGGTGTTAGGGAGCGTTCTAATTTCATTCTTTTACATGTAGCTGTCCAGTTTTCCCAGCATCACTTATTGAAGAGACTGTCTTTCTCCATTGTATATCCTTGCCTCCTTTGTCATAGATTAGTGGACCATAGGTGCATGGGTTTATCTCTGGGCTTCCTGTCTTGTTCCATTGATCTATATTTCTGTTTCTGTGCCAGTACCATATTGCCTTGATTACTGTAGCTTTGTAGTATAGTCTGAAGTCAGGGAGTCTGATTCCTCCAGCTCTGTTTTTTTCACTCAAGACTGCTTTGGCTATTCGAGGTCTTTTGTGTCTCCATACAGATTTTAAGATTTTTTGTTCTAGTTCTGTAAAAAATGCCATTGGTAATAATGATAGGGATTGCATTGAATCTGTAGATTGCTTTGCGTAGTATAGTCATTTTCACAATATTGATTCTTCCAATCCAAGAACATGGTATGTCTCTCCATCTGTTGGTATCATCTTTAATTTCTTTCATCAGTGTCTTATAGTTTTCTGCATACATGTCTTTTGTCTCCCTAGGTAGGTTTATTCCTAGGTATTTTATTCTTTTTGTTGCAATGGTAAATGGGAGTGTTTCCTTAACTTCTCTTTCAGATTTTTCATCATTAGTGTATAGGAATGCAAGAGATTTCTGTACATTAATTTTGTATCCTGCAACTTTACCAAATTCATTGATTAGCTCTAGTAGTTTTCTGGTGGCATCTTTAGGATTCTTCCTGTATAGTATCATGTCATCTGCAAACAGTGACAGTTATACTTCTTCTTTTCCAATTTGTATTCCTTTTATTTCTTTTTCTTCTCTGATTGCCATGGCTAGGACTTCCAAAACTATGTTGAATAATAGTGGTGAGAGTGGATATCCTTGTCTTGTTCCTGATCTTAGAGGAAATGCTTTCAGTTTTTCACCATTGAGAATGATGTTTGCTGTGCGTTTGTCAGATATGGCTTTTATTATGTTGAAGTAGGTTCCCTCTATGCCCACTTTCTGGAGAGTTTTTATCATAAAAGGGTGTTGAACTTTGTCAAAAGCTTTTTCTGCATCTATTGAGATGATCATATGGTTTTTCTTCTTCAGTTTGTTAATATGGTGTATCACATTGATTGTTTTGCGTATGTTGAAGAATCCTTGCATCTCTGGGATAAATCCCACTTGATCATGGTGTATGATCCTTTTAATGTGTTGTTGGATTCTGTTTGCTAGTTATTTTGTTGAGGATTTTTGCATCTATATTCATCAGTGATATTGGTCTGTAATTTTCTTTTTTTGTAGTATCTTTGTCTGGTGTTGGTATCAGGGTGATGGTGGCCTCATAGAATGAGTTTGGGAGTGTTCCTTCCTCCGCATTTTTTTGGAAGTGTTTGAGAAGGATGGGTGTTAGCTCGTCTCTAAATGTTTGATAGAATTCACCTGTGAAGCCATCTGGTCCTGGATTTTTGTTTGTTGGAAGATTTTTAATCACAGTTTCAATTTCATTACTTGTGATTGGTCTGTTCATATTTTCTGTTTCTTCCTGGTTCAGTCTTGGAAGTTTATACCATTCTAAGAATTTGTCCATTTCTTCCAGGTTGTCATAGAGTTGCTTGTAGTAGTCTCTTAGGATGCTTTGTATTTCTGCGGTGTCTGTTGTAACTCCTTTTTCATTTCTAATTTTACTGATTTGAGTCCTCTACCTCTTTTTCTTGATGAGTCTTGCTGATGGTTTATCAATTTTGTTTATCCTCTCAAAGAACCAGCTTTTAGTTTTATTGATCTTTGCTTCTGTTTTCTTTGTTTCTATTTCATTTATTTCTGCTCTGATCTTTATGATTTCTTTCTGCTAACTTTGCGTTTTGTTTGTTCTTCTTCCTCTAGTTCCTTTAGGTGTAACGTTAGATTGTTTATTTGAGATATTTCTTGTTTCTTGAGGTAGGTGTGTATAGCTATAAACTTCCCTCTTAGAACTGCTTTTGCTGCATCCCATAGTTTTTGGATCATTGTGTTTTCATTGTCATTTGTCTCTAGGTGTTTTTTGATTTCCTCTTTGATTTCTTCAGTGAGCTCTTGGTTATTTAGTAACGTATTGTTTAGCCTCCATGTGTTTGTGTTTTTTACGTTTTTTTCTTGTAATTGATTTCTAATCTCATAGCATTGTGGTCAGAAAAGATGCTTGATATGAGTTCAATTTTCTTAAAATTACTGAGGCTTGATTTGTGACCCAGGATGTGATCTATCCTGGAGAATGTTCCATGCGCACTTGAGAAGAAAGTGTAATCTGCTGTTTTTGGATGGAATGTCCTATAAATATCAATTAAATCTATCTGGTCTATTGTGCCATTTAAAGCTTGTGTTTCCTTATTAATTTTCTGTTTGGATGATCTGTCCATTGGTGTAAGTGAGGTGTTAAAGTCCCCCACTATTACTGAGTTACTGTTGATTTCCTCTTTTATAGCTGTTAGCAGTTGCCTTATGTATTGAAGTGCTCCTGTTGGGTATGTATATATTTACAGTTGTTATATCTTCTTCTTGGATTGATCCCTTGATCATTATGTAGTGTCCTTTCTGTCTCTTGTAACATTCTTTATTTTAAAGTCTATTTTATCTGATATGAGTATTGCTACTCCAGCTTTCTTTTGATTTCCATTTGCATGGAATATCTCTTTCCATCTCCTCACATTCAATCTGTATGTGTCCCTGGGTCTGAAGTGGATCTCTTGTAGACAGCATATATATGGGTCTTGTTTTTGTATCCATTCAGCAAGCCTGTGTCTTTTGGTTGGAGCATTTAATCCATTCACGTTTAAGGTAATTATCTATATGTATGTTCCTATTATCTTTTTCTTAATTATTTGGGGTTTGTTTTTGTAGGTCCTTTTCTTCTCTTGTGTTTCCCACTTAGAGAAGTTCCTTTAGCATTTGTTGTAGAGCTGGTTTGGTGGTGTTGAATCCTCTTAGCTTGTGTTTGTCTGTAATGCTTTTGATTTCTCCATCGAATCTGAATGAGATCTTTGCCAGGTAGAGTAATCTTGATTGTAGGTTTTCCCCTTTCATCACTTTAAGTATATCATGCCACTCCCTTCTGGCTTGTAGAGTTTCTGCTGAGAAATCAGCTGTTAACCTTATGGGAGTTCCCTTGTATGTTATTTGTCGTTTTTCCCTTGCTGCTTTCAATAATTTTTCTTTCTCTTTAATTTTTGCCAATTTGATTACTGTGTGTCTTGGTGTGTTTCTCCTTGGGTTTATCCTGTATGGGACTCTCTGCACTTTCTGGACTTGGGAGGCTATTTCCTTTCCAATGTTAGGGAAGTTTTCGACTATAATCTCTTCAAATATTTTCTCAGGTCCTTTCTCTCTGTCTTCTCCTTCTGGGACCCCTATAATGCGAATGTTGTTGTGTTTAATGTTGTCCCATAGGTCTCTTAGGCTGTCTTCATTTCTTTTCATTCTTCTCTCTTTATTCTGTTGTGCAGCAGTGAATTCCACCGTTCTGTCTTCCAATCACTTATCTGTTCTTCTGCCTCAGTTATTCTGCTATTGATTCCTTCTAGTGTAGTTTTCATTTCAGTTATTGTATTGTTCATCTCTGATGTTCTTTAATTGTTCTTTAATTGTTCTTTAATTCTTCTATATCTTTGTTAAACATTTCTTGCATCTTCTCGATCTTTGCCTCCATTCTTTTTCCAAGGTCCTGGATCATTTTCACTATCATTATTCTGAATTCTCTTTCTGGGAGATTGCCTATCTCCATTTCATTTTTTTGTTTTTCTTGGGTTTTATCTTGTTCCTTCATCTGGTACATAGCCCTCTGCCTTTTCATCTTGTCTATCTTTCTGTAATGTGGTTTTTGTTCCACAGGCTGCAGGATTGTAGTTCTTCTTGTTTCTGTTGTCTGCCCTCTGGTGGATGAGGCTATACAAGAGGCTTGTGGAAGTTTCCTGATGGGAGGGACTGGTGGTGTGTAGAGCTGGCTGTTGCTCTCTTGGGAAGAGCTCAGTAAAACTTTAATCTGCTTGTCTAGTTATGGGTGGGGCTGGGTTCCCTCTGTGTTGGTTGTTTGGCCTGAGGTGACCCAACACTGGAGCCTACCTGGGTGTTTGGTGGGGCTAATGGCAGACTCTGGGAGGGCTCACTCAAGGGAGTATTTCCCAGAACTTCTGCTGCCAGTGTCCTTGTCCTCATGGTGAGGCACAGCCACCCCCTTCTCTGCAGGAGACCCTGCAACACTAGCAGGTAGGTCTGGTTCAGTCTCATGTGGGGTCACTGCTCCTTCCCCTGGGTCCCGATGCACACACTGCTTTGTGTGTGCCCTCCAGGAATGGAGTCTTTGTTTCTGTAAGGTCGGATCTTAACAAACGGCACCACGAAACAGAGGAAGCTTCAAGTGAGCTTTATTAGGGAGCCCTCCCTGGCAAGGTTCACTGGTCCGAGAGAAAGGGGCCAGAGAAGTCGAACCCGGGTGAGGATCGGGCAAGATTTTATAGGGGAAGAAGGGAAAGGGGTGTGGTGCATCTGGGAGGGCGCAGGGTATTCCTTACTTGGTGGTCTTTTCGGGTATCCTGGGGGATTGTTAGTCCCGCCCCTTGAAAGGTGGGAAGGCTGGGCTGGGTTCAAAGTCCCCAGGTCAGTTCTTGGAACTGGGGGGTCCGGAATGTCTCCAGGGCAGTTTCTGGAACTGGGTGGTCCGGAGAATTTCGGTCTGATGCAACCTGTGAATCTGATTGTGTTCCCCTGCCTCGGGCCAGTTGGCCTTACAGTTTCCCCCAGTCCTGTCGAAGTCCTGCAATCAAATCCCACTAGCCTTCAAAGTCTGATTCTCTAGGAATTCCTCCTTCCATTGCTGGACCCCCAGGTTGGGAAGCCTGACGTGGGGCTCAGAACCTTCACTCCAGTGGGTGGACTTCTGTGGTATAAGTGTTCTCCAGTTTGTGAGTCACCGACCCGGGAGTTAGGGGGTTTGATTTTATTGTGATTGCATCCCTCCTACCGTCTCATTGCGGCTTCTCCGTCTTTGAATGTGGGGTATCTTTTTTGGTGAGTTCTAGTATCTTCCTTTCAATGATTGTTCAGCAGTTAGTTATGATTCTGGTGTTCTCGAAAGAGGGAGGGAAAGCATGTCCTTGTACTCCGCCATCTTGAACCAATCTCTATATGTGTGTTTTTGAGTGTTTGTGTTTACCTGCATGTGTCTGTGGGTGTAGGAGGTGGAGAAGCAAAGGCAACAGTAAGAAAGGGGCCACCACTGATAATTACTGTGCTTCTGCTCAGTGCCAGAGCACTGGGCTAGGGATTCAGCAGTGACAGACGGGGTGTCTGCCTGGTGGAACTGTTGGCTTGGTGGTCCTGGCCATTGCTTTATTCTTCACTCGTTTTCTCAGTCTGGGAAATGGAATTTCCAGAGCCTTGGAAATAACTTCATGCCCATATTATAAAGGTTAGTTATGTAGTCGGGAGCTGCAGGCGCCAAGGGAGGTCAGTGTTTTTCCTCTTCTGGGAGTCTACTATGGAAGCCTCATCAGTTGGTTGGACTGGAGGCTGCAGTGATTCATGTGGCATAGGCGTGTAGGGCAGGGAGCCCTGAGCTTGCTTGTTGCGGTTAACATTTTATGGCTCCTCCAACTCCTGCCCCTCACTCAGAAGGCAACACTTGGCTCCAAGCCAAACTTTCCAATTATGCCATCAATAAACTTAGTGACATTGGCAAGAAAAGCAAAGGAAAAGAGTGTTTGCTTTGCCTCAGGTCTGATTTCCACCCATATGCCCTATCTGTCCTGTTGGTAGCTTCCTCATGGAGCATTTGAGAAAAAATAAGAAATAATTATTTAATGGTCATGTTGGAGATTGTTGATTTATAGAGCCAACATATGTTCCCATATGTACTTTTTTTATTGAAAGATTATACCTCATCAACTCATTTCCTTGTCAACCAGGAGGTGCTAAAGGGCACCTCAATCCATAAATGAAAGGGACAAAGTTAAATTCATCAAAGAAATGGACGAAGCTGGGCCTGGAACCGGATGCCCAGGATGTGGCTACCTCTTGTGTGAAGGAGAACATTCTGGTTGCACTAGAGCTTGCTTCTCTTGAAGATGTCCTCCTGATGTTTATATATGTTTGTGTGGTTTTGTCTGTGGTGTATCTTATATTCTCATTTCCCTGAGGCTGGGATTGCCTATGATATGGTACCTGTGGGGCTTAAGAAATGCAAGAGATCTCTGAATGAATGGACATGTTCGAGTTTGGGCATATTAGGCTCAGGGCTTGTTATGAACTCCCAGTGATGAGTTCTCTCTGTGTAGGGTCTCACTTATCTCTTCCTGAAGCAGCCACCATCTAAGTGGTAACCCACAGAGAATCAGCAGAAAAGAAGAAGGGAAGAATGACCTGTTCCCCACCCCCACCTCCCGGCCACAGGATCCTGAGGGAAGCAGTCCTAACTGTTGGCAGAAGGGGCATCCAGCAGTCAGCCTCCCCTCTTCCAACTGTTCTGGACTTCTCAAGGAACATTCCATTCAGCCAGCTTATGTCATGTTCTGAGATAGACATGGTCGCTAACACCAAGAGTGGGTGGTCATTGAGCTTGAAACGTTTTGGGTGACTGCAAAGGACAAACACAGCAGCCCCACGCTCCATGCTGGTGTGTCATATATGAGATGTGTCTGTGGAGCATGGGAGCTTAAGGTCCACTGGCCATCGGTCTCATGTCGGCATGGCTGCTAGATTGCTAGGTGAACTGGCTAAAACTCTCTCTTCCTGAGGGGCTGAGGAGACTCTTGGAGAAAACTCATCCTGAAGGCAGAAGGAACCAGGCAGGGCCAACTTGAGAAGTGCAAGGCTTTCTCCTTCATCATGACTAAGTTCTGTGGTGAGTGGGGAACCAGAGATGGGTCTGAAAAGGAGGTGACCAAGGAACACTGTTCCTGGACCCCTGTGAGAGCGTATGAAGCCCTGCTGACTTCATAACCCCTGTGCCATGTTGAGTACCGCAGGAAACACTCAGAGGGCAACATCCACTTAGAAATGGCAGCCGGGTCTGTGCAAGGCATTGGAGCCCTCAGAGGCCACAGCTATGTCTAGCTACGTGGCACTGCCCAGGGGTCATAGTGGTATCCAGGGGAAATAGAAGTGGAGCTCACAGGGTGGTTCTTGACCCAGATCAGAAGGCTGTGTGGTCCTGATGATGAGATTTGACTCTCCTATGTTTTTAAATGAAGTGAGCATCTTCGTAACGTTTGTAACATTAGGAATAATCGTTGAATCCTGGTCTTTCTCTCTCTTTTTTCTTCTAGTTTTATTGAGATATAATTGACATACATTGCTGTATAAATCTCAGGTGTACAGCATAATGTTTGACTCACTTACGTCATGAAATGATTACCAAAATGGGCCATCAGATTTATTATACTGTTTTTCCTTAAAGACTTCAGTTTACCAAAACCTGTGCTTTAATACCTGTGCCTGCTGTGTCCCTGCCATTCTTGTGACCTCATTTTTTTTTTTTTTTTTTTTAACACATAGCTGCATTTCTGGCAACCCCTTTGGACTAAAGAGCCTAGATACATCCATGTTGGGATCTCTATGTGACAGCATTGAGCTTGTCATCTGAAGGCAGCAGGAAGTCTGACAGACACTAAACTTTTTTTGGAAGCTAGAAATTCTACCATTTGCGGAGTTGAAGACAGTTTGAACATTTCTGGATGAATGCTACCATTCGTTTTTGGAATTGAACCTCTTAACGTTCTTGGAGGACTGTCTCTTCGGTGAGAGCCTTTCAGTCATGCAGATGTAGGACAATAGTAATCCCTCATTTTCCTTGGGGAAGCCCCACATGCAGCAGAGAGCCAAGTGGAAGTGCCGCAGACTGAGATGGGAAGTGTTTTGTTCTGAGAAGGCAGCTGACAGTGTGTTTTGTCCCTGAAGAGGTAAGAGACCTATTTTAAATATTTCATTTTGCTTTGCTCTTACCTCCGGATTTGGCCTGCCCATGCATGTTCTTAGAAAACACAGTCTTCATATTCCAGCATCTGCTCACAGAAGAAGGGCAGCTCGAGCCAGACAAGGGGGCGGGGGTGCAGGTGTCAACTCATCTCCTGGTGAGGAAAGATGGTGAAGAGGCCTGGGATCAGGCTTGGACACGGCAGATGGGACCCTTGGTACGTCTCATGCTGTTATTTCATCTAGTAAAAGGCCACGTGTTGCTAAGTATACCTATTATGACTATTATGGCCCTTTTTTCCAGGGTACGGTTGTGGGTTTCCTCCTGAGGAAATTGAGGTTTCCACTGTCAACCTGAGAAGTTAATTCTAGAGCAGGAAAGACACTGGCGTTAGATGGGAGTGTGGAAGGACTTCCTTAATTTGGAGTCAGGAGGGAAGAGAGTGTTGGGGAGGCTATGGGTGTGAAGATGCTTGGAGCTTCCTGCTGAAGGCAGTGAGTTGGGCCCTGCCATCTGGGTCAGCCTAGGAGATAGGCCAGGACTGGCTGCCGTAGGCATCCTGAGTGAGAGAGAGCGCCCGTGGGCCTTTAGAATGGCCAGCTCAAGGAGAGCATAGTTACCTTTCAGGAAGAAGTTATGCTTCTTTGAACCTGTGCTGTCTTGTTAACATCTCAGCTGTGCTTTGCGAAATTAGAAAGCACAGGGCTCTCCCGCTGAAGTTGGGATTCCCCCAAGGGGAAGAGGCAGCTATGTCTGGCCAGACCAGCAGGTTTCAGAGGAAGAGCTTGGAGAAATTGCTGGGGATTTGCTAGAGGGACTTACATTAAGTGGGGCTTATGAATTGTAATGATTTGAGTTTTTTAAGAAAAGGTAACTTTGTTTTATAGTCAGGGGCCAGTGAGAATGTAAACTTGGTGGTTTCTATGGGGATTCCCACAAATATCAACAATACATTGTTTCTCTTCATAAAAATTAAAATCACATTAGTGTGAGGGATTCATGCCAGGGCCCCGGCATGGGAAACACAGGGAGTCCTCTGGACTGGAAAGACAAAGACTGAGAGGTGTTAGGCCGATATGTGCTGGGTCTAACCTAGGCAAGGCAGAAGAGGGGAGACAAATTTGTTCTGTAGAGGTACACATTCTGGAGTGTCGTGGGGCTGCCTCTCTGCTTCTCTGCTTTACTGCAAACCATCGTTAGTGAGGTGGGACAGCGATGGTGCTGACCACCAGGTTTGTAAAAGAGAACCCAACAGTATGGCATTATTCAAGATGGGATTTTGTGGAAAAATGTAAGAGCTGGAAGGTGTGACTGTAAGAACAAGTTCAGAAACATTTTGCCTTTTCAGAGACAAAAATGTGAGGAACGAGCAAGAAAATAGAAATAATGCGTTTCTAAATTTAATCACTGAACTGAGAGCATTGATGTCTGATTCTTGTCTGAGATGAGAATCCAATTCTCTGTGACCTGGAGGAGAGCTCAGCCCTCTCTGGACTTCAGTTTCCACCCGGTGGAATAAGAGGTCAGGCTTAGCTTGCGTCTGATCCTCTCCAGCTGTGATGCTCTAGCCCTCCACGGTGGGACCACCACTTGATAGAAATATTGGTCTATCACAAATTGAGATG
Organism: Grampus griseus; assembly: GCF_964374135.1. Lineage (NCBI taxonomy): Eukaryota > Metazoa > Chordata > Mammalia > Artiodactyla > Delphinidae > Grampus > Grampus griseus. The sequence continues at coordinate 113,062,210 of NC_139019.1, forward strand.
CTTAGAGCGGTGCCCTTGGCTACACACACACTGATGGCTTGAGTAGAAGAGGACTGGCTTTCAGATGCCCGAGTGTGACAGAGTGAAAAGGCCTTCATTACTCAGGCGCATGGATGGATGCCTGATGGCCCTTTGTCTCCCTGCAGCGCCCCCTGGTGTTTCTGGGCTTTGTATTCCACATAGGCATCCTCCCAGGTCACTTGCAGGAAGCCAGGAACCTATTATACAATGCTGGGAACTCATTTTTAGGGTGTCAGGATTGCTGGGTCATTTCCCTCTGCTCAACTTCGCATACCAAATAACAGTATTCAAATGCTGCTTATTCCCAAAAGAAAACAGGAAAGGGGCATAAGGCAGCAGTGCTGTCATTTCTGCGTGATTCCAAATCCAAAGCAGAGACAGGACCAACAGGAAAGCACACAAAACATAGGACGAACAGAACTTCCTCTAGAAACAGAGCTGTTTTATCATCAGCTGTAAATTAAAAGCATGTTCTGGGCAGCTCTTGGCCCTCGGCTGCAGGTGTAATATCACATTCTAGTTTACAAGTAGCTGATGTGTGATTCTGGGTATAACGGTTATCTGTAATTGAAATCATTATAAAACAAATCCCCCCTGCACTGCCTGAGACAGTAATCAGCATCAGGAATGCTGTGTATACAGCATTCAAGACCCATAAATATGCAAGATTAATTTGCTGAACTTCATTCAGGCTTCCAGCAGTGCCGTCACCTGGGACCAGAGAAGCAGCAAATTAATTCTGAACCTCTGCTAGTTTTAAAACATCAAGAGCAGGCTCCTTTGTGTAGGTGTCTTCTGCAGTGCTTCTCTGCCTTTGCAGATACTTTCTGGAAAAATCAAACAGCTAGAATGCAAAATGCTGTTTGGCCACAGAAGGTACCCTGGTGCCCCACCTGGTTCCCATGACCTCTTCCTTCCTTCCCATCTCAGTGACCCTCATTTCCTCCTCAGGTCCCTAAAACTACAAACAGAAAAAGAGAAAATCCTGACTTTGGTCAGCACACTGGAAAAACCTCTTAGATACCAAATTGAGGAAGAAGAAATGCCTAATGGCAAAGCGTTAGGATTTGGGTCAGAAAGTAGATCTAGTTCCGGCTCTGACTAACTGCCATGTCTCCTTGGACAAATTGCTGTCCTTCTTTAGGTCTTAGTTTGCATTTAAAAAAAAGAACTTCGAATTGCTAAAATTTCTTCTAGATACTTTTAGGTTTCACTTTCTTCTCTGTCCAATCCAGTTTGTTACTTTCCTTCAACAGTGTTCTGTGTAATAAAAATATTGTTGATGTCTCTCTCCCTTTTTACCTACTCTCTGTTCTCTTTAGCCTTGCACATCATACTTCTTTTATTCCTTAGCTATTATTTTTAGTTTTGGGTGGAGGTAGCCATCAGTGTACTTGTTCAGTCCACTATGTTTATCTTGAAGTTTCCATGACACTTCATCTTCCAAATAAGGTGGTACTTTTATAATCTAATTATTACAGAGGAGGAAACAGAGGCCCAGAGAGGTTAAGAAAATTGCCCAGAGCTGCAGAGTTAGTGACAGCAGAGAGATTTAAACCCAAGGCTGCCTTTTGACAAAACCCGTGTTCTTAGCTACAAGGCTGTCCTGAAGTCATGGGTTCTTTTGCAGAGGTGTTGGGCCTGTTCTTGGTGCACTGACAATGCCAGGATTCTGAGCTATGAAACTGAGGAAAGACCATGGACCATGGGAAAGAGTCCAAAGCAAAGGATACTCTGACAGGAGAGGGCCTGTCCCCCAGCTTTTCCCTTTGCACATCACCACATGTACAGAAAGAAATGTGCCTCTTGTCATCATTTTAATTTCTGTGTATAAAACACATGCTCGTCTGGCCCTCTCTGCAGTGGTGGCTGGAATCAGAGTGAGGAAGATAATGTAACATTAGATTTCAAGCGCGTTCTTCTTTATTATTCTTTTTTTTAATTGAAGGTTTTGGTATATATAGATTACATGCAGTTGTACATAATAATACAGGGAGATCCCATGTACCTTTTACTCAGGTTCCCCTGATGGTAACATCTTACAGTTGAAAATTTTTTTAAGTTCCTAAATATTACATTAATATATTTTGTTGTAATAGGTTCAAGTAATACTGAAGTATACAGAACGAAGTATGAAGTTCTGTTTCAAACCTTGTTCTCTTGGACTCTCTCCTCATCTGGGCCCTACTCTGGTTTGTGTACCTCCTTCTTCCCCTATACCTCTTCCTTATCTTGTTATAATGGTCAGGGGTCATCCTGGGGCAAAATAGAATTCGGGGATTTCTGGCTGACTCATCATCTTTTTGATGGTGCGTATGGATGACGTCAGCAACTCTTGATCTCATCTGTCCTCTAATTGTCTGACATCCTCTGAATTCCTTATTTCCATGCTTCTTTACATACCCAGTCAAAAAGAAATAATACATATAATACAATATAGACATTTAACATCTCTTCTATATTTGGTATTAAGTATTACGCTTATGTACTAAGTATTCTATACTAAGTAGAATACCTTGATTTTATTTATCTTGTTTAACACACCATCAGGCACTGTTCTAAGCATTTTATAAATATTGATTAATTTAATCCTTATAGTAACTCTGTGAGGAAGGCACCATTATTATTTTCATTTTATAGGTGAGGTACAGAGAGGTTGTGCAAGATCACACAGCTAGTAAAAGATGGGGACAGGATTCACACCCATCAATCTGGCTCCAGAGTCTGAGCTCTTAACCACTTACGCAACTAACTCATGGATAGTTCACCTCTTTTTTTTTCCTTTTCTAATATTTACATGTTCCCCCTACATTATCTCCTTTCTTGTAGGCTATAAATGTGTTCTAATATTAGACACCTTAAAAGACATCCCCCCGCCCCCATACACTAGCCTTTGTTTCTAAGGCCTTGTCTTAAGTTACCACCCCATCTCTCTTTCCTGTGTTTGTTTTTAGCAAACCTTGAAAGACTCTTCTATAACTGCTGTCTCCACTTCATCATCTAATTCATTCTTGGACCCACTGCAGTCAGAGCTTCTCCCTTAATCACTCTATGGAAGCTGTTCCCGTATCATCAAAACAGTCATATCCTCTTATATGTTGATGTGATTAGTTATATTAATACATTTCCTAATATGAAATCATTCTGGCACTGACATCAGTTTTCACTTTTTAAACTCAGTGCTGGATTTGGTTTGCTAATATTCTATTTATAACTTTGATTAGTATCGGATGGACTATTTCCTTAAAACCCAGGGAACATAGGAAGTTCTTTCTAGTCCATTTAATTTCCTTGTTAATTTATAGAGGTTGGTTTTCTTGTAGAAAATAGTTTTACTATCTATGTCATTCATGTCTCTCCCCATGGGATGTCTTTTATTTACCAATTAAAAGAGAAATAAATGTGCTTTCTAATTATCACTGAATAGTCACATAAGGCAAACCTTTACACTGGAGCATGATTTTGAAAAGCTAGAATAATCTGTTTGGCTTTTACACAAGGTTCTATTATGAGTCCCCAGAAAATGCAGATTGGTAGAAAGAACATTCTCTATTGAGAAAAGCCAAAGAGTGACAATGATGATGGTGGTGGCAAAAAGTTTTTTATTTTATTTTCTTTCTTTCTTTTTTTTTTTTTTTTTTGTGGTACGCGGGCCTCTCACTGCTGTGGCCTCTCCTGTTGCGGAGCACAGGCTCAGCGGCCATGGCTCACGGGCCCAGCCGCTCCGCGGCATGTGGGATCTTCCCGGACCGGGGCACGAACCTTGGTCCCCTGCATTGGCAGGCGGACTCCCAACCACTGCGCCACCAGGAAAGCCCATGCTTTTTATTTTTAAAAGAGAGAGAACAGTTATCATATTTTCAGGATTTAAACTATGCTAGTCACTTGACTGATGGAATGTGTCATTTACTAGGATGTAAAGTCTACGAGGGCAGGACTGTGAGTATTGTGGTGATTACTTTGCATTCACAACTCTGTGAGGTGGCTGCTACTATTATCTCCAAATTGCAGATGAGGAAACTGAGGCTCTGAGAGGTGGAGTAACTTTCCCAGGTTCATCCAGAGAGACTAGAATGGATTGCTGGTTTTTCCTAATAAAGTTGAAGCATAGTGTTAATAGGAACCATCAGGCCCCTTCATGCCCTGCACTCCTTAAGCCCCCACTAGCCCTGTCAGGCAGAGTGGCCAGCAGTTTGTGTGAACCATTCCCATCCCACGTGTTTGCACATGGATGCTGCTTCCTGTCTCTATGCAATGCCTTGAACTCTGATCACCTGGCTCCCTTCCACTTGCCCTTTGAGGTTTATCCAAGTATTCTCTCTTCCTTCAACCATTCACTGCACCCCCCCGCCCCACCCTGAGCTCATTTCTCTTGTGGTCGTGGCACATTAGAGATCCTCCAGATCCTTATCTGTCTCCTGCATGAGACAGTAGACTGTATTGTTCCCCACTGGGGCCGGTGGCCTCTGGGACCTCTCGGAATGTGTTTGCCAGATAAATGAAGGATGAGAGTCTCCAGATGGTTCCCTCTCCAATCTGAGCCTAGTCCTTCACAGGGCTGTGGTTGGTGACCTCTAACCACCCCCCACCCCCCAACCTGGCAAGGTTGGCTTCTGGGTTCTTAGACCCACAGCCTCTCACCCTCTGACCATTTTCTGCTTCTCCAGGGAACCACCCCTTACTCCGGAGAGCATCACATGTTCCTCACAAGAAAATATGTTTAGTTCACTTAATTGAAGGTTAAGAAGTCATAAAACTCATTGAGCAGGAGGCTGAGAACAGCTATAACAAAATCAAACTGAGGTCAGAACCACTCAGATATGGGGGATTACAGCCCTGGAAAATGACATGAATATCTGAAAATCCCTTCTCTGTATTTTCTTAAAGAGAGGCCACTTTCAAATAATCTTTTTTTTTTTTTCTCTAACTGATAAACACTGTGGCATTCAACTTGATCAAAATAATCTAGCTCATCAGTATTTCCACGGGCTATGTAACTGATCAGGAGATTTTCTTCTTTTGGAAACATTTCTTTCTGTGGAGAAATAAATGGAAAGAAATCCAGAAAAATATATCCTACTGTTAGCTCCAGAGATATACAATTTCTAAAAAGGTTGTTATCTGTCTTATAGCAAGAGCAGAAAAGAAAAAAACTCATTTGTATATAAAAATAAGATAGAGATTGTGGTTCTCTCTGCCGTATGCAAATCCTATAGGGTCTTGCTATTAATCTGCTATTAAATCCCAGTTCTCTTCCTGAGATTGAACCAGCAGGTCAAAATGACAGATGCTGCAGTTGCCAATGCAGCAGATCATTGTTTTCTGAAAACAAGTGTGTTCATGTGAGAGGGACCAGGGCTTGTTCCCTAGCCTGCCTCTTTGTGTAGTTCAGGAGCATGTCAATAAGGCTCCTGATTGAATTCTCAACACTGAGCACTGAGCCTGGAATCTAGTCAGAGTTCAATAATATATGTTGAGTGAGTGAATAACTAAGTGACTGTATTCACTCCTCCCAAAATTCACACTGTGACTGGCCCTTATATATATTTCGTGTACAAAATTCTTCCAGGGTACTACCCATTCTTTAAGCTACAGTGCCACCATCTCCATGACATACAGGAATTGTGTGAGCACAGAGGATGGGGCATCTGAATCTGCCTTGGGTTATCAGAAATGCTTTATGGAGGAAGTGCTGTTTGAGTTGCATCTGGGTGGATTAAGAGGTAGAGAAGAGAGAGAAGGCTCTCTAGGAGGAAGGAGGGGAACTGTTGCAGGTGAAGAGAGTCAGGGGAGCCGAAGGGCATACTCTTGTTGGCTTCTTCCCAGAGTCCAGGAGATCAGAACCTCGCGGGTCAGTGATTCATCTCCCTTGCAGGCCTTTGAGAGTAGAAGGGTCTCTCTGCTCCTACATGCCGGGATCCTAGGGCATCAGAGTCTCTGATCTGAGAATCTCCCCCACCCTGAGAGCCAGGAGCATCCATCAGGCCTCTGCCCTAATCTGCCTGGTGGTCCCAGCCAGACCTATATTCCGCAAGAGGTATGAGTGGTACTTGGTGTGCCCTCAGAGAGCTGTGATGCGAGTATGCGAACTGCCTTCTACTGTCCATCATTCCTTAGGACCCCTCCTCTAGAGGCGCCCACACAGTACACAGTAGAGGCCCTGGCACATTGCAGGGCTCAGTAATTATTTCTGAGATGAATGAATACTAGAATCTTGGAGGTGGAATCATTACCACATTCCCCATCTAAAATAATCCTGGATTATTCATTCATTGGACTCTTCATGGAGGGGTGATTTGGAACATTTCCATCCCCACTAAATATTCAGACAGTGAGTGCCCAGTCTGTTCTTCTCACTTTCCTCTGAGTAGTTAAACATGTCCTACATGAGGGTTTAGCCTTTTGTCCAAGCTGCCACCAGACACTCAGTAAAGTGGCGTGCTCTGCAATTGGATCTCATTAGGATAAAGAGAGTTGGTCTGGTCCTGGGGATGTAGGAGACAGATGAATCACAAGGTTATTAGGTGCACAGGAATTGTAATCAACTGAGAAGAAAGACCAAGCAGCATGGTCATAAACAAGAGTGTCCTATCCAACATTTTGTAGATAGGCAGTCACTCCCAAGAACACGAGGGCAAGCACCATTTTGAAACTCCTGCCAGGTGTGTTGTAGTAAAGGGAAATTTGAATGAGCTGATGTTCGGAGGCATATCCCTTCCTTTCCAATCACAAGGCTCTGGTGCTAATTAGAATTTTATCAATATAACTGATACACTGAATTGGCTTTTAATAGCTCAAAGAGGTTGAGACGTTAGGAAAATTTTCATTTTGGAAGAGATCATGGAGTAGAATTTGTGACCTGCTTCAGGCATTTTAGCAGGTGCTGACCTCTGCCCCTCCTCCATTCACTACTTCCTTGTCAATCCATGCTCCAGTTATTCCCCCTTGCCTCTGTTAGTGTCTCAGTCTTCTGTGGCCTCTAGTTTCTCTCCTTCTTCCTTCTCTAATCCATGCTAGAGTGAGCTTTCCAAGATCAAAACTTGACCACGCTCTTCTCAGGTGAATGTCTCCTAATCAACTGCAGAGTAAAATTGAAATTTGTTGTTGCAGGGGACCTGGCCTCACACAGTCCTTGTCTATTTTTCCCTTCTGTCACTATCTCTTCCTTCATCTGTCTTCAGCTTCCTTCTGTACCCCAAGCAAGTTATGTTATCTTCTGTTCCTTCACCTTTCCCAGTCATTTTCTTCTTTACCACACTTGCCCTTCCTTCCTCGAATATATCTGATTTTTAACTTTTCAAAACCTTCCCCGTGAAGCCCTCCTGCTGGCACAGTCACTCCCTGCAGTGTCCCCATAATACCTATACAAGTCCTATCAGGGAGTTTTCTCATTGTATGTTTGTATGTATGTGTTTGTTTTTTATTGAATCATAGTTGATTTACTATAGTATATTAATTTCAGGTGTACAGTATGGAGATTCAGTATTTTTACAGATTATACTCCATTTAAAGTTATTATAAAATAATGGCTATATTTCCCTGTGCTGTACACTATATCCTTTTTTCTTATTTATTTTGAATACAGTAGTTTGTATCTGTTAATCCAGCGGTCCCCAACCTTTTTGACACCAGGGACCGGTTTTGTAGAAGACAGGTTTTCCATGGACGGGGGTGGGGGTGGGAGGGAATGGTTCAGGTGGTAATGCTAGCGATGGGGGGTGGCAGATGAAGCTTTGCTCGCTTGACCACTGCTCACCTCCAGCTGTGTGGCCCGGTTCCTAACAGGCTGCAGACCGGGAGTTGGGGACCCTTGTGTTCATCGCATACTTCTCTCTCCCCCTCCCCTGCCCTTCTCCCCAATAGTAACCACTAGTTTGTTCTCTGTATCTGTGAGTCTGTTTCTTTTTTTTTATATCCATTTGTTTGTTTTATTTTTTAGATTCTACATATAAATGCTAACAAGGAGTATTTCTCTGACAAATCACTAAGCATTATACTCTCTAGGTCCATCCATGTTGCTGCAGATGGCAATATTTCATATATATACCACATCTTCTTTATCCATTCATCTATTAGTGGACGTTTAGGTTGCTTCCCTATCTTGGCTATTATAAATAATGCTACTATGAACATTAGGGTGCATGTATCTTTTGGAATTAGTATTGTTACTTTCTTTGGATATATATACACAGCAGTGGAATTGCTGGATCATATGGTAGTTCTATTTTTAGTTTTTTGAGGAACCTCCATACTTTTTTCCACAGTGGCTGCACCAGTTTACAATTCCACCAACAGTGTGCTAGGGTTCTCTTTACTCCATTTCCTCGCCAGCATTTGTTATTTGTAGACTCTTTGATGATAGCCATTTTGACAGGTGTGAGAGGATAACTCATTGTGGTATTGACTTGCGTTTCTCTGATAATTAACAATATTGAGTATCTTTTTCATGTGCTTGTTGGCTGTCTGTGTAGCTTCTTTGAAAAAAAAGTCTATTCAGGTCTTCTGCCCATTCTTTAATTGGGTTCTTTGTTTTTTTGATAGTGAGTTTTATGAGCTGTTTATGCATTTTGGATAATAACGCCTTATCATTAATATCATTTGAAAATATTCCTCCCATTAAGTAGGTTGTCTTTCCATTTTGTAGATGGTTTCCTTTGCTGTGCAAAAGCTTTTAAGTTTAATTTGATCCTATTTGGTTTTTTTTTGCTTTTGTTTCTTTTGCCTTAGGAGACAGATCCAAAAAAATACTGCTACAGTTTATGTCAAAGAGTGTTCTGCCTATGTTCTCTCCTAGGACTTTTATGGTTTCAGGTCTTACATTTAAGTCTTTATTCCATTTTGAGTTTATTTTTGTACACGATGTGAGGAAATGTTCTAATCTCATTCTTTTACATGTAGCTGTCCAGTTTTCTCAGCACCACTTGTTGAATCGACTCCATTGTATATTCTTATCTACTTTATTGTAGATTAACTGACTGTAAGTGCATGGGTTTATTTCTGGGCTCTCTATTCTCTTTCATCTATGTGTCTGTTTTTGTGCCAGTACCATACTCTCTTAATTACTGTAGCTTTGTAGTATAGTCTGAAGTCAGGGAGCATGATACTTCCAGCTCACCTCTTTTTTCTCAAGATTCTTTGGCAATTTGGTGTCTTTGGTGGTCCATGTAAATTTGAGGATTACTTGTTGTAGTTTGTGAAAAATGTCATGGGTGTTTTGACAGGATTACATTAAATCTGTAGATTGCTTTGGTTAGTATGGACATTTTAATGTTATTAATTCTTCCAATCCAAGAACATAGGATATCTTTCCATTTCTTTGTATCATTTTCACATTTCTTCATCAGTATTTTATAGTTTTCAGAGTATAGGTCTTTCACCTCCTTGATGAAGTTTATTCTGAGATATTTTATTTGTTTTGATGTGATTATAAATGGGATTGTTTCCTTAATTTCTCTTTCTGATAATTCATTATTGGTGTAGAGAAAATCAACAGATTTCTGTCTGTTAATCTTGTATCCTGAAACTTTACTGAATTCATTTATTAGTTCTAATAGTTTTTGGCGGGGACTTTAGGGTTTTCTGTATATAGTATCATGTAATCTACAAATAGTGACTCTTTTACTTCTTCCCTTATAATTTGGATACCTTTTATTTCTTTTTCTTGTCTTATTGCTGTGGCTAGGACTTCCATTACCGTGTTAAATAGAATTGGCAAGAATGGACATCCTTGGTTTTTTCCTGATTTTAGAGGAAAGGCTTTCAGCTTTTCACCATTAGTATGATGTTAGCTGTGGGTTTGTCATAATGGCCTTTATTATGTTGAGATATGTTTCCTCTGTATCAACGTTGATGAGCGTTTTTATCATGAATGGATGATGAATTTTGTCAAATGCTTTTTCTGTGTGTATTGAGATGATCCTGTGATTTTTATCCTTCCTTTTGTTAATGTGGTGTATTACATTGGTTGAATTGTGAATATTGAACCATCCTTGCTTTCCTGGAATAAATTTCATTTCATCATGGTGTTGGATCTTTTTTATATATTGTTAAATTCAATTTGCTAATATTTTGTTGAGGATTTTTGCATCTATACTCATTAGAGATATTGCCCTATACTTTTCTTTTTTTTCAGTGCCTTTGTCTGGTTTTGGTATCAGGGTAATAGTGACCTCATAGAATGTATATGGGAGTGTTGTATCCTCTCAACTTTTTGGAATAGTTTGAGAAGGATAGAGCTCTCCTTTATCTGGTAGAATGCCCCTGTGAAGCTATCCAGTCCTGCACTTTTGTTTGCTGAGAATTTTGTTTTTAACTACAAATTCAGTTTCACTGCTAGTGATTGGTCTGCTCACATTGTCTATTTCTTCCTGATTCAGTCTTGGAAGGTTGTATGTTTGTAGAAATTTGTCCATTTCTTCTAGGTTATACAATATTTTGGCTTATAACTGTATTATTCTCTTATGATTTTTTAATAGATCTTTATTGGAGTATAATTGCTTCACAATATGGTGTTCATTTCTTTTGTACACCAAAGAGAATCAGCCATATGCATGCATATGTCTCCATATCCCCTCCCCTCTGAGCCTCCCTTCCATCCTCCCTATCCCACCCCTTTAGGTCATTGCAAAGAACCGGGCCGATCTCCCTGTGCTGTGCTGCTGCTTCCCACTAGCTAACTGTTTTACATTCGGTAGTGTATATATGTCGATGCTACTCTCACTTTGCCCCAGCTTCCCCCTCCCACCCCGTGTCCTCAAGTCCATTCTCTATGTCTGCATCTTTATTCCTGCTCTGCAGCTGTGTTCATCAGTACCATTTTGTTTTTTTTTTAGATTCCATATATATGTGTTAGCATACGGTATTTGTTTTTCCCTTTCTGACTTACTTCACTCTGTATGACAGACTCTAGGTCCAGCCACCTCACCTCAAAACTGATAACTCAATTTTGTTTCTTTTTATGGCTGAGTAATATTCCATTGTATATATGTGCCACATCTCATGATTTTTTAAAATCTCTGTGGTATTGGTTGTTGTTTCTCCTCTTCCATTTCTTATGTTGTTTATTTGAGTCCTCTCTCACTTCTTTATGATCCTGCCTAAAGGTTTATCAATTTTGTTTATATTTTCAAAGAATAAGCTCTTAGTTTTATTGACCTTTTCTATCTTTTTGGTCTCTATTTTATTTATTTCTTCTCTTATCTCTATAATTTTCTTCCTTCTGTGAACTTTGTGTATTGTTTGTTGTTTTTTAAATTCCTTTAGAAGGAAGGTTAGGTTGATTATTTGAAATTTTCCTTGTTTCCTGAAGCAGGAGAACTTCCTTCTTATAACTGCTTTTGCTGCATTGCGTAGATTCTGAAAAGTTGTGTTTCCATTTGTATTTGTCTTCAGGTATTTTTTGATTTCTTCTTTGCTTTTATCATTGATCCTTTGGTGCTTTAGTAGCATATTGTTTAGTCTCCACATGTTTGTGCTTTTCCCATTTTTCTTCCTGTAAATTATTTCTGATTTTGTACAGTTGTGGTCAGAAAAAAAAATGCTTGATATTTATTTATATTCTTTTAATTGTAAAACACATGTAACATAATTTACCATCTTAACCATTTTTAAGTGTACAGTTTAGTAGTGTTAGGTATACTCACAGTTTTGTGCAGCCACTTCAGACTTTTTCATCTTGCAAAACTGAAACTCTGTTCAGATTAAATCTCAACTTCCCATTTCACCCTCCCCTCATCTCCTGGCATTGACCATTCTTTCTGGGTCTATGAATTTTATTACTTGGGGTACTTTACGTAAGTGGAATTATACACTATTTTTCCTTTTGTGACTGGCTGTTTTCACCTAACAGTGTCCTCAGTGTTCATTCATGTTGTAGGATAGGTCAGAGTTTACTTCCTTTTTAAGGCTAAGTAACATTCCGTTGTATGGATGGGCCACATTTTGTTTCTCCAGGTGTCATATTGATGGACAGTTGGGTTGCTTCCACCTATTTGCTGTGGTGAGTAGTATTGCTGTGAGCTTGAGTATGCAGATTTCTGTTTTAGTTCCCACTTTCAATTATTTTGTGTATATACCTGGAAGTGGGATAGCTGGATCATATGATAATTCTATTTTTAATCTTTTGAGGGACTTGAGACTTGTTTTTTGGACTAGCATGTGATCTGTCTTTGAGAATGTTCCATCTGCATTTGAAAAGAAGGTATATTCTGCTGTTTTTGCATGGAATGTTCGATAGATATCTATTAAGTCCAGTTGATCTGTTGTGTCATTTAAGACCACTGCTGCCTTACTAATTTTCTGTCTGGATGATCTGTTCATTGATGTAAGTGGTGTTTTAAAGTCCCCTACTGTTACTGAATGGTTGTCAGTTACTCTCTTTATGTCTATTAATGTTTGCTTTTTATATTTAGGTGTTCATGTTTTGGGCAAATTTATGTTAACGGGAATAATATCCTCTTCTTTTATTGATCCCTTTATCAGTATATAATGCCCTTCTTTGTCTTTTGTTATAGACTTTGTTTTAAAGTCTATTTTGTGTGATCTGAGTATTGCTACCCCTGCTTTCTCATTATTTCTATTTGCATGAAATATCTTTAACCATCCCCTCACTCTCAGTCTGGGTTTTTAGTTCTGAAATGAGTCTCTTGTAAGCAGCATATAGATGGGTTTTGTTTTTTATCCAATCAGGCACCCTGTGTCTTTTAATTGGAGATTTTAGTACAAGGACACTTAAAGTGATTATTGGTAACTTACTAACATTTTGTTACTTGTTTTCTGGTTGTTTTTGTAGTTCTTTCCTGTTCTTTTCTTTTTCTTATAGTTTCTTCCCTTGTGGTTTGATGATTTTCTTTACTGGTATGCTTGTGTTACTTTCTTTTTGTTTTTGTGTCATCTATTGTAGGTTTTTCATTTGTGGTTACCATGGTGTTCATATATGTCGACCTATATAACTATACCTACTTGTTTTAAACAGGTAGTCCTTAAAGTTCAAACACATTTTAAAAGGTTTACATTTTGATTCCCTTCCCTCACACTTTGTGGGTTTTTTAAAAATTTGTTTTATTGAAGTATAGTTGATTTACAATGTTGTGTTAATTTCTGCTGTACAGCAAAGTGATTCAGATATATATGTGTATATATATATAACTTTCTTTTTCATATTCTTTTCCATTATGTTTTATCACAGGATATTGAATATATATATATACAGTAGGAACTTTAGAAGTTTATAAAGTTTATAAGTTTATATGGATAAACTTGTTTATCCATTCTAAATGTAATAGTTTATATCTGTAAGTTTATATGGATAACCTTATTGTTTATCCATTATAAAGGTAATAGTTTGTATCTACCAATCCCAAATTCCCAGTCCATCCGTCTCCTTCCCCCTTTCTATTCAGTGGCAATTAGAAGTCTGTTCTCTATGTCTGTGAGTCTGTTTCTGTTTTGTAGATAAGTGTATTTGTGTCATACTTTAAATTCCACATATAAGTGATATCATATGGTATTTGTCTTTCTCTTTCTGACTTACCTCACTTAGTATGATAATCTCTGGGTCCATCCATGTGGCTGCAAATGGCATTGTTTCATTCTTTTTTATGGCTGAGTGCTATTCCATTGTATTAATGAACCACAGCTTCTTTATCCATTCATCTGTCAGTGGACATTTAGGTTGTTTCCATGTCTTGGCTATTGTGCATAGTGCTGCTATGAATACAGGAGTGCATGTACCATTTTGAATTATAGTTTTGGTGGGATATATGCCCAGGAATGGGATTGCAGGGTCATAGAGAACTCTATTTTTAGTTTTCTGAGGAACCTCCATACTGTTCTCCATAATGGCTGCATCAATTTACAATGCCTCCAAAAATGTAGGAGGGTTCCCTTTTCTCCACACCCCTCCAGCATTTGTTATTTGTAGACTTTTTAATGATGGCCATTCTGACCAGTGTGAGATGATGCCTCATTGTAAATAGTTTTGATTTGCATTTCTCTAATAATTAGTGATGTTGAGCATCTTTTCATTTGCCTGTTTAATGACTTTGACAGTTTTGATGAGTATTGATCAAATAGTTTATATAATGTCCCTCAATTGAGATTTGGCTGATGTTTTTCTCATGATTAGTTTGGGGTATGTGTTCTTGGAAGGAAAACCATAGAGGTAAATTGCCATAAAAATCACATTTTACCAAGTGTACTTATGATCAACATATTTGTCACTGTTAGTGTTGACTTTGATCAACTGGCTGAGGTCGTGTGTATAGTGTGTGTCAAGATTCTCTGCTGTAACGTTCCTCTTTTCTCCTCTTTCCATACTGCAGTCTTAGAAATGAAGTCACTATTGCAGCCCGTACATAAGGAGTGGGAAGCTTTGCTCTCCGTCCTTGAGGGTGAAGTATCCACGCGCATTATTTGGAACTGTACTGCACAGGAGATTTGTGCCTTGTTACATTTATTTATTTAATTTTTTTTTTCCAGTATGGACTTACGGATATTTATTTTAAACTTCAGGTTATAATCCAGTACTACTTTATTTATTTTGTTGCTCAAATTCATTCAGCCTTGGGCTTTGGTAGGTCTTTCATTTGGCTCCCATGTCCCTTTGACATACCTCCATCATTGTGTACTTTTTTAAAAAAAAGTACTTCTTTATGTTCTGGTGCTACAAGATGATCAAGGCTCATGTTGTGTATTTCTTGCCTCAGATGTAGAATAAATCATTTCTCCAAAGAGTACTGATTTTTTAAGGAGAAGAATGTTAAATTCTGAAATCTGGGTACTAGGTGTATTCACTGCTGCTGAATGCTGTTGTTTATAGATCCTCTCGGCCAATAGAACAAGGAAATATATGTGTATAGTAATGTGTATATATACATATCTATAAATATATCTGTATGTAGCCATCTCTAACCATTTTACGGTAAACATGAGTTCACACTGATGTCTCCAAATCTGATTCATTACTACATGTTCTAGCCTCTTCCCCTTGCATATCTGTAACTTCCCACTCCAACACTGAGAAACTTGGATCCCACAATCCACCAACAATTTACTTAATTGTTCAGTTCCAGTATATACGTGTAGCAGTATCATAACCTGCACTCCCATGGGGAACAACTTTATCAGTTGGAGCACAGTGCTTATGTATAGTTTTCTTTTGCCTTTAGGCTTATACTATAGATTTCACTTATTTAAAAGTTACTTAAGTCAGGGACATTCACCCCAACCCCTTCAGTGAGGTTGTTACATACATTTGTAATACATTTGTTTTGTCAGATTTTGCAGTTCATCTTGGGACTCTCCCAATTTCCCGCCATGATTTTTTTGAAATTTGCATGTATTAAGACTCACACTTTGTGCTGAAATCTTTTATGGATTTTGACAATTGTGTAATGTCATGCATTCCCCTTTGCTTTACCTATTTAACCCTGTTCCCTCCTCTTGGACGTAACCATTGATATGTTTACCACCTGTATAGTTTTGCCTTATCCAGAATGTCGTATAATTGGAGTCCTTTACATACTGTCTCTTTTCCCTTAGCAATATTCATTTAAGATTCATCCATGTCTTCTCATAACTTGATAACTCATTTCTTTTTATCCCCCAGTTTTATTGAGAGATAATTGACATAAATCGCTGTATAAGTTTAAGGCATACAGCATGATGATTTGATTTACATATATTGTGAAATGATTACCAAAATAACTTCAGCTAACATCTGTCATCTCATATAGATACCATAAAAAGAAAAGAAAAAAGAAAAAAATTTTCCTTGTGATGAGAACTCCTAGAATTTACTCTTAGCAACTTTTCTGTATGTCATACAGTAGTGTTAACTATAGTCATCATGTTGTGCATTGTGACCCTACTACTTATTTATCTTATAGCTGGAAGAGTGTATGTTTTGACCACCTTCCTCTAATTCCCCTGCTCCACACCCTCTGCCTCTTTTTTTTTTTTTTTTTTTTTTGTGGTATGCAGGCCTCTCACTGTTGTGGCCTCTCCCGTTGTGGAGCACAGGCTCCGGACGCTCAGGCCCAGCGGCCATGGGTCACGGGCCCAGCCACTCCGCGGCATGTGGGATCCTCCCAGACTGGGGCACGAACCCGTGTCCCCTGCATCGGCAGGCAAACTCTCAACCACTGTGCCACCCGGGAACCCACATGACTATTTTTGAATGATGGTTTTCGCAGGGTATATGCACAGTAGTGGGATTGCTGGGTCATATGGTAGGTCTATTTTTAGTTATTTAAGGAACCTGTTCTCCATAGTGGCTGTATCAATTTACATTCCCACCAACAGTGTAAGAGGGTTCCCTTTTCTCCACACCCTCTCCAGCATTTACTGTTTGAAGATTTTTTGATGGTGGCCATTCTGAACTGGTGTGAGGTGATACCTCATTGTAGTTTTGATTTGCATTTCTCTAATAATTAGTGTTGTTGAGCACCGTTTCATGTGTTTGTTGCCAATCTGTATATCTTCTTTGGAGAAATGTCTGTTTAGGTCTTCTGCCTATTTTTGGATTGGGTTGTTTGTTTTCTTATTATTGAGCTGCATGAGCTGCTTGTAAATTTTGGAGATTAATCCTTTGTCAGTTGCTTCATTTGCAAATATTTTCTCCCATTCTGAGGGTTGTCTTTTCATCTTGTTTATGGTTTCCTTTGGTGTGCAAAAGCTTTTAAGTTTCATTAGGTTCCATTTGTTTATTTTTGTTTTTATTTCTACTTCTCTAGGAGGTGGGTCAAAAAGGATCTTGCTGTGATTTATGTCATAGTGTTCGGCCTATGTTTTCCTCTAAGAGTTTGATAGTGTCTGGCCTTAAATTTAGGTCTTTAATCCATTTGGAGTTTATTTTTGTGTATGGTGTTAGGGAGTGTTCTAATTTCATTCTTTTACATGTAGCTGTCCAGTTTTCCCAGCACCACTTATTGAAGAGGCTGTCTTTTCTCCATTGTCTATTCTTGCCTCCTTTATCAAAGATAAGGTGACCATATGTGCATGGGTTTCTCTCTGGGCTTTCTATCCTCTTCCATTATCTATATTTCTGTTTTTGTGCCAGTACCATACTGTCTTGATTACTGCAGCTTTGTAGTATAGTCTGAAATCAGGGGGCTTGATCCCACAAGCTCCGTTTTGCTTTCTCAAGATGGCTTTGGCTATTTGCGGTCTTTTGTGTTTCCATACAAATTGTGAAATTTTTTGTTCTAGTTCTGTGAAAAATGCCATTGGTAGTTTGATAGGGATTGCATTGAATCTGTAGATTGCTTTGGGTAGTATAGTCATTTTCACAATGTTGATTCTTCCAATCCAAGAACCTGTTGGATATCCCTCTATCTGTTTCTAACATCTTTAATTTCTTTCGTCACTGTCTTATAGTTTTCTGCATACAGGTCTTAGGTCTCCTTACGTAGATTTATTCCTAGGTATTTGATTCTTTCTGTTGCAGTGGTAAATGGGAGTGTTTCCTTAATTTCTCTTTCAGGTTTTTTGTCGTTAGTGTATAGGAATGCAAGAGATTTCTGTACATTAATTTTGTATCCTGCTAATTTACCAAATTGATTGATTAGCTCTAGTAGTTTTCTGGTAGCATCTTTAGGATTCTCTATGTATAGTATCATGTCATCTGCAAACAGTGACAGTTTTACTTCTTCTTTTCCAATTTGGATTCCTTTTATTTCTTTTTCTTCTCTACTGTGGCTAAAAAGTCCAAAACTGTGTTGAATAAGAGTGGTGAGAGTGGGCAACCTTGTCTTGTTCCTGATCTTAGTGGAAATGGTTTCAGTTTTTCACCATTGAGAATGATGTTAGCTGTGGGTTTTTCATGTATGGCCTTTATTATGTTGAGGTAAGTTCCCTCTAAGCCTACTTTATGGAGGGTTTTTATCATAAATGGGTGTTGAATATTGTCGAAAGCTTTCTCTGCATCTATTGAGATTATCATATGTTTTTTATCCTTCAGTTTGTTAATATGGTGTATCACATTGTTTGATTTGCACATATTAAAGAATCCTTGCATTCCTGGGATTAACCCCACTTGATCATGGTGTATGAGCCTTTTAATGTGCTGTTGGATTCTGTTTGCTAGTATTTTGTTGAGGATTTTTACATCTATTTTCATCAGTGATATTGGCCTGTTGTGTTCTTTCTTTGTGACATCTTTGTCTGGTTTTGGTATCAGGGTGATGGTGGCTTCGTAGAATGAGTTTGGGTGTGTTCCTCCCTCTGCTATATTTTGGAAGAGTTTGAGAAAGATAGGTGTTAGCTCTTCTCTAAATGTTTGATAGAATTCGCCTGTAAAGCCATCTGGTCCTGGGCTTTTGTTTGTTGGAAGATCTTTAATCACAGTTTCAATTTCAGTGCTTGTGTTTAGTCTGTTTATATTTTCTGTCTCTTCCTGGTTCTGTCTTGGAACGTTCTGCTTTTCTAAGAATTTGTCCATTTCTTCCAGGTTGTCCATTTTATTGGCATATAGTTGCTCTTAGGAATCTCTCATGTTGCTTTGTATTTCTGCAGTGTCAGTTGTTACTTCTCCTTTTTCATTTCTAATTCTACTGATTTTAGTGTTCTCCCCTTTTCTCTTGATGAGTCTGGCTAATGGTTTATCAATTTTGTTTATCTTGTCAAAGAACCAGCTTTCAGTTTTATTGATCTTTGCTATTGTTTCCTTCATTTCTTTTTCATTTCTTTCTGATCTGATCTTTATGATTTCTTTCCTTCTGCTAACTTTGGGGATTTTTTGTTCTTCTTTCTGTAATTGCTTTAAGTGTAAAGTTAGGTTGTTTATTTGAGCTGTTTCTTGTTTTTAAGGTAGGATTGTATTGCTATAATCTTCCCTCTTAGAACTGCTTTTGCTGCATTGCATAGGTTTTGGGCCATCGTGTTTTCATTGTCATTTGTTTCTAGGTATTTTTTGATTTGCTCTTTAATTTCTTCAGTGATCTCTTGGTTATTAAGTAGTGTATTGTTTAGCCTTTATGTGTTTGTATTTTTTACAGATTTTTTTTCTGGTAATTGACATCTGGTCTCCTAGCGTTTTGGTCAGAAAAGATACTTGATACGATTTTAATTTTCTTAAATTTACCAAGGCCTTATTTGTGACCCAAGATATGATGTATCCTGGAGAATGTTCCATGAGCACTTGAGAAGAGAGTGTATCCTGTTGTTTTTGGATGGAATGTCCTATAAATATCAATTAAGTCCATCTTGCTTAATGTATCATTTAAACTTTGTGTTTCCTTATTTATTTTCTTTTTGGATGATGTGTCCATTGGTGAAAGTGGGGTGTTAAAGGCCCCTACTATGATTGTGTTACTGTTGATTTCCCCTTTTATGGCTATTAGCATTTGCCTTCTGTATTAAGATACTCCTATGTTGGGTATATAAATATTTATAATTGTTATATCTTCTTCTTGGACTGATTCCTTGATCGTTTATGTAGTGATCATTTGTCTCTTGTAATAGTCTTTATTTTAAAGTCTATATTGTCTGATATGAGAATTGCTACTCCAGCTTTCTTTTGATTTCCATTTGCATGGAATATCTTTTTCCCTCCCCTCACTTTCAGTCTGTATGTGTTCCTAGGTCTGAAGTGGGTCTCTTGTAGACAGCATACATACGGGTCTTGTTTTTGTATCCATTCAGCCATTCTATGTCTTTTGGTTGGAGCATTTAATCCATTTATATTTAAGGTAATTATCGATATGTATGTTCCTATTACCATTTTTAACATTGTTTTGGGTTTGTTATTTTAGGTTTTTTCCTTGTCTTATGTTTCCTGCCTAGAGAAGTTCCTTTAGCCTTTGTTGTAAAGCTGGTTGTGTGGTGCTGAAGTCTCTTAGCTTTTGCTTGTCTGTAATGGTTGAATTTCTTCATTGAATTTGAATGAGATCCTTGCTGGCTAGAGTAATCTTGGTTGTAGGTATTTCCCTTTCATCACTTTAAATATGTCCTGCCACTGCCTTCTGGCTTGCAGGGTTTCTGCTGAAAGATCAACCGTTAACCTTATGGTGATTCCCTTGTATGTTATTTGTTGTTTTTCCATTGCTGCTTTTAATATTTTTTCTTTGTACTTAATTTTTGATAGTTTGATTAATATGTGTCTTGGCGTGTTTCTCCTTGGATTTATCCTGTATGGGACTCTAAGTGCTCCTGGACATGATTAACTATTTCCTTTCCCATGTTAGGGAAGTTTTCAACTATAATGTCTTCAAATATTTTCTCAGTCCCTTTCTTTTTCTCTTCTTCTTCTGGGACCCCTGTAGTTCGAATGTTGTTGCCTTTAATGTTGTCCTGGAGGTCTCCGTAACTGTCCTCAATTCTTTTCATTTTTTTTTCTTTATTCTGCTCTGCGGTAGTTATTTCCACTATTTTATCTTCTGGGTCACTTATCTGTTCTTCTGCCTCATTTATGCTGCTATTGATTCCTTCTAGAAAATTTTTAATTTCATATATTGTGTTGTTCATCGTTGTTTGTTTGCTCTTTAGTTCTTCTAGGTCCTTGTTAAACGTTTCTTGTATTTTCTTCATTCTATTTCCAAGATTTTGGCTCATCTTTACTATCATTACTCTGAATTCTTTTTCAGGTAGACTGGCCATTTTCTCTTCATTTGTTTGGTCTTTTGGGTTTTTGCCTTGCTCCTTCATCTGCTGTGTGTTTTTCTGTCCTCTCATTTTCCTTAACTTACTGTGTTTGGGGTCTCCTCCTTTTCATAGGCTGCAGGTTCGTAGTTCCTGTTGTTTTTGGTATCTTCCCTCAGTTGCTAAGTTTGGTTCCATGGGTTGTGTACGCTTCCTGGTGGAGGGGATTGGTGCCTGTTTTCTAATGGATGAGGCTGGATCTTGTCTTTCTGGTGGGCAGGACCACGTCTGGTGGTGGGTTTTGCAGTGTCTGTGACTTTATAATGATTTTAGGCAACCTGTCTGCTAATGGGTGAGGTTGTGTTCCTGTCTTGCTTGTTGTTTGGCGTAGGGTGTCCAGCACTGTAACTTGCTGGTCATTGAGTGGAGCTGGGTCTTAGTGTTGAGATGGCGATCTCTGGGAGGGGTTTTGCCATTTGATATTACATGTAGCTGGGAGGTCTCTGCTGGACCGAATTCCTCAACTTGGCTCTTCCACCTCAGAGGCACAAGCCTGATACCTGTCCGGAGCATCAAGACCCTGTCAGCCATATGGCTCAGAAGGAAAGGGAGAACAAAAGAAAGAAAGAATAAAATGAAATAAAATAAAGTTATTAAAATAAAAAATAAAAGAAATTATTCAAAATAAAACAAATTAAACAGTAATAAAGAAAAAGAAAAAAAAAAAAAGAAAGAGCATACAAACCAAAGACAAATCCACCAATGATAGCCAGTACTAAAAACTATACTAAAAAAAGCAAACGAAAAAAAAAAAACGGACAGACAGAACCCTAGGACAAATGGTAAATGCAAAGCTATACAGGCAAAATCACACAAAGAAGCATACACATACACAGTCACAAAAAGAAAAAAAGAAAAAATACATATATATATCTATATATATTTTTTTAAAAAAAGGAAGAGAGCAACGAAATGAACGAACAAATCCACCAATGATAATAAAGGCGAAATACTAAACAAAGATAAACAAAACCAAAACTAAATTAGATGCAGAAGGCAAACCTCAAGTCTACTGTTGCTCCCAAAGTCCACTGCCTCAATTTGGGATGATTCGTTGTCTATTCAGATATTCCACAGATGCAGGGTACATCAAGTTGATTGTGGAGATTTAATCCGCTGCTCCTGAGAGATTTCCCTTTCTCTTTTTTGTTAGCACAGCTCCTGGGGCTCAGCTTTGGATTTGGCCCCGCCTCTGCATGTAGGTCGCCATAGGGCATCTGTTCTTCGCTTAGACAGGACAGGGTTAAAGGAGCAGCTGATTTGGGGGCTCTGGCTCACTCCGGCCTGGGGGAGGGAGGGGTACAGATGCGGGGTGAGCCTGCAGCGAAGAGGCTGGCAGGACGTTGTACCAGCCTGAGGCATGCTATGTGTTCTCCCGGGGAAGTTGTCCCTGGATCCCGGGACCCTAGCGGTGGCGGGCTGCACAGACTCCCCGGAAGGGAGGTGTGGATAGTGACCTGTGCTCGCACACAGGCTTCTTGGTGGCGGCAGCAGCAGCCTTAGCGTCTCATGCCCATCTCTGGGGTCCGCACTGATAGCCGCGGCTCACACCCATCTCTGGAGCTCCTTTAAGCAGGCTCTTAATCCCCTCTCCTCGTGCACCAGGAAAAAAAGAGGGAAGAAAAAGTCTCTTGCCTCTTGGGCAGGTCCAGACTTTTCCCAGGACTCCCTCCCAGCTAGCCGTGGTGCACTAACGCCTTCAGGCTGTGTTCACGCCACCAGTCCTCTTCCTGTGATCCAACCGAAGCCCGAGCCTCAGCTCCCAGCCTCCGGCCGCCCCGGCGGGTGAGCACACAAGCCTCTTGTGCTGGTGAGTGCCGGTTGGCACCGATCCTCTGT
The DNA here is from genome assembly GCF_964374135.1 of Grampus griseus. Classification (NCBI taxonomy): domain Eukaryota; kingdom Metazoa; phylum Chordata; class Mammalia; order Artiodactyla; family Delphinidae; genus Grampus; species Grampus griseus. Next base: position 113,084,707 of record NC_139019.1, read on the forward strand.
GCGGGAATCTCTCTGCTTTGCCCTCCGCACCCCTGTTGCTGTGCTCTCCTCCGTGGCTCCGAAGCTTCCCCCCTCCGCCACCCGCAGTCTCCGCCCCCGAAAGGTTTCCTAGTGTGTGGAAACCTTTCCTCCTTCACGGCTCCCTCCCACTGGCGCAGGTCCTGTCCCTATTCTTTGTCTCTGTTTTTTCTTTTTTCTTTTGCCCTACCCAGGTACGTGGGGAGTTTCTTGCCTTTTGGGAGGTCTGAGGTCTTCTGCCAGCGTTCAGTAGGTGTTCTGTAGGAGTTGTTCCACGTGTAGATGTATTTCTGACGTATCTGTGGGGAGGAAGGTGATCTCCGCGTCTTACTCTTCCGCCATCTTCCCCCTCTCCTTACTGTTGTTTTAATATTCAGTTCCCTAATGACATATGATGTTAAACATATTTTCGTTTCTTTTCTTGTTTTTTTTTTTTAATCCTTTTATTATTCTTTTTTAACAAATGGCCTCGCGGATAGGGGACCAGGGGAAGGGGGAGGAGGGGACTTGTTTTTAAACTTAAAGCTCTTTTGTGTTCTTTTTACTTAATTAGTTTATTTATTTTTGGCTGCATTGTGTCTTCATTGCTGCCATGTGGGCTTTCTCTAGCTGTGGCAAGTCGGGGGCTACTCTTTGTTGCAGTGTGCTGGCCTCTCATTGTGGTGGCTTCTCTTGTTGTGGAGCACAGGCTCTAGGCACGCGGGCTTCAGTAGTTGTGGCGCATGGGCTCAGTAGTTGTGGCACATGGGCTTAGTTGCTCTGTGGCATGTGGGATCTTTCCAGACCAGGGCTTGAACCCATGTCCCCTGCATTGGCAGGCGTATTCTTAACCACTGTGCCACTAGGGAAGTCCCTAAACATATTTTATTATGCTTATTTGTTATTTGTAAAGCTTTGGTGTTCTAATTTTTGCCTACTTTTTAATTTGGTTGTTTATTTTCTTATTGTTGAGTTTTCAGAGTCTTTTGTACATTTGGAATACAAGTCCTTTATCAGATATATATTTTGGAAATATTTTCTCCCAATTTGTGGCTTGTCTTTTGATTCTCTTAACAGTGCTTGGTGCCAACTGAGAAGAATGGATTTTATTTTCTAATAAGAGTTAAAGATATTAAGACAGTATTTGTTTTATTCTTTAAACGTATTTTTATTTAATTCTCTAAACATATCATGTGTGTGTTAACATCTTTGTGTGCTGAATTCAACATCTGGAGCTGGTTTTTATTGATGGCTTCTTTACTGAGTATGGGTCACACATTCCCATTTTTCCTCCCCCACACCCCTGCCTTGGGTGTGTAAGTTTTGATTGTGTGCTGGATATTGGTAATGATATGTTTAAGCAACTCTGGAGTCTGAAATCTTCCTCTGAGGAGTGTTAATTTTTGTTCCATTTGGCAGTTCACTTACTGGTTGATCACCTTCAACCCGTATAGACTTGATTTTATAATTTATTTAGGGTGGATCTGTGAAAAGCCTGAGGTGTTTTCTTAGCTGTTCTAACTTGGTGAGACTCAGCCTCCAAATTTTATCTTCCCTTTTTGATCTTGTCAGGCCCTGGTCTTAGGTTTTGTTAGGATAGGTTTTGAATATACTTTATTTTAGGATGCATTCTTTACTTTTTTTTTTTTTTTTTTTTTTTTGTGGTACGCGGGCCCTCTCACTGTCGTGGCCTCTCCCGTTGTGGAGCACAGGCTCCGGACATGCAGGCTCAGCGGCCATGGCTCACGGGCCCAGCCGCATCACGGCATGTGGGATCTTCCCAGACCGGGGCACGAACCCGCGCCCCCTGCATCGGCAGGCAGACTCTCAACCACTGCGCCACCAGGGAAGCCCGCAGTCTTTACTTTTTAGACTCAGCCTTTCTTGTGTCTCAGCTGAATATCTGGGATGCTGTTGAGGTGTTAATGAATTTTGTCCTCTTAGGCTAGATTTGACCAATGTCCTCTAGTATGCTTGACTGCTATTATCTTTTTTGTTTTTTATTTTGACTCTGTAGCAGCCAGTAAGTCTCATTTTGTCTACTACCTATATAATCACAGAGCAGTGTTCAGCTAAAACCTTGTGGAAAACTCAAGAGGCTTGCAGGGCACCCTCCTGCACAATTCCCATATATATGGACTCTGCTCTTCAGATTCAGTAGCTCCAGATGCCCAAACTGTGATCTCTTTCTCCTCAGCCCAGTGGGATTGCCATGCTCTGATTGTACTCTAGCTCAGTATGCAGTGGTCAGGAAATTGTTCCTACGCAGATGACTAGGGCTATCATGGGACTCACCTCATAAGTTCTCCTTCCCTTAAGGATCACAGAATTTCACTGCTAGTCAGCCTGTGTCTGTAAACAGTTGCCTCATGTATTTTGTCCGGTTTTATAGTTGTTTTTAGTGGGAGGGTCCACTGAAATCCAGTAACTCCATAATAGCTAGAAAAAGAAATCCCAGCATGACAGTGTGTTTTGATTTTTGTCATCTTTGAAAGACTCTCTTAAATGCCACCTCTTCCTTGAAGTATCTCCTGATAATGTCAGAATTAATCTTTTTCTCCCTTTCTTGTCCATTGTTTTTTGCACTTGTGTTATCACCATGAAACATGAAAGATATATCACATCCTATATCTAGTTATCTGAGGGGTGCCATCATTGTATTACAGCTAATTATTGTCTTTGGGGGCTAACAGGACTGGGGAGGGGCTGTCATAGTCTTGTCCTACTCTCAAGGTCAGTGACCAGCAGGATGCATTCTCACATGCTGTATGTTTTGCTCCCCCACTAAAGGGAAGCTCCTTAAGAGGAAGAACTATATGTTTTTAATCTTTGTTTCTTCTCATTATGCCTAACATACTGCTTGAGACAGTGACGATGATGAAAATTAAGAATAACATTTATTGAGTGTTTTTTATCTGCCAGGCACTAGACTAAGCATTTTATTTAATGAACAGTCATTTGTATGGCGTTTACCATGTGCCAAGTATTATTCTAAGCACTTACAAGTATTAATTTATATACACAGGTCATCTCATTTAAGCCACACAAGAACTTTATGAGGAGCTCTATTATCTCCATCTTACAGATGAGAAAACTGAGGATTGGGAAAGTTAGGTAACTTTCTCAAGTGCTCACACATCTAATAGGTAGGGTACAGCTGAGACAGGCTGGGACCTGGGACTCTTTGCTGCATGCAGTGCTTGCACCTGGACAAATGTCTCCTTGAGCTACAAATTACAAAGAAGCTATATGTGACTAAAAATAGTTGCATGCATATACAGTTGGTGCAAATTCTGGACAAAAAGATACAAAAAGACCCAAAAACCCAACCACCACTGCTGAAGAGCGGGGAGCAAAAACAGCGTGTCAGCAGCAAAAGCAGGGTACTGCACATGCTCCCCTGCACTCAGCACCACCAAAGGGGTGGGCAAAACATCTAAGCCACTCCTCCAGCCCGACCCGTGGACATACCCCTACCCTCACCCCATATAAGAAACCAGCTTGCCCCCGCTCATGGAGGGAACAAGGGAACCTGTTGCTTGTTCTCGCTCCCCCCTGCTATAGCAGGGGCCCCAGTAAAGCCTTGCCTGGACTTCTTGTCTGGCCTCTAGTCAATTTCTGTTGATTTGGGAAGGCCAAGAACCCTGGTTCGTATCAGAGCTAGTAGGTAGTCATCAGATATTTGTTAAATTACATACAGTTTATAGCTTATACTTGGTAATGTTTCAGTCCACCTTTACAGGCAGTAATATTATACCAATACACATAATGTGTACACACCCTGCAGGGATTTGTCTGGTCATTCCAGCTGGCTGCATACAATATCCTGAACCAAGGTGTTAATGCCAGAACTAAAACTTTTTGGAAAAGGAAGCCCTGTAGGGGTTAATGGCCACCCTTCCACAATCTTCCATTTGATGGATTCTAAGCTGCCAGAGTAAGCTATGGTTGTGTGGCTGGACCCAGAACCACAGAGACCCAATTCTTATTGATTGTTTGCAATCAAAGCTTCCAAATTAGATTGCTGGAAAAACAGCAGAGATTTGAAATGACCAGGAAAAATGTCCTTCTCCAGGAAGATGGATCAGATAGTACTTATACTTTAATTCATGTTTTATGGAGCTATAAGATTCAATAAGACATTTCAGCCTAATATATCAAGACAATTTCAGCACAGTATTTCTCCAAAGAACTCCATCTTTTTCCTGGCAGTGGTACAAAGGGGAGGGGGGAAAACTCCTGTGGTCAAAACAGACACTTCTGTGCTCCAAACTGAAGCAAGCTAAGAACACGGAAACATCTTTTATGTAGTGTAAGCCCTTCCCACTCTCCACCAGTGATAGATAGTGACATTTTTCCACAGTAGAAGGAAGATTTTACCTTTTCATTATCCTACAACCTGTTATTTATCCTAAGTGCTGAAGGATTTTTAGAGGAAATTTAGCTGATTCCCAGAGCTCTAGTAAATTGCATTTGCTTTCTGCAAGTAATTTTCCTTTCCTTAACTTTCTGTAGCTCATTTTCCATGAGTTCAACCAGTCCCTAGTCCTTGTAGTGTGTGTGTGTGTGTGTGTGTGTGTGTGTGTGTGTGTGTGTGTGTGGTGGGGGGTGCATCCTGGTGCTACACTGATTTTGAAAGCAGTTCCAGAGACTCCCTTCCCAGCATGTCCAGAATAGATTAGTTGTTAGATATAATATGATAATGATGTATTTCACATACCCAGACTAAGGGAATGACACATATTTTATCTTTTAAAATTTTATTCATTTATTTTATTTATTTTTGGCTGTGTTGTGTTGTTGTTGCTGCGTATGGGCTTTCTCTAGTTGTGGCGAGCAGAGACTACTCTTTGTTACGGTGTGCAGGCTTCTCTTGTTGTGGTGCATGGGCTTCAGTAGTTGTGGCATGAAGGCTCAGTAGTTGTGGCTCGTGGGCTCTAGAGCGCAGACTCAGTAGTTGTGGTGCAGGGCTTAGCCGCTCCACGGCTTGTGGGATCTTCCCTGACCAGGGCTTGAACCCATGTCCCCTGCATTGGCAGACGGATTCCCAACCACTGCACCACCAGGGAAGTCCGACACATCTTTTATGCTTAATACTGTGACTAGACTTAGAGTGAGAAAGTCCTGGTGCACACCCTCCCCTGGTCCAAAGATTCATATTGGTTTCAGACTGAAGAAATTTTATAGAGGACACAATTTAGAGAATCAGTCAAAGGCCTAGTGAATCTACTATTGTAGACACTGAACTGAACCCAGGGGAGGTGGTCTAAGGAGATTGTAATGTGCACTGCCCTTTGGAGTGAGACAGAATGGGTTCAGTTTCTAGTTCTGGTGCTTATTAGCTATGTGTCCTCGGATATGGAAATTAACCTTTCTGAGCTTTCATTTCCTCTCCTGTAAAATAGTCATGATATTTGATGGTTGAAAACATTAAAGAAGTAATGCAGGTGTGACTCTTATTATAATGCTAATAAAAGATTGGAAGAGGGCTTGACAAAACTTAACCATGTTTTCACTGTTCTAGGTTCTTTATATGTATTATTTTGATCAATCTTCAGAACATCTCTCAGAGACTTTCCTCATTTTCACAGATGAGGAAACCCAGAGTTCAAAGTTTAAATGACTTGCCCCAGCAAGAGCTAATAAGTTATCAGCAAAAAGTAAATTGATGCTAGTTGGTGCCACAACACCTTTCAAATGCTGGAGGCGGCACTCCATAAAGTCAGCGAGCATTGGTAGGACTCTGGAGCAGGAAGTTCATCCTGTCCAACCACCTGGGCAGGATGGTTGAAGGTCATCCATCAGTGTTTCATGAACATACTAGCTGTATTTATAACCAGCCTGGTATTTAGCAGCTATTTAAACAAACAAACAAACATCAAATAAATAAACATAATGGCATTTCTTGAGCACTTGCCACATGCTAACAGGTTCCTTAAGTTTTATCTCATACTATCTCATCTAATTCTCATAATAACCCTGTAAGACTACCAAAATAATCCCCATTAGGAGTGTGGAAACTGGCATTTAAATGCTTATTTGCTCCAAGTCACAGGGCTAGTTAGAAGCACAGCCAGGGTTTGAATCCAGGCCTGTTTAACCTCAGAGCACTATCTACTTGCTGACTATGTTAGCAGACTACCCTTCAGATGTGAGGGCACTGTTGCTAGTTGCAAAGCCCAGGGCAGTGTTGAGAGCTCCACAGATGACCATCCTTGGCAGCCACTTTCATGTTTGTCCTGTTCCTGTGTTCCTTGAATTTCCTTGATGATTTCAAATGCTAAGTGACTTGGCACTTCATTTGGGAATTCTGCAGTGACGCTGACCACCAACAAAACTGAACAGTCCATGGTGGATTCTTTTTATTATTAACGGAAAGCCATTTCTTGTGAGCCTATTAGAGTAATAATTTTTTTTAAGATAACCATATTCTTTTTTTAAAATTATTTATTATTTCTTTATTTTTGGCTGTGCCAGGTCTTCATTGCAGCACACAGGATCTTCGTTATGGCATGTGGGATCTTTAGTTGTGGCATGTGGGCTTCTTAGTTGCAGCATGCATGAGGGATCTAGTTCCCTGACCGGGGATCGAACCCAGGCCCCCTGCATTGGGAGCATGGAGTCTTAGCATCTGGACCACCAAGGAAGTCCCTAGAGTAATATTTTGATTGAATGAAAATAATTACTAAAATATCTGGCAGTACAGATTTACCCTAATGCAGGTTCAGGCTTAGGAATCATTTATTTGAATTTAAAAAAAAAAAAAATCACAGCTTTTTTTCCTATAGGAAAATAAGAAAAGTTCTATATGTCTACTTTCTGAGTTAAAGACAAGTTACTGTCCCATGAAAAACACAAATAATAATTATACTCCAGGCTCATATTATGACTAATAAATGAGGGGGGGTGAAGTACAGTTGTCCCTTGGTATCTACAGAAGATTGGTTCCAGGACGGCCCAAGGATGACTAAATAAATCTGTGAATGCTCAAATCCCTTACATAAAATGGCATAATATTTGCATATAACTTAAGCACATTCTCCCATTTACTTCAAATCAACTCTAGATTACTTAAAATATCTAATATGATGTAAATACTATGTAAATAGTTGTAAATACAATGTAAATGCTATGTAAGTAGTTACCAGAGCATGGCAAATTCAAGTTTTGCTTTTTTGAACTTCCTAGGATTTCTTTTGAAGTAATATTTTGGTTCTGCATTGATCCAAAATATTACTTGAATTGGCTATGGAGGGCCGACTCTATTTCAGCATCCTGAGAGTAAAGAACAAAGTTATTTTAAATATAATTTGTATATTATTCTTTCTATTAAAAAATACTAGATCAGCTTTTTAGATTGAAAATTGCCAGGAAAAGGTACAAAATGTGCTCTAATTCCTGTCTAAAACTGGGAAGTGTAACAGGATGACTAGTGGACACAGAGTTGGGAGACTTGGGTACTAATTCCAGAGGTGCCACCTACTGCTGTGTAGTAGAGGAAGCCATGTGTCCTCTCAGGGTCTTGATGACTGTTCCTGTAATGAGAGGACTCCAGGCACTGCATTATTTCATTTAATGCTCACAAGAACTTTATAAGGTTATCTTGGCCCTAATTGGTAGAATAGGGAATTGAAGCTTAGAGAGTTCAAGTGCTTTGTTCACAGTTGAGTTGTGTTTCAGCATGCAGAGGCATAAAGGAAGTTTGCTCTTGGTATTGATTCTAGGTGCCCAAAGCAAATGTATGCAGGGGGAGAGGTCTAGCCTTGTCCTATACACATATAGGAGAACTAATCTGTCAGAATCTAGTCAATTCTGGTCTTTCCTATAGTCCTAAAGTCTCTAATAGAAATTGCATGGGGAATATTTCCAATGAAGTTGCTTGGAGGAGCTGCTTATGCGAGATGACTATAAATAATGTTTGGCTTCGTTTAAATTGAATTGAGAATGTGCTGAATTAGGGGCTGACTAAAATGTTAAACCACTTTTGCTTGAACCATATTCAAGGACAGGGCTGAAATAAAAAGTGTAAAGCCAGCTGCAAAAGAGGAAGACATAAGGTCAGCTGCATCAGTGATGGCAGCTTGCCCTGGACTTAACTCTGCTTGGCTGCAGTCCTGTCCCAATGGGCAGCTGCAGGGAGGACAGGTGAAAGTCTGAATGGGCTGCCTCAGGAGAAAAAGAGTCTGCAGAGTGGCCCGTTATTACTGTCAGATGGGAATCATCCCTCCAACCAGAATGAATACTTCTCTAGCCAAGTCATCTTTTAGCAATTAATTATATTTGTGAACAATATTGAGATATGTGTGCTTCATCATTTCTGAACACTTGGCAAACCAAGACACAGCCACCCATTTTTGATGAGTTCAAGCTGCAATGTCTGTGAAGACTCAGCTCAAGAATAAAAATGTAAGACTGTTGATGTTTCCATGCCAGTTGTACTTTTGTCCTGATTAATTCGTTTATTCATTCATTCAGCAAACGCGTTCTGAACACTCACTGTGTGGATAGTTCTAAATGCTTGGTATACATCGGTAAACAAGACGGACAAAGATCCCTGCTCTCATAGACGTTCAGTTCCAGCGATTTACATTATTAAGTGGAAAGAGCACTAGCTTTGGAGCCAACCAGCTCTAGGTTCTAAACTCAATTCCACCGCTTCTTACCTGTGGGACCTAACCTGTTTGAGCCTTGTTTTACTCATGGGTAAAATGTGGACCATAAGAACCATAATTCCAGCTCATAGAAATGATGTGAGGTTTGGAACAAATGATGCAAGTATCCATGCTTGGCACTGAAAAGGTCCTCAGTAAAGCTACCTCCTTCTACTTTTCCCAGGCAGTGGCTTCCTTCCTTCCCTGCTCTCTGCTGTACACCAGCCAGCTCCATACCCTAGGCTTTGTTCTGTGCCCGTTGTGCAAAATTCATTCATCCCTTCCTCAGAGTTGTATTTTCAACTACAACTGACTAGAAAGTAGCAAAAAGAGGGGTGAGTGCTATGGTCTGAATGTTTATATTCCCCCAGATTAATGAGTTGAAGTCCTAACCCCCAGTGTGATGATGTTAGACGGTGGGGCCTTTGAAAGGTAAATAGGGTTGGATGAGGTCATGAGGGTGGAGCCCTCATGGTGGGATTCGTACTCTCACAGCAAGAGGAAGAGGCACCAAAACTTTCTCTCTCGTATGCAATGAGGAAAAGCTGTGAGCGCACAGGGAGAAAGCGGCTGTCTACAGCTAGGAGGAGTGCCTTCGCCAAAACCAGAACCTGCCGGCTCCTTCATCTTGGACTCTTCAGCCTCTAGAATGTGAGAAAGAAGTGTTTGTTGTTTAAGCCACCCAGTCTATGGCACTTTGTTACAGTAACCCCAGCTGACGAAGCCAGTGAGCTTAATGCCATCTGATAAGAAAGGATGGCCACTGGTGCTGATCCATCCATTTCATTGGTCTGAAAACAGTGATCCTCCCATATAGTCACCAGGTATCTTAACAGCGGTCTTCACAGCCATGTCTCCCCACCAGAGTCATCATCCCGTAGGTGGGGACTTCAGATCCTGGCTGACCACAGTGGGTGTTCTTAGAACATGCCACACAAAGTGGAGTCTTCCCTTCCTCAGCATTCTGAATTACAGTCAGACCTCCTTTTGCTTGATTCAATTTTGGTTTACTGTGTTTCCCAATGACACCAAAATTTTTAATTGACTTCAGAAATGCCATTTCTTGATATAAATGAAAACATCTTCCCCTTTGTACCTTTTAAACACTCTTAGTCTTTCTTTGAATTGTTTTTAAACAGAAACTAATAATGACTAAGGAATTGATTAATGACCTCTGATACAGCTTAATCAGTGGAGGTATTAACTTCAGGTATCATGTGTAGTTTTCAGGTGAGAGGTAAATTTTAAATTGTATTATACATTTAATAATATTGCTACAAATATATATAATACACATTCTTGATAGAAAGTAGAGAATAAACAAAAATAAGGAAATATTACAGGACCCTGTGGTAAATGCTAGTCATTTTTGATAAATATTATAGTTGTTAAAGGTTGGTAATCTACTTTTATCAACCTATTTCATCTTTTCCTGTCATTAGATACTTTTATATAATACCATTTTAATAACTTCATTAGTACTCCATTACACAGATGTACCATAATTTACTCCCCCCCCCCCAATTTTTACATTTATCCCTCATATACTTTTGGACATCACTAACAGCATCATGATGAGAATCTGCAGAGCCAAGTCTTTGATCTCATCCATGTTTATTTCTTTAGAATAGCTTTCTAAAGGCGAAATGGTGGGTCCAAACTTAGAGCCGAACTCCCATTGATTTATATATTTATTTAGCAAATATTTTAAAGCATATTTTCAGGCAGCGGTAGGCACCAAAGAAAAATCATGTGAATGAGTCACACAGTCTCCATCCTTACAAAGCTTATAATCTCATGAATTTGTCTGATTTATCCTCCTGCAAGCAGAATATGAGAGTGTCTTTTATCTAATATGAATAGGCTCCTTCCAAAATGCCTTTAAAAGTCTTTCATACACATTTGTAGAACTGCAAAATAAAATCGTTCCCAATGTCCCAACGTTGTGCTATGCGAAGGTGCGTACCAAATCGTATCAGTCTGTTGGAATGACTGATCACACAGTGATGTCCTTTTACCACAGTTCTTGGACGTGAACATGAACTCCTTAAAATCAATAAACTAGTATTTTTATGCCTTGCCTTGACGTGTCTTATGCTCAAAACCTCATGTGTTCCTCATTTTAACACCTCTTGTATCTGGGTGTCTGGAGCAACCCAGACTTGGATGTTCTGTTTGAATGTCATGGCATTTGTGTCCAAACAAATTAGTGTCCGAAATGGCTCAAGTGGAAATAGGTGGGAAGGGGACTGGACAAGATGGCTTTGAAATGCCATCTAACCCTATTTTTTCTCCTCCGTTGTCATTTTAGAAAGTAAAAAGTGTCTTCAAAAAGAAGAAAATCTGTTAGAACGCAGATAAAATTTATTCTAAATCATTAACAAAGAAAGACATCTATCTTCTCTCAACACAAAGAGATCCCAAAATGTCATACCCAAGTCTGCAACATGGAAAATCTGAACCATTGAAAATCATGCATTAACTATGGTTATAAGATAGTCATCTCATCTCAACAGCTAAAAATACACAGGGACAGTCAGAAATATTTCCATTTTTTATATCCAGTGAAATAGCTTCATTTTCATTCCACAAAGAAAAAGGCTTCTTTGAACCCTGAACAATATTAAATTTTCTGTTAACTCCCATTATGCCACATTCTGTCTTAAGGTCAATGCTCTCAATCCTCCCCTGGCCAGGACGCCTCCTTTGCATAAGCTCCCAGGGTCCTCCCACATTCCTCATTCTCAGTGAATTCCAACCCATCCCCCCAAGATCCAGGTTCTTTATTCCCCCAGTCACAGCTCCTAAACCCCCTTAATGCCCACCCATGCTTATTTATTGGCTAGCTGAGCCAAGAGTATACGACTGAGTTAATGACAGCCTCCTGAATAGGTGACTTTTGCCGTGAGAGAATAGAGACCAATGCTTTCCCGATGCTTTCAGTTAAGGCTTCTGGTAAAAGAAACTGACATTGGAAAGAAGAGGTGTCAAGTCAGTATCTTCAACATCAGAAGTGAGGGTAGTGAGGGAAGGTGAAGTGAGATACCAAAGGATCATTTAATTTGGCAAAATAACACACAAGCTTTTATAGCACGTACTATAATATGTCTTCAGCTTAGGAACTTCATGTTTTGGGGAACTATAAACATGAATTTCCTTAAAATGCCTAAATCATTTTTACTTCATTTGGAGCCACTCACTTTCAAAATACTCAGGAGGCTATGTTTTTCCATAAGTTCACCTAAATCTAGATCGGTTGGTTGCATACACCAGTGAGATTAAAAACCTCCTAGAGACCTTGCTGTAATGCAGAATCCCAGGCCCTAATTCCCATTCATCTTTATCCAGGAAGTCTGGGCTGGGGCCAGTTAATCCTGATGCAGGTGCATCTAGGGATAGAATGCCTGGTACATGGATTTGGATATATTATGGAGCAAGCTGGACTCAGAGTTAGTGAAATGTGAGGGTTTGAAAATCATGCCAAGGTTTTAGCATAGTAGTCTTTAAGTTATGTCATTGGGTGTTGAAGCAAAAGGAGGAAGATAAATCTTCTGTAATGTTCCATGACCAAATCAGAGACCATACCATCATGCAGGGACAGGTTAGGTGCTGAGCTAATCAAATACCTTAGACAATTAAAAGCATATAGGTGTATAATTGCTTTACAGTGTTGTGTTAGTTTCTGTTGTATAACAAAGTGAATCAGCTATACGTATACATATATCCCCATATCCCCTCCCTCTTGTGTCTCCCTCCCACCCTCCCTATCCCACCCCTCTAGGTGGTCCCAAAGCACCAAGCTGATCTCCCTGTGCTATGCGGCTGCTTCCCACTAGCTAGCTATTTTACATTTGGTAGTGTATATATGTCAATGCATCTCTCTCACTTCATCCCATCTTATCCTTCCCCCTCCCTGTGTCCTACTCCAATAAAGATGTTTAAAAAAAAAGGGAGAGAGGGATAAAAACTCTATTGATTAATTAATGTATGGTGTCATGGCTTATTCCACAGGGCTCTATCTTGTCAGCCAGCTAAACAATGCTTGGTTCTGTTAAACCATTTGTATGTTTTTCATATGCTGGAAAAAAAATTTATATACAGGTTTGGTTTGAAAAACTGTTCAATAGAGATTTTTGTTATCTAGAAAAATAAAATGAAGGAAGATATAGGTAAAAAAAAAAGCATATAGGTGTCAAGCAGATTAAATAGTACAGAAACAAGTGAGTGAGTGGAAATGAGTCACAGGTATTGGAAGCTTCTGGTGCTTAGCACAAGTGCTCGCTTACCTCAAATTCTTATTATAAAAGAGAGTCTGGGGCCAATGGATGACATGTGACTTAAAAAGTAAAGAAATTTCTTGTCTTTTTTAATGAATTCATTTTTTATTTATTTATTTTTGGCTGCGTTGGGTCTTCATTGCTGCATGCGGGCTTTCTCTAGTTGCGGCGAGCGTGGGCTTCTCACTGTAGTGGCTCCTCTTGTGGAGCACCGGCTCTAGGCGTGTGGGCTTCAGCAGTTGTGGCATGTGGGCTCAGTAGTTGTGGCTTGCAAGCTCTAGAGCACAGGCTCAGTAGTTGTGGCACACAGGCTTAGTTGCTCCATGGCATGTGGGATCTTCCCGGACCAGGGCTCGAACCTGTGTCCCCTGCACTGGCAGGCGGATTCTTAACCACCGCGCCACCAGGGAAGTCACAATAAATTCCTTCATTTCTGAGCCCTTTCACCTTTTCGATCCTTTTAAGGGACTGCCACCACCTATAGGCAAGAGGCCAGACCCTGCCAGTCTGGCACATGGAAGCCTTAAATATCAGGCTCACCTACCCACCCAGCCCCTTACCTACTCCAGCTCCTCTTCCCACACACTCAGTGCTCTATTCCCGTCGACTTTTGGACGTCCCCTAAACATACCCTCCTGGAGAGCAAACCTTGCCTTGTGGCATCCCCTTACCCACCCGTACCCTACTTCCATGCGAGCCCTGCTCTGTAGCAACCATCATCATTTCTCAAACCTTCATTCTGGACGTGTCTCCTCTTTGGACCTTTCCTGACCCTCTAAGCCACCCTAATGAAATATCTGAGTTTTTCTTAATGGCCCCACAGCAACTTGAACCCACTCTATAATGTTTTCCAGGGCATGTTACTATGTTAACCTTGTTCATTTGTCTGTCTCCCCTTACTAGACTTACAACCCCTCCTGGGCAGAGGGCAACCACGTGGTGGTGGCATCACAGGGCTTGCACTTGGGGGCAGATATTGAATAAATATTTTTATGTGAAATACTAAGACCACCAGGTTTTTTGGGTAGACTGAAAAACAGCATGGTCAGTAGAGCTAACATTTTAAACCTTGGCCCCTTTTCTAATACTTTTCTCTGGAGTGAGGAAGAGTTGTGTTGAGGAAGTCCCTCTACTTCACCAGAGCAGTCGGTGGCTTTCCCAGTTTTAGGACATATTGTTGGGGTGGTGTTTCTGAGCTGGCCTCTGATGTCTGTGCCCGGCGTCTGCTTACCAGCTGCCATGTGCTGAGGCTTGAGAGCTACACATGAGTCAGATTGGATTTGGGGTGAATGCCTTTTTCTCAAGACTTTCATTCTTGACCTGAAGTTGTTCATTTTAGCAGTCCTACATCTGAAATTCTATTATTTTGTATATTTGATAATTTATACCAATCTGTTGAAGACTTGGATACACATTTTTTTTTTCAGTGAACAGAATGGGACAACTCAGTTACTGCAGATTGAATTCTGTTCCATTTCACAAATTAGCTTTTTCAAACCTATTCAGAAAAGAAAGGGTTGGCTTTGGCCCCGTTGTCCCAGACCCCTCCCTGATAGCAGCTTCTGACCTGGTCTTTCTGTTTTTTGGGTGAATGGGAAAAGATAGCAGTATCACAGGTCCTCAACTGCCCAGACCAAACAGCGTACAGCATCTTTACCTCTAGGAATTGCTAGTGCTAATGCCAATTTAAGGAAGGATAAAGACAAACCAAAGGCAACTTATTATTTTACGGAGATAGATTTTATACATTAATTTATATTCATTGATTGATTAATTCATTTACATATTGACTGAGGCTCTTTCTGTGTGAAGGTTATGCTAGATCTTGGCACAGGGAGGTGACTATCTCCAGTCTTATGGGGAGACATGAGTAAATAGTTACAGGGCTTATGGGGTTCTGAGCTCTGAGGAAAGTGTGGCACTGGGTACCATGGGGAAAAGCAGGGAGCAAGGAACTCTGTGTGGGGAGGTGTGGGAGGGCCTCCTGATGGTAGACGTGTAGCTGGCAAGAGAGCATACTAGTGGGTGGGGAGGAGGGCGACCAGGAGGGGAAACAGCTGCTGAAACTCTCAGAGGGCATGTCTTATTTGGAGACCACAAACTTGTTGGTCTGGCCAGGGCGTAGGGTACAGATGTGAAAGCGGAGACAAGAGACTCTAAAATGGGAGAACAGTCCTAGATCTGAAGGGTCTTGGCTGCCAGATGAATGAAAGTCCCCAGGAGATGAATTTGTTTTAGAATTTTACTTCTATTGCGGCTTATCTCAACATCAGCATACAAGAATATATCCATATAATAGATAAAGATAAAACATTAGAACAGCTGGGTAATAAAAATCATGAGACCACAATTACGCTGTAATGCATTTAAAATAGTCCCATACCAAGCTAGCTGATTTGATCATTATTTTCTCCTCCACTAAGGTGCTCCCGCCGCCTGCCTTGGAGCAAGGGCACCCCAGCAGCACCCCAAACACTACAGTTTCCCCTGACTTCCCCCCGAGCACAGTTAAGCAGACAAATGTGCTTCTAATTGCCGGAGACCTCTTTGTTCTCTCTACAGAGATGAGCTTCTTCCAGCCCTTTGTGCTGTCATCTCACTCTGTTAGGCGCTTTCTGTTGGGTGTGGATTTTGCTGTGATGGGTTTCTTTAACAGGCCTTGCTGCTGCTTTTTATCTGAAAGAAAGGGCTGCAAGCATTCAATGGATTATTTATTAAACAGCCCGGCCTGCTCTGAGAGACTTTTTTTTCCTTTTGAGTGTTTAATAATGGTTCACCTCTCGCATGCTCTCTGCCTAAAAGAAGTTAAACTATGGAAGAAATGATTTAACCATTTAAAAACTAATATACTTTACAATTCTGATTTGAGATACAGTAGAATTTTATTAACAAAGGGCAAATCTCATTTTTACAAAGTGGAAATGTGTTCCTACTGGAAGGACAAAACCAAGTCTGGGAAAGTGTGACTCAGGTGATCAGCAGCCCAAGGTGGAATTAATACAGGGCTCAGTGTCCTATTCATGAAATCCAGAAGGATTTCCTTGCCCTCTGACCCCTCTCTTCCCCCCCCAAAAAACCCCAGGATGGCCCAGAGAAAGATATATGTAAAAATAATATCCCTCATATATGGCTTTTGGCCAGATCCTTGTGTAAATGAACATCTATCTCCAAGTTATTTATTCATAATATTAGCTCACATCCATTGAGCATAGGGTCCATGTAGGGCATCTTACAGGTAATACTCCCTTTTCCTCTGTAACTCTGTGGGGCAGGTATAATGATTTTCCTCAATTTACAGACGCTCAGAGGAATTGAGTAACTGCCAAGGTTAAACAGCTTCTAAGTGTGAGTGTTGGCACCCAAATTCTGGTCCATTTTCAAGGCACACTTTTTTTTTTTTTTTAAACAATGCTTTGTGGTCTCCTGATATTTTTATTAGTTACCTTGATAAAACTGTAGGAATTATATACCTGTAATCATCAGTTCTAAAAGGCTTGATAGCTGCCCTTTGAAAAAGCCAGACACCCTCCTGCCTCAGGGCCCTTGCACCTGCTGTATGTCTCCCTGGAATGTTCTTAGCTCAGATGCTTGCATCATTCTCTTCCTCATCAACTTCAGGCATCCTGTTTAAATTGCACTCCTTAGCAATCCTTATTTCTCTTCCCGTTATTTACTTTTCTCCATAGTGCTTACATACCGCTTACATATTTTATACTTTATTTATTTGCTCATTATCAGTTTTCTCTCGCTAAATGCAGGTTCCAAGAATGTAGGGATTTTTGTTGGTTTTATTCACCACTCTGTCTCCAGCATTTGGAACTATGCCTGGCTCATAGTAAGTGTTCAGTAAAAGTTTGTTAAATATATTGTAAATAAATATGTATTATGAATAGAAAAACCAAGATGACATGTGTACTCATTAGAATGTAATTTCCATGAAGGCAGGAACTGAGTTTTGTTTGTCACGTGGTCCCGGGTGCCCTGAAGAGGGCCGGATACATAATAGACATTCAGTATACCTTTATGGATTGGATGCATCAGACCTTGTTAATAAAATGATTGGAAATGTTACTAGGTTTTTAAAGGAGAGATGAAGAGAGGGAGAGAAGAAAGAACAAGACAGAGAATGAATAGGTATTTGTATGTAGAGCTCACTTGCATTTTACATTGGTTTTACAGAGATTATATATAGTTTATTAGGTTAGAGCTACACTTTCCAACAAAATTTGCAATTCCCCAAGAACAGAAAATCAAATTGTGAATAAATATAGCTTATCATGAAAACTCATATAGACTCCCTGTCAGATGCCTTTTTTTTTAATGTATCAGTTGGTCTGAAGTGAGGTGCATTTAATGGTATGTCTTGTAAGTCTTGGCTGTACTAATCATATTCTCTATAGATGTCTATAGATGTATTGAAGTCATATATAATCCAACAACCATTTACTCAGCAGAGAAAATAAGAAAGATTACTCTTGCAAAGTTCATTCTCTGTAGACTCAGGGACAAAACAGGCACTTCAGCTTTACCATGAACCAATCATCATCTACCTGGGAGGGTGCAGGGAAGGGGAAAAATGTAAGATGAATTATAATGATGAACAGGACACTAGCATTTGAAGTGCCTGTTTATTACAAAAATGAGAAAGCTTCAGAGTTATTCTTTCTGCTGCCCGGGAACCAGAGCTAAGCAGAGAGAGGAAAATTGCCTTTGATTGAAGCTTGTGGCCAGCAGCCACTAGTATGCTGTAAAAGCAGAAATAGACATTATAAGATACAGAGGATCACTGTTTGACCCAGATTATCTTTAAATATATTAAAGCACATTTCTTAACATGGAGAAATATTAACAATGCTATGAATTTTTAGAATTTGGAATTTAGATGCTTAGATGTTTAAATAATCAAAAGTATTCAGACTAAGACAATACAAGGTAGAATATAATACCTGAAAAGGATAGTTAAATTATAAATGGGAGGGATGGACTTCCCTGGTGGCACAGTGGTTAAGAATCCGCCTGCCAATGCAGGGGGCATGGGTTCGAGCCCTGGTCCAGGAAGATCCCACATGCTACAGAGCAACTAAGCCCGTGCACCACAGCTACTGAGCCTGCATGCTGCAACTACTGAAGCCCTCGTGCCTAGAGCCCGTGCTCCACAACAAAGAGAAGCCACCACAGTGAGAAGCCCGTGCACTGCAAAGAAGAGTAGCCCCTGCTCGCCACAACTAGAGAAAGCCCGCATGCAGCAACGAAGACCCAATGCAGCCAAAAATAAATAAATTAATTAATTAAAAATAAATAAATAACTAAATAAAAATGGGAGGGTGTTATGGGTGGCAAAATATTAAGCTTAGTCAGCAAATAATTAGTTTGAAGAAGGAATCTTGGTTAGTTCAGGAACAATGGACAGTTAGACCTATTCAAGACTTTAGATAAGGTTCCTGTGATCCATTCATTATATTATTGTGAAAATAAGCACTAGAACTAGCTCCCAGCCTATTTCTAAGGGAGGAGTTTACTTCCTGACTCCTTGACAGCAAGCTTGGACATCTGATTTTCTTTGGTCAGTGAAATGTAAATGACATATGACACTTACTAGCAAAAGCTTAAAGAGCCATCATGAGATTCTGCCGTTTCTCTTTTCCTTCTACCGTGACGTCAGGATGTTCCATATAGGGCCAGTTCTTCAGCCTTGGTCCCCAAATGGAAGGGGCACGTAGTATATTCATAGCCAATTCATAGGGACATAAATGTGAGTCAGTGAATCAGCCTTTGTTTTTTGCAAGCCAGTAATGTTGGAAGTCTTGTTATTGTTGCACAACTTAGCCTAAGCTGACTGTTATTGTCTCTGTATCTGTGAGGAGTATTGAAAACATAGTCTGGTCTTCTCAGAGAACATTCTCAGAGGAGTGGTGTCATGACTTAGGTAGAGAACAACAGAGTTCTAAGAATTCAAAGTTTCTCCAGGTGTGGTACCACATCAGAATTAACTGCGAGCTGGTGAAACCTGCAAATTCCCAGGCCTCATCCCAGAATTAGTGAATCTGCATCTCTGGAAGTAAGGCCTGTGTATCTGCATTTTCCCAGACTCCTTAGATGATCCTTGTATAAACCCAAATCTGAGAACTTCTGGCCACGATGTTGACCTAAGACTGAAGGGCTAGAGGAGAGAGGTAGTGAACAAGAAATTAGAAAACTTATTTCACAGGTCTTGAGATTGGGCCTGGTGTTGCCTGCCACTCATCAGCTTTGGGGTCCTGAGCTAGTCACTTGAGTTTCAGTATTTGGATTTCTCATGGCTTCCGTGGTTTTGGTGACAACCATTCCCACTACTTCTAAGACCTGTTGTGATAAAATAATGTGAAAATGCTTCATAAACTTAAAAACACTTTGCATATCAAGATATTGTGGCCTTGTTAAGATATCATTTGCAGGGGGGAGGGGGAAGCTTTTCTCTAGGGACCTTGGGAACTTCTGAGACCATATATTGAATCAAGATGGAAATCAACAGCATGGCACTGGAAAGCAGGCACAGCCTAGTCAATGCTAATTTTATTTTGCTCTTTTAATAACAAGTAGGAAAATGAATTAGGGATTATTCATGTCTTAAAGGTGGCTTAATGTCTAGAGCCCATCAGATTTAAGCTGCAGAACTGAGAAGACAGGCACATCCCTGCTATTTCAATTGAGAATCCCAGATACTTGGAGAAGCCAAGAGGGGAGAACCTGCCAAGTTGTTCTCAGCTCAATAAAGGAAGGGTGAAAGCTTCTCTAAACTCCCCCCAACCCTGCTAAGATAGGGCATGTATTGAGTGCTCATCAGGTACCAGCATGTGCTAAGCACTTTAACTGAGGAGTCACAGTAATCCCAAGAGATAGGTATTTTGCCTCCTTTTGTAGATAATGAAACTGAAGCTTGGCAAGATAAAGTTGCTTGTTTGTCTAAGGTAACCCTCTAATAAATGACGGGGCATGATCTTAACCAGATTTTGGCCTCACTCCAGAGTTTTTGCTCTCAGTCACTATGGTTAGTTTTTCTGTACAAAACAGATACAGTCATTGTTGATGAAAAGATGAAAACACAGGTATGTATTGTTTTTATAACCAGAAAAAAATAAAAGTGATATTTGGAACCAAGGAAACTCGCCACTCAAATACCAAGACATTCTACCTAGCTAGAATAAACTAGAAACTATAGTACAATAAATTATAAAAATCCAGAAAAGCCATCTTCTTACCTTACATTAAAAAATAGTAAATGTAAAGCAAAAAGACACCCTATGGAATGGGGGAAAATATTTATAAATGATGTGACCAACAAGGGATTCATTTCCAAAATATACAAGCAGCTCATACAGCTTAATATCAAAAAAAACAAACAACCCAATCAAAAAATGGGCAAAAGACCTAAACAGACATTTCTCCAAAGAAGACATACAGATGACCAACAGGCACATGAAAGGATGCTCAGTATTGCTAATTATTACACAAATGCAAATCAAAACTGCAATAAGGTATTACCTCACACCAGTCAGAATGGCCATCATCAAAAAGTCTACAAGTGGGCTTCCCTGGTGGCGCAGTGGTTGAGAGTCCGCCTGCCGATGCAGGGGACACGGGTTCATGCCCCAGTCCGGGAAGATCCCACATGCCGCGGAGTGGCTAGGCCCGTGAGCCATGGCCGCTGAGCCTGCGCGTCCGGAGCCTGTGCTCCACAATGGTGAAAGGCCTGCGTACCACAAAAAAAAAAAAAAAAAAAGTCTACAAGTAATAAATGCTGGGGAGGGTGTAGAAAAGAGGGAACCCTCCTACACTCTTGGTGGGAATGTAAATTGGTGCAGCCATTTTGGAGAACAGTATGGAGGTTCCTTAAAAAAACTAAAAATAGAGTTACCATATGATCAAGCAATCCCACTCCAGGGCATATATCCGGAGAAAACTCTAACTTGAAAAGATACATGCACCCCAGTGTTCATAGCAGCACTATTTACAATAGCCAAAACATGGAAGCAACCTAAATGTCCATCAAGAGATGAATAGATAAAGAAGATGTGGGGTGTGTGTGTGTGTGTGTGTGTGTGTGTGTGTGTGTAAATGGAATATTACTCAGCCATAAAAAAGAATGAAATAATGCCATTTGCAGCAACATGGATGGATCTAGAGATTACCATATTAAGTGAAGCAAGTCAGACAAAGACAATTATCATATGATATCACTTATGTGTGGAATCTAGAAAAATGGTACAAATGAACTTATTTACAAAACAGAAATAGACTCCCATACATAGAAAACAAACTTATGGTTACCAAAGGGAGGGGGAAGGGATAAATCAGGAGTTTGGGATTAACATGTACAAACTACTATTTATAAGATAGATAAAAAACAAGGACCTATTGTATAGCACAGGGAACTATATTCAGTATCTTATAATAACCTATAATGAAAAATATATGTGTGTATATATATGTATATATATACATATATATATATATATAAAACTGAATCACTGTGCTCTACACCTGAAACTAATACAACTTTGTAAATCAACTATACTTCAATAAAAAAATAATAAATGTAGAAATGCATGGCTGTTGCATAGCTGCCTTTAGATCTGAGTTGAAGAAGTAAGAAGAAATCAAAATCACTGTATCCTTCAAGGTTTTTTATGTCATAGGAATCTAGACACAACTCTAATGATGAAGGAAGAGAAAAACACATCCAGTGGAGCCAACTCTTTTTCCTGCAATTATAACCCATTTGAAATGGGCATCCTGTGTCTTCTTTTTTTTTTTTTTTTGCAGTACACGGGCCTTTCACGGCCGTGGCCTCTCCCGTTGCGGAGCACAGGCTCCGGACGCGCAGGCTCAGCGGCTATGGCTCACGGGCCCAGCCCGTGTGGGATCTTCCCGGACCGGGGCACGAACCCGTGTCCCCTGCATCAGCAGGCGGACTCTCAACCACTGCGCCACCAGAGAAGCCCCCCTGTGTCTTCTTAAAATGCTTTCCTTGATTTTCTCATCACTATAACTCAAAATAATTCCTAAGGAATTATGCCAAAGAAAAGAAATGCCAAAGAAAAAAATGCCCTTACAATCAGGAAAATAAAAATACTCACATTTATATTTTAAAATTACAGTGTTCTGAATTATAGTTAAGTACTTAAATGTCTGGTTATCTATTATATTCTATACCTAATACAGGGCCAGGGTAAAGGAGCTGCTCTGGCAATAAAAATGTTTCATATGCTAATATATCAAAACATAATTAATACAATATGAATTTCCTTTACGTGATCTAATGCACCTCAGTTTTTGGACCATTCTCTACCCAGCAAACTCCTGTGGCTCTAAATCTTTAAAATTCACATAAAAACAGCTGACACGCAAAACAGGCTACCATGTGGGAAAAGCTATATTGTCAAGAAATGGAGTACATAAAGAGAAGTAATAAGGCCAAGCAAGAGCTTTACAGGACTTCAAAATGAATCCAAACCCATAATGAATGGTGACCGTTTGAGTTCTTGGAATTACTTAAGAATTCATTTAACCATTTTATTAGTTATTTTCTTAGGCATATTTCAAAACATGTAGAAATTGTCTTTCTTTTACTTTCCTCTCTTTTTCCCTGCCCCATCTCACGTTTCCTTCCTCTTTCCTTTCCTTCTTCCCTCCCCACCACCCTTCCTTCCTTTCTTCCTTCCATCCTTCCTTCCCTCCATTGTTTATACTATTCTTCCTTCCTTTTATTTTTACCAGCAAAGGAGAAAAAGCATGATTCTTTTGAGAAGTATTACAGCAAAGTTAAAATGCTGCTATATACATAATCCCTTGCTCAGACTAAATAATTTTAAAAATTCTGAGTGTCTACTGTTGCTTTTTTTAAAAAAAATCACAGACTTGTTACTCATTCAGTCATTGATTTTTGAGCACCTACTGTGTGCTAAGCTCTAGGCGTTTTCCCTGTCATATCCACAGCAGGAGGGAGGTAGAGTTTCAGAGCAGGGAAAAAGTTTCTGGGGTTCTTCGTCGTTGAACTCTGGCTTTGGCACTTCTGTCCCATGGCCTCCCTTGGTGAGTGGAGTCAGAGAGACAGACTCTCAAGGTCAAGACAGGTAAGGGTTCCCCTCTTTTCCACTTCACTTAGGTCCACTTCTCACACCTCTGAAAGTTGACATTTCTCTACTGAACATTCCTGACCCTGAGTACTGCTGGAAATAGGTAACCCATCCACTTGTATTCTCTGGATTGGTACCTGGACAGCCAAGCACTGGCTGGAGAAATTACACCATCTGGCAATTATACCAGTCGGTTCTATTATTAACTCATGGTTACAGCTTCAGCTGCCTTCAATGTGGACCTGTCTTGGCCCATCTAGTTCTCGTACCTGCAGAAGATGTCTAAATTTGCTTCTATGCCCTTCATCCTCTCAGCAGATGATCTCCTCTTAAAGAGAAAGTAGAAGGCATGGGAGAGGAGTCCCTGGCCCCTTATCTGCAAGCCTCTTTGCCTTCCTCCTCTCAAGTCTACTTGTACTCTGTGTTCTCTCTCTTCCATCTTCTCAGGAACTGTGTGCTGTTAATTACTCCCCCTCTCCCCAGTATCATCAATGTGATATGTCTCGATCTTCTTGGCAACACTTTAACGTGTTCTGGTTTCTCCCAAATTAAGAACAACTCTGGGCTTCCCTGGTGGCGCAGTGGTTGAGAGTCCACCTGCCGATGCAGGGGACATGGGTTTGTTCCCTGGTCCGGGAAGATCCCACATGCCGCGGAGCGGCTGGGTCCGTGATCCATGGCCGCTGAGCCTGCGCGTCCGGAGCCTGTGCTCCGCAATGGGAGAGGCCATAACAGTGAGAGGCCCGTGTACCGCAAAAAAAAAAAAAAGAACAACTCTTCCTGAACCGTCCTCCAGCCTCACTATGCTTCCTCTAGTTTACTATAATGCCGAGTAAGGGACAGTGATTTTGTTAAGGTAGCTAATGCAAGCTGGACTTTGAGGAAAATGTGTGTCTTTCAGCCTTAATAACTCCTGTGAAGAACTATAAGACTTCATGGACTGAGATTTATAGAAAATGTTTGCTAATATATACTGAAACGACCCTTCCATTTCTGTAAACAACATTAACAAGCTCAACAAATTAAATGATTAAAAGCTGCTAGAAGTTGGCCTTCATGCAAGACATATCTTTCTCTGTTTCTCCTCAATGGCACACTTTTTTAAAAAAAATAAATTTATTATTTTATTTATTTATTATAAATTTATTTTATTTTATATTTTGGCTGCGTTGGGTCTTAATTGCTACGCGTGGGCTTTTCTCTGGTTGCAGCGAGTGGGGGCTACTCTTCGTTGCAGTGCACGGGCTTCTCTTGTTGCGGAGCACAGGCTCTAGGGCATGGGCTTCAGTAGTTGTGCCGCACGGGCTTAATTGCTCCACAGCATGTGGGATCTTCCCAGACCAGGGCTCGAACCGTGTCCCCTGCATTGGCAGGCGGATTCTTAACCACTGCGCCACCAGGGAAGCCCAGTAGCACACGTTTGAATGGGAAGTATTCATTTAATCATGGAGGAAAGGTAAGAATTTAAGCCGAAGAATGCGTAAGTAAAACCAGTGTCAGAGTGCATGGTCCGTGGCCAGCCTGGACTCAAAAGATCTGAAGAATAGAATTTTTAAAATCTAATTTCCAGTGAGTCAGTAAAATAACTCTTTGTCTTTCTACTCTGAATTGTAGTAAAAAGCCTATAGCTAACTTCATTAACATCATTCTAGTGAGGACAAATAAAATAAATATGGAAAGAAAAAAAATCTGAGCCCTAAAACAAAACTGCTTCTGATAGTTTAGAATGAGCATTGGATTGGATACATTCTGATATTCCATTTCTGTATATATATCCCATGGCTCCACGTACTTTAGGGAGGTGTGGGTCTCAACTGTAGAAAGCCCAAGCCCTAGAGCTCAGTTGCCAAAACCCTTGCTCCTCTCTGCATACCTGCAGCTGGAAGCTAGTGCACTCGGAGAATATGGATGTTTAACATTTGAGGCTGAGCTTCCATTCCACATAGGAGAATTGGCTTTTTTCATCTATCAGTATCAAAGGCAGAATAAATGGCTTCATAACTCTTTTACTTTTGCTAATAGTAGTAATAAATCTAGATTTTATATTGACCTCTGTCCCAAAGCACTTCACAAGCATAAAGAGAAGTACAAACGTCCCACAAAGATTGCTTTATACAGTCAAAAGCCATTTCCTATGAAATGAAAGGCACTCGCTGTTTAACAACCCACGGATACATTAGAGAACAATTTGAGGCAGGATTATCCAATCGTAACCAAAGGCAGAATTGATTTAGGCAGGATGCAATTACCTCAGGCGCTCCTGATCTCCATTTTAACATGCCATGTGAAGGGACATTAAGGAGTCCAGTTAGCACACAACTCTCTATTTGGGTTCCATCCCGACTCCTTTTGGGGGGATCAGAGTAGGTGGCACTAGTCCCTATGTGGAAAGCTATTCATTTAACCCCAGGGCCCAGGCTGCCCTGGTGAACCAAAGATTTTTCTCTTTATTTTTGTCTTCTTTTGCTGGTCAGTCTGTTCAGAGGCTCACCTAATTTGGCTGTCTTTCCCTTTTCCAATTCTCATTTTTCTCCTGGTGTAATCCCTTTAAGCTTGAGCTAGAGCAGCATTTCTTGCCCAACACTTCTCAACAACCACAGTTCTGAGAAACAGTTACGGAAAATGGTTCTAATCGTGAAACTGTTTTCAGTATTCTCCCTCTTGGAGACTTTCATCATCTACTAACAAATTAAAGGCTCTGAGAATTCCTGTAGTGGTACTGTTGGACTTTGCTTAAGTCAACATTTCCTAGACAAATTCAGTGACATTATTTCCTCCCTCTTTTGTGAAACAGATATTAACATCTGGCAAAACCTAGTCTCCAAGGAGCACTCTTTCAAAAATGCTGTTTAACAGAGTGTCTCCCACATTGAGTTACCTTCTTCCAGGTTTTCTCATCTATGGAATAAAAATATTATTAGACTGGAACTTTTCTGAGATCCCTGTCTGTTTCAAAATAACATGCATATAATGTAAAATGTAGTGCTGGAGGAAGTCATTCTCAAGGTGACCCTAAGTGTATAAAATAGCAAAATTCTTCTCAACCTGTACTTTCCAATAAAGTCTCACCCAGTATTCCAATTGATTTTTCTCTGCTAAGAACTGGAACTCTATTGTCAATAAAATCTAAGATTTATTGGTAGAGGGGTTATATTAGCTGGCAAACACAGGAACTGAACAAGAATTCTCCTGAGGAGAGTATGTTCTTTATCTTTTCTCTCCTAGATTTTAATCTATCAGACTTCCGTATATTAGTAATAGACTCCATACACTACCTAAAATTATCTCAATGTAAATCCTGAATTAGGAACGGATACAGACTAGAATTCTCATTTTGGTCTTTAGCAGCCACTGTAAAACAAAACCTCTGACTTTGGCACATAACAGATGAATACAACAAAAGAACCTAATAGGAGAAAAAGAGAGACATCTCAATTTTCCCTTTAGATCTCTGGATTTTTTTTTTTTTTTTTTTTTTTGCGGTACGCGGGCCTCTCACCGTTGTGGCCTCTCCCGTTGTGGAACACAGGGTCTGGACGCGCAGGCTCAGCGGCCATGGCTCACGGGCCCAGCCGCTCCGCAGCATGTGGGATCCTCCCGGACCGGGGCACGAACCCATGTCCCCTGCATCGGCAGGCGGACTCTCAACCACTGCACCGCCAGGGAAGCCCTCTGGATTATTTTGACACGTGCATTCTGGTGATGATTTGGGGAATTTAGATCTTTTAGTCAGGGATAATGGAAGAGTTTAGGCCATGGAGGGTCAGTATACAGCAGTTGCTACTCACTGAAATGTAAGAACCGCTAAGAGATCATTCAAATTTTAAGTAAGTACTTCACCTGTCTTTTTCCTTCCTTTCTTACCTAAAGTTGTCACTGATATTGAATCTGTTGGTGAGAAATTTTCTAAAGGGTACATGAGAAAGGAAGAACCTTGGGGCTATCAGTTCATTTAACACCAGTGCATTGGGCACCTATGGCAGACTAGGTGGTTGGTGCTGGAGATGCAGAAGTGGATGGAGAAGGCACATACAGGTACGATTCCCTCTCTTGTGAGCTAGGACTGTGAAGAGGGACATAGATGGTAATCACCTGACCACATTGCCAACTCTGTGACTTCACACTAAGATACATACAGTCTCTGAAGGAAAGAGGTGTGTTTCTGTGACAGCATCTATTCAAGGGGTTTGACCTAGAACAACAGGGGCATAGACCTCTCAAATAGGATACACAAGGATTTTGTGGAGGAGTAAGAGTTCTCTGAGTTGGAAAGAATATTCCAGACAAATGAAACATGAACCAATGTGCGGTGGAATGAAGGGTACTCACAGTATGTGTAAGGAGTAACACGTTGGTATTTTGGGGGTACAAATTTTTTGGATAAATTCGTACATCTTTTTGAGTACATGTCTAATTGGGAAAGAGGACAGGAGGTGGTTGAGAGGAGACTGAAAAACAGGAAAGAGGTAGATTGAGGAAGTACTGGGGTTCTGTGCTGAGGAGGCATACCTGCCGCATGTTGCATTCAGTGCCCGTGGCAGAGATTGCCAGTCAACTGTAGGAATATTTACTGTTGAGTCCTGAAATCTCAGCCCAGAAATCTACTGTAATTGACTTGGGATTGGTTCTTGAGCTGAAGCCTATTTGCCATTCCTGCTGTAAACAATGAGGGAAGATTATTATTTTTTAAGCAATGTAGGTATATGATTAGCAATGCTTTAGGAGAATCAATGACCAGAGGATTGATTGTAGAGGAGAGAGGAGTCGGAAGACAAGTTAGGAATAACCTCGAAAATTAGGTGAATAATTGAGCCATTATTATTGAGTATTCATGTATATTTATGTGTAATATCTCATTTAGACTTCCTTATAACATCATTGAGATATATTATTATTCCTATTTTTATAGATAAGGAAAGTCAGCTTAATAGTGGTTTAGTAGTTAGGCCCTGGTCACATCGGTAGAAAGTGGCAGAGCTGGACTTGAATTTTGCAAGGCTGGCGGTTTTATGGCCCTTGCTCACTTGTTTGGCCTCTTTTCACACCACCCCCTCCCTACCTTTCTGGGTTCTAGTCCTATTGGCGTTCTTTCAGTCTACACTCCCTTGCCATAGGGCCTTTGCAGAAACATGCATTTCTCTCTCTCTGAAACAAGCTTTGTCCCTCTTCATATTCTTGATTCCTTCTTTGTCGTCTTTTCCATCTCATCACTTTCTTCGGGGAAGGCTTCCCTAAAGACTTTTGCAGCACTCTGTTCATTTCCTTCAAACCTCTTGCCTCCCTTTGTACAAACACATTTACTTATGTCAGAGTATGATTAATGCCTGTCTCTCCATGATCTAAGTCCCTTGAAAGCAGGGACTGTAGCTGCCTTCACTGACCACTGTATCCCAAGAGGACAAGGCATGATTTAGGGGAACAATTTATATTTATTAAATCAATTATTCCAACTCTCCTTCATGTTGTAGTTACCAAATATATCTCTCAATCTGGTAAGAAGGTAAAAGGGAGGACTGGTAAATGGTTACAGAGTTATGAGCTCAGAAAATAAGAGAAAAAGTATTGGGTAAACCATATTGATTTTCTTCTGTTCCAGAAAAAACGTAATTATCTGGATGCTCCTGGCAGCCCATAAATACAAGAAAGGCATCATTACTCTTAGGTGATAAAAGAAGCTTTCTGTGCTATTATTAAAAGAATTTGATTATGCCAGATTTCCTTAGGAAACCATTGGACAAATTAAATCACTTTAAATTCATTAAATAAAATGAAAGGAGAGAGAGAGATTGGGAAATTCTTAAGGAAAAAGCATCAACCAAACTATTCTAATTCAGAAATAAAAACAGGCAACACAAATCCAAAAGACCAGAAGGGTCTACCAAAGAGATCCACAACAGGCACTTCAAATAATACTTAACTCCCTCTCTTATCTACTGTCAGAATATAAACACACCCCTCCAGTATCGTCAGTTGTGATTCTTAGACCAAAGAGTAAAAATACAGGTGTTGTTGTGTGGCTGCACAAAATATTTTCACATTTGAATATAAAAAACTAATCTTAAAATACCTTGAAATCATCTTAGAAAATTCCTTTTAGAAAAGATCTCTCTCTGAGGTACAGTACCTATTTAGGCAATAGGCTTTATTCATCAGAAAACATGCATTAAATGTGGTACTTTTAAAAACTAAAATTTTAAATTATAAATCATATAAGATCGTTGTACACATATAAATGATACAAAAGTGTAAAATTAAAAAAAAAACATTCTCAACATGTACCTGTGCCACTGCCAATCTCACTGCCTATGGAGGTAACCCTAAAGATTTCCATTCTTAAAAAGTTTGTTGTGACCTCCACAGTTATGGTCAATTGATTTTTCACAAGGATACCAAGAGATTTCAATGGGGAGAGAATAATCTGTTCACAAATGGTGGAGGAACAGCTGAATATTCTCATGCAAAAGTATGAAGTTGGACCCCTTCCTCACAACATATACAAAATAAACTCAAAATAGATTATAGACCTAAATATAAGAGCTAAAATGATAAAACAATTAGTAGGAAATATAAGAGTAAATATTGGGGGCTTTAGGTTAGGCAAAGCCATCTTAGATATGATACCAGAAGTACAGGTAGATATAAGACAAAAAGATTAATTATAATTCATCAGAATTAAACAACTATTTGACCAACTATAGATTGCTTATGAGAAAACATGGAGGTGAGAGGTTAGTGGACTAATCTCAGTGGAGGTTAGTCAGTGGAGGTTTAGTCCACTGACTAAAATACTGAAAGGAGACTTCACAGGTGAATTCTATCAAACATTTAGAGAACAGCTAACACCTATCCTTCTCAAACTCTTCCAAAATATAGCAGAGGGAGGAACACTCCCAAACTCATTCTACGAGGCCACCATCACCCTGATACCAAAACCAAACAACGATGTCACAAAAAAAGAAAACTACAGACCAATATCGCTGATGAACAGAGATGAAAAATCCTCAACAAAATACTAGCAAACAGAATCCAACAGCACATTAAAAGGATCGTACACCATGATCAATTGGGGTTTATTCCAGGAACGCGAGGATTCTTCAATATATGCACATCAATCAATGTGATACACCGTATTAACAAACTGAAGGATAAAAACCATATGGTAAACTCAATAGATGCAGAAAAAGCTTTTGACAAAATTCAATACCATTTATGATAAAAACTCTCCAGAAAGTAGGCATAGAGGGATCTTACCTCAACATAATAAAGGCCATATATATATATGACAAACCCACAGCCAATATCATTCTCAATGGTGAAAAACTGAAACCATTTCCTCTAAGATCAGGAACAAGACAGGATGCCTACTCTCACCACTATTATTCAACATAGTTTTGGAAGCTTTAGCCACAGCAATCAGAGAAGAAAAAGAAATAAAAGGAATCCAAATTGGAAAAGAAGAAGTAAAACTGTCACTGTTTGCAGATGACATGATACTATGCATAGAGAATCCTAAATATGCTACCAGAAAACTACTAGAGCTAATCAATGAATATGGTAAAGCAGCAGGATACAAAATTAGTGTACAGAAATCTCTTGCATTCCTGTACACTAATGATGAAAAGTCTGAAAGAGAAATTAAAGAAACACTCCCATTTACCATTGCAAGATAAAGAATAAAATACCTAGGAATAAACCTACTTAAGGAGACAAAAGACCTGTATGCAGAAAAGAAAAAATGCCTTAAGACAGGAGAATTTGAGAAAACCAATTCATTAACTAGAGGAAGCGACAGTGGTGGACTGAAGCAAAGCATGACGGAAATTTCTTGGTGCAGGTGCATGCTTGTGCTGTCTTTAAAGCACCTCTGCATCCCAAGGTACTTCCTTACCTGGGCTCTTCTGATTCCTGTTCAAACACTCCCAGGCATCTTGAACCAGGGAAGGGAAGGAAGGGTGGTAGAAGAGAAAGGAGGACACAGTGTCAAATGAAACTCTGACCAGTGTTACATAGTATTCATGGCTGCCTTTGTGAACTTTCAAAAGTTCTCTGTGTTTTTGGACATACTTCCAAGTACTCTCTCATGTAGTGGTTTTGGTGGTCATTCCCAAGTCATCTGCATTCATCCACTTATACTTTGGGGGATGGAATGTGCCCATTATTTAATTCTGAGTATGTATCAAATTGTCACTTCAGGCTGCCAACCTAGATTTCTGGCACAGAGTCACAGTTGGATTACACTGTGGGTGTCACACAGTCTACATATGTTTGCTTTTCCATCTAAAAATTGATCACTAAAACCTCAAAACTTAGACACCCATATATAGACAACATGCTAATGGAATGTTTCATTCCTGCAGGTTATTGGAATGGAAAAGGGCGGGTGGTTACAATGCAGTGCCTCACTTACAGAAATATTTTTGTGATGGGATTTATTAGTTAAGCCACCATGGAGGAATGCAGTTTTTTCTAATAGGTTCCATTCTGGCTCGCTAGATAAACAAAATACTTCTCAAAGAAATTTATGTATTTATACGTAGGCTGGAGTTGAAATTCAGTACTTAGTGGGCAAAATACAGCTCTAATGCATTCTAGATATAAAGTTTACAAAGACACTGGCTGGGAAATTGATGAAAGGTCACCTTTTTAAAAAAGAGAAGGATAACAGACAGAGAAGACTCTCAGACGTGTAAATGTCCACTCAGTGTGGGTGGTGGGGATGAGAAGATGTGTACTTTGGGCAAGGAGGTGATCACATGGATCACTTCAGACTCTGCCACTGGGATATGCCTTGTGGTTGTTTCTGATTTTCATGGCCTTGTCTATTCCTCTCCTTCTTAGCCTACAACTTTTCTAAAGCACTAAGATGTTGTTGTAGTTTGAAATAAGCAGCAGTGTGTTGGGCAGCAGTAGCAATGGGCAGGAACTGTCGCACAGTTTTTGAATTTAGAAAAAAGAAAACCTTTACTAATGTGACTACTACTTGATGGCTTTACAGTGGTATATACAAAGTATTTTATCATCTTAGCGTTTTAACTTTGGTTCTGTTACTCCTAAAATGAAGATCATTAAGTTGCAATCCAAACATTTCTTGGACATCTACCACATACAGGGCCTTTTGCTAGGTTTTCCCAACTGTGAAGTCATTGATAACATTCTGAATTTCGTGAGGTAGCAACTACTAGAAAGGGGTACCTTTCCAGGGACTACTTTATCTCACATAAGTCCTTAACATGACTGAAGACTTATTCTAACTGTGAAGCCTGATAGATTCAGTCCTGAGGCCATGGTTTTCTGGCTGAGGCCTAATGGATGGTTTCCATTGCTTTGTTTGTTATGTAGCACTTGGCTTTCCTCCAGCCAGTTGGAGTCATGGAAGACTGTACATTACATATGCTTAATGGACAGGAAATTAACACAGTGGAAAACTATGTATTGCTGCCCAGTCTTTGAGAGTACTTCATTTTTAACTAAGTACAGACAAGAAGTATCTTGTTATTTTACAACATTTTAAAATTATTCCAGCAATACATGTTTACTGTAGAAAAATACAGATAAGCAGAAGGAAGAAATTAAAAGTCATCCTTGGGGGCTTCCCTGGTGGCACAGTGGTTGAGAGTCCGCCTGCCGATTCAGGGGACACGAGTTCGTGCCCCGGTCGGGGAGGATCCCACATGCCGCGGAGCGGCTGGGCCCGTGAGCCATGGCCGCTGGGCATGCGCATCCAGAGCCTGTGCTCCGCAATGGGAGAGGCCGCAACAATGAGAGGCCCGCATAACGCAAAAAAAAAAAAAAAAAAAAAAGTCATCCTTGATACCTAAAGATAACTGTTATTAACATTTTGATATATATCTTTTCAGAGTTATTTCTGTGTTTAGATTGGATCATGCTGTTCATGTTTACAATATGATTTTTCTTTGGTTTAATAATATATGATTAAAAACTTCCTCTGTTGATAGATATATTTTTACATTTACAAATGGCTACACAGTCCATTATGATACTTTGTATAACCCTGTTCATTTATTTGAACCCTGCATTGGTAAACATTTGTAGTATTTTCAATTTTTAGATATACTAAGTTGCACTGCAGTAAACGTTATTGAAATAAATTTTTTATACACATTGATTACTTCCCTAGTAAAAATTGCTTAAAGTTTAATTGCTGGGCTTCCCTGGTGGCGCAGTGGTTGAGAGTCCGCCTGCCGATGCAGGGGACGCGGGTTCGTGCCCCGGTCCGGGGGGATCCCACATGCCGCAGAGCAGCTGGGCCCGTGAGCCATGGCCGCTGAGCCTGCGCGTCCGGAGCCTGGGCTCCGCAGCGGGAGAGGCCACAACAGTGAGAGGCCCAAGTACCGCAAAAAAAAAAAAAAAAAAAAAAAGTTTAATTGCTTTGTCAAAGGGTTTGCATTTTTATGTATTTTGTTATATGTTGTCAAATTGTCTTTTAGAAAAGTTATACCAACTTACAATAACATTGTGTAAGAGTGATCATTTTCTCTACATTCTTGACAATTTTAAGTATTATTACTTTAAAAATCCTTATCAGTTCTGGTAGGTGAAAACTAGTATCTCATAGGTTAAATTTCTTTGGTTACTTGTGAGTTTAAGCAATAATTTTATGTTTATTGTCCATTTTTACCTTTTTTTTTTTTTTGTAAATCACCTGTTCATGTCATTTGTCCATTTTTCTATTGATATGTTTACCTCTTATTGAAGTAGTCATCATTTTGGGGGATATCAATAACAAGATGATTATCAGTGTAATATTTATTTAGGATTTGAGTTAGAGTTAAAGAAGAAACTATGTGAGCCAACCATCTTGGACTCATAGTTAATGAACACTAAAGATGTTTATATTAATATTTGAAATTTAATAACTATCATTTATTAAGCAGAGTTTACAAGGAATTCTCCATAGCTTACCATCCCAGAAAATATCTGTGCCCACCTCCCCATCTCTCTTTCAGTAGGCATACTATAGTAAAATAAATGAGAACCACAGATCTTTCTTCTTCTCTCATATAGGCTTTTTGCTTCAAGCTGAATGGCGGGATGCTATTAGCACTTCTCCCACATCCGGTTAGATCCCTTTCCCTTTTTTTGTGCACCCTAGTTCCCAGGGCATTTTCACTCCAGACAGCCAGCACCTGTGTCTCTTGGTGGAAGGGCTGCCCTCTTGCTGTCTTAACTCCCTTGCCCTGCAGGGACCTGTGGACACACGCCTAGGGGCATTACTTAACCAACAACTGGGGCTGTGTAGCCCCCTTGTCCCCTGAGATGGGCAAGTCTGCAGTGTGACCTGTCCCACCTTAGTAGGTCTGCTGTGGAACTGCCACACCGACCCCGCATTGGACTTGGCTTGGTTTACACCCTAGCCTGACCTCTTTCCTTCTCGGTTACCACTTCCCCTTCTCCACTTTACTGAGAATATTCACCATTACATCAGTTTTACACAAATGCTGGTTGTTGGCTGGGCCTCTGGAGAATGCCCCCTAAGGCACATATAACAGCGTCTAGAACTTATACTATTACGTCAGGGAAGATCCCTTCATACTGTGAGCTCTAATGGCTAATGACAGCTACAGTAACTAACATTGTTGAGACTTTACTGTGAATCTAGCACTATACTAAATGTTTTTTCTCATAATCACTCATCTAATCCACATATTATAGCCTATCTATTTTTATCCCCAGATGAGAAAACTAAGCTTAATTTCCTTATGTCCACATAGATTCTCAGTGGCCAAAGTGGGATTCAAAGCCAAGTCTAGTAGACTTTAGAGCCCAAGTTCTGTAACCACAGTGCTGCTCTGCCTCGTAAGAGGCTTGGTGAGCTCTGCAGCAGGGTCAGAAGTTCTCAGCACCCTGGGGGCATCCTTGGGCACAGTCTAAGGTGCACGCGCACTGGCCGGCCAAGGCAGCGTGTGACTCAGTATTCTGCTGGATCACTCTCACATCTACACAAGTTGCCTTTAAAGGACTACCCTTGTTTTCAGCTCAGCACAGTTTTGTAGGAGAAAGAAAATATGACAAAACTTTCTGTTGGGCGGAAAGTCAGGATAGAGACATCTTTGGATGGTATAGAATCTGAATCATCAGGGTTTTGTTTTTTCTTTTTCATTTAGTGGCCTAAGTCGTCCCATAAAGTAGAATAAATTATAATTATTTATATGCACTTGAGCATAGCATGTAAATAATTTTACCTTATTTCTAACTTTAGAGACATGTTGCTTTCATTTTGACTCTAGCCTATAGACACAGACCAAAAAAAAAAAACAAAAAAAAATACTGAGATTTAAGAGATTTCTGTACATTCCAACTATTTACTTGTTAGCTAACTCAGCCTCCTTATTTAGAAACCCTTATGTAGGGTGCCAGACATAGGAACCAACAACAACAAGATGCCCTGTTAAATATGAATTTCACATAAGCAATGGATAACTTTTTAATGTAAGAATGTCCCACGTAATTTTCCTCCATGCAGTATTAGGGATATACTTATAACAAAAAACTATTTATTGTTTATCTGGAATTCAATTTAAACTGGGCATCCTGTATTTTATCTGGCAACCCAGCTTACCTGGATGCCCACCCCAATAGCAATATTCCTTGTGTTTCAGCTTCTCATAGGTTGTCACAGCTACTCTCATGGGCCAAAAAGTGTCCCTGCTCGAGACAGGTGGCTTGGTCCCCACAGAGGATCTCTTACCGGTCCCATGCTTCCAAATTGCTATCTACAAACTTGTTTCCATCCAGCTGTCTGAATGATTGTTCCAAAACATAAATAATACCACTCCCCTCCTCAAAACCCTTTGGTGGATTTCTGTCACATGCAGCATATCTAAAGGGCTGGGCACATGTTCTATAAATCCTCACCTGACCGGGTCTTCCTTACCTCACTGACCTCCTGTCCCTCTCCCCAGGCAAGAGGGCAATTTCAGGTTAAGTCTGAGCCTCCTCTGTTCCCCAGCAGAGCAGTGGGAGAGTCTTTCTCCCCTCAAAGGAGCTGGGCTTTCATCCTCTTGCAACAGTCAGTCATTGGCTAAGGTTTACTCCAGGAACATGTGACTCCCCTGGATTTTAGGCTCTCAGTATCTGGGTGAAGCAGCTTCAGTAACCAGCAGTTAGTTCTCTGATGAAGATTTCTAGAAGATATGAGCCACTAGGAGCAAACAGCACAGAAGCTGAGCAATGGATCCACAGAACCATTAAGGGAATCTGAGGAAGTTTGGATGGTTCTAACAGCATCCAGTAGAGCAGGACTCGGACAGGGTCCTAGAGGCATATTGGCAGGGGAGTTTGGCTGCCTTCATTGCAATAATGTCCCCAACTGTTGGCAGCAGCCTGTTAGATAATTAAGGTTCCCGGGCAAGTCAGGGAGTAAGAACGGGCCACTTCAATCACACTGAGGGTCAGGGAAAAACCAATGAATATCTGATTAGTTTAGTTATGAGACAGAATGAGCTGCTCGCTGGGCTTCTTTGGGGGAACAAAAGCAGAAGTGAGTTCTATCTTCTTGGAGCGTACCATTTTCAAAAAGGCGTTTGGCAGTATAGGGTGAAGAGACAGTATTAAGCAGAGCTTCTGATGAGCAAATCTTTATGAAAGAAGCAGCAGAATGTAGTGCCCTCAAAGGTCTGAAAGTGGTGGTTGAGAAAATTGAAAGAGTATTCATTATTTTATAAAGGAATAACCACATGTAAGAGCCCAATAGAAATATCTACATGCTCTAAGGAAATTCTACTTCAGCCCTAATGTGTGCCTACATCTTGAAAACTGCAGGGGTGTGTATATATCACCCATCAGAATGTAACATCCAGGCAGGATGAAGCCACACTGAAGAATTCTTCAAGTATACTTCTGAAAGCACACTGCTATGTTCTGTGATCACTGCTTTATAATTGCTATAATCCATCAATTTAATATTGTCATGAACAGTTCTAATAAATCATGACTAAGTCATGATTGATAAGACATGAGTAGGATCCTGGGCTATGCACTGAGTCCCCCTAATTTATTAGCCCATTTATTTGAAATGGATTGAAATTAAAGATCCTCTCACAATGCCAGTTAAGTGGCTTTGGGCAGAATTCTGTACAGTGTTCAAATGAGGAAATCCTTTCCAGGCTGAAGTTGAGTTTGAGAGATTTTATCTGAAAACTCTTCTCCTCCCCATGTCCTTTCAGAAATATGAGGGGCCTGGGGCACTCCCAGGAATGCTCCCAATCCTCTAGACTACATACTATGTACCCCCAACTGTGCCCAGGTAACTCTTACCAGACTACCCCAATTCTAAATAGTTCAATCATCTTCAAGGTATAAGGTCCTTTGGAATGACTTTTTCAGAATTGAATAGACCTATTTCTTCGATTAAAAAAAATCCTTTCAATCAAAAAGGAACTAAAAATGTAGGCCACTCTCTTTAGAAATCAATTTCCTAAATTGTGCTCTTAATCAGAAACTTTGATTCTTTATTTTTGTCAGTGAATACTACTTCAAAAGGCCAGATGTCTGAAAAAAATCTCTCTTGGTTTAGACAGTCATAACCTATTGCAAAATCATAAGCTGTTACAAAATATTTTTTTCTACAGCTGGACCCATGTGTCTGGCTCATTTAGAATGGTTTCAAATCATAAAGGTATATGTTTAAAAATGGGAGCTATGTTTTATAATCAATAAAATACTAGTAAACAAATGAAGGAGAACCTCAGTCTTACTGGTAATCAGAAGAAAATAAACTAAAACAATAATGAGATGCTTTAAAGCCTGACAGTGCCAGGGGTGGTCAGTATGGCAAAGAGATAGGACTCAGCCATCTCCCATCCTTCTTTAGACACACACCAGAATGCAGGTTCCATAAGGTCAGGAGCCTTGCTTGTTCAAATGGGAGTGTAAATTTGAACAAACAGTTTGTCAATAGCTGCTAAAATTGAAGATAAGTAAAACCTATAAGCCAGCTACGCTACTCCTGAGAATATAGCATAGAGAAATTCATGCGCATATGCACCAAGAGACTTAAATGAAGATCTATTCATTACAGAATTATTTGTTTCAGCAAAAACAGGTAACAATCCAAATGTGTTTCATTAGAGGAAAGGAGAAATTAAGTATGTTCATAAAATGATACTATGATGCAATAAAAAAGAAGAAATAGATCTATTTGATCAATATAGGTAGATCTCAAAAACAATATTGGGTTAAAACGAAACAAAAAAACCCAGATTGCCAAATGCCATGTACAGTACAATATGTTTTATATAGAAATATATTGTTAAAGCATATATACATAAAGTATAAAATGGCCTGGATTCATGCCAAGTTTACGTTAGGGATTACATCCAGGGGAGAAGAATGGGAATGTAATATAGAGAACAGGGGAGACATCAGCTTTATTTTTAGAGTTTTCTTTAAAAAATATGCAGCAAATATGATAAAAAATGTTAGCATTTATTTCTCTGAGTGGTAGGTACATCGATGTTTATTATCCTCTGCATTATTCTGTATTTTTTAAATTTCATAATGAAATAATCAATATGAAAATAACAATCACCCTGGAAGAAAAATGGGCAAAGAACATAAACATGGAATTTCTAACCATGCATAGAGAAATACACATTAAAAGATACAAGTATTTCACATGTGACTGCCAAAGATTAAAATGAATGACGATATTTGGGACTATAGAAGGTATAAGGAATTGTGAACTCTTAAACATGGCTAAAATTAAAGGAAGTTGTTACAATATTTCTGCAAGATGATTTGGCTATATATTAATGATAAATAGGTATGTAGATAATTAAAACCGTTCAATCGTGTTGCTCCAACAATTCTTTTAGAAGTTTATCTTATAACAGTAAATGTGTTCAGAAATTTATGCAATTATATATGCTTGAAAATGCAGAGAATGTGTATGACTGACTCACAAAAACAGTGTTGACTGTGTCTCTGGGAAAGGTGATGGGGCAATACAAGTTTGGGGTGGTATGGGGAATTTTCATTGTATATATTTTTATAGAATCTGATGTTTAAAGTCAAGTTCATGCTTTTCTTTATATTAGCTTTATTGAAATACAATTCCCATACCATAAAACTCACCCTTTTAAAGTATATAGTTCAGTGGGTTTAGTATATGCACAGAGTTGTGGAACCATCACCATTGTCTAATTTTAGACTATTTTCCTCATTCCCAAAAGAAACCCTATACCCATTTCCCCCTTCCCTTGGCACCTGGCAACAACTAACATATTTTCTATCTCTGTGGATTTGCCTGTTTTTGATATTTCCTCTAAATGGAATCATACAATATGTGGTCTGAATTCTTTCACTTAGCACGTTTTCAGAGTTCATCTGTGTGTAGCATGTAGCAGTACTTCATTCCTATTGGAGCCAGCATAATATTCCATTGTATGGATAGACCACATTTTATTTATCTCTTCATTGGGATTATGGACATTTGGGTTGTTTTCCACTTTCTGGCTGTAATGAATAATGCTGCTGTGACCATTTATGTGCAAATACCTGTGTGGCCAAATGTTTGCATTTATCTTGGGTATGTAATTAAGGAATGATATTGGTGGGTAATATGGTAACTCTTTGTTCAATTGTTGAGGAACGTCCAGACTGTTTTCCAAAATGGCTGTACCATTTGACATTCTCACCAGAAGTGTATGAGAATTCTAATTTCTCCAAATCCTTCCCCACGTTAATTAGTATCTGGCTTTTTGATGTAGCCATATTAGTGGGTGTGAAGTGGTACTTCACTGTGGTTTTGATTTGCATTTCCATGATAGCTAATGATGTTGAGCATCTTTTACTTGCTGATCTTTTGTAAAATGATCAGTGAGTAGAATTTTCTTTGGTTAAATGTCTATTTAGATTATATTCCCATTTTTAATTGGATCATTTGTCTTTCTGTTGTTGATCTGTAAGACCTCTTTATGTATCCTGAATACAAGTCTCTTATCAGATGTATGATTTGAAAATACTTTTCACCATTCTGTGGGTAGTATTTTCATTTTCTGGTGATGTCTTTTGAAGAGTAAAAGTTTTTAATTTTTTAAAAGTACATTTATTTATTTTTGGCTGCATTGGGTCTCTTGCTGCACGCGGGCTTTCTCTAGTTGCATCGAGCGGGGGCTACTCTTCGTTGCAGTGTGCAGGCATCTCATTGCGGTGGATTCTCTTGTTGTAGAGCATGGGCTCTAGGCGCGCGGGCTTCAGTAGTTGCAGCACGCTGGCTCAGTAGCTGTGGCTCACGGACTCAGTCGTTTTGACTTGCAGGCTCTAGAGTGCAGGCTCAGTAGTTGGGGCACACAGGCTTAGTTGCTCCGCGGCATGTGGGATCTTCCCAGACCAGGGCTCGAACCCATGTCCCCTGCATTGGCAGGCGGATTCTTAACCACTGTGCCACCAGGGAAGTCCCAAGTTTTTAATTTTGATATAGTCCAATTTATCTATTTTTTTCTTTTGTTGCTTGTGCTGTTGATGTCTTATCTTGGACTTTCATAACCCAAGATTACAAAGATTTACTGATAGGTTTTCTTCAAGGCGTTTTGGTTTTACACTGAGGCCTGTCATCCTGCTTTGAATTGATTTTTGTCTGTGGTGCGAGGCAATGATCTAACATCATTCTTTTGCATATGTGTATCCTGTTGTTCCAGCACCAGCTGTTGAAAGACTTATTTCCTCCATTGAAGTATCTTGGCAACCTTGTCAAAATCAATTAACCATAAATGTAAGGGTTTATTTCTGGACTCTTAATTCAGTTCCATTGATATATATGTTAATCCTTATGTCAATACCACACTCTCTTGATCATTGTAACCTAGTTTTAAAATAGAGAAATGTGAGTTCTTCAACTTTAGTTTTTTCCAGCATTGTTGGCTATTTGGTGTCACACGTGTTTCCCTGTGAATTTTAGGATACACTTGTCAATTTCAGCAAAAATTCCAGCTGAGATTTTGATAGGGATTATGATGAATCTGAAAATCAGTTTGGGGACTATTACTATCTTAACAGTATTAAGTTTTTCAATCCATGATCATGGGATGTCTCTCTGTTTATTCAGGCCTTCTTTATTTATTTTACCAGTGTTTTGTAGTTTTCAATTTACACTTCTTTTGTTAAATTTATTGCTAAATATTTCATTCTTTTTGACGGTATTTTAAATGAAATTTTTTTTTTTTACTTTTGTTTTGCATTGTTCATTGCTTGTATAGAGAAAGACACTTGATTTTTGTATGTTGGTCTTGTATCTTGCAACCTTGCTGAACTTGTTTATTAGCTCTAATAGCTGTGTGTGTGCGTGTGCGTGTTTGTGTGTATTGCTTGATTTTTCTAACCACAACATCTTGTCTTCTTGAATAAACATAGTTTTATGTCTTCTTTTCTAACCTGGAGGAATTTTGTTTCTTTTTCTTGCCTTATTACCCTGGATAGAAGTGCTGGTATAATGTTGAATAGAAGTGATGAGAGCAAACTTAGACATCCTTGTCTTGTTTCTGATCTTAGCAGAAAAGCATTCAGTCTTTCATCATTATCTATGACGTTAGCTGTCGTAATTTGTAGATGTCCATTGTCAGGTTAAGGCAGTAACTATAAATTCTTAGGTTTTTGAGAATTATCATAAAAGGGTGTTGGATTTTGTCAAATGTGTTTTCTGCCTCTCGTGATATGATCATGTGGGTTTTGTCCTTTTGCCTGTTAATATGGTATATTACGTTAAATGATTTCTGGATGTTAAGACAACTGTGATGGTTAATTTTGTGTGTCAACTTGACTAAGAGATGTCCAGACAGGTGGTAAAACATTATTTCTGGGTGTGTCTGTGAGGGTGTTCCTGGAAGACATTAGCATCTGAATAGGTGTAAAGATTGCCTTCATCAATGTGAGTGGGCATCCTCGAATCCGTTAAGGGACTAAATAGAACAGGGTGGAGAAAGGGAAAATTTGCTCCCTTTGCCTGAGCTAGGACATCCATCCTCTGCTCTTGGACGTGGATGCTTCTGGTTCTTGGGCATTTGGTCTCAGCCACAGACTTACCTCATTGGCCCCCAGCCTCTGCTCTGGTTCTTGGGCCACTGGACTCGGACATACACCATTGATTCCCCTGGTTCTCAGACCCAGATTGCATTGTATTAACAGATTTCCTGGTTCTCCTGCTTGTAGACAGCAGATTGTAGGACTGACAGGCCTTCATAATTACATGAATCAATTCCTATAATCAGTCTTCTAATATATATCTATATATATATATCCAGTTGCTCTGTTTCTCTGGGGGATTCTGGAAATTAACCAAATACTTGGAACAGTACAACAACAGTCAATTTAAGAAAGAGGACTGAATCTCAATAAGGACAGCAAGCTTTTTTCCCACCCTGCTCTCCAGATGTGTTACAGTAACCTTGATACAGCAGCCTCACAATCACAGATGCTGAAAACCCAGCAGCCTCGCCGCCACTGGAAGGGGTAAAATGGGTTTGGAGCTCCCCCAAAAGCCCCATCTCCAGAGATTGTCATTATTTCACTTATTTGGCTGCTGTTTGGAAAATCCCCCTTCACAGCATTTGTCCTTACTTGACCTGACTCAGAGCTTTGCTCAATATCCCCAAGGTGTTTGTTGCCACTCCAGAGGTTCTTCTACATGCATTACTTTTGCAGTGAAAAAAGTACTTACTTTTTTTTTTTTTTTTTTTTTTTTTTGCGGTACGCGGGCCTCTCACTGCCGTGGCCTCTCCCGTTGCGGAGCGCAGGCTCCGGACGCGCAGGCTCAGCGGCCATGGCTCACGGGCCCAGCCGCTCCGCGGCATGTGGGATCTTCCCGGACCGGGGCACGAACCCGTGTCCCCTGCATCGGCAGGCGGACTCTCAACCACTGCGCCACCAGGAAAGCCCCAAAGTACTTACTTTTTAAAATGTTTGTACAGTATAATTGAGTTATTTAAGGAGTGATCAAGTAGAAACAACCTAAATGTTTAAACACTTTTAAAAAGAGTGATATATCCATAGCCTTTAGAATGAGTGCATGTGTGTATAGTGTGTGTATAGTATGTTAAATAATAATAACTTTGCATATAACGATAAAAGTGACAGATAAACATATCCCCAAATATTGACGTTGGCTATTTGGAGAAGGATTGGATTATGGATGATTTATTTTTAAAAAATAATTTTAACTTTGTGCTTTTAAAAATGTGTATCTATGTTTTAAGTTTTCTGCATTAAGCATGTATTTCTGCAATTAAAGTATGATTAATATATCTAAAATGAATTTACTTCCTAATTAAAAGAATATATTTTCATACCATAATTCTTTTAAAATAAATTGATACAGGCTTGCCAGCTATCTAATCCATAAGTGGACACAGAATACTTTTTGATAGGTAATTTTCTACTTATATTGTTACTTTGAAAACCTGGGTCAGAAAGAGGGAAAAATAAAAAGATACTGCCTCCTGACCATTAGGTAGAGCATGTCACTTTCTCAGTTTTATTCAGTTGGTGTCCGGAGACACTAACCTATTCCCAGAACTACTTTTGCTTTTAGAATCTGCACAGATCCCTTGGAATATATAATTTCTCCATTGCTTAGCAACCGTTCCACTATTTTCAGGAACTTGTTAAATGAATGAATGCATTTTGATGACAAGACAGCTTTATTCATGCCATACTCTGGGCCACCATGTAACAATAAGAGATAACAAAATGAAATATTGCAAAGATCATGTCTCTAGTCACTCTGCCCACAAAAGCCCTGAGAAGAGCTGGGTTGGAAAATAAACTTTTATGCAAACAGATTTTAAAAGCTAATAGAAAAAGCATATTGATCTGAAATACTTATATTGTGGACACACA
This sequence comes from Grampus griseus, assembly GCF_964374135.1. Taxonomy (NCBI): domain Eukaryota; kingdom Metazoa; phylum Chordata; class Mammalia; order Artiodactyla; family Delphinidae; genus Grampus; species Grampus griseus. The sequence continues at coordinate 113,128,600 of NC_139019.1, forward strand.
TTCACATGTTTTTTTTATCATTTCTTGGATGACCATCCATGAATAAAATACAAGCAGAAGTGCTATGTGGACATCAGTCTTTAACAGTTTCAAAACCCTTAAAATATCTCTGGTTTCCCTTATACTTCTGTGTGTTAGAAACTCAACGTATGTTGGAAGGTAACTGGTGGATGATCAGGATTCTCATTTTAAACAAGTTCAAACATTTGGCCAAGAAAGTTTGCAGACTGGAATAACACATTCTACAGAACCAGTTCCTCTGTAAGAAGCAAATGCTGTGTGTTAATACCCTTTGAATAGAAATAACAATTCTAAACAATTATGGCTTAAAATACTTACATTTTGGGTTTGACTCTCAGAAAACTCAGAGCAAAATTTTGGTACCTAAATTCCAGTAACAAATTTACCCTGAGGTCCTGACAAATCTTATTTCCTCCTAAGAATGTCGAAGGAAACATACATGCACATACACACAAACACACACAGTGAATAACATTGACAACAAATATGAAAGGTCTAAAATGTACCAAGTTATGGGATTATGCCACCTAAAATATGTATGAATAATGAAATTTTGAGAATTAAATATATTCTCAGGCTTAAAGTCAAGGGGTAGGGGCAGCACTTCACAGTCTCCCTGATTAGTCCCCTCTCTTTAGCTCAGGGAAGCTTTAAACCTTGTTCAAGGTAGAACCAAAACTGGGAATCAACATTTTTACTTCTAGTTCATGCTCATCCAACTCACTGCACTTCTCTTCCTGCCAGAAACTTTAAGCTCAGGGTTATAAATAAAACTTTTGCTGTAAAAATCTAAATAATACAAAAGTACATGGAGTAAAAACCGCTCTGATTCCTCATTTGTGAAATTTTTATGTATGGGTATAGCTCTGCTGTTGGTTCTTAAGAAAATAACAAAAATATACTTCAATTACACAACTCAATTCAGCTCAACAATTAAATTCCATGCCTTGTGTCTGCAAGCACCATTTGGGAAGTGAGGCAAGGTGGGGTCAGGGGGTGTACAGACATGTGTGCCACAGCTCTTGTCTTTGATGAGCTTGTAGGCTGTTTGGGGAGATAAAGCAAAGACAGGATCACAAATATTGTCAAGATGTGTAGTTCGAGAATTTATTTTGTACTTCAGAGAAGGATAAGTTTATGAATGAATGGTTCATGAAGGAAGTAGAATTTTAGGTGGGTCTTAAAAGATGGGTAAGATCTAGAAAAGCAAAGGGAAGAAAGAAAAACTCAGACTGTTTAATTTGCACACTACATTCTTCCCCAGAGGATTGTAGTGTGGGTTACAATAAGACAAACTACTTAACTTCTTAGTGCCTTACTTAGTTTGTCCTTGGTAAAATGAGATAATAAAAATAGAACCAACTTCATAGTATTGTGAAGATTAAATGAAATTCTATATCTAAGTAGCTCAGAAGAAGTGCCTAGAAGACAGTAAGCATTCAGTCAGTGTGTACTACCTGTACTTCTGTTATTCAGAATGAAGTATGCAGGGCCATATATAGCTTTGCAGAAGTTTCATTCATTCCTGTTCCTCACCAAGGAGAACGGTGATACTAGGTTTAGCTCGATTAGGCCCTTGAACATGGAGGTGATTACTAACAGAAGAAGGGAGAGTGCAAATCCGTCAAGATACTTCTCAGAACATGAGACGTAGTTTCTTACTACTACTTAACTTTTCTCTGTGTTGAACTTGGAACTCAAAAAAAAAAATCCTTAATATGTCTTGAATTCTCCTAGCTTAAAAGCCATGTCCTTTAGAATTGAGAGTTTAGGGTAATCCAACTGAATATCTTGATATGCTATCTACTTAGACCTCTGAAACCCATAGAAGCTGGGCTTCAACCCATTGCATACTCTGGCCTGACGTACCGCAGCTGGTCATTTGTTGGGACTAGACTCAGTCCCTCCTCTCATCCCATCTCCATCCCAGCTCTGTCCAAGCATCTTTCCTAGTATCATGGATACTGCGTTTCTAGTTCTGATAAGCCTTTATTCAGATGTGTTAACTAAAACAGTAAACGTTGCTGTTACCATTATCCTTTTGTAGAAGCATCCTTGAGCTAAGGATGACGCAGAAGGCTCAGGATTACTCCTGCAGTAGCAGACCAGACAAATCAATCTGTTCCTTCTTAGGGAAATAACATTCGAGTGCAGTCAACTATAATGGGAGCAAGGAAATATTTCTTTAACAAGAAAAATATTAATGATTAAAAAGGGTGGGGGGCTTCCCTGGTGGCGCAGTGGTTGAGAGTCCACCTGCCGATGCAGGGGACACGGGTTCGTGCCTCGGTCCAGGAAGATCCCACATGCCACAGAGCGGCTGGGCCCGTGAGCCATGGCCGCTGAGCCTGCGCGTCCGGAGCCTGTGTTCCGCAACGGAAGAGGCCACAACAGTGAGAGGCCTGCGTACCGCAAAAAAAAAAAAAAAAAAAAAAAAAAGGGTGGGAATGGGGGAGCTTCAGATCAGCAAAGAGGCTGGAAGTGACTCCAAAGGTGGCAGATTTTGTCAGTTAAAATCTGTCTTAAAATGGGCTGCTTATCAAGATATTTTAGGCTGAATTTGAAAGCAAAAGTTGCACTTTCTTTGCATTTTCCTTCTAAACTTGTTTTAAAACCATTTGTATTGTAGAATATTGTACACATACAGAAAATACATAAAATATACACGTTTGGTTTAACAAATTATTATAAAGCAAGTCACATTTAACTACCTTCTCAAGCCAACACCCCCAGAACATTGCCAGCACCCCAAAAGCCTCTCCCAGCCTCTACCCATTATGACCACATCCCTCCTCCTCCCCACTTTTCTGACTTTTATGATAATCATTTCCTTGCTCTACTTCATCATTTTACCCCCTAAGTATGAATCTCTAAGCACCGTACTAGTCTGTCTGTTTGAAGTTTAAATGAATTGAATCACACAACATGTGTTCTTTATGTCTAGCTTCCTAAGCATAACATTCATCCGTGTTGTGTGTAACCGGGTTCATTACTTTTTATTGCTGTATGGCATTCCATTGCGTGAATATACCCCAATTATGTCTCCATTCTCCTGTTGATAGACTTCTGGGTTATTTGCAGTTTAGGGTTATCACAAATAATGCTGTCATGACCATTCTTTTCATTTCTTCTGATGCACATGTGCAACATCTTTCTTGGGCATATAGTCAGGAGTAGAATTGCTGGATCATAGAATATGCAAATCTTCAACTTAGTAAATAATGCCAGTGGTTTTCCAAAGTGCTTATCCCAATTTACACTCTTACCAACAGTATATGACAATTTTCTCTTAACTTTTAAGAGAGGAAAGACACGTTAAAATATATTTAACTACATGAAATCCATACATTTGACTATTGCAGAAACAGGGCACGTTTTATGGACTAAGTTCCTACAAATGGTGTGAGTGGTGTGCTCAGTAAATGCTTTTGCTCTGGGCTCTGACAAAGCTGAGTTCAAGTGTTGGTTCTGCCACGTATTTTTTGTGTTACATTAGGCAAGGCATTTAACATTTCTAATTGTTTTCTTATCTGTAAAACAGGGGTGAAAATAGCATGTAATTCATAAGATTGTTGTGTTGAGATAACATATTTAAGGTGCCTAGTATCTTGTCTGGCCCAGAGAAAAACTGAATATAATAGTAGCTATTACATTATTATTATTATTATTACTACTACTGTTATGTGTACTCAGAATTTCCTTTCTAATCATAGCAGTGAGAAAGATTAGGAAGCAGAAAGTTAGACTTGACCATTTATACTTGTATATTTTCCAGTAATGTCCCACATCAGGAAATAGTGGAATAGTCTCATAAAAGGAGAATCAAGTTGTTTACAAGCCAAGACTCAGTTTTGTCTGAGTGGCATCGTCAAGAGAGGACCTCCCGGGTCACTTTGACAGTTTTACATTTCTTGGCATTTCACACAAAGTGGTTGGAACCCTGAGCTCTCCACCACCTGGCTGGGGCGCTCAAGTGCTCTGTTGCCCTCATTCCAGGCATAGCCCCTGGCGTGCTTCTGACTTTTGAGACCACAGCTGTGGTAGCAGCATGGCAGCCACATCCAGATGGACCTCCGTTCACCATCGTGCTGGCATGCAGCTGCCAGGCTCTGCTCCCAAAGGACTATGGTGGCTGGCAGCCAGCAATACTGAGAAACGTGGGTCATAGAATCCAGGATGCAGGGTGGAAATTATTGTAAAATATCCTACAATGAGTGAGCAGGAAGGCTGCCAATGAAATTCTGCACCAGGGTTGACTGATCCCACAGCAGCTTCTCTTCAGCACCTGTTCCTTTTGTCCATTTTTCTAAGAAGATGCCCAGAAGGCATCAGAAAGATTTCTGCAGGGCTCTGGTAGCTCTCTACATGAATGGCCCATCACGGTTTCATGGGGCAGGGCCTTGGGCTGGAACTCCTAAAGGGAGGAGGGATGTGACACCACATTCCTTGTTCTTTTAAGGCCAAGCCTTCCCACTTCTGACTTCTTCGTTTTAGAGAAGTGATGTATTGGGAAAGGCTCAAGAGTCTGCTGGATAGGGAACTTGAGTCTGGGCTAGCCAAAAATCTGAATCAGAGTACACACACACACACATACACGTGTGCGCGTGCAAGTTCAGTGACTTTAAATTGGCTAAGTGGGTCTTGCCTTAGAGAATCTATTTAATAAATCTTGGACACACTTTAGACTACTCATTCTTTTCATGCTGCATATCATATTTCTCCACTCCAGTCAGTTCTCTCTGAAATGTTCCCATGTGGTGTTTCCCTTCTTACTTTGAATCTTGCTACCTTTATTCCTTTGTTACTGCAAAGATCTTCCACTCCAATCAACTTAATGTCATTTAAGCAATTCTTTTATCATTTTATGGTGAAAAGCTCAAAAAGCCTCCCATCTACCTATGCAGTAATACCAAAATTCTTCACCCTGGAATTTAAGGTCCTTTACAGTCCATCAGTTTTTTAATTCTCATTTCCCACCGTTTCTCAGTGAATTCTTACATACAGTCAAATTAGGGGACTCAATTTTCCCTTTAACAAGCTACACCCTCTGTTCTGCTGTGGCTCACCTTCTGACACCATTCACTTTCTTTCCCTCTTCTTCTATCAAGCTCAGTATTGACAGCATGTGATACGGGTATCTCTGCTGTCCCACAATATGATTAGGTGGTAAACCAAATTTTAAAAACTTTAATATGTAAACTTTTAATTAAAATGTTTTATAGAATAATCAGATTATCACATCACACTCATGACTTTGTGGATATCATTGTCCAGGCTAGTCTAGAGCAGGTAATGCCACAGTATCTCACTTATGCAGACTGAATAATTATAGGGGGCTTCCCTGGTGGTGCAGTGGTTGAGAGTCCACCTGCCGATGCAGGGGACACGGGTTCGTGCCCCGGTCTGGGAAGATCCCACATGCCGCGGAGCGGCTGGGCCTGTGAGCCGTGGCCGCTGAGCCTGCGCGTCCAGAGCCTGTGCTCCGCAACGGGAGAGACCACAACAGTGGGAGGTTCTGCTGTAGATGATCCATGCCTAGGGTTCTTTCTTTTCAGAAATGTGTAGAAATTTTACTTCTGGAAGCTGTCATTCATTTAGCAAGTGAAATACAAACATTAGAGTTAGGATTTTACTCTTTGTTTTTCTCTTGTGTAGAGCCCATTAGAGAGCCCTGGTTAAAAATGAGATTTTTACAGTGTAAAGGTGAGCCCATATTGGAAACATAAGTACTAGTAGTGACTGGTGTTTGAATGATTGCACTGGAAGTTAAATCTGCTGACCACCATGTTCTGGTGAGCTTTATGGAAAGGTGGGTACACACTAAAACGATTTCTGTTTTGTTCTGAAGTGCTTGGGCTTTCACATAGAAAGGTCCTGAACATCTATTGCAAATCAGTTCTCCTCACTCACAGCTCAGCAGTCTTTCCCAATCAGTCTGCCTCCACAAAATAATGAAAAAATATGTATGTTTTGGGCAAGCCATAAACTTCATTTGTTTAGAAGGCTCTCGTTAGAAAGAAGATGAAGAATTGGGTAAATGAGAGAAATTTATCATTTTTTTCAGTTACGGAGATAATTCACTCCAGAAAATAGGTATGGTGCCAAATACCTGTGAATGAATTCAGCATATCTGGGGAATAGAATATTTAAAGAAACCCCATTTATCACATTATTTAAAAATAGCCAAGATGAATGGATAAAGAAAATGTGGTCTATACATACAATTAAATATTATTCAGCGTGAAAAAAGAGGGAAGTCTTGCCATATGTGACAACATGGATGAACCTGGAGGACTCTATGGTAAGTGAAATAAGCCAGCCACAGGAGGACAAATACTGCTTGATTCCGTCTACGTGAGTTATTTATAATGGTCAAACATACAAACAGAGAATAAAGTGACATCTTCCAGGGGCTGAGATGTGGGGGAAATGGAGTGTTGTTGTTCAATGGGTATAAATTTTCTAGATGAATAAGTTCTAGATATCTGCTTTATAACATGGTGCCGATAGTTAACACTGTATGGGCAATTAAAAACCTGTTAAAAGGATAGATCTCAGAGGAGCTTCAAGATGGCGGAAGAGTAAGACGTGGAGGTCACCTTCCTCCCCACGAATACATCAGAAATACATCTACACGTGGAACAGCTCCTACAGAACACCTACTGAATGCTGGTAGAAGACCTCAGACCTCCCTAAAGGCAAGAAACTCCCTCACATACCTGGGTAGGGCAAAAGAAAAAAGAAAAAAACAGAGACGAGAATAGGGACGGGACCTGCACCAGTGGGAGGGATCTGTGAAGGCGGAAAGGTTTCCACACACTAGGAAACCCCTTTGCGGGTGGAGACTGCGGGTAGCGGAGGGGGGAAGCTTCAGGGCCGCGGAGGAGAGTGCAGCAACAGGGGTGCAGAGGCCAAAGCGGAGAGATTCCCACACAGAGGACCGGTGCCGACCGGCACTCACCAGCCCGAGAGGCTTGTCTGCTCACCCGCCGGGGCGGGCGGGAGCTGGGAGCTGAGGCTCGGGCTTCGAAGGTTGGATCCCAGGGAGAGGACTGGGGTTGGCAGCGTGAACACAGCCTGCAGGGGGTTAGTGTGCACGGCTAGCCAGGAGGGAGTCCGAGAAAAGGTCTGAAGCTGCTGAAGAGACAAGAGACTTTTTCTTGCCTCTTTGTTTCCTGGTGCGTGAGGAGAGGGGATTAAGAGCCTGCTTAAAGGAACTCCAGAGACGGACGCGAGCCGCGGCTATCAGCGCAGACCCCAGAGACGGGGCATGAGACACTAAGGCTGCTGCTGCCACCACCAAGAAGCCTGTGTGTGAGCACAGGTCACTCTCCACACCTCCCCTCCTGGGAGCCTGTGCAGCCCGCCACTGCCAGGATCCCGTGATCCAGGGACAACTTCCCTGGGAGAACGCACGGCACGCCTCAGGCTGGTGCAACCTCACGCCGGCCTCTGCCGCCGTAGGCTCGCCCCGCAGCCGTACCCCCTCTCTCCCCCTAGCCTGAGTGAGCCAGAGCCCCCGAATCAGCGGCTCCTTTAACCCCATCCTGTCTGAGCGAAGAACAGACGCCCTCAGGCAACCTACACGCAGAGGCAGGTCCAGATCCAAAGCTGAACCCCGGGAACTGTGCGAACAAAGAAGAGAGGGAAATCTCTCCCAGCAGCCTCAGGAGCAGAGGATTAAATCTCCACAGTCAACTTGATGTACCCTGCATCGGTGGAATACCTGAATAGACAACGAATCATCCCAAGTTGAGGAGGTGGACTGTGGGAGCAAAGATATATATATTTTTTCCTTTTCCTATTTCTGTGAGTGTGCATGTGTATGCTTCTCTGTGTGATTTTGTCTGTATAGTTTTGCTTTTACCGTTTGTCCTAGGGTTCTGTCTGTTTTTTTGTGTTTTTTGTTTTTTTTTTTAGTATAGTTTTCAACACTTGTTATCATTGGTGGATTTGTTTTTTGGTTTGGTTGTTCTTTCTTTTTTTGTAATTACTTAAAAAATTTTTTAATAATTATTTTTTCTTTCTTATTTTAATAACTTCTATTTTATCCCTTCCTTGCTTCCTTGCTTCCTTCCCTCCTTCCTTTCCTTCCTTCTTTCCTTCCTTCCTTCCTTCCTTCCATCCTTCCCTCTGTCCTTGCTTCCTTCCATCCTTCCTTCCTTCTTTCTTTTTCTCTCCCTTTCATTCTGACCCGTGTGGATGACAGGCTCTTGATGCTCCAGCCAGGCATCAGGGCTGTGCCTCTGAGGTAGGAGAACCAAGTTCAGGACACTGTCGACCAGAGACCTCCCAGGTCCACATAATATCAAACGGCAAAAATCTCCCAGAGATCTCCATCTCAACACCAACACCCAGCTCCACTCAATGACCAGCAAGCTACACTGCTGGACACCCTATGCCAAACAACTAGCAAGACAGGAACACAACCGCACCCATTAGCAGAGAGGTTGCCAAAAATCATAATGTCACAGACAACCCAAAACACACCATCAGACGTGGGCCTGCCCACCAGAAAGACAAGGTCTAGCCTCATCCACCAGAACACAGGCACTAGTCCCCTCCACCAGGAAGCCTACAAAACCCACTGAACCAACCTTAGCCACTGGGGGCAGACACCAAAAACAATGGGAAATACAGACCTGCAGCCTGCGAAAAGGAGACCCCAAACACAGTAAGTTAAGCAAAATGAGAAGACAGAGAAACACACAGCAGATGAAGGAGCAAGGTAAAAACCCACCAGACCTAAGAAATGAAGATGAAATAGGCAGTCTACCTGAAAAAGAATTCAGAATAATGATAGTAAAGATGATCCAAAATCTTGGAAATAGAATGGAGAAAACACAAGAAACATTTAACAAGGACCTAGAAGAACTAAAGAGCAAACAAACAATCATGAACAACACAAAAAATGAAATTAAAAATTCTCTAGAAGGAATCAGTAGCAGAATACCTGAGGCAGAAGAACTGATAAGTGACCTGGAAGATAAAATAGTGGAAATAACGACTGCAGAGCAGAATAAAGAAAAAAGAATGTAAAGAATTGAGGACAGTCTCAGAGACCTCTGGGACAATATTAAACACACCAACATTCGAATTATAGGGGTTCCAGAAGAAGAAGAGAAAAAGAAAGGGACTGAGAAAATATTTGAAGAGATTATAGTTGAAAACTTCCCTAATATGGGAAAGGAAATAGTTAATCAAGTCCAGGAAGCACAGAGAGTCCCATACAGGATAAATCCAAGGAGAAACATGCCAAGACACATATTAAACTATTGAAAATTAAATACAAAGAAAAAATATTAAAAGCAGCAAGGGAAAAACAATATACAAGGGAATCCCCATAAGGTTAACAGCTGATCTTTCAGCAGAAACTGTGCAAGCCAGAAGGGAATGGCAGGACATATTTAAAAGGATGAAAGGGAAAAACCTACAACAAGATTACTCTACCCAGCAAGGATCTCATTCAGATTTGATGGAGAAATTAAGACCTTTACAAACAAGCAAAAGCTAAGAGAATTCAGCACCACCAAACCAGCTTTACAACAAATGCTAAAGGAACTTCTCTAGGCAGAAAACACAAGAGAAGGAAAAGACCTACAATAACAAACCCAAAACAATTAAGAAAATGGGAATAGGAACATACATATCGATAATTACCCTAAATGTAAATGGCTTAAATGCTCCAACCAAAAGACATAGACTGGCTGAATGGATACAAAAACAAGATTCGTATATACACTGTCTACAAGAGACCCACTTCAGACCTAGGGACACATACAGACTGAAAGTGAGGGGATGGAAAAAGATATTCCATGCAAATAGAAATCAAAAGAAAGCTGGCATAGCAATTCTCATATCAGACAAAATAGACTTTAAAACAAAGACCATTACAAGAAACAAAGAATGACACTACATGATGATCAAGGGATCAATCCAAGAACATATAACAACTGTAAATATTTATGCACCCAACATAGGAGCACCTCAATACATAAGGCAAATACTAACAGCTATAGAAGGGGAAATTGAGGGCTTCCCTGGTGGTGCAGTGGTTGAGAGTCCACCTGCCAATGCAGTGGACGTGGGTTCATGCCCCAGTCCGGGAAGATCCCATGTGCCGCGGAGCGGCTGGGCCCGTGAGCCATGGCCGCTGAGCCTGTGCGTCCGGAGCCTGTGCTCCCAACGGGAGAGGCCACAACAGTGAGAGGCCCGCGTACCACAAAAAATAAATAAAATTTAAAAAACGGGAAATCGACAGTAGCATAGTCATAATAGGGGACTTTAACACCCCACTTTCACCAATGGACAGATCTTCCAAAATGAAAATAAATAAGGAAACACAAGCTTTAAATGCTATATTAAACAAGATGGGCTTAATTGATATTTATAGAACATTCCATCCAAAAACTTCAGAATACACTTTCAAGTGCTCATGGAACATTCTCCAGGATAGATCATATCTTGGGTCACAAATCAAGCTTTGGTAAATTTAAGAAAATTAAAATCGTATCAAGTATTTTTTCTGACCAAAACGCTATGAGACTAGATATCAATACAAGAAAAAAATCTATAAAAAATACAAACACATAGAGGCTAAACAATACACTACTTAATAACCAAGAGATCACTGAAGAAATCAAAGAGGAAATCAAAAAATACCTAGAAACAAATGACAATGAAAACACAACAGCCCAAAATCTATGGGATGCAGCAAAAGCAGTTCTAAGAGGGAAGTTTATAGGAATACAATCCTACCTTAAGAAACAAGAAACATCTGAAATAAACAACCTAACCTTACACCTAAAGCAATTAGAGAAAGAAGAATAAAAAATCCCCGAAGTTAGCAGAAGGAAAGAAATCATGAAGATCAGGTCAGAAATAAATGAAAAAGAAATGAAGGAAACAATAGCAAAGAGCAATAAAACTAAAATCTGGTTCTTTGAGAAGATAAACAAAGTTGATAAACCATTAGCCAGACTCAACAAGAGAAAAAGGGAGAAGACTCAAATCAGTAGAATTAGAAATGAAAAACAAGAAGTAACAACTGACACTGCAGAAATACAAAGGATCATGAGTGATTACTACAAGCAACTATATGCCAATAAAATGGACAACCTGGAAAAAATGGACAAATTTTTAGAAATGCACAACCTTCTGAGACTGAACCAGGAAAAAATAGAAAATATGAACAGACCAGTCACAAGCACTGAAATTGAAATTGTGAGTAAAAATCTTCCAACAAACAAAAGCCCAGGAACAGATGGATTCACAGGCGATTTCTATCACACATTTAGACAAGAGCTAACACCTATACTTCTCAAAGTCTTCCGAATATAGCAGAGGGAGGAACACTCCCAAACTCATTCTATGAGGCCACCATCACCCTGATACCAAAACAAGACAAAGATGCCACAAAAAAATAAAACTAGAGACCAATATCTCTGATTAACATAGATGCAAAAATCCTCAACAAAATACTAGCAAACAGAATCCAACAGCACATTAAAAGGATCATACACCATGATCAACTGGGGTTTATTCCAAGAATGCAAGGATTCTTCAATATACGCAAATCAATCAACGTTAAACACCGTATTAACAAACTGAAGGAGAAAAACCATATGATCATCTCAGTAGTTGTAGAGAAAGCTTTTGACAAAATTCAACACCCATTTATGATAAAAACCCTCCAGAAAGTAGGCATAGAGGGAACTTTCCTCAACATAATAAAGGCCATATATGACAAACCCACAGCCAACATTGTCTTTAATGGTGAAAAACTGAAACCATTTCCACTAAGATCAGGAACAAGACAAGGTTGCCCAATCTCAGCACTATTATTCAACATAGTTTTGGAAGTTTTAACCACAGCAATAGAGAAGAAAAAGAAATAAAAGGAATCCAAATCGGAAAAGAGGAGGTAAAGTTGTCACTGTTTGCAGATGACATGATACTATACATAGAGAATCGTAAAGATGCTACCAGAAAACTACTAGAGCTAATCAATGAATTTGGTAAAGTAGCAGGATACAAATTAATGCACAGAAATCTCTGGCATTCGTATACACTAATGATGAAAAATCTGAAAGTGAAATTAAGAAAACACTCCCATTTACCATTGCAACAGAAAGATTAAATACCTAGGAATAAACCTACCTAAGGAGACAAAAGACCTGTATGCAGAAAATTATAAGACACTGATGAAAGAAAGTAAAGATGATACAAATAGATGGAGAGATATACCATGTTCTTGGATTGGAAGAATCAACCTTGTGAAAATGACTCTACTACCGAAAGCAATCTACAGATTTAATGCAATCTCTATCAAATTACCACTGACATTTTTCACAGAACTAGAACAAAACATTTCACAATTTGTATGGAAGCCAAAAGACCCCGAATAGCCAAAGCCGTCTTGAGAAAGAAAACGGAGCTGGAGGAATCATGCTCCTGTACTTCAGACTATACTACAAAGCTACAGTAATCAAGACAGTATGGTAATGGCACTAAAACAGAAAGATGGATCAATGGAACAGGTTAGAAAGCCCAGAGATAAACCCACGCACATATGGTCACTTTATTTTTGATAAAGGAGGCAAGAATATACAGTGGATAAAAGATAGCCTCTTCAATAAGTGTTGCTGGGAAAATTGGACAGCTACATGTAAAAGAATAAAATTAGAACACTCCCTAACACCATACAGAAAAAATAAACTCCAAATGGATTAAAGACCTAAATGTAAGGCCAGACACTATCAAACTCTTAGAGGGAAACATAGGCAGAACACTGTATGACATAAATCACAGCAAGTTACTTTTTGACCTTCTTCCTAGGGAAATGGAAACAAAAATAAGCAAATGGGACCTAATGAAACTTAAAAGCTTCTGCACAGTAAAGGAAACCATAAACAGAACGAAAAGACAACCCTCAGAATGGGAGAAAATATTTGCAAATGAAGCAACTGACAAAGGATTAATCTCCAAAATTTACAGGCAGCTCATGCAGCTCAGTATCAGAAAAACAAACAAACCAATCCAAAAATGGACAGAAGACCTAAATAGACATCTCTTCAAAGAAGATATACAGATTGCCAACAAATACATGAAAGAATGCTCGACATCATTAATCATTAGAGAAATGCAAACCAAATTACAATGAGATAATCATCTCACACTGGTCAGAATGGCCATCATCAAAAATCTACAAACAATAAATGCTGGAGAGAGTGTGGAGAAAAGGGAACCCTCATACACTGTTGGTGGGAATGTAAATTGATACAGCCACTATGGAGAACAGTATGGAGGTTCCTTAAAAAACTAAAAATAGAACTACCATTCGACCCAGCAATCCCAGTACTGGGCATTTACCCTGAGAAAACCATAATTCAAAAAGAGTCATGTACCACAATGTTCATTGCAGCTCTATTTACAATAGCCCAGAGATGGAAACAACCTAAGTATCCATCGACAGATGAATGGTTAAAGAAGGTATGGCACATATATACAATGGAATATTACTCAGCCATAAAAAGAAACAAAACTGAGTTTTTTGTAGTGAGGTGGATGGACCTAAAGTCTGTCATACAGAGTAAAGTAAGTCAGAAAGAGAAAAACAAATACCATATGCTAACACATATATATGGATTCTAAAAAAAAAAAATAATGTCATGAAGAACCTGGGGCAAGACAGGAATAAGTACACAGACCTACTAGAGAATGGACTTGAGGACACGGGGAGAGGGTAGGGTAAGCTTGGACAAAGTGAGAGAGTGGTAGTGTATATATGGACATATATACACTACCAAATGTAAAATAGATAGCTCGTGGGAACCAGCCGCATAGCACAGGGAGATTAGCTAGGTGCTTTGTGACCGGCTGGAAGGTTGCCATAGGGAGGGTGGGAGGGAGGGAGCCACAAGAGGGAAGAGATATGGGGATATATATATATGTATAACTCATTCACTTTGTTATAAAGCAGAAACTAACACAGCGATGTAACGCAATTATACTCCAATAAAATTGTTGAAAAAAATGGATAGATCTCATGTAAAGTGTTCATATCACAATACAAAAACAAAGGGGCAGAAGGAAACTTATAGAGGTGATGGATATGTTTATTACCTTGATTGTGGTAATGATTTCATGAGTGAACGCATCTCTCCACACTTATCTAATTGTATATATTAAATAGGTCCAAAATTTTTTTATGTATCATACTGCAATAAAGTTTTTTCTTTTTTTTAAAGAAATCCCTTTTAGAATCTTTTTTACACATAAACGTATTTTGGAATATGTATAATTGTTTTTTATTAAGTATAGAATTTAGCTTGTTTCGTATGTAGTTGATACATAGAAAAGTCCGACTGTAACAGGTCAAGGCTCTTAAGGGAAAATGCTGTATTATTAATGGTAAATAAATATGGCTGCTGTGACAGAACTCTGAATTTCCAGTGACTTTACACAGTACAGTTCATTTCTTGTGTTGCAGCCTGGTGCAGGTTAGAAAGGGTTGATCATTTAGGGACCCAGTACCACCCTCCTCTGGGTTCTAGGAGTTCTTTCCATCCCACCAGCCAATGGAGAGGGAGAGAGAGAAACACACATGGGAAGTAAGGGCTAGATTGAAAATTGCACATGTCACTGCCACTCACTTTCTTTGGGCCAGAATTTAGTCCTAGGACCAGATTAGCTTCATGCCAAGCTTTATGACAAGGAAGCAAGAAGCTCACAGCTTTTGGTGAGGACCAGCTTTCTCACAGTTCTAACTAAAAGGAATCTACACAGTTATCCAAATTAGCAAACGTTCACCTACCCTGGCAAGGCACTGTGCTGGAGGGGTCATGGGTCTTTTCACTATGAGAATGCTCTAGGGATCCCAGCATCCTGTTTGTGAGTCCTACCACAAAGTGACAGGCTAACAGAAGCTTCCTCTATGAAGAATGAAGGCCTCGGATATGATATAGCCCTTGAATACCTGGCCTGGGTCACTCCTTTCCAACAACAGTAGAAGTTGTTAGGTGTCAGGCATAGGCATGAGGGATATGAGAACCCAGTTTGTTTTTAGAATATGTGAAATATTAGAAGGAGGTGTAATGCTCTAGAGTTTTCCTAAGACTTAAGAAAATAGACTGTGGACAGTCTGAATATGCTCAGCTTGAAGCCTTCCTGGATAAACTGTGGTTCTGTTTTTCTTTCAGAGTACTTCTTGCTCAAAGATGTGTTTCCTCCTGCTGCTTGAAAATAGACGTCTAAGGAAGAAATGAGAATGGTTTTGCAATGAAAGGTTAAAGCAGGCAGTGGTTATTGATGAGAGAAGTAAGCTGTGATAGTATGAGAATGTGTTTTACCATTTGCTTACTTTACGGAGCATAACTGACTGAGGGCCTCAGATGCTACTCTTTGAAAATTGTCTTGGTTTTGCACTGAGGCCACACTTCCCATGAGCAGGTCTCTGCTTCTGAGAGTTACCTCTGTTCAAGAACTCCCTGATGGGTTTTTTGAAGTTTCCTTTGACTTCATGAGTCTCAGACACTTCTACCCAACTTTCTCTCCCCCTCTCTCTTACCTGGGGTCTGACTTGCATCACAGTCTGATGCTCTCCCAGCCTATCCTGGCTTCTTCCTTATTGCCTTTTACGTGGACATTTTCCTCATAAAGTCCCTGCACATCCTTCTTGGTATCTTCTTGGAAGACTGACACAAAAGCATATGCTTAATATTACTTTGCTGACTGTCACTTACAAAGAAAACACATATACAAACATGCACACCACACGTTTCCACAGAGGTCAGTTCTAATAAGTCTTTCTTTAAAATTCCTGTGAATTAAGAGAGGGAACTGAACAACCAGGAACTTGGGAAGAGAGTTGTTGGGGAGATCGTGAAGCTTGGGGCACTGTTAAGTGATATTTGGCTAGGAAACAAAGAAGCCTAAATTCTCTCTCTCTAGGTCCTTAAGAGAAGAACATACACGGGAAACAACAGCAAGTGGGTGATAATGTACTACTTTACTGTTTATTATGTTTATTATTGGTTGGCTTGAACTCAATGAAGAGCTTTCTCGTTGGCTGGGCTGGGCTTGAGCACCCAAGCTAGACTAAAGACCTAATGGACTCTTCAAAATCTTTAACTCAAACCTAATTTCCAGAATCCACCTACCCTTCAGCCAGACACATGGGACAGGAGACAAGTGAACAAGACAAGTGAACAAGCCCATGTGCTTGAAGAAAAGAGAGAGCAAGATGGCTGAGTCTCCTCCCACATGGGAGTGGACTCTGCCTTACTTCACCACCTAAGCCAGGGGGAGAAATGGAACAATTAAAGAAGTCATCCCAGAAATTCACACTGACCCCACTGCTAGTGAACAAGACCTAGTCAGAGTCTTGGAAACCAATCCAATCAGATTACTATTTCCTTTTTTCAGGGGGAGAGAGGAGAGAATAAGGAAGAGCAGATAATATTCTCTCTCCTCAGGGAGCATACCTAGATCCTTACTAGAATGGACATCAGTCAGCTAAGAGCTCTGTGTGTGTGTGTGTGTGTGTCTGTCTGTCTGTCTTATAGGAGGCAATCTCTTCCCTTGAGGAGTTGAAAATTTAATTGGGAGATGAAACACATGCATACAGAGCAATCAGATAACAATTTATAGCTCAGCTCTGTGATTCTGATCAATAGGACGGATGGGAACAACATGGGCCAGGCTGACTAGCCTGAGCTTCCAAGAAGAGTTAGACCAGGGTCAAGAGAGGTGGAAGGAGGGGCATTGGTTAAGTGCTCATGTCCTGGCATGCAGCAGACCTGGGTTCAAAACCTGACTCCACATCTTGTGAGGTTTAGCAGGTTGGTGAATCGTTCTGAGCCTCATTTTCCTTATCTGTACAATAGGAATAATAATCTTATATGACAGGTTGTTGCAAAGATTAAGTGGTAGATGACTGCCTATCATGATAGGTGGAGGGGAGGAACCATTCCAGCAGAGAGGAGCAGCGGTAGCAGAGATGCATGTGGGGGACCAGGAGGAGACCAGCTGGCCAGAGAGAAGAATGCACTTTGTAAGGTCTTGGAAAGTCAGGCTGGCTCATGTGATGGGCCTAGTAAGGCTGCAAGGCTGGCTGATATTCCAGCTTGATGCAGAAAGAAAGGAGATTAAGGTTTTCCAGTAAGCAGTAGCAGATGAGGGTGAGTGTTTAAATATTTAAATCCCTGGGAACAGTAGGGTAAAAGGGTTCAGCTGGAATGAGACTTGTACTCTTCCTCCTCTAAGGGCCCCACACACAGGATCTACAGCATGGAAGAGAAGACTGCATTTTCTCATATCAGTCAATCAAGGAAACTTGGAATTAGGGAAACTTGCAGAAGACCAAGTGGAGATTTTGCCTGTTGCGATGCTAATTGCTTGCAGAATTGTGTTCACTTCCTATAGCTACAGCTGCATTTGCAAATAAGATATGTAAGGAAGCTAAAAGCAGAATGACAGTGTGGAGTCTTATTGAAAAAGTTATTTCTCAAAAATTTACAATTTACATTTTTTTAATCACAAAAAACCCAGATAAAAGGCACTTGGCCTCTAATTTTTATTCCAACCTAATTACAAAATGACTAATCTTTTTACTGAGCTCTTTAATATTTATCCATATTCCCCCTGCCTGTGGAGTTTAATACACATCCAAGCCTTTTTGGTTCTTGGACCTACACAGATGTAATTTTCTATGTTATTTTCACATTAAGTTAAATACTCCTGGTCCTTCTGACCTTTTTCCTCCATTGGTTTAATCTTGACTTTATCCCAGACTCGACATGCATGGCTGTCTGTTTTTATTAAGATATTCTGGTCTGCCTTGGAAAACAAAAATTGCATGTGATGTAGCCCATTAGGATTTTAATCACAGCAAAAATGACCACAGGATTAAAGATGCACAGCTTGATTTAAACAGTCTTGTTAATAAGTACTCCCCCACACCCAAGATTCATTCCAGCCAAGGAGCACAGGCAGTAAAATTGGCCAGCCCACATTTTTTCATCAATCATTAGTCTCCTGTTGCCCTGGTTCTGATCTAGTGGAGAAAGTAAGATCTTCAGGGCCTGTGACTGCTCTGCTTTCCAGTGTATTCTGGCTTGGTCCAATTCTAAGTCAGCTTGATGGCTGGTTTTTTTTTTTTTTTTTTTTTTTTGGTCACAACAAATGAACTATTTTATTCTTCAGATTCTTAAAAAGAAATTCAGTGAATCTTTGCTCACTGCTAGCTTTTCTAGATCTCTCCCAATATCTCTCTTTTTTTTTTACGTCTTTATTGGAGGATAATTGCTTTACAATCGTGTGTTAGTTTCTGCTTTATAACGAAGTGAATCAGTTATACATATACATATGTTCCCATATGTCTTCCCTCTTGCGTCTCCCTCCCACCCTCCCTATCCCACCCCTCTAGGTGGTCACAAAGCACCGAACTGATCTCCCTGTGCTATGCGGCTGCTTCCCACTAGCTATCTACCTTACATTTGGTAGTGTATATATGTCCATGCCTCTCTCTTACTTTGTCACAGTTTACCCTTCCCCCTCCCCATATCCTCAAGCCCATTCTCTAGTAGGTCTATGTCTTTATTCCTGTCTTACCGCTAGGTTCTTCATGACATTTTTTTCTCTTAAATTCCATATATATGTATTAGCATACAGTATTTGTCTTTCTCTTTCTGACTTACTTCACTCTGTATGACAGACTCTAGGTCTATCCACCTCATTACAAATAGCTCAATTTCGTTTCTTTTTATGTCTGAGTAATATTCCATTGTATATATGTGCCACATCTTCTTTATCCATTCATCCGATGATGGACACTTAGGTTGCTTCCATCTCCTGTCTATTGTAAACAGAGCTGCAATGAACATTGTGGTACATGACTCTTTTTGAATTATGGTTTTCTCAGGGTATATGCCCAGTAGTGGGACTGCTGGGTTATATGGTAGCTCTATTTGTAGTTTTTTAAGGAACCTCCATACTGTTCTCCATAGTGGCTGTACCAATTCACATTCCCACCAGGAGTGCAAGAGTGTTCCCTTTTCTCCACACCCTCTCCAGCATTTATTGTTTCTAGATTTTTTGATGATGGCCATTCTGACTGGTGTGAGATTATATCTCATTGTAGTTTTGATTTGCATTTCTCTAATGATTAATGATGTTGAGCATTCTTTCATGTGTTTGTTGGCAGTCTGTATATCTTCTTTGGAGAAATGTCTATTTAGGTCTTCTGCCCATTTTTGGATTGGGTTGTTTGTTTTTTTGTTATTGAGCTGCATGAGCTGCTTATAAATTTTGGAGATTAATCCATTGTCAGTTGCTTCATTTGCAAATATTTTCTCCCAATCTGAGGGTTGTCTTTTGGTCTTGTTTATGGTTTTCTTTGCTGGGCAAAAGCTTTTAAGTTTCATTAGGTCCCATTTGTTTATTTTTGTTTTTATTTCCATTTCTCTAAGAGGTGGGTCAAAAACGATCTTGCTGTGATTTATGTCATAGAGTGTTCTGCCTATGTTTTCCTCTAAGAGTTTGATAGTTTCTGGCCTTACATTTAGGTCTTTAATCTATTTTGAGCTTATTTTTGTGTTTGGTGTTAGGGAGCATTCTAATCTCATTCTTTTACATGTAGCTGTCCAGTTTTCCCAGGACCACTTATTGAAGAGGCTGTCTTTTCTCCACTGTATATTCTTGCCTCCTTTATCAAAGATAAGGTGACCATATGTGCGTGGGTTTATCTCTGGGCTTTCTATCCTCTTCCATTGATCTATCTTTCTGTTTTTGTGCCAGTACCATACTGTCTTGATTACTGTAGCTTGGTAGTATAGTCTGAAGTCAGGGAGCCTGATTCCTCCAGCTCCATTTTTCGTTCTCAAGATTGCTTTGGCTATTCAGGGTCTTTTGTGTTTCCATACAAATTGTGAAATGTTTTGTTCTAGTTCTGTGAAAAATGCCAGTGGTAGTTTGACAGGGATTGCATTGAATCTGTAGATTGCTTTGGGTAGTAGAGTCATTTTCACAATGTTGATTCTTCCAATCCAAGAACATGGTATATCTCTCCATCTATTTGTATCATCTTTAATTTCTTTCATCAGTGTCTTATAATTTTCTGCATGCAGGTCTTTTGTCTCCTTTGGTAGGTTTATTCCTAGATATTTTATTCTTTTTTCTCCAATGGCAAATGGGAGTGTTTTCTTAATTTCACTTTCAGATTTTTCATCATTAGTGTATACGAATGCCAGAGATTTCTGTGCATTAATTTTGTATCCTGCTACTTTACCAAATTCATTGATTAGCTCTAGTAGTTTTCTGGTAGCATCTTTAGGATTCTCTATGTACAGTATCATGTCATCTGCAAACAGTGACAGCTTTACTTCTGATTTGGATTCCTTTTATTTCCTTTTCTTCTCTGATTGCTGTGGCTAAAACTTCCAAAACTATGTTGAATCAGAGTGGTGAGAGTGGGCAACCTTGTCTTGTTCCTGATCTTAGCGGAAATGCTTTCAGTTTTTCACCATTGAGGACGATGTTGGCTGTGGGTTTGTCATATATGGCCTTTATTATGTTGAGGAAAGTTCCCTCTATGCCTACTTTATGGAGGGTTTTTATTATAAATGGGTGTTGAATTTTGTTGAAAGCTTTCTCTGCATCTGTTGAGATGATCATATGAATTTTCACCTTCAATTTGTTAATATGGTGTATCACGTTGATTGATTTGTGTATATTGAAGAATGCTTGCATTCCTGGAATAAAGCCCACTTGATCATGGTGTATGATCCTTTTAATGTGCTGTTGGATTCTGTTTGCTAGTATTTTGTTGAGGCTTTTTGCATCTATGTTCATCAGTGATATTGGCCTGTAGTTTTCTTTCTTTGTGACCTCTTTGTCTGGTTTTGGTATCAGGGTGATGGTGGCCTCGTAGAATGAGTTTGGGAGTGTTCCTCCCTCTGCTATATTTTGGAAAAGTTTGAGAAGGATAGGTGTTAGCTCTTCTCTAAATGTCTGATAGAATTCTCCTGTGAAGCCATCTGGTCCTGGGCTTTTGTTTGTTGGAAGATTTTTAGTCACAGTTTCAATTTCAGTGCTTATGATTGGTCTGTTTGTATTTTCTATTTCTTCCTCATTCAGTCTTGGCAGGTTGTGCATTTCTAAGAATTTGTCCATTTCTTCCAGGTTGTCCATTTTATTGGCATAGAGTTGCTTGTAGTAATCTCTCATGATCTTTTGTATTTCTGCAGTGTCAGTTGTTACTTCTCCTTTTTCATTTCTAATTCTATTGATTTGAGTCTTCTCCCTTTTTTCTTCATGAATCTGGCTAATGGTTTATCAATTTGGTTTATCTTGTCAAAGAACCAGCTTTTAGTTTTATTGATCTTTGCTACCGTTTCCTTCATTTCTTTTTCATTTATTTCTGATCTGATCTTTATGATTTCTTTCCTTCTGCTAACTTTGGGTTTTTTTTGTTCTTCTTTCTCTAATTGCTTTAGGTGCAAGGTTAGGTTGTTTATTCGAGATGTTTCTTATTTCTTAAGTAGGATTTTATTGCTATAATTCCCTCTTAGAACTGCTTTTGCTGCATCCCATAGGTTTTGGGTCGTTGTGTCTCCATTGTCATTTGTTTTTAGGTATTTTTTGATTTCCTCTTTGATTTCTTCAGTGATCACTTCGTTATTAAGTAGTGTATTGTTTAGCCTCCATGTGTTTGTATTTTTTACAGATATTTTCCTGTAATTGATATCTAGTCTCATAGCGTTGTGGTTGGAAAAGATACTTGATACAATTTCAATTTTCTTAAATTTATCAAGGCTTGACTTGTGACCCAAGATATGATCTATCCTGGAGAATGTTCCATGAGCACTTGAGAAAAAAGTATCTTCTGTTGTTTTTGGATGGAATGTCCTATAAATATCAATTAAGTCCATCTTGTTTTATGTATCATTTAAAGCTTATGTTTCCTTATATATTTTCATTTTGGATGATCTGTCCATTGGTGAACGTGGGGTGTTAAAGTCCCCTACTATGATTGTGTTAATGTCGATTTCCCCTTTTATGGCTGTTAGTATTTGCCTTACGTATTGAGGTGCTCCTATGTTGGGTGTATAAATATTTACAATTGTTATATCTTCTTCTCGGATCTATCCCTTGATCATTATGTAGTGTCCTTCTTTGTCTCTTCTAATAGTCTTTACTTTAAAGTCTATTTTGTCTGATATGAGAATTGCTATTCCAGCTTTCTTTTCTTTTCCATTTGCATGTAATATCTTTTTCCATCCCCTTACTTTCAGACTGTATGTGTCTCTAGGTCTGAAGTGGGTCTTTTGTAGACAGCATATATATGGGTCTTGTTTTTGTATCCATTCAGCCAATCTGTGTCTTTTGGTGGGAGCATTTAGTCCGTTTACATTTAAGGTAATTATCGATATGTATGTTCCTATTCCCATTTTCTTAATAGTTTTGGGTTCGTTATTGTAGGTCTTTTCCTTCTCTTGTGTTTCTTTCCTAGAGAAGTTCCTTTAGCATTTGTTGTAAAGCTGCTTTGGTGGTGCTGAACTCTCTCAACTTTTGCTTGTCTGTAAAGGTTTTTATTTCTCCATCAAAACTGAATGAAATCCTTGCTGGGTAGAGTAATCTTGGTTGCAGGTTTCTCTCCTTCATCACTTTAAATATGTCCTGCCGTCCCTTCTGGCTTGCAGAGTTTCTGCTGAAAGATCAGCTGTTAACCTTATGGGGATTCCCTTGTGTGTTATTTGCTGTTTTTCCCTTGCTGCTTTTAATATGTTTTCTTTGTATTTAATTTTTGACAGTTTGATTAATATGTGTCTTGGCGTATTTTTCCATGGATTTATCCTGTATGGGACTCTGTGTGCTTCCTGGACTTGATTAACTATTTCCTTTCCCATATTAGGGAAGTTATCAACTATAATCTCTTCAAATATTTTCTCAGTCCCCTTCTTTTTCTCTTCTTCTTCTGGAACCCCTATAATTCAAATGTTGGTGCATTCAGTGTTGTCCCCAAGGTCTCTGTGACTGTCCTCAGTTCTTTTCATTCTTTTTTCTTTATTCTGCTCTGCAGTAGTTATTTCCACTATTTTATCTTCCAGGTCACTTATCCATTCTTCTGCCTCAGTTATTCTGCTATTGATCCCATGTAGAGTATTTTTAATTTCATTTATTGTGTTGTTCATGATTGTTTGTTTCATCTTTAGTTCTTCTAGGTCCTTGTTAGATGTTTCTTGCGTTTTGTCTATTCTATTTCCAAGATTTTGGATCATCTTTACTATCATTATTCTGAATTCTTTTTCAGGTAGACTGCCTATTTCCTCTTCATTTGTTAGGTCTGGTGGGTTTTTATCTTGCTCCTTTATCTGCTGTGTGTTTTTCTGTCTTCTCATTTTGCTTATCTTACTGTGTTTGGGGTCTCCTTTTGCAGGCTGCAGGTTCGTAGTTCCTGTTGTTTTTGGTGTCTGTCCCCAGTGGCTAAGGTTGTTTCAGTGGGTTGTGTAGCCTTCCTGGTGGAGGGGACTAGTTCCTGTGTTCTGGTGGATCAGGCTTGATCTTGTCTTTCTGGTGGGCAGGTCCATGTCTGGTGGTGTGTTTTCAGGTGTCTTTGGACTTATGATTTTATGCAGCCTCTCTGCTAATGGGTGTGGTTGTGTTCCTGTCTTGCTAGTTGTTTGGCATAGGGTGTCCAGCACTGTAGCTTGCTGGTCGTTGAGTGAAGCTGGGTGCTGGTGTTGAGATGGAGATCTCTGGGAGATTTTCACCGTTTGATATTATGTGGATCTGGGAGTTCTCTTGTGGACCAGTGTCCTGAAGTTGGCTCTCCGACCTCAGAGGCACAGCACTGACTCGTGGCTGTAGCACCAAGAGCCTTTCATCCACACGGCTCAGAATAAAAGTAGAAAGAAAGAATTAGGAGAAGAAGGAAAGAGAAAAGAAAGGAAGAAAGAAAGAAAGAAAGAAGGGAGGAAGGGAGGAAGGAATGAGGGAAGGAAGGGAAGAAAGAAGATAAAGTAAAATAAAGTAAAGTAAGATAAAATATAATAAAGTTATTAAAGTAAAAAATATTAAGAAAAGAAAATGGACGGATAGAACCCTAGGACAAATGGTGGAAGCAAAGGAATACAGGCAGAATCTCACGCAGAAGCATACACATACACACTCCCAACAAGAGGAAAAGGGGAAAAAATCATAAACCTTGCTCTCAAAGTCCACCTCCTCAATTTGGGATGATTTGTTGTCTATTCATGTATTCCACAGATGCAGGGTATACCAAGTTGATTGTGGAGCTTTAATCCGATGCTTCTGAGGCTGCTGGGAGAGATTTCCCTTTCTCTTCTTTGTTCTCACAGCTCCCAGGGGCTCAGCTTTGGATTTGGCCCCGCCTCTGCGAGTACTTCGCCTGAGGGTGTCTGTTCTTCACTCAGACAGGACGTGGTTAAAGGAGCAGCTGTGTCGGGGACTCTGGCTCACTCAGGCCGCGGGGTGAGGGAGGGGCACGGAGTGCAGGGTGAGCCTGCGGCGGCAGAGGCCGGTGTGAGGTTGCACCAACCTGAGGCGTGCTGTGCATTCTCCCGGGAGAGTTGTCCCTGGATCCCGGGACCCTGCTCCCCGGAAGGGAGGTGTGGAGAGTGACCTGTGCTCGCACACAGGCTTCTTGGTTGCTGCAGCAGCAGCCTTAGCGTCTCATGCCCGTCTCTGGGGTCCCCACTGATAGCCGCGGCTCGCACGCATCTCTGGAGCTCCTTTAAGCAATGCTCTTAATCCCCTCTCCTCGTGCACCAGGAAACAAAGAGGGAAGAAAAAGTCTCTTGCCTCTTCGGCAGGTCCAGACTTTTCCCGGATTCCCTCCCGGCTAGCCGTGGTGCACTAACCCCTGCAGGCTGTGTTCTTGCCACCAACCCCAGTCCTCTCCCGGCGCTCCGACCGAAGCCGGAGCCTCAGCTCGCAGCCCCGCCCGCCCCTGCAGGGGAGCAGACAAGCCTCTCGGGCTGGTCGGCACCGATCATCTGTGCGGGAATCTCCCTGCTTTGCCTTCCGCACTCCTGTTGCTGCGCTCTCCTCCGCGACTCCGAAGCTCCCCCCTCCGCCACCCGCAGTCTCCACCCGCGAAGGGGCTTCCTAGTGTGTGGAAACCTTTCCTCCTTCACTGCTCCCTCCCACTGGTGCAGGACCCGTCCGTATCCTTTTGTCTCTGTTTATTCTTTTTTCTTTTACCCTACCTAGGTACGAGGGCAATTTCTTGCCTTTTGGGAGGTCTGAGGTCTTCTGCCAGCATTCAGTAGGTGTTCTGTAGTTGTTGTTCCACGTGTAGGTGTATTTCTGGTTTATCTGTGGGGAGTAAGGTGATCTCCGTGTCTTACTCTTCCGCCGTCTTCGCCTCCTTCCCGGATGGCTGTTTTTGTGGCTAAACTGGAGCATCAGATTTCTTTCTTGCTTATCTCAGTCTAAAGCCCCAACGCCACTCCCCATGCTGCAGCGAGGGATGCTCCTGTGCCAAGGGAATTACAGAGGCAGTGCATGGATTCCTTGCTCATGGGAGGCTTAACAGAGACATCAAAATTGGATGAAGAGAGTTCCTTTTTCTCCACACCCTCTCTAGGATTTATTATTTTTAGACTTTTTAATGATGGCCATTCTGAGTGGTGTGAGGTGATACTTCATTGTACTTTTGATTAGCATTTCTCTAATAATTAGTGATACTAATTATTTCATGTGCCTGTTGGCCATCTGTATGTCTTCTTTGGAGAAATGTCTGTTTAGGTCTTCTGCCTGTATTTGATTGGTTTTTTTTTAATATATATATTGAGTTGTATAAACTGTTTGTATATTTTGGAAATTAATCACTTGTTGGTTGTATTGTTTGCAAATATTTTCTCCTAGTCCATAGGTTGTCTTTTCATTTTGTTTATGGTTTCCTTTTCTGTACAAAAGCTTTTAAGTTTACTTAGGTCCCATTTGTTTGTTTTTATTTTTATTTCCATTACTCTAGGAGATGGATCCAGAAAAATACTGCTGCGATTTATGGCAAAGAGTATTCTGCTTGTGTTTTCCTCTAAGAGTCTTATACTATCCAGTCTTACATTTAGGTCTTTAATCCATTTTGAGTTCATTTTTGTGTATGGTGTTAGAGAATATTCTAATTTCATTCTTTTACATGTAACTGTCCAGTTTTCCAAGCACCACTTATTGAAGAGACTGTATTTTCTCCATTGTATATTCTTGCCTACTTTGTCATAGATTAATGGACCATAAGTGTGTGGGGGTTTATTTCTGGGCTTTCTGTCCTGTTCCATTGATCCATGTGTCTGTTTTTGTGCCAGTACCAGACTGTTTTGATTACTGTAGCTTTGCAGTATAGTCTGAAGTCAGGGAACATTATTCTTCCAGCTCCATTCTTCTTTCTCAAGATTGTTTTGGCTACTCAGGATCTTGAAGAGTGTTGTTTGTCATGATTGTCATGAATTTATTTACATATCATTAACTTTGTTTCTACAGCATATTTTTAATAGCTGCATTTTATTTTATCATAAGGATATATTATAATTGAAACAGTTCTCTGTTACTTGACATTAGGTAATTCCCAGATATTTTTTAAACAAAATTCACATTTTATTTAGGTTGAAATAAACTATACAAAATTGATTTTCTTCACCAAAAATAACAGCAATATTTTCTATATTATTCCTAGAGAAGCCACAAAACACTATTTTTGTAGGTTTTCTAGGTTTTGCTTGTAAATCAAGATGAGGCAGTAGATATAGTCATGGAAAAAGACAGAAGAAAACAGACAAATCAGTTGTCGGTATCCATGGTCTCTGATTCTGTCTTGACCATGAAACAGAAGTGTTCAACATATACCTGTCAAAAAGCTTATGAAGATGTAGACTCAGTAAAGGAATCTAAACAGCAACAATCAGATGTGGAACAACAATGGCAGGCTCTTCCATTCAAACTTTAACTATAACTTGTTCCTTCAACTTCATTTGATAAAGGCAAAATCTACACTGAAATCCTTGCTTGGTGAGCTCACACGTTTCTCTTACAGTCTGATCATTTTAATGGTCCCGTACAGATTTTTAACAGCATACGTAAAACTCCTACTATTCAAAGGTCAGTCATGAGCTTCATTGTAATGTTTTATAAAATGTATTCCTTCCTCCCATACCTCCTCCTCAAAGTTTATTTCTTCAAAGAACTGATAACTAAGTACCTGACAATTGGATCCACAGTGACAAATGTTGTATCTAAAATGACTTAACTAATACAATTTCAAAGTACCATTAGCAGAGATCACACAGAGTGTAACATGGTACTTTCAATGCTATCTTCTGGAAGAACAGTTAGGTCTCCAAAGCATGGGACTTCAAACGGGCCATTTAAACAGGAAGATTATCAATGACTAATGTACTCAATGGGAGGCCTACAGGTCAAGGTATTCAGTGATTAAGTGGCCTACGTACACCTTACAACTTTTCTGTAAGATATTTTCAAATTTCTTACAGATTTTTTCAAATATCAAATATAAGAGAAAGCCTATTTTAAAAGTCTCTTAGGTATTTTCAATGGTTTCTGAATTATCTGTAGGAAGCTCTGACTTACTTGTATAGAGTTTGATATGTGTACCCACCATTAAATCCAAATCGTGTTTTAGATTTATTTATTTATTTATTTATGGCTGTGTTGGGTCTTTGTTTCTGTGCGAGGGCTTTCTCTAGTTGTGGCAAGCGGGGGCCACTCTTCATCGCGGTGTGTGGGCCTCTCACTATCGCGGCCTCTCTTGTCGCGGAGCACAGGCTCCAGACGCGCAGGCTCAGCAGTTGTGGCTCACGGGCCCAGTTGCTCTGCGGCATGTGGGATCTTCCCAGACCAGGGCTTGAACCCATGTTCCCTGCATTGGCAGGCAGATTCTCAACCACTGTGCCACCAGGGAAGCCCCAAATCGTGTTTTATATCAAAATTTATGTTAAGCAAAGTCAAGTTACTTGACCTTTGGTCTGTCAAAGTGTTCCTCAGGTATGCTTTGAGACGCTTTCGCCCATTTTCATAGCGTTCATTCTCAAACTTCATCACAGGAAGAATACATAGGACCTTCAGCAATGCATAAACATCAGGAAAAAACTTGATGTCTGGCAGGTGAAAGGCTTCATAAATAGTGGATGGAAGTTCTATATCTTTCCATGTTTCCACCTGATTCTCCAACAATGCAACTCAGCAGAGAGTGTGTCAGGATTAGGTAAATCACTTCTGTACATGTCAGCATGATGCTCCTCTGATGTATTGAATTTAAGCTGTCCCATGACAGAGGGTACCAGAGGTAAGCATTTAAGAGCTTTGAGGTGTTGTTCTGAGAAGATATCTTTCAGTTCCTGAATAATGTGTTCCACTGTTGGAACACTTAGAGTTTCTTTATAGTAACTCTCAGAGATTCCAGGTTACTGTGCTGAGCTCTGCAAAATTTCCCTGGGAGTTTCATCTGAATATCAAGTTTGGCTGCCAAATTTGTGGCTTCCTCAAACCAAAATTCATGATAAACTTCGATATTTTCCATCACTTCATTTAGTGAATGTAGCACTGCAGTCAAACTACTGGCTGCAAAGAAGACATCAGAAGTTTGCCCCTGAAGATTTTTCCCAAAGGCTCTTTTAAAAGATAGAACATTTTTAAGAACAACAATGGTAACGATGAAATCAAAATCTGTTACTACACTACAGGTAAAAATGCTCGGCCAGCTATACAGTTATTCCATCTAACATTTGTGTCACTATTTATACCATCTAAACATAAAACAAGTGCTTGTAGCAGGTCCACTAAGATTTCAAAAGCATCATGCCTGCCTGTCCACTGAGAATGGCAAATTTCCTTCAGTTCTTTGCCCCTTTCTTCATTGTTCTGAAATAGGACAGAAATTACATCGTCAAGCTCTAAAAGCAGTTGTGGTGATCGATGGGAAAAAGAACAAACTTCCTCAATTGTTCCTAACGCGACAGATACTCCCATAACAGGCACTGATTTTGCCAACCACATATTTAAGGCACAGGAAGAGCAGAGTATGTACATAGCTTGGGGATATTTCTCTAAAAGTCTAGAAGCAACAACTTTCATTTTGGAAGAAAATCCACTGGACACAGTGTAAGCCTGGCCACAACAGTACCCCATGTTGAATCCCCACGTCTCAGTTATCGTAGTGTGAAATTTCACAGCCAGAATTTCTGCATCAGCTTCATAAGGCAGGAAGCCCACAGATTCCTCTCTCAGGTTGTGACAACAAACCTCACCAACACAGGCAGGTGCTCTTCCCCTGCTATGTCCACCGCATCGTCAGTGACGATGGAAAAGAAGTGAGAGTCTCTCACCTCCCTGAGGCTTTCTTCCTGGATGCAGCTCTCACAGATCTCTAGCATCTGTTTCTGCTGTGTTTTCGAACAGAACAATGTGTTAACTGCTGTTGTCTCCAAGCGCCTTCTCAGAACCTCTTCAGAATTGATCCGGCACTCCAGCAGGGCTTGAAAGTTATCAGGAGTAAAGAGACCTTCTGGGATTTCATCAGCTTCATGTCCATCCAGAGGTGTGTTCTGTTTTCCTGTAAGAATCAAAATTTCAAATAAAGATTTTAAGTATTCTTTGTTTTCCTTCTCTTCAAGGGTTAAAGGTAAAATGTCTTCACCCTGCTCTTCACCCCCTTCTTCTGCACTGGGGTTCTGAGCATTGCTGTTGTTTATTTCCTTATGTTTTCGTTCCTGTTCAGAAGTTTCATCAATTTTTTTCTGTTTCAGTGTCCTGATTTCATCTTCACTCAATTCTTTTATTCGTTTTCTGTGTCTGCTGTGTGGATTATTCAAATGGCTGGTAAGATCAAATATTGTTGGTATTGCATTATCTCGAAGAACTGTCCTATAAGGGCTAGTTCTACAGATCATAGACGTCTCAAAGTGTTTGGCACACAATTGATAATGTTTATTTAGTTGATCAGGTGTTCTATCTTCTAAGTCTGCTCTCCTACAATTCTCCACCCACTTCTGACATCTGGCTGGATCCCGCGGGAACCTGTAAAAGGCCAGGTCCGACTGCGAGCTCTTGCGCGTGCAGTTGGGGGTCGCGCAGAAGTTAGGCATCGTCGTCTGCCCGCCGGCTGGCCCAGCCCTCCCCTCCCCGCCTCCTCAGGGCAGCCCGCCTGTCGGGGCGGGGCCGGGGAGGGGAGCCAGGCTGGCGTGCCGGGGGGAGGGGCCTCAGATTTTTGTTTAAAAGTACTGATATAAATATCCCAGACTATCAATTTGCGGTCACACAATGATGATTTCCTTAGAGAAAATGCTTCTAATTGGACTTTCTGGGTCAAAGGTTATTGGCATTTTAGGGGCTTTTTATATATATTATCTAATTACCCTCCAGAAAGAGAATTGGACTTCAGTTTCAGACTCGCAAGCAGTGTGAGCAGCTGTCTGGTCACTGAAACTTTGCCAACACTAGATATTGACCATTGGTACCTTTTCATATCTTTATTGAAGTCATATTAATTAGCTACACTAGAGGATTATAAAATAATAATAGTTACACACTGGCCCCTTCCTAAAGCCAGATCCTAAGCTGAACACTTTACACACAAACATTTCCCTTAAAAATCCCATCCATCCTGGGAGATGGTGTTATTAACATCCCCATCCTTTAGATGAGAATATGAAGACAAGAATGGTTAAGTAACTTGCCTAAACTCTCATAGCTAGTAAGTGGCAAATTTGAAACTAGGATTGTGTGATTTCAAAGTTTGAGTTTTTACTGACAAAACCATCCTGCTTCAATAGCATAAGTTTTTAGATGCTGCATAATCTGTCTTAAGTTGATTCCCCAGAAAGGGTTTCAGACTTTGAGATCTGTGTGCAGGAGAATTATTGGGGAGTGCTCTTGGGAATAGTCCCTGGGTTCAGGGCAGGGGCAGAGAAGCAAGATGGACACAGAGGGAGAAGTTAAATAGCAAAGCAGTTGTGACAAAGGCCTCAGCGAGTTCTGGAGCCAGGGTTGGGGTGGGAGGTGCTTCAGAGCATCCTGCATTGGGGCCAGAAAGCCAGACCTTCATAACCCTGTCATTGAATGTGGGCCTGGCCGGATAGTGACTTAACCCTGGATAAGGCAGCTCCGTTTGCCCAAAGGCAAGTCCCAGAGAGGCTCCGCTGTGAGCTGTCAGGCAGGAATGAGTGCCTTGGTGCTGAGTGGGGGTATTAGCAGCACAGCACACATCCCCTCAGAACTCAGAAACAGTTGTTCAGGGGACTGACCGGATGAGTCAAGCATAGGCCCAGAGTCCTGCCTGTCTTTAGTCTTTCTGGGAAAAGTATAGTTTTCCAAGGAATTTTTCCTCCTTTTCTGGGACTGGCTGGACAGGGTCATTGTCACAGTTGTATTCAGCTTCAGAATGTTGGTGGTGGGGGTGGAGGAAAGAACTGAGGCTGTGGTCAGGAGTCCACTGGTCACTGTTCATTAGCTGGTGATGTCACAAAGGGTCTTGTGGGAGGCAATTTCTGGTGCCCTGTGCCAGTACCCCTCTTTCACTTCAGGAATCACCTTGCCCCATTTTCAGCTCATATGGTTTTATGGGGCTGGCCCTCTCCCCAGCCCCAGGAACGGGCACAGGACCAAATGCCTCTGGCTACAGTGATTGGTTAAAGAATAAACAGGTGACTTCCCCAGGCTAATGAGAGTCACACCTGGGACTTTGGCTGGAACATTTGGGAAAGAGATTCTCTTTCTACCATAGTTGCTCCAGCCTGGAGTTTCTGGTGGCTATCGTGGCCTTTACTTGGAGAGTACTCATTGGGAGAAAATGGGAGGAAAAAGACACATGGAGGTAGAGACAGAAACAAAGAGATACAGAGACAGAGAGGGACTGATTTCAGTGACATGGTTTTAGCACTTGAATTCAGACCAGCCTGTGGTTATACTTTCCTTATCACCATTCTTCAGACTTTTCAATTACCATAGCAAATAATTTCCTTTTTCTCCCTCTTAAGAAAGTGTGGCTTGGGTTATGGCCTTTGCTTTTGACAGAGTTCTCATGATAAAAGAGATAGCTGAAGGTCTCAAAGCACAGTAAACGGGGCTTCTTGGCCACCAGCGGCAGTTTTGGGGGGGGAGTGGTCTAGTATCCCTGAGCATCATAGAAGGCTGTAATGACCACCACTACAGTGTAGTGACGGCACTTACCTAGGGTCACACAGGTGCTGGAAAATCCAGTCGGAGGACATACCTCTCCCAATGCAGAGAAGGAACTAAATGTACACTGACCTTCCCTAAAATCTTTATGTGATAAATAACACGGGTATTGATGGCTGGTGAGGTGAGATGGGCTGCGTTATGTGCTGAGAGATACAAAGATGAATCAGTCATGAACTCTGGCCTCAAGGGGCTATTCTCAAAGTTTTTTCTTTTCTTTCTCTTTTTTAAAATAAATTTGTTCGTTTATTTTTGGCTGCATTGGGTCTTCGTTGCTGTGTGTGGGCTTTCTCTAGTTGCGGTGAGTGGGAGCTACTTTTCGTTGAGGTGCACGGGCTTCCCATTGTGGTGGCTTCTCTTGTTGCGGAGCATGGGCTCTAGCTACGCAGGCTTCAGTAGTTGTGGCACGCAGGCTCAGTAGTTGCGGCTCGCGGGCTCTAGAGTGCAGGCTCAGTAGTTGTGGCACACGGGCTTAGTTGCTTTGCAGCACGTGGGATCTTCTGGGATCAGGGCTCGAACCCGTGTCCCCTGCATTGGCAGGTGGATTCTCAACCACTGCACCACCAGGGAAGCCCTCAAAGTTTTTTTCTTAAACTCAACGTATTTGAGGTAGAATTGACAAGATTTGAGTATCAATGGAATGGAGGAGAGGAAAGGGATGATAGAATTAAGAATGACTGTAGCCAAAACGATTAATTAAGGTGGGGAGTAGAGGAGAATCTGATTAACTGAATTCTGGTTCACCGAGTCTTACTCACTGTAGGAAGAGCCATGAGCCATGCAGTTTTCTTCCCTTCTTCCCTCCCTTCCTCCCTCCTTTTTCCCCTTCCTTCCCTTCCCTTTCTTATGCCAGAGGTAGATATTCATGAAGTATGAGAGGCCAAAATTGGGAGTGCAACATGTAACAATTAAATGACAGTGTCATAAAACTATCACTCTGCTAGATTCCAGGAATAAAATAGGATGTATTTGTACTGATTTAAAGTTATCTATGTTTATTTGCTTTTCTACCACTTGCTATTTTGAATGAAAGAATTATTTAATGTGTCAAAGATTATTTTCCTTAATACATGCCTCCTTATTTACCACTCTGCTTCATCTCCTCTCTTTTTTTTTTAAAATTTATTTTATTTATTTATTTTTGGCTGTGTTGGGTCTTTGTTGCTGCGCATGGGCTTTCTCTAGTTGCGGCGAGCGGGGGCTACCCTTCGTTGCGGTGCACAGGCTTCTCATTGCAGTGGCTTCTCCTGTTGCAGAGCACAGGCTCCAGGCACACGGGCCTCAGTAGTTGCGTCACTCGGGCTCAGTAGCCGTGGCACACGGTCTCTAGAGCGCAGGCTCAGTAGTTGTGGCGCACGGGCTTAGTTGCTCCACGGCATGTGGGATCTTCCCAGACCAGGTATTGAACCCATGTCCCCTGCATTGGCAGGCGGATTCCCAACTACTGCACCACCAGGGAAGCCCTATCTCCTCTCTTTTTTTCCTGTTCCCTCTTACTAAAAGCCAAACGTTGATAAGAAAGTAAAAGAAAATACAGAAGTTGTGTCTAAATAAACTTAAATTGTGTTCATTTTCCCCCATTTTTCAAATTGTCCAATTTCATCAGACAATGACCTCAGTCTAGCCTAGAATAATAAAGGCAATTATCAGCTACTCTGCTGCATGAATAAGCCCTAATTTTGCTTTGCCAAGCAGTCCATTAACTGTTTGCTGGATTCTTCTGTTTTTCTTCTTTGTGTCGGAATCAAGGCAAGCATCACAAGCCAAGTAGCCATACTGCAGACTGGAAGTAAGTGGAGAGCCAAACAAGGAAAACAGACTCAGGGACGATTAATTTTCCCTGGACGAGAAACAACCTACTCTGATCAGAGAAGACCAGTGTCACTTAACATATGACCAACTACTGTCCACGGAATGAATTACCATGGTAACCCAGGGCTGCAGAGCACAAAACTTCTGGATCAACCCCATTTTGTGCTCATTGGTCACATCTTGTGCCTTCTGACTCTTTGAATATCTACTGTGTGTAAAGCATGTGATGAACTTCATCATTACTAAATAGAATTTGGACAAAGCCCAACCCCCCTTTCCAATACAGAATGTACCTTAGGAATAAGATTGAGCAGAAATATAATTCCATTCCATGCCCAGAGACTATGCGGGTATCCACTTGAGATGGGACGATACACATTAGGCTTAGTCCTGATGCTCCAGGCAGGCCCACTTCAGCTCACTCTCAGGGCTGAATCCAAAGTACTAGGGTGGATACAGTCATGTGTCAAACTGACTACACAGCCAGAGAAAACACTGGAGAATAACCAAGCTGAAAGAAAGCATCTTTCCAAGTCAGGGCTTACACTCTCCACAGATAGACCTAAATCAGTCTGTCTTTTGACTGTGGAATGGGAAAGGATCCTTGAATTGGACTGATGTCCCTGAAGCTCAGAAAAGCTGGAAGAGAATAGGATGACACTTGGCAAATAATAACTTTACCTTCAGGGAAATCCACAAAGCTTACTGGTTGTCAGAAATTCCCACAAGGAGCTCTTGCCCTGCAGGAGTCTTGCCAATTACAAAAGTTCAGAGCTTATCGAGGAGTCACTCTTAGCCTGGCACTCTGCCAAAAGCTTTGTAAGAGTTAGTTCATTTAAATCATCCAGTGAGTCTATGATATAGTTTTTAATTAATCCGGGAAAACGGAGGCTCCGAGCGGTTAATTAATTTGACTAGAATCACAAACTACAAGGTGGTAGAACCAAAGTAGTCTGACCCCAGATAAGCCTGTGCTCTTACCAGCTCTGCTTTGCTGACTCAGTGCCCAGCTTCTTGACCTGGCAAGGAAAACTATGGAAAACTGTGTATACGGACTGTAGGGCCCACACAGAAACATCTTCCTTGGGCTGTCCTCTAATATTATTCCCTCTGCTTTGCCGGAATGTAAATGAGAGACTCACCTGGCTGAACCATGCCCTTATATCATTTGTGGAAATGTAGTAAAAGGCGTTTGTTCCCTGCTATTCGCTGATCTAAACAGGGATTGGTTTGATTTATTTCTAAATAGTTCTACAAGTTAATTTGGAGGCAGTATGCTGTAGTGGTAAAGAGCACAGCCTTAGGAATAAGCCTGCCTGGGATCAGTATCAGCTCTGTGTCTTCCAGCTAACCCGCCTGACCCTCACATCCTTTATCTGTAGAATAAAGGTGATGATGGTTCTTACTTCGGACGATTATTATGAAAATTAAAATGAAGTACTTAGAAGTGTTCTGAGCACAGAGTTAGCCCTCAGAATTAAATATTGGAATTATTTCTCTGCTTGCTGTTTTCAGAAGGTAAGTTACATTCCCCAAATCTCTTCCCTAGAAGTCCTGCAGCCAGGTGTGCTCTAGAATTCACAATTTGGGGGATTTTAGAAAGGTAACAGGGCATCTGTACTGGATATGCTTTATGATGTAGCTTCCTCGGTGGGGCCTGGGACAGCACACAGTGATCAAATGCAGGAATATTTCTTCAGCAAAATGTATAACTTCTTACTCTCAGTGGGATAAGTAGAGATGATAAGAAGTCTCGTGTCTTTTGTGGCAAGTGAGTTTGCCTGTGACTACAAATAAGTAAATACATAAATGGGCTTGTTTTCAGAACTCTTTGCCTTTCAGAATTGTGGACAAGAGACTGTAGATGTTAACTACAGGACAGGAGTTTCACTAGGCATCCAATTCCACTCCCAGCTTCAGCCATCTCCTCCCTGAAATGGATCCCCCATCAGCACTTCCTGGACTCACTTTCATGTCCAGGTACAGAAGGGACAACTCCCGGTCACTTCCTATTGGTACTGCAGGCCTGACTTGTTTTCTTTCCCATCAGACCTGCTCCTCCTCCCATATTTCCTCTCTTTATTAGCAGCATCTCAAATTCCAGTCCCCTTGGAATCCCACCTCTCCAGCCAGTCGGCTGCACTGCCCTGCTGCTGGTGCTCTCCTGCTCTCCCGAAGTCTCTCCCCCATCGTCTGGCTGGAACCTCTCTCCCTCACTGGTTGTCCCAGCCTGGCCATCAGACACAGGCTGCTGGGTCAGTCTCCCCACAGTGCCGCTCACATCCTGGTCCTCCACATTTGAAGATCCCTCTTGCTTTCAGGAGAGTCCTAGCTCGCCAGCCAGCTCTTAAGGGTCTGTGGAACCTCTTCTTAACTTCTCTTTCCAGTCTCACCTGCCTTTTCTCCAGCACACCTGTGGACTTGCTGTTTGTCCAACAACCCACGCAGCTGTCTCTGTGTGTTGGTGTGTCCTCATGCTGAGCCTAATTTACCCTTCCTCGTCTCTACCTTTTGAAACCTTACTCAAGCCATTTGCTGCCTCTTCCTTGAGGACTGCTTTGATTGCTCCAGCGGGAAGTGTTCCCCTCCCACCACCCCATCGTCCTTCCCTTGTTGCTTCCCTCATTCTCCAGTTGCTCTGTCCATCTTGCTGTCTGTAGGGAGGCTGCACAGCATCATGGTCAGGAGTCCAGGCATTACGTACCTCATCGGGTTGTTTTTAGCACATTTACTGCTTTGCTGTGTGTAAAGGAAACCATTTAGCCGAGTGCCTTGGGGACAGCGAGTACTCTTATCAGTGTTTGATATTTTGTTGTTGTTGTTTTTCTTATTCTGTACGTTATAGCATGAGTGCCCTCGTGGAAGAAACATGTCTAGTTCATTGTTCAAATCCTCTTCAGTGCTTTTCATAATCTCTCACACACCATGGGTAAAATGAACATTTGTCAAATGGAATTCTTATACCTTCATACTCTTCCTTTTTAATATTCAACTCACCTACAGCCCTTTTCGGAGTGAAGGTCTCAGAAGCTCAAAAGAATGAAAAGGTCGAGCCAAAGTGAGAAGATTGTGTTCTTGTGTGTGTGTGTGTGTGTGTGTGTGTGTGTATTTTTAGTATTTATCTGTGTGTATAGTATTTTAGTATACTTTAGTATATATTTGTATATGTAGTATTTGTATTTAAATACACAAGAGTCATAGGGACTATATCCATTTCTTTGAATGGCTCAACCTAAATAAAATCTGGAAAATTCTATATCCATCAGTGCTCCTGAGGAATAGTGTATGAAGAATGAATGAGAAATAAATCAGTTTAGGGTATGAGAAAAGGACCACCTGGCAGAGGCAACGGGAAGCTTCATTAAAGTCTGTTAAACCCCAGCTACTAGGTCAATAACGGGGATTTGTTTTGAGCTCTGTAAAACTGTAAGTATGTTTAATTGCACTGTGTAATCCAGGCAAACCGTTGACCCTTCTCAGATGCTCTGCTGTCAATCCAGCTGCTGTGCCAGCTGTTTCCTTTCATCCCAAAGCCGCTCCCCCAGGTTCAAGTGAGCCAAGGCAGCCGAGGAGATAAAAGCCTTTCCTCTCACTGGAACTGGATGCCTGTGTGACAGACCATCTGCCACAGTCCTGCAGTATCTGATCAGATCCCCCTCTGCCGTGGCTGTGGGAGGGGCAGCCGGGGAGTTGAGAGCAGAGGCATCATAGAGACCAAAACAGAAAAACTGTATCTAGTCCAAGTCATCAGATCCAAAGGGAAAGGCACGCTTTACAAACAGAGGGCTTTTAAGCGTACGGTTGAGTTGCAGTGTGAGCAGAGAGTCTGCCTTTCCTCCACCATCTCCAGCCCTGGAGGTAGGTGGGCACTGCCAGGACCCTCCTCAGGATTCCAGGTTGGACACAGTTGGGGCCTAAACATGCCATCCTGAGTGTGTGTGGCTTTTGCTTGGTTTTTTCTCCACACCTAATCCATTCTTAAGAGCACCCCACTTTCCTCTGGGGAATTATTGCATTCCATAGTGTGCAGTCATGATGGGGTAGTAAATCCAGGGCACGTGTCCCCCAATTTGCAGTTGAATATTCCATGCCAAACCCTTCAGCCTTTACTTAGATCCTGCAAGTGTCCCCATTGCCTTCTAGAAAATTCTCTTTCTGCTGAAGTTTCTAAATAAGTTTCTATGGCTTTTAATCAAGAACCCAAACTCAGACCCTGTCTGATTGATGGGCATCTGAAAAGGGCCTTTCTACAAACACCATTTCCATTCCTTCTAGTCCTTCTCCAGAAGGCTTCCAGGCTTAAGGGAGCATTCCCCAGAGGAGAAGAAAGAAACAAAAGACTTCCATAAACAAGTAATCCAGGGAGCTGGCTGTGGGCAGCATGGGCAGCAGGGTTGCACTCACTCAGCGTCTCCGGAGCAGCTCACGCTAGCTGGACCCTGCAGGAAGGTGTGGGCTGAGCTGATCAGCTCATTGAAGCCCCACCCAGCTAAGCATCCAAACTGAGTTTATGCTCTTTGGTTGAAAACCTTTTCTAAAATGTACTGATATGTTTTACATTTCTGTGTCAAGCTCTACTGCAGCAGTGCCCTCAGCGCCCATTTCTTGGGCCCCCTGGAGCTGTTTGCCTCTGTACTAATTGCCGCGCTACTTGAGTGCCTCTGTAATTTTTAGTGTTCTCCCCCTCCCCGCTTCCTTATTTTGAGTAGTTTTCTCTCACTTCTCACCACTAAACGTGTCTGCACACTGTATCACTCTTCTAATTTTCTATCAGCTTTGAAACCAAAACGTCAGGCTGGTTAGAACTAAGTGTAAAGCAGAGTGAAGGCTTTGGTTGCGAGTAAAATGCATCTCAGCACATGGGCTTTGTGGCGTCACCTTTCCTCCTATAAAGGAGTTTTCTCTTGTATTCTGAAATGATAAGATTGTCAGAGCTGAACTCCAGACACAAGAGATGTTTCTGTGCTCAGAAACCAATTTTATTTCTCTCAGATTTGACTGAACTTCCTCAGCTGCTTTTCCTCCTCCAATGGACTGTTAATCATCTTGACAAAAATCAGTAGAAATCACTGAGTTCTTACAGGCTGCTGTTGATGAGATGTTTACATCAGAGTCCACTCTTGTCAGAGAGGAGACATGAAAGATGGATCAGGTAGCTTTTGTTGCATAACAAGCCACTCTGAAACCTAAAAGTTTAGAATGACGATCTTTGTTCGTCTGTGATTCTCTGGTTCAGAAATCAGGCTCAGTTGGGGTGGCGTGTTCCTGCCCCCCTTGATGTCACTTGGCGACTTTAGCTAGGACACCGGGGATGGTTGTGAAGGCTGGTTCTCTCTCACCTCATGGTCTCATCCTCCAGGAGGCCAGGTGGCCAGCTTGAGCTTCTTCCTGTGGATGCTGGGTTACAAGACGGTGAGGATGGAAGCTATGACAGTAGGCTCAGAGTCCCACAGTGTCACCTCAGCCATATTTTGTTGGTTGAAGCAAGTCACAAGACGGGTCTACACTCAAGGAGTAGAGAAATAGACTCCATCTCTTGATGGGAAAAGGTGCAAAGATCTGTGATCATTTTCAATCTATAGCAGCAGGAACCCCCAAACTCATCATTTTATAAAGGACCAATAAGGCATAAACTCTTCTGATTCTAAAATAATCATCTTTCCCTGGCCTTGTCCAACCTCTTGTTATCTGATTAGTGCTTGTGAATTAACAGATTGCTTTCATGTTCTGTATTTCATTTATCTACAGGACAAACTTTTGAAGTGTGTCATTTCCTGTTTTGAGGTCAAGGATTAGAAGCCCAGAGGAGTTAATGACTCACTCAGGGTTCCACAGCTATGAAACAGGGGCACCTCAAGTCCTGCGCTTGTCCCCTGTGCTCTTCTTATGAGGAATTCCATTTATTTCAAGAGGTCGGTCTGCTTATTTAGTATCATGTTTGAGATCAGATTGAAGCTGGTTCTGCCCCCGGTTCAGGGGGCAGATTGCTGGTTCAGGGCCGCCACTGACTCATGGGAGATGAGCACACATTCATCTGGGATGCACTTCTCCCTAACCACAGAGTTGTGCTTACAGATGCTACATGTGCTTTCAGTGGGCTCTAGATCGGCTACACTGCAAGTAGAAGTATTGGTATGTACAGCTGGTACTCCTCAGAAGAGCAGGACTAATAGTCATATCACTATAAAATGATAGCCGCAGACTGGGAACTTTTATGGCTTCTAAGCATATATAGTGAAATTCTTTAAACCCGTTGCCTTCAGAAATCTATAGCATCTACCTATCCTATTAAATGAGGTATGCATGCCATGGTTCTCTAGCACAAATGAAGTTTTGAATTCACCTGGAAACATGTTTGAGCTGTTAAATAGTCATCTTAAAATAAAAAAAGGAAAAAAAAAAGGAACGTTCTACCCATCTGCCTGAGAATCTTGAAAATTTACTAAGTGGATGCTTTAAAAACGAAATGTGGGGCTTCCCTGGTGGCACAGTGGTTGAGAGTCTGCCTGCCGATGCAGGGGACACGGGTTCGTGCCCCGGTCCGGGAAGATCCCACATGCTGCGGAGCAGCTGGGCCTGTGAGCCATGGCCGCTGAGCCTGTGCGTTCGGAGCCTGTGCTCCGCAACGGGAGAGGCCACAGCAGCGAGAGGCCATCGTACCGCAAAAAAAAAAAAAAAAAAAAAAAAAAACCGAAATGTGAATAAAGTAAATCATCAAACAGAGCCTCCACACTGGACAGAAAGTTCAGGGATACATGGAGGGATCAGAGATCATTACTGCCAACTGTGAAGGAATGTCAGCCTTAAAATGACTACGGTGATACATTATTTATTTACCTACTGCATTTCTATGCTTCCTCTAGTTTTTCATTTCAGATGCCAAGGAATCTGAGGCAGGGTTCTTGGAAAGTCACTTAATTTCTGTACCTTGTGACACTTAGCGGTATGCTGTCATTGATGCTGCTTTTGCAGCTTCACATTTTTATTATATGGAGGATTCTTACTTGTAATTCCTTTCTTTATTCCCAGTTCTGTGAGAGAGCCAGGGCAATTTCTCCATCTGAGTGAGGAAGCCGAGACTATGAGGCTATTCTAAAATCACAAGTTAAGTCAAAAGTGAAGCTAAAACCCCTGTTATAATTCCTTCCACCTGTCGTATTGCTGGCTTTTAAAAATATGTAATAGTCTATGGATTGTTTTCCGAATATCAAATAAATAAATGCACAAATAAATAAAAGTCTAAACAAGAAAATAAAAAATTATTTAAGATCCCACCACCTAGAAATAACCACTGTCATTCTGTCATTGGCTGGTTCTCTTTTCTTTTCTTTAGTATTACTGGAATTATATGTGTATACAGATTTTTATCATGATTTTTGTTGTTTGGCTTGTTTTGCTTAAACTTAGATCAGGAGTATTTTTCAATGCTATTATAAAATCTTTGGAAATATAACTATGAAATGCTGCAGTGATACCATGTCATATGCATATTCCATAATCATTTAATCAGTGCCCTGTTGTCTGACAGTATCATGGATACTATCTTATTTTTAATCCAGTACATAACAATGGAATGAAAAAGGTTATGTATAAATTTTCTTTTATATTTCTGGCTTTTTCCTTAGGACATATTCTTATGGGCCTGTAGGGTCAAAAGCCGTTACGTTTTTTAAGGCACTTGACATTTCTTAAATATTAGATCTCCCCCATTAAATTCAGGCGAAACTCAGACTGTGAAAGACAACTTCTCAATAGTAAGCACCAGGGTTCGCTCTACTGGAAATTCTCTTCTAGGAGAGGCAGGATGGACAGTGGCTTGGTCTCACAAATTACACCCTACACAGAGATTGGTAATAATTTCTTTAATGGGCTTTGCTGTCTTACTTTTGCTCTCTGTGTCCCTGTTCTAAGATTCTGCCATAACTTCCACAAAATTCTCCACTATGAGATTAAAAAGTGGGAGTGAGAGGAATAATTAAAGTGTGGAAATCTGGTGAGAAGGCTGTGTTGTAGTTATCCTGGGCCTGCTCTCCTTTGCATCTATTCCTTCTGCCTGGAATGCTCAGTACAACCTTTTCGTTCAGTTACTTTAACTCATCTTCAAATAATCAGCCTAGTCCTTGCTTCCTCTGGGAAGCTTACTCTGTCCTCCTCCCCATTAAATCTCACTATAATGGCTTCGTAGTACTTACTGCCTAACTGTGGTATTTATCACATTTTAAACTTTACATTTATTTGAAGACTTGTTTGGTTAGTATCTGCCTCACCTACTAGATTGTGAATTTCAATCACATCTGATTTTTGCACATTATTGTATCTTCAGTACTTGGCATGTAAAGGTTCAATAAATATTCGTTCACTTAACAAATGATTGAGTGAATGGATGAGTGAATACAAGGCTATATAAGTATCAAAATAGAAGAAGTCAGGGGTCAGGGAAAGTAGGGAGCAAGGAGGTGAGTGTGGTTCCAAAAGGGCAATATGAGGGATCCTTATGGTGATGGAAATATTCCCTAGCTTGACTGGGTCAGTGTCCATACCCTGACTTGGCAAGACGTGGGTAAAGTGTAGACGGGATCTCTCAACCGCATGTGAATCTACAGTTATTTCAAAATAAGGTTTAATTTAAAAAACAGAAGTGATGTTCAGTCTGTGGAAGTTGGCCTAAAACACTTTTCTGTACACTGAGTTAAAAGGTGGGAAAGCTCCAAACTACTTAACATGGTTGCTGGTGGACTTGTCCACTACATGATGAGTATAAGGATGTTGGAGGAGCTGTTTCTGTCACTATGCTCCTGCTATAAATGTTTGGCTGGAGAAAACCCAGATGTACATTTTCTGAGACATACAGAGGGTATCAAATGGGAATGGAATGTTTAAGAGCTCTATCTTGTAAGGAGTAAAGAGCGGCCTTTTTGAGGATGCTAAACCATCTGTAGTCATGGTCTGGCTTTTCTAGCACTGTAACATATGAGCATGCCGTTCAGTACTGTCTTTATATATCCTGCAGGAAAATATCTTCTCCTCATGCTTTTTCTGGTACTGATTTATAAGTTTATGATGGAAGTGACTGTTACTAAGCCCTGGTCAGAATGTTGCCTGGGATCTACAAAAGCCAAGGTGTTTGCCATTGGTTTACACAGCAGAGAGAACTTTCAAGATGTCAGTGGTAGCTGAGCTCTGTTCCCTAAGGAGGGAAAAATTTATTGCAAAAATCCTTTACTTAGTGAGAAAGTAATTTGGCATCAGATAAAATAGGAGGGAGACCTTATCAATATTAGGGTCATATCAAGAGCTCATCTTTTTGATCTTTCTTTAACATATATATGTATATATTTTTAATGATCTTTCCTTATAAACACATTAGGCTTTTCTTTCTCTTAGATTTGTTATAGTAGTTGTGGGAGGATTCCCTTTAGATTTGGTCAGTGTCTGGTTAGTATATAAAAGTGCATGTTTCTTTTCTAAAGGACAAAGAAAATTTTGTCTTCAGTTCTTATAAACTACATTTCAAAGGCAAAATTTATTTGTATTTCTTATACAGTTCTTTGAGTATTTAAAAAATTTTTCTCCCAACTCATACCCTGCCTCTTCCTTTCTTCTGTTTTCTCTGATTACTATCCTCCCATAGAATTTGCAGAACAAAATAACTCTGCAGTAATAGGTTGTAACTGCTCAGTAATTGCAAGCACAGTGCTTGAGTGCTTCACGCAATGGGTTGGTACAAAAACAGGACCCCTTCAGGTCATCTCTGCTGGAGATATTTATCATCAGAGAGATGCAAATACAGTCATCTGGAAAATGCTTTTTTAAAAATTAATTCAAAGGATGTTGGGTAAGAGTGGCCAAAATCTCATGATCCACAAAGCTGCTAGCAATGAGAATAACGGAATACAGAACACACAGAAGCAGCACTCGACTGATGCTAAAATGAAGGAAGGTTTTTGGGAAGG
Source organism: Grampus griseus (assembly GCF_964374135.1). NCBI lineage: Eukaryota > Metazoa > Chordata > Mammalia > Artiodactyla > Delphinidae > Grampus > Grampus griseus. Next base: position 113,172,600 of record NC_139019.1, read on the forward strand.
AGGCTGAAGAGCACAGGGTAAGTCAGTTCTTGTTTGACAATCTGATTACTAAGAAATAAGAGAGAGTAAACAGCCTACTGGATTAAAGGTCTGGTGGGAACCAGTAAGCTGCTCTCTGAGCACAGTTGCCAGGGTGATAATAAAACCATTGAGATGTGCAGAGAGATGGACATGGGTCTTCTAGCAGGAGAAACAGCAAGGAAAATGGAAGTGAGCGTTGGCAAATATTTTCCTGCAAACTTGCCGGAGCTCTGTTCTTTGCAAATAATGGGTAAGGTGTTAGTCTTTATAAAGCTGCACTCAAGGCAGATTTTATTTTCCTTGTATAATGAGGTATCGTAAAAGATGTTACTGGAAAACAAAACATCACTGAGAAAAGGACTTGAAAACCTTGAGGTGGGTAAGACTTCGGAGATAAGTTATCTGCACTTCTCTTGAAAATCTCCGGAATTAATGATGCTAAGTCCACACTACCAAATATTTAGAATGACTATAGGTCAGTTGAGTTATCCAGTCTGAGAATAAAAGAAATCAGAAAATAGTTTGAGATGAATGAAAATGAAAACACAACATACCAAAACTTACAGGCTGCAGTTAAAGCAGTACTTATGGGGAAATGTATAGCTGTTGATGACTGTAGTTTTTAAAAAAGATATAGATATCAAATTAGTAACCTAAACTTTCATCTTAAGAAACTAGGAAATGAAGAGCAATGTAACTCAAAGCAGCAAGTAAGATTAGAGCAGAAATAGATTAAAGAGCAAATAGAAAAATGATAGAGGAAGTCATTCAGTAAATATAGTTGAGCATGTTTATGTGCCAGGCATTGTACTAGGTATAGCTAACACCACGTCTTTCTCATCCCCTTGTCTGTGGGTTCCTCGTGGGAAAGAGTTTGAGTGAATCGGCTTTGTGACCTCTACAGTGGTTTTTAGGTAGTACTCAATGAATGTGGCCCATCTGACTGAAAGATTAGTACTCACTCATCCTTATTTCTATCAACAATACTCAGAGGTTGCTACAGTTCATTATGCCTGTTTGTGTAATAATATCACTAGCTAGAAATTACTGAATACTTTCCAAGAGACAGACTCTACCTTAATCACTGATGTTCATAGAAATTTTGAAAAAAAGTATGAATATCAGCCCTTTTTATAAATGAGGAAACAATGTTGAATTGTAGGTCACAGATAATAATATGTGGTAGAGATGAGATTTGAGCTGAAGCCTGCAGTACTCCTCCCACCACACCATGGTGAGTACTAAAGGAAGGTGTCACTTGAATTGGACCGAATATTATGGAAAACAAGGTACTAAGGATTCCATGTCCCAGTGTGCTAAACGACATGACCTCTGAGAACAGCTGCCCAGGTAGGCACAGCTGTCCAAGAGGGGTGCCTGGGAATGTCGTCCTGCGGTAGCTGCTGCCTTTCATGGAAAGTGAGCTTTCAGATTTCAACGCTGAGAGCTATGTAAGGCCTTCCAAAATTGATTTTTTTCCTTTGATGGCTTTTGTACTCTTTAACAACCCAGGCTTATTTTTTGATTGAACTAGACCCTAGTAATTTCCAGACTAAATGGATTTCAGAAGTTCCAAAAGGCTGAACTGTTTGAAAACTACACAGCCTACATGTGGCCACAGAGGGAATCTTCCTCTTGAGCCAACTGCATTCTGAATATTGGAATGTCATTTTTACAGCTAATGCAGTTTTTCCGATGGATTCTTTTTCAGATTTGGTCGACATTACCAGAAATATAAGTTCTTCTTATTAAAAAAAAAACACACTTCTTTGAGTTTGAAATAAATCAAAGTTAGAAATAGTGTTTTGTGAGTGGAAATGTGAATTAAGATGCCTCTAGTGTCACTTGTTCCTGATGCAGTTTTCCCTGAGAATGTTGTCAGCAATGCACTGTGATTGTGTTGCGAAGGAAAAAGAGCTATTTTATAAGGCTTAGTAATCTCTCCAGAATTAATTCCATAAGGGACAGTCAGTACATCCATTTTGGCTAATAACCACAGTATATGGTAGTTATCCGAAGTAAGCACCCTTTCCACCTGGAAGACAAATTTGAAAGCTAAATTCTTGATGTTATCTTGGAGATGTCTCATTTTGTGGTGTCCCTGTGATTTAATTATCAAGCGTCTGTGTTGCAAAGTTTTGTTTTTAACTTCTTAATTGAGGCATAACGTATATAGTTAAGCATATAAATCTTCTGTGGACAATCCAGTAAATGTTTCCATATGTATACATCTGTGTAACCACCATCAAGACCAAGGTACAGAACATTTCCAGCACCCCCAGAAAGCTCCATTGTGCCGCCTTTGAGCCAATAACCTCTTCAGAGGTAACCGTATTCTGTCTTCTATCACTATATATTTGTTTTGCCTGTCCTTAAGCTTTGTAACCATAGAATCATGAATGTGTATTCCTTTGTTTCCAGTTTGTTTTGTTCAACATTATTTCTGTGAGATTCATCCATGTTGCATGTAGCACTAGTTTATTCTATTTTGTTCTGTGTAGTATTGCATTGTACCACATTTCCTTTTAAGCATCATAGCCAAGATGACCATACATTTACTCAGTGTGATAGGCAAAGAACCTATCTGTCACTGCTAGAGGAAGATACATTAAATTTTTAAAAATCCTATGGTCTTATCTCACCCTACAGAGAGAGACAGAGAGAGAGTGAGCAAGAGAGAACATCATCTAGCCAGAAAAACTTCATCTCACATCGGCAGGCAAGTCAGCCCTTTATTGGGTCTGAGCAGTTTCACTTTTCAACTGCCTCTACAATGGTTTGCAATATTCAGGGATTCCTAATAAGAAGGTAGTATTGTTAATTGACAAGCATGGAAGAAAATATTGCCTTTTTGGTTCATAATCAGTAAAGCGTATTTAGTCATTGAAACATCATTGGCAGCTTCAAAAAGAGGCAGTTTCTAGGAGCAGTACACTTGGGACAAGTGTTGATGGTGTGGAAGCCTGAGTCATGTTGACACTCAGTAGATATCAGTACGTGGAATGTACTTAGTGCACTCAATACGTGAGTATATGAGGACCAGGAAGAAAGAGGCTCTATAGCTAGAGCCCATAGACATGAAAGAGCAGAACAAAGTGAGATGGGTGAAGAGGTTTAATGGAATAAAACCTGAGACTGGGGGGATTTTATATAGAACTACGATAGTATGGTGTATCTGAACACATATCACAGTTCCAAGGGGGTGGAGATGAATAGAGAAATGGGAGCCTAGATCGTCTTCTAGCGTTTGAGACTGTTTTATGATCTTGTAGGGGAGTGAGGCATTCTGAGGTCATTACAGCATAAAGTGTACAAAACTGCAGACCTTACTAGTGCATTGTCTTGAGCCAGCCATCCTGATAGTCATGCTAACTAGAAGCAGAGAGGCATTTGATAAAATAGTAAAAAAGGAGAATGATGTAGAATTCATATATCATGAAAGAAAGAGCTTGAGGTGAGAACATGACTTATAAACTCTTTCAGCTTCACCATTCCAGTTATATCATTAAAATAAATAAGTATTTTATCTACAATTCATTCATTCATTCAACTAGTTTTTGTTGAGCTCCTCCCATGTGCCAGGATACGGGAAGAGACTTATAGGTACCAATGCCCATTGTCAGTGACCACATTCTGAATCAGCATCTTAGCTATTTTCCAAGGACATTTTATCCTACATCTGTTTTTCCTGCCTGTACTTTCGAGTCTGTGACTATATTTACAGTTTTCTTTTTGCCTTTGACATTTGCACTTCTCACCTCAATGCTTCAGTAACTCTCCATGCCCATTACATATCCTGCAGCTAATAGCTACGCTGCTTACCTCAGAAAAATAAAAGAAAAATAAAAGAACCTTGAGTTGGGAATTTGTTGAGAACTACGAGCCAAAAGCTCCTACATCCTGACTGTGCATTTTCTGAGCGTGGTTTACAAAGGAAAAGCATCTGGGTTTGCTTGGGTGTGGACGGAAGAGAAAAGTAGGCATCTGCTGGTACTTGGGGTGTCTATAATGAAGTTCCTTCACTGTCAGGTACCCCTACTCTAAGAGGGAGAGGAATTTGTTTTCCTTCATCCTTTAGCTTCAGATGGTCTGAGAAATGTATCTATTGTGCAAGTTGCTCAGTGCTCAGGACAGGAAATTCAATAAGAAATGTCATTCAGACGCTGAATTGCATTCATTTTGGGTTGAGAAAGAAGGTCCAAGGAGGAGGAATGGAGAAGATATAATGGACTGATAAAACAAATCTGGAAGGAGAGAAAACATTTGACCCTAGCTGAGGTTACAATATTACAACAGGACTCTTGTTTTTTGAGCACTTACTACTTGTCAGACCCTGTGCAGCTCCCAGGGCTTGCAGTATCTGATTTAAGCTTTCTGGCAATCTGACCAGGTATCTACTATTAATTTTATCATATTAAGAAGAGGAGACTGAAAATCAGATACTTTCTGTAGATCACAGAGCTTATACACAGCAGATCTGGGATTTGAACTCTGGCCTGAGTGACCCCAGAAGCCATGAATTTAACCAAGTGGCATGCTGTCCCCATCTCTATATGTAGGTTGAGATAAGGGAAGCGGTATAGGACAGAATGCTTTTCATTAGGAGGTGAAGGTAATCAGAGGCAGAGGTACCTGCACGTTTGGAGACAGAGAATTGGAAGGATGGACCATCAAGTTTTATAAAAACTTGCAGGCTCTCTGCAAACCTCTGAATACTCTAGTGCATCAGGTAGCTCTATACTTGGAGGGGTGGGTATCACTGCCAGTCAAACCTGGATATGTCCTTCTATACGGAAACCTGATTTTCTTGTCTTCATTCATCAACCACTCTGAAGCTAAACCAGGACCTCCACAACTGGAAAAGCTCGCTAACCTTCTACGAGCTCTCTCCTTATGATGTCTCATCTGCATCTCACCATGCTGCTGTGAAGTATGATGCAGATGTAATTGCTCCATTTTCATAGATGAGGAGTCTGAGCCATAGGAAACTACATGGAATTGGACTAGCTGGATCCCTGCCCCCTCCCAGTTCTCCAGGCTGGTTCAGTTGTTTGTGCTTCAGTCTGTGTAACCCTGCCAAAGAACCAGTGCCAATGCTTGTCAGAATTTAAATTAAATTTCAGAGGGTTCACAGGCTTGATTTCTTCTTCTCTTGTTTTTTTTTTTTCCCCCTTTTTAGGAAAATGGTCTCAGAGACTTGATGTATTTGGTCGCTTCGAGTCCTTCCTACTCTAGAGCCAATTCCACAAGCTGTTTCTGGGAAATGCAGGGAGCAGAGCCTCACCCAGACCCGCTGAAGCCTGAAGGGTGGCAGAACAACCAAGGGCCTCCCTAGTGATTCGGGAATCATGAAGACTGCACAGCCTTCCCTACTGACTCCATCCATGCTAGTGGGGCTATAGTCATGTCTTGCTTGCTAAAAAGCATCAGCTCTTCATTATGCCAGGCATTATGCTGTGTGCCGAGGATTTAGAGGTAAATGAAACTGTCCTTGCCTTCAAGGCTATCATAGCTCAGGCAAAGTGTGTTTGGAGGATAAGCCTAACAGCCTACCCTTAGTAAGCCATGGTTAAGCATGAGACCAATTGCATGAATAACGTGTTACAGGATTTCTGAGGAAGAAAGAATTGATTGTGCTTTGGGTAAGGAGAATGAAGGGGGGAGGCTGTTTGAGTTGGGCTTTGGGGCACGAGGAGTGTTTTACGGCAGAGGCAGCATTATGAGCAAAAGTGAGAAAACATAGGAATAGTTTGAAAATGATAATTCCAAAGAGGGTTCTGTGATTTTAATTACTTCCTTAAAGCCGTATTCATTTACTTGTTTATTCAGCAGATATTTGCTGGGTTGCTACCTGTGCCAGGGCCTGGCTAAGCTCTAAGGATGCAGCAGTGACTAGGACCAGCCAGATCCCCGCCCTGTGGAAGATGAAAGTCTCATGGAGGAAAGCAAAAGCTAATCAGCTAATTACACAGGTATTTCTTTGGTAACAGTAATGACAAGTAGAAGTAAAAGGGTACCAAAAATGTGCCTAAGAAGGGGCCAGAGCTTGTCATTGGAAAGTGAGGAGGCCGTCAGGATGGGCTTCTTTAAGGAAGTAATATTTAAGTTGGAATCCAGAAGATGATTAGGAGTTAGTTAAGTGAACGGGAAAAGCATTCCGGACGTAGGAAGTCGTTATGGGCTGATCTGTGTCCCTCTCTCTGATTCATATGTTGAAGGCCTAGACCCCAGTACCTCAGCATGTGACTGGATTTGGACATAGAGACTTTAAAGGGGTGAATAAGTTAAAATGAGGCCATTAGAATGAACACTAATCCAATGTGACAGGTGTTATTCTAAGAAGAGGAAATTATGATATACAAAAAGATACCAGGGGTGCAGGCTCACAGATCATGTGAGACAGTCACTTGCAAGCCAAGGAGAGAGGCCTCAGGAAATCAACACTGCCAACACCTTGATATTGGACTTATAGCCCCCAGAACTGTGAGACAAATTTCTGTTGCTTAAGCCACCCAGTGGGTGGTATTTTGTTTTGGCAGTCCTAGCAACTAATACAGGAGTAGGGTATGCTGAAGCCCTAGGGTGTGTGGGGCTCTGTTTGAGGACTGGAAAGGTGGCAGCTGTGGCTGATGACAATTTTGGTTTTGACTTGGTTAAGTCTGTCCGCTGTCCCTGGAACTTGGCATTCTCTCCTTGTAAGACAAAGGTCCTGGATTGATTGACCATCTCTGAGGTTCCTTCTGGGTCTGTGATGCTCTAAATTCAGTGCATGAATCCTTATAATAATCCTAGGACCCTAGGGAATAAATGGGCAAGATGATTATTTGAGAGCCTTTCAAAACATTCATTTTTCCTTTCAGCTTTATTGAGGTATAATTGACAAATAAAATTATATACTTTCAAGTGTACAATGTGATGATTTAACATACATAAATTTTGTGAAATGCTTATCACAATCAGGTTAATTATCACATCCATCATCTCACATAGTTACTTCCACCCTTTTGTGTGTGTGTGTGTTGAGACCACTTAATATCTGCTCTTTTAGCAATTTTAAGTATGTATTATTATTAACTATAATCACCATGCTGTACATTAGATCCCCAGAACGTATTCCTCTTTTTTTTTTTAAAAAAAAGAAGATGTTGGGAGTAGGAGTTTAGTAATTAATTAATTTATTTTTGCTGTGTTGGGTGTTCGTTTCTGTGCGAGGGCTTTCTCTAATTGTGGCAAGCGGGGGCCACTCTTCATCGCAGTGCGCGGGCCTCTCACTATCGCAGCCTCTCTTGTTGAGGAGCATAGGCTCCAGACACGCAGGCTCAGTAGTTGTGGCTCACGGGCCCAGCCGTTCCGCGGCATGTGGGATCCTCCCAGACCAGGGCTCGAACCCGTGTCCCCTGCATTAGCAGGCAGATTCTCAACCACTGCGCCACCAGGGAAGCCCCCTTATTCCTCTTATAACTGAAAGATTGGACCCTTTGAGCAGCCTCTTCCCCAACCTCTAGCCCCTGGTAACCACCATTTTATTCTCTACTCTCCATTTCTATGAGTTTGACCTTCTTTTTTATTTTGGATTACACATATAAGTGAGATCATAGAATGTATGTCTTTTTCTCTCTGGCTTATTTTGCTTAGCATGATGTCCTCTTGGTTCATCCATTTTGTTGCAAATGGCAAGATTTCCTTCTTTATCATGGCCGAATAATATTCCATTCTCTCTCTTTCTGTTCACATTACATCTTCTTTATCCATTCATCCATTGATGGACACTTGGGTTACCTATCTCTTGGCTATTGTGAATGATGCTTCAGTGAACATGGGAGTGCAGATATCTCTTTGAGATACTGATTTCATTTTCTTCAGAAATATACCCACAAGTGGGATTACTGGATCAAATGATGGTGTCATTTAAAAATTTTTGAGCAAACTTTATACTGTTTTCCATAAAGGCTGTACCAATTTACATTCACATCAACAGTGCAAAAAGTTTCCCTTTTCTTGACATCCTTGGCAACACTTATCTTTTGTCTTTTTTATAAGAGCCATCCTAACAGATGTGAGGTGATAACTCATTGTGGTTTTGATTTGCATTTCCCTGATGATTAGTGATGTCGAGCACCTTTTCATGTATGTGTTAGCCATTTGATGTCTTCTTTTGGAAAAAGTCTACTTGGGTCCTTTGCCCATTTTTATATTGAATTATTTTGTTTGTTTGCTGTTGAGTTGTATAAGTTTATTATATATTTTGGATATTAACCCATTATTAGATGTATGGTTTGAATATATTTTCTCCTATTCCATAGGTTAGCTTTCCATTTTGTCAATTATTTCCTTTGCTGTGCACAAGCTTTTAGTTGGTTGTAGTCCCACTTATTTTTCTTTTTGTTGCCTGTGATTTTGGTATCATATCCAAAAAAAATATTTCCATGGCCTATGTCAAGGAACTTTTTTCCTATGTTTTCTTCTAAGAGTTTTTCAATTTCAGGTCTTATACAGTAGTCCCCCATTATCCATGGGGGATGCATTTTAAGATCCCCAGTGTATGTCTAAAACCATGGATAATGTCAAACCCTGTATATGCTACATTTCTTCCTATACATAGATGCCTATAATAAAGTTTAATTTATAAATTATGCACAGTAAGAGATTAATAATAATAATAAAATAGAACAATTATAACAATATACTGTGATAAATGTTATGTGAATGTGATCTCTCTCTCGCAAAATGTCTTATTGTATGATACTCTTCTTCTTGTGATGATGTGGAATGATAAAATGCCTATGTGATAAGATAAAATGAGATGAATTACATAGGCATTGTGACACGGTGTTGGGCTACTGTTGACCTTCTGACAATATGTCTTTGGATGTTTTTCGATCATTGAGCCATGATGATGTTGATGGTTGGATGCCAGGAGGAGACCGTGTAGATGGTTGCGTATCCCAGGTAGGATGGAGCAAGATAGCATGAGATTTTATAATGCTACTCAGAAGAGCATGCAATTTAGAACTTATGAATTGTTTATTTCTGGAATTTTCCATTTAATATTTTCAGACTGCGGTTGACTGTTGGTAACTGAAACTATAGGAAGCAAGACCATGGATGGGGAAGACTACTGTGTTTAAATCTTTAATCCATTTCAAATTAATTTTTGTGAGTGGTGTAAGATAGTGGTCTAATGCCATTCTTTTGTATGTGGATATCCAGTTTTCTCAACACCATTTATTGAGGAGACCATCCTTTCCCTATTATATGTTCTTGGCACCCTTGTCCAAGAGTAGTTCACCATTTATGTGTGGCTTTTTTCCTGGGCTCTCTATTCTGTTATATTGGTCTGTGTATCTGGTTTTATGCCAGTACTATACTGTTTTGATTACTATAGCTTTGTAATATAGTTTAAAGTCAGAACGTGTAATGCATCCACGTTTGTTCTTTCTCAAGACTGCTTTGGCTCTTTGGAGTCTTTTCTAGTCCCATACAGATTTTAGGATAGTTTTTTCTATGTCTGTGAAAATATCAATGGAATTTTGATAGGGCTTGAATTGAATCTTTATATTGCTTTGAGTAGTATGGACATTTTAACAATGTTAATTCTTCTAGTCCATTAATGTGGGAATATCTTTCTATTTATTTATGTCTTCTTCAGTTTCTTTCATCAGTATCTTAATAGTTTTCAGTGTTCAGATCTTTCACCTTCTTGGTGAAAAAACATTTATTTCTAAGTAGTTTATTGTTTTTGATACTATAGTAAATGGATTATTTTCTTAATTTCTCTTTCTGATAGTTCATTGTTATTGTATAGAAATGCATGTGATTTGTGTGTATTGATTTTGTATCCTGCAACTTTGTTAAATTCATTTATTAGTTCTAACAGTTTTTTGGTAGAGTCATTAGGGTTTTATATACATAAGATTATGTCATCTGCAAACAGAGACAATTTTACTTCTTCCTTTTCAGTTTGGTTGCCTTTTATTTTCTTGCCTAATTGCTCTGGCTGGGACTTCCAGTACTGTGTTGAATAGAAGTGGCAATAGTGGTCATCCTCGTCTTGTTCCTGATCTCAGAGGAAAATATTTCAGCTTTTCATCATTAAGTATGATGTCAGCTGTGGGCTTACCATATTTGGCCTTTATTATGTTGAGGTACATTTCTTCTATATCTCATTTGTAGAGAATTTTTATCATGAAAAGAAGTTAAATTTTATCAAATGTTTTTTCAGCATCTGTTGAGATGCTTGTAAGTTTTATCTTTCATTCTATTAATGTGGCATATTACATTTATTGACTTACGTATGTTGCATCCCTAGGATAAATACAACTTAATCATGATTATGATCTGTTTAATGTGCTGTTGAATTCTATTTGTTATCTTGTCTTTGATAACTGATTTCTGGTGCCCTGGCTTAGTGTTATTTCATCTGGCTTCTGGTGTCTTGGATGTCAAAAGAGGTGTTGATACTTTTCCCTCCAAAAATAATAATAAGTAACATGAATTGAGTGTAAACCATGTTCTGGGCACTGTACAGAATGTGTTACATCCATCTTATCCCTTTTAAATGAGGAGATTGAGGTACCAGGGGTTTAAGTAACTTGCCCAAGTTTCCACATTTACATGTAGAGGAGCAGGAACTTGCCTCTAGCAGCCTGTCTCTACACACCATATTTTTAACCTCTATTATATACTGCCTCCTGTGTAATTATGGCATCTATGTTGTAGGGATGTGTGAGGACTAAATGAGATACTGCATACGCTGATGTGTGTACACAGGAGGCACATATTGTATTATTATTATTAAAGAGAGAACACATATTGGCTCTAATCTGCAAGGCTCTACTATCATGCTTGATGTCTACATTCTAGCACAGAATAGCCAAACAGTGACAGATATGCGTGCGTTTACACTCCCATGTTTAAGAAGGATGGAAGAATGTGTGGCACTGGATTCTGAGGGGTTTAATAGGAACAGACCTTGAGGACTTTGTGGGGAGCTGGCTACTTAGCAAGACCGGCGACCAGGAGCTCCTGTTTCCATACACCTTCAGGAGGTCATTTTCTGGTCTTGCCTGGATCTTGTAGGCACAGGCCTGACCTCTGTCACTGCAGCCTGGCTTCCTAGTTTGTGCTTGGCTCAGGCAGACTCCCCAGGTGCCCTCCCAAACTCCCAATCACCTTTCCACTCTGTTAAAGTAACTTTGCTATGGGGAAAGAGACAGGCAGAGTTAAGCTATTCTCCAATGATGTCAAATAAATTGGCAAGGTATCCAGGGAGGGCAACTGGGTGACTGGAATAGTGGTATAAGAGATACTTTTCCCTGTATACCTTTTTAAGTCTTTTGGCTTTATATCCAGTGAATGTATTATTTATTCCCACAAAATGAAATTCAAAACTAATGCATAAATAAATACATAAATCATGTTCCCTAGGTGGTTCTGCTGCACAACCAGGTTTAAGAATCACTGCATTAACTCATCATAAGGGAGGAAAATAAACTCAAATTGCTTAGCCCATTTGTCAGTCTTCTAGTGTAGACATCTGCCTTGTATCCCCAGTGCTTAATGCAGGGCATGGATGAAGGGTACTCAATAAACATTTGCTGAATTTAAATCATTCTTCACCTGACTTCTACAACAGACAGGTGAGTTGGTCTGATGTTCTGTGTGTGTATCTTTACATGCCACCTGTAACACTAAGGGCCACATCATCATGTCCTGCGTGAAAAACTCTAATTTCCAAATATCTAGCACTGAAATGCATTTCACTGGGTAGCCCCAAGGAACAGTGGGTCTCCTGCTCTTATCCTGTTCTTTCAAAATTGTGGCCTTTCAAGGTAAATTTGGAAAGAGCCTCAGGGCAAAAGTCAGAACTCTGTGTTTACAGGGAGTAATGCAAGCTTGGGAGCATCTCCATGGAGGAGGGCACATCTTGACCCAGCCTATGTGAATGGCTAGGATTTCATAGTGCTGTCATGGGAAAGGTGGACTTGGGGGCTAATACACTGCAGGTGGAGATATGGAAATGGCAAAACATAGCATGGGGAAATGCTTCAAGTGGGAAAGTATGTGGGTGTTTATGGGAAAATGGGAGCAGCCAGCTATGGGAAAGGCGAACTAGGAGATGCAGGCTGGAGAAAGGAGTGGGCCAGATTGTGGGAGGCCTAATGCAAATAGTGTAAAAGTATTTGAAATGATACACACACAGAGGAAATGATTAATTGTTATCTCATTAGAATTATTAAGACGTGGTTGAAGAAATAATGCAGATTATGGCCTTGTAGCTAAATTGGGCTGCTATTTTAAGCAAGAAATATACCACAAAGCTTGCTATAAAAGCAGACAGCACATGTGAAACTACACTCTCCAGAAAAGGAATGAGTCCCTGGGACAGATTCAGGCAGGTTTTGATGTTGAACCTGCTGAGAATAATGAGGAGAGAGGTAGTGAGTGGGAAGAATAAGATAATCATTCCTTAAAGAAAGAAATGTAGAAGCAGAGTAAATAACTGTTTTCTCGTCTCAGTGTAACAGGGAAAGAAAGGCTGAGCTAGGTGATGATAAAAGGTGGCCCAAGATGAAATGGAGGATCAAGTGACAGAAATCGATTCCCTGGCAATTGTATATCCATTCTGGGCTCAGAGGCAGAGCCACCCTAGACTTTTGTTCCATATTCTCAGCTCAATAAATTCCTCTCCTTTTCCCTAAAGCACTTCTCACCGAGTCTTTGTTGGAAAGGATGGGGTGTGCTCTTCCATCTCGGTCTGAAAGCTGCCAGGCAGCCTGAGTGTGAGGCACGTCAGCATGCCTCCCCACAGATGCCAAGGAACCCTAGACAACATGAAAGAGTCCAAATGAATGGAAGACAGAGGAAAATAAAATACTCCATATGTGAGCCCTATTTGCCCACAAATGTTTTGAGGGAGGAAGTAGGAAAGACATCAAGCAAAATGATCTTCTTTCAGAAGGTCAGTTTTATTCCTCTAGGAGAGCAAAGGAACCTGGGGAGTGTGGATCACAGTTATAAATTCCACCCCCAAACTGGAAACAGGTATTTGTTTTATAAGCTAAAAGGTCTTAAAATGTGGGAGTTACCTTTTGATGCAACCTGATGCAGAATATCCCCTCCCTAATAAGTTTCAGGCCTTATAAATCAAGGCACAGTCCTTAATAGGATTATTTTTTTCTCTTTCTCATATTTAATGTTCAAATTCCTAATAACAGCTCTTTTCATGGGAGATGGGATGAATTTAGAAAAGATGTTCTTCAGAGACTAGATGGAGCCCACACTGTTTCTCTGTCAGGCTGAGTGAAATTTCCTCTTAGGCTAACACATAACTAGCTTACTCCAACTTGGTGTGTAAGGGGGCTATGGATGTAAATTTGCATGGGAAAAGGTCTAGGGCAAAATTAAAGATCAAGAGAGTCCATTTACTGTTGCAGCTGAAAGATCAGCCTCAGCAGGGCCAGTACAAGGTTGTGGTGAGTAAGGTGCCTAAGGCTAAAATTTAAGGAGGCACTCACTCTCAGGGTTATTTAAATACAGAGTAAGCCCCAGGAGCCTCCTTAAGTTTTGCCCCCCATGTGCCTCATTCTGGCCCCTGCCCAGAACCTCAGTGTTCTACTCACAAACACCCAGACATTTTATGTCTGCCTTGACAGTTTATGCAACTAGGTCACCATTTATCCAGTAGGTATGTTTCTAAATATTATTCACATATATTGAGAAGCTTGATCTGTTTCTTAGGATCTTCTACTGGCAAGGGCCCCAACCCTGTTACTTTTCTATTTACCTTATTGCTTCATGCAGAGAACCTTAAATGCACTGCAAGAAGTTAACACTGAATGAATTGGTAAAAGAAAAATAATCTTGGGGTGTTAATGATCACCTCCCAAATTTACCTGTTTTACAATTTTGTTTTCCTGTTTGATCTTCTACAATTTGAGACCACCTGTGATAAATTTGGATTTTTGCAGTTAACTGTCCCTCCAACCAACCAGGAAGCTAAACAAAATAAGAGTTACTATGACTCATCTTACTGCCCATTCATCATGCATACATTCTAGGTCAAAGCTATATGCTGTATTTAAGGGTCTTACAGTACCCAGTTGATCCCGTATTATTCTCAGGGTTGAATTCATTGGGAACCTACTATTAACCACCTGGAGAAATGAATTCTCACATTCTGTGGTCCTTGATTTAGCATCTTGCTAAATAAGGGCATCTATATCAATCTGGATAACAGGATTCAAATCATTTGGTTTTAATCTCTCTTTTTTTTTATATGTAGCATGAGGTAAGTTTTGGCCAGTACAAGCCTGAATCCACAAGAGTTTTAAGACTATGGCCAACAGAGGACATTTTCAGGTCATTTCATCCTAAGTATCAGAAAAGTTGTGTTATCTACATCATTCATTGCTGAATGCTATGGCAATATGATAACTGAATATCTAAGAGGGATACTTCTCACATGTACAGCTCTATCAATACCTTTTTTCTGACTGTTTCCATTGCTCTGATGCTTAGAAGGTCCTTTACTATTAAAAAACAAAATTCAACTGAGTAAATTTTAAAAATCATATTGGCTTTATTCAGTGATTCATGAATCAGGCAGCATTCAATCTAGCAGATAGAAAGAAGTTCCAAGGAGCTGTACAAAATGAAAGACTTTTATGGGCAGAGGGAGCAGGAACAAGGAAGTTACATTGGACAAAAAAACCGATTGGCTATAGCAAGGTTATTTCCTTTAGGAGATGGTAGGGGTCTATTGGGCAGAGTACCTAACTAGTTCTGATTAGGTGATTCCTGATTGACTGGTTTAAAATGGCATTTCTGGGAGAGCTGAATCTTTAAGAGTTGGTTTGGTGATGTGGGGCCTAGCATAAGTGACTCCATTTTGGGCTTGTTGTCTTGTTTTAAAAAATTGCCCCCTGATCAGACTCTCAGCCTATCTGAGAGATGTGATTAAAAAGTTAAGGCATGGGATTTCCCTGGTGGTCCAGGCAGGTTAAGAATCTGCCTTCCAATGCAGGGGATGCAGGTTTGATCCCTGGTTGGGGAACTAAGATCCCACGTGCCACAAGGCAACTAAGCCCACACGCTGCAACTACTGAGCCCATGCCGTCTAGAGCCCACATGCCATGACTACTGAGCCTGAACGCTCTGGAGCCCACATGCCACAACTAGAGAGCCCGAGCACCACAACTACTGATCCCATGCACTCTGGAGCCCGCGCACTGCAACTACTGAGCCCATGCACTCTGGAGCCTATGAGCCACAACTAGAGAGAAGCCCGCCTGCCACAATGAAGAGCCCATGCGCCAGAAAGAAAGATCCCACATGCCGCAACAAAGATCCCATGTGCCACAGTTAAGACCCAACTCAGCCAAATAAATAAATTAATTGATTTTAAAAAGTTAAGGCATTAGCTTACCACCTAAGCTACTCCCAGCTGCCACTCTGGAGTTCTCACAGGTTTTGCCGAGTCTTTGTGTGATATTCACAGGTCACAACATCGGGTTCACATTCTTTGTTAGTCATTCTTTGTTCCTTTTGTAAGGTTCTAGTCTTAGGAAGATCATTTTCTTGGTGGTTCCTATGTTCTAGATTTTGAGTTGTTTGTCTTTGGAAAGTTTTTCTTTCCCTCTGGGTACATCGTTTCATTTAGCTTAGGGGAGAAGGTCTAAAGTAATTTCCCCTTAGACTCTGAATATCAGCTTCCTAATGGCCAACTTCTGACCATAGAGCTACTTATAAAAAATCCTTTCAAATATCTGGTCAGGTTTCAGCCAGAACAAATGCTAAATATTCCTGGAAGTACTGAACAACGCTTTGGACAAAGAGGCATCCCTGAAGAGGGTGCAAAGGAGACTTCTCTCCCAAGATTCAGAGCCATTCCCCAAAGATAGTCAAAAGAAAGAAAGACTTAGTTCCCCTGAAAGCTGGCAACAGGTGGTAGGACCCTCACTGCAAATGGAGTGCAACCCACATTTCTGTCTGGCCATATGTTTGGGCCCCCAACCTGATGGTTGAGCTGCCTGTGTATGCAAGAACCAACAACTGGCATGTCTCAGGCAGGCAGAAAGCCAAGCTAAGTTCTCAGGATACAAAACAAGACAGATAAGAAGGAAAGAGCTGTCCCTGGGAGAGAAAGGATCAACAACCAATGGGTACCCCGAAACTGAATTCCCAAGAGTCTAAATTTGGAAAGGAAGGGACAACCTTTAATTTTACCTTTCTCTCTCAACTGGGCACTACAGAGATCCGTGAGAGCTGACTCTGGTAAGATTTCTCACGCTTCACTGGCTTTTGCCACTTTCCCCAGGATCTTATCTGCAGGCTCCAGAGAGAGTGGGGTTTAAAGTAGAGAGTGTTGCCCCAGATTCTACCAGAATTTGTCACTTTTTACCACTAATTTTAATTTTGGTTTCCCCTTGGCTATTTAAGGGGATAACTGGTGCAGTTTAGCAGAAAATCCCTCAGAGTCCCATCAACCCTGGGAGGGGCCCATATGGGGTCACTGCTTCAAGGGAGATATGGGGGCATCTATAAGGATACTAACTTGGCAGACTTTTGTTTACAGTCTTGTGATCTCTTCAGAGTGGAGTGGCAGTTGAGCTAGAGGATTTGTAGACTGTGCGTACTCAGGGGAAGGAGGGTAGAAGGGAGCAGTAGGAGCCATGCCAGTCTTAACAGTCTTTTGTTTTAGGTACCACTTGGGTCTTTAATTTTCATTAGCCTTTTGCAATGAATTTTTCAATGAAGCTAGTTTGGAATTTTGAAACATTTTTGGAGGCTTTTGCATGCCCCAAATAATTTCTTTTGATTTGGGAAACTTGCTTTCAAGTGCACCTCTTAAATGAACGATCTTGTTTAATTGGAACATTCCCCGTAATGGCCATTGTCGTTCTAGGTTGTCCTAGTAAGATTTTGCCATTTTTGTAGATATCTACAGCTTCTGGGACCACAGTTCTTAAATATAAAGTAAGTAGGTGTGCCAGAAGGTGGCACATTCAGTTCTTTGAAACTAGAGGATCCCATTTCTTCAGCTAAGCTTTGGGTCTCTAAAAGCCAAATTAATACCTAAGAGGTATTAAATACAAGCAGATAGGGACAAACCACCAATGGCCACAAGATCTTCATGGTGTTGGCGTTTTTGTGGAAGAAGGAAACAACAGGGCAGCATCTGATAGAAGTGAGACTGGGAGAACCCAGAACGGTCAATAGGTATTCACTGGAAAGCAAGGCAGGCTGATTTGAGAGCAGCAGCTGAAATGAGGAGGGGTGTTTCTTTCTCTAATACTGGATGAGTGCAAGGAGTCCACACTAAAAAGGTTTGAGGGAGCAGCAGTAGTCCAGCCCCTGTGAATTCTCAAAACCAGCCAGTCAGAGCTCCTATCAGGACAGGGTCCCAGGCTGAGGAATAACTGCTGGAAGTAGAATGAAAACTGAGCAGGACAGAGACAACAGGGACAAGGAAAGACAAAACCAGGGAGGGGAAGAGCCAGGAAGCCTCAGGAAGTGAGCTGCCCTATTTTTTGAACATTACATCACAGCTGAAAAGGGTGCTCTAAGAAGTTTTAAACACTCTGCTGAACACGCCTCATTCTAAAAGTTCAGGAAACCAATTTCACACAAAAATCAGCAACAGAAGAATATGGAAGTCAAATCCATACCAAGTTATTATAAGATAAAAGAATAAGGAGCAGAATCTCATCCCTACAGACAATGAAAGCATGCCAGAAAGACATGCTCTCAAAATGGAATAAAACTATAACCTATTATTTTAAAACAAACTTAAAGAGACTAAGACAAAGATATAAGATATTAAAGAACAGTACAAATCAGAGTAAGAAAAACTCAGAAACGAGGTGGCAAAACTCGGGAAAAGACTAAAAGTAATAAAAAACCTTGTGGTCTTCGTATCAGCTTCCTTTTTTTTACCAAGTAACTAGAGAGATAATAGCTCTAAGGGCCAGTAGTGAGTATTGGATACATAGGTACGTATAGAACTAAAATGAAATGAGAGCTAAGGAGAGGTTGTAGTTTGTAATTATATCAGTATTGTCATTCCAACACTGTCATATGTATAATGTGTGAAAAGAGAAATGAGTAATTATTAAATATTCTTATTCTGTCACCCCTGCTGTCCTTGAAAGCCAGGATTCTCAGTGTGAAAGAAAGGAGGCATATATATATATATATATATTATAAAATTATATATAATATAAAATTATATTATATATATTATATTATATATATATATTATATATAATATATATAAATTATATTATATATATTATATATTATATTATATTATATATATATTATATATATTATATTATATTTATATAAAATATAAAATTATATATAATATATATTATATATATTATAAATATATATATTATATATATTATAAATATATATATTATATATATTATATATATATAAAAGGTTAAGTAAAAGTTCTGCAGGCTTAAGTTTGAATTGTAAGCAGCAAAATGAACTCATGAAGTCGTGTGTGTGTGTGTGTGTGTGTGTGTGTGTGTGTGTGTGTGTGCGTGTTTCCTAGTTCTGTGTACTAATGAAAAAGCCTAGAGATAATGACCAACCCAGTAGCAATGAGTTAGTACCCAGACTGTGGTCTTGAAATAAAATTCTTTGCTAAAAGTAACTTGGGCTTCATAAAGAAATAGCTGATTCTAGGTCTGGGGCAGGAAAGCTGAGATGGGCATGGAATATCTTGTCTCACGCCCAGAGGGGACTGCTTGGAAGCTACCAAATCCTACTTGAGTCATGACAAAATGACTCTCCCAGTCAACTTAAAGAGGCTCCCACTGGATAAAGGTGGGACAAATTGTGTTTCAATAATGATAAAAATCACAGTGGGTGAAGCCCAATAAATATGTTTAAACCCATGAGTTTATAGCATTACAAAATTAATCACCTTCAGAGAATGACAGAAAACTACTTCATTGTCTTGAAAACCTGTACATGAATGAAAAGGACCAAGCATCTTCCTACCTTTCCTATATGAACTGTACCACAAGTAGTCAAAGAGTAGAAGAGGACAAGTGTCTCTTTATAAAATATTCCAACAAATAAACTAATAAAATGTCTGACTCTATTTTTTTGCTGTTTGACTGCTGTCAACTTTTAAGCCTCATTCTTTCTCTTTTCACCTTTTGCTCCGAATCTGGGCAAGCTGATAAGATTGGGTGCTCTCTCCTTTGGCACCTATGGAAAGTTCAAACCACACAAGTCCCATCCATGCACAGAAACCCTCACCTCAGTCTAACCTTCTAATCAAAATAAAAACCCTAAGCCAGTGTCCTTTTCTTGGTCTCTCAAGTCATTTCTGGGCTAGCTGAGAAGACCAGCCATGCTCCTCCAGAAGCTTCATTATGTAAATAATAAGCCTTTTCATTCCCTCTCGGTATGTGTGTGTGACGTTATCAGTCTTGACATCCAAACCAATTTTGGATGGGGATCCATTCTTTCTCTTCAGAATGATCTCGTCATAAGCTAAAATGAAAAGATAGACTTAGAATGTTGCCATTTGTAACACCCAATTAAAAAAATGTATCTAAGCATTCAGTGTCAAAGGCTGCTAATATCATAAAATGAGAGACACATCAGACACGTGTTCCTCCTATAGTTTTGATAGAATCTGAATCTGTGTGTGTGTGTGAGTGTGTATTCAGAACAAGTTAAGACATGATGGATCTGGTACTCATACCCTGCTTGTGGAAATGTATATTGGTATTATTTTTCTAGAAAGAAATTTGGGAATAAATTTTAAGAACCTTAAAAGTTGTGAAGTTCTTTGTCACATCCTTGCAGATATCAAGTCTGAGGAATGATTAGTGACATGATAAAATATTTATACATAAGTATATATTTACAGTATAGTAATGTGGTATCATTTAAAGTAGCTAAAGAAGGAGGATATATAATGTCAAAATGTAAAGGAAAAGACTGAATGACATGCAGTAAATTAAAAGATGCTTTTGAAAAAAAATGTAATAAACATCAATGCTTGAAATAGTGTTGTTTTTTTAAAAAGCAAGAAACAAATAAGTGTTTAAAATGGTTATATATATGACTAGTAGAAAACCTGGGAGAAAATTCAGCAATGTAAACTCTGTGACTCCTGATGAAAACCAGTGTTTGAGAACCATTCTCCAATCAGCCTGTGAGAAATGAGAGATCCTCAGCAAAGTCAGCAGGCAGCACTTACCACATTCTAAGGCTACATGTTCACTGTAGACTGGGTCTATAAACCTCATTCCTTCCTTGGTCCAAATACTCTTGCAATAATAAGTAGGGAAAGGAGCCTTAACTTCCCTAAAGGGGGGTGATAATAGAGAATTCCCTCACCTTTTCAAATAAAAGATGCAGGTCATCATTATCATCATCATTGTCATCAATCATCATTGATTCTTTGCTTGTCAGGGATGGGCTCATCAATACCAGAGCCCCTGGGGCACTGAAAGGCAACTTTTCATATCACACGAGAGCACACACATGAGAATTTTAGTCTCCCTGGCAAGCCTGTAAGTTCCAAGGAGCTGAGTGTGTGTTGGTCCTGATCCCTGCTGGGGCCCTGGCTCCCAGCCCAGAGCCTGGCACAGAGAGAGTACCTGATTAATATCTGTCAAATGGATGAACAAATGTTTCTGTGACAGATGTGCTCCTAGGGAACCAATTCTCCAGTGTTTAAGCCTTCTTTCTCTATTGAGAGATAGACTGAAATTATCTCTAGGAAAGGATGCTCTATGCCCTACCCCAACATAATGGATTGTTATTAAATGTGGGAAGCCTGCTACTTCAATATTAATACTATCTACCATTTATTGTACCGTAGAAGGTATAATAAATATGTGTTGAATATTTCATATTCATTATGTCTAATACTTGAACCATGTTATCTCCCCATTTTGCCTATATGGAAATTGAGACTCAGAGAATTTAAGTGACTGGGCTGAGACCACAGAGCTGGGAGCCCCCAAGTCAAGGTGACTGTATGTTTCCATAGCCCACATGCAGTCATAAGGATCAAATCAAGAAAAGAGAGAAGATGAAAGTTACCTCTAGATGTCTCCAAAGAAGGGAATGAATAAATAAGAATATCATCAGTAGGCGGTGAGCTTAAGTTGGTGGGAAACTCCCAAATATTTCAGTTGGTTTGCTCATTTCCATTTGATATGGAAAAATGGAGTTCTTCAATCAGTTACCTTAATCCTATCTTCAGGGAAGGCAAAACATGGTGTTAGAGATGAGAATAGCTTAAAAAAAAAAAAAAAAAGGGCTTCCCTGGTGGCGCAGTGGTTGAGAGTCTGCCTGCCAATGCACGGAACACGGGATGGTGTCCTGGTCTGGGAAGATCCCACATGCCGCGGAGCGGCTGGGCCCGTGAGACATGGCCGCTGAGCCTGTGCATCCGGAGCCTGTGCTCCGCAACGGGAGAGGCCACAACAGTGAGAGGACCTCGTACCGCAAAAAAAAAAAAAAAAGATGCTGAGGAAAATGGGGACTTGAATCAGGTAGAGATTTTTTTTCAGGTTTTTTATAAACTTTGGCTGTACAGAGATCCACTATTGGAAGGTGAAGAGGAATGAGCAATTAATGTATTAATGGGACAAAACGTTAGCAAAAATGAAACCAATATCCAAATGATTTCAATTTGAATATTTCATCCAGAAATGTATACGCATGGAATTTTAATTTGTTTATTGACACTAAAAATGGAAATTAAAGGATAGTTTCTATTCTTAAATATTAATCATTTAGGAGAAATGGTTAATAATGGGGAATTGAAATACTTTCATAAATGGGATTCAAAACCAATAATGAAAGTAAAGATTTTAAGATTAAAACAATGAAAACCTGATTGTTAAACAGTGTTCAGCCAGAGAATACAGTAGTGATAAAAATAATTCAAGTGTTTTATAGATGCTGACATTTTTGGAGAATTTGTAAAGTCCTTACTTTTGTAAGAATTTATTTTACCACTCTGAGACAGAAAATGTTCTAGGTGTCTTAAAGAAAGTTAAATAATATACAGATTTGCAAGATTCTTACTGACCATTATCGTCCACTGATTCTCAATACAGGCTGCACATTAGAATCACCTGGATAGCTTAAACAATGTTCATCTTGGGTCCCTACCCCAGACTAATTAAACCAGAACCTCTAGGAATGAAAATCAGTATTTTTAAAAGCTCCCCAGATGATTATATTTTGCTGCCAGCGTTGAGGATCACTCATTTAAACAGTGATGAGTAAGATTATGTACCTGATGAAAGTAAGAACCATGCATGATTTATTTAGCATGGTATCTGGGACACGATTGATACTCGATAAAGACCTGTTGAATGAATTTAGTAATGCTGTGGCATATCTATAATTAGGAAAGCCTACCAATACTTCCTCCCCCATAATGTCATTTTTTAAATTGCCTGTGCTGAGTGATAACTTATTTTCACTTCTCCTTGAGTATGTGTTCAAATAATATTTTCTGATTCGTAGTCTAAAAAACTGAAAGGTCCTATGAAATGGGACTGAATTGGGATGTGTCTATTTCTTGTCACCCAGAGGAACCAGCTAACTCTCTTGCCATCAAATGGTCTCTTAGCACCTGATACTGGGTGGGACAATACTGACATTCTGACACCAGAAGCCATGCTTTGACACATTTTTGATGGTGACGTGCTGTAAGACATATTCTACGTAAGAACCAGTATATCCATACATTTAAATCTGAAACGAAAATCAGTACTTCCCTTTAACGTGTGAGATAATCTCTGATGTTTTCTATTGTATTTTATTCGTTTAAAATGTTAGTAAAATGTAATTTCATGACCCACTAGGGGATCTTCACTCACACTGAAAGACACTGCAGTAATTGGACAGTGCACATAGCATGGCCAAAGCAGAATAACAATGCTTTCCTTGCTGTGGAAGAGAAAATGGATTTTCAGTGCTTATAACTAACTCATAATACACTTGCCGGAAATGTATGTCTTATTGTTTACTGTCTATTTCTTGCAATATGAATGTATGCTTCCTGGGGGAAGAGCTCCCATCTGCCCTGTACATCATTGTTATCACCAACCAGATAGAAACACAGTGCCTGGCTCATGTTAGCCACTCAAAACATGCTCATTAAGTTGATGAACAAATAAATGAATAAGTCTGTACTATAGTGATTTCCCAGATACAATAACATTACATGAAATTTTCAATTATTTTCCAAACAGCTTTCATTTCCAAAGTCGTAGTTATACAATTTTCATCCTCTTGAAAAGCCAGCAATGTCATTATTGTTTTAAAGGGATTATTAAAGAGATACATGGCATATTCAGTGGAAAATATCACGCGGCTGCTACAACTCATCCCAGAGTTAAAAAAAAAAAAATCGTCTTTGTTCATGGCCCTAAGACCTATGAACCGAGAGAGACAAATCTATCTTTTGAATATTTTTCTGGGAATAATAATTTCCAAATATCTTGGCAGGGAATTAGGTAGCCTTTGGAAGTAAAAGAGCCATCAAATCAGGAGCCTGGGAGCCATGAATGGTGAATACCAGTGAGGCTGCCATATCACAGGAAGGTCCTGACCTATGAAGGAGGGGATTGAGAAAAAGTGAAAATGGCCAGTAATAGGCGCACAGTGGAGGAAATGAAGAAACAAAGGGCTACATGGCAGGGGACCTTGGAGCACAAAGGCAACCCAGGGAAAGAGAGAACAGAGGAAAGGGTGAGAACATATATCTATAGCTGTCCATCCATATACACACAGAGCATACCACAGATATCACATAAGTCTACGTCAGCCAGCTCTCACGGAGCCAACTGACTCACAAGGTTCAACTTAAAGATTTGTTGCACTTAGAGATACATAGTCCAAGCTTCTGGTGTTGATGGAGGTTGCAAATCCATCCGTTCACTTAGTCGGTGAATATTTATTGAACATTTGCCTTGTGTAAGTATTAGGAAGAGAATGGCCAGTAGAGTAGATGCACTACCTGTCCTTATGACATTTTTATTCTAATGGGGAATTGAGACACAGTTAATACTAATAAATGAATTATACAGTTAATCATTGATCTCAATTTAAAAGATTATGGAGATGGCCAATGGTATTGTAAACACTTGAGCTATGATCTAAAGCATGAAGAGGAGCCAACTAGGGCATTCCAAGTAGAGAGGACAGTATTTGCAAAGGCCCTGTGGCAGTGAAGTCTGTTCCATTTGAGGACAGTGTGGCTGGAGCGCAGTGAATGAGGGCAGAATCACTAGGGAAGTAAGCAGGGTCTGGACTTGCAGGGCATGCTAAGGATTTGCTATTCTCTCCTGAGAGAAATGGGAATCCATTCAAGGGTTCTAAGCAGAGTTCAGAGGGTCAGCACTGGGGAGAGATCAGGGGCAGAATTTAATATGAGTATATCTGTCTAAGGCCGATTCTGTGGCACATGTTCCAGCCTGCTGGTTGTCAGTTGCTGTGAGCCTCTCGTTCTAATTCTAACTGATGAGGTTTTGTTAGGCCCAACAGCTTTAGTTCTTTTACTGAACGATCTTTCCATTATGTCCCTGAATCTGTCCATTTTACTGTGCAGAGAAGTTCCCCAGTTTAAACCATTTCTCATTAGAGAATGATTAAAAAAAAAAAAAAAGCTTTGCCTCTCTGTTACTACTGAAGAAAATGTTCTTGAGAGAGAGGCTTGTCTTAATCTTGGGGCTGTAACTCGTGCACTCCAATAATGATTTGCAATAAATCTGCTTAAATCCTCATCATATCTCCCTTTTAATCCACAGCTCCTTCCCGACATATCAAGCTTGGGAAGACACAAATCCCCTCACTTATTAAAAGAAACCCACAGCTCCATAACCTGAGAGTGTAGTTCCATTTGTACAAGAGTGTGACTAAGTACAGCTTTGTGAAATTTGGATGAAAATGGAATTTGACTTTCCAGATGAGGAAAGTGAGAGCCAGAGGGCTTGGGACGCTAACAGTCCAAGAGCCCTATCTAGACAGCTAGGATGCATCCTTCTAGGGTTTTTATATTGCTTTTCAGATTAGATCAAATTCAATTTGACTATGAATGCTTATTTCTAAAAAAAAACCTATTCTTGAAAAAATTCAGATGTGAAATCGGAACCTTAGTGGGGACATTTGAGTTTAATTACCACATCTAAAAATGAGGGAAGATTGGGAAAATTCTTTTAAATATTTATGAAGGAGTTATTGTGTGTCAGGCACTGTGCTGAACACAGCTTTCGGTGCACTATGTCATTTTACCCTTGTAACTGTTCTCTGAGGTAGATGCTACTAACATCTCCATTTTACAGGTGAGGAAAATGAGACTCAGAATGGTTAATTCAGTGCTTGAGATTGTGGAAGAACCAGGATCTGAACCCTGTCTATACGTTTCAAACACCCTCTCTTTTAATTCCAGTACAATACTATAACATTAATTGCCTAAAATGTATGAACACCAGGCCAGTTTTGACAGGTTCCTAGTATTGTCTAATAATGTGACGTTAGTAACTCAGGCTGTCATCTAGGAAAGGTGGTGACTTGAGTTTAGAAATCAAACCCCTCCCTCCCCTCTCTTCCTTCCCATAAACTGACCAAAAAGACCAAAGAATCCAAAAACAGGGGGAAGAAAACTTGCATCAGTACAGGAGACCAGAGATGCTGCCATACGCATGTCAGAAACTTGCAGGAATTTCTGATATGGTACAGAAATCGCATGTGAAAGTAGGGCCGTTTTAAGGGAACGAAGCAGAAACGCATCTGCAGAATCCTTAACAGCCTCTAATTTGGACTCACACTGCGGTGGGGTGAGGCAGGCTGCAGGACAGAGGGGTTTCCCTCAGAGCTCCTGCTACACTGGGGTCAATCAACAGCAGTCAACCCAGCAGGCAGAGGTTCCATCAGGGAAAAAGCCCTGGGGAGGTGGGCTGCATATTGAGAGGCAATTTAAGGGCAACTGGGTGGATTTATTTTTTTTCTCTCCATCTGTGATGTCAAGAAGGTAACAAAACATTACCTACAGCAAACATTTCAATCAGAACATGCAATTCGGTTAGAATACAAACTTCCTAAGTAAGATAGGTAGTCTGTCCCAAGGAATGGAGCATGCATTTGTTTCTTAGCCTTGGGATTACACAGGGAAGATTCCATTGGTATTTGTGGTGCAGAGAGAAAGGTGGTCTGCTGTTTGCTGGTTTTCAAGGTGTGGAAAGTTGATTATTATCATTCCTTTTTTTCCTCTCTGTAAGTTCTACCCCCTGCCTATCCTATAAGACCCAGCACAATTGCCCATTCTTTCATAAAACCATTATTAACCTCCTTAGTTTTCATCTGCCTAAACCAGCAGTAATGTCTACATCCTTTTGTGTTTGTTTGCTAATTGTTGTTGTTTACTTAGTTTTTAAAGTTATAGTTGTATAGGGCTAAAATCAAAACTCACTACTAGGAGGGTATAAGATGAAAATATATCTCTCTACCACCCCAGCCCTCTACCTTCTCCCCAGAGGCTATTTCTGTTTTCAGTTTCTTAACTATCTCTCCAAAGATAGTCACCTATACCAGCAAATAGAAGTTCCCTCTGCACATTTTTCTGCCCCTTCCCTCCTTCATTTTAGCATGTATCTTGGAGATTATTCTACATCAAACATAGAGATCCATCTCATTTATTTCCATGGCTGTCTAACATTACATTCATGTCTCCCTCTTTTGAATCCCACTGGTGTACCTGCATTGCTGCTGTTAAGATACATGTCTCTTTGACCTTGAGATCTAGTGTCCGTACACTTCTCTGCTGGATTTTAATTCATTAATGGCAAAGACTATATATTATTCTTTGTTACATTTCTTTAAGTCTTATTATCATCTTAAGGTAGAAGTATGAAATAATTAAATTGTAAAGCTCTGTCAATGTACCATTTTGTCATAGAATAACAAGTTTTTTTTAAAAAATTGAGGTACAATTTATAAGCAATAAAATGCTCAAATCTTAAGTGTTCAGTTCGATAAGTTCTGACAGTTGTAACTAACAGTCAAAGTAAGATATGGAATGTTTCCATCACCCTGGAAAAATCCCGCATGCAGCCCTCCAGTCAATTTTTAACTGTCCCCCACACCAGAGGCAATGATTTTCTGATTTCTGTCACCATATGTCAATTTTCTATTTTCTTGTACTTAATTTAAGTGAAATGACATAGTATATATTCTTTGGTTCCTTTTCATTGCTGAGTAGTAACAACTTGCATGTATAACATACAGCAGTGGTAATTATATTTTTCATGTTGCACATTACATCCCTAGCACTTATGTATCTCACAATGGGAAGTTCTAGTACCTTTTGGCTATCTTTATCCAACTCCCCCTCTCTTACCCACAGCCTTTGGTGATCACAAATCTGATCTCTGTTTCTATGAGTTTGTTTTTGAAGTGTAGTTGACCTACAACACTATGTCAGTTCCTGTTATACAACATAGTGATTTTTTTCTATACATTTTTAGATGGTCACAACATTAAGTCCGGTCACAATATGTCACTATACAAAGATATTACTTAGTTATTGCCTATATACCCCACACTGTACATTTTGTAATCATGATTCATTTGTTTTGCAACTGTAAGTTTGTACTTCTTAATCTCCTTCAACTATTTCTTTCTTCCCCATGCCTCCCTCTCCTCTGGTAATCACCCATTTATTCTCTGTATTTATAACTCTGTTTCTGTTTTGTTATGTTCCTTCATTTGTTTTGTTTTTTAGATTCCACATGTAAGTGAAATAAAGCAGTGTTTGTTTTCCTTTGTCTGACTTATTTCACTTAGCATAATACTCTCTAGGTCTATCCATGTTATTGCAAATGGCAAGATTTTATTCTTTTCTATGGCTTAGTAATATTCCATTGTGTTTGTGTGTATGTGTTATATATATATCATATCTTTTCATACTCTTTATCCACTCGTCTGTTGATGGGCACTTGGGTTGCTTCCATAGCTTGGCTATTATAAATAATGCTGCAATGAACATAGGGGTGCATATATCTTTTCTAGTTAGTGTTTTTGTTTTCTTTAGTTAAATATCCAGGAGTGGAATTGCTGAATCATATGGTAGTTCTATTTTTATTTTTTTTTTTTTAAAGAAGATGTTGGGCATAGGAGTTTATTAATTAATTAATTTATTTTTGCTGTGTTGGGTCTTTGTTTCTGTGCAAGGGCTTTCTCTAGTTGTGGCGAGCGGGGGCCACTCTTCATCGCGGTGTGTGGGCCTCTCACTATCGCGGTCTCTCTTGTTGCGGAGCACAGGCTCCACACGCACAGACTCAGTAGTTGTGGCTCACAGGCCTAGTTCCTCCGTGGCATGTGGGATCCTCCCAGACCAGGGCTCGAACCCATGTCCCCTGCATTAGCAGGCAGATTCTCAACCACTGCACCACCAGGGAAGCCCTCTATTTTTACTTTTTTGAGGAACATTCAAAATGTTTTCCATAGTGGCTTGGCTGCACCAATTTATGTTCCTGCCAACAGTGCATGAGGGTTCCCTTTTCTGTACATCCCTACCAACACTTGTTATTTGTTGTCTTTTTGATTGTAGCCATCCAGACAGGTGTGAAGTGATATCTCATTTTGGCTTTGATTTGCATTTCTCTGATCATTAGTGATTTTCTTCTAGAAGTTTCATGGTTTCAGGTCTTACATTTAAGTCTTTAATCCATTTTTAATTTATTTTTCTGCATGGTGTGGGAAAGTAGTCCAGTTTGATTCTTTTACATATAGCTGTCCAGTTTTCCCAACACCATTTATTGAAGAGGCTGTATTTTCCCCGTTTAATATTCTTGCCTCCTTTTTCATAGATTAATTACCCATGTAAGCGTGGGTTCATTCTTGATTCTCTATTCTGTTCCCTTGATCCGTGTGTCTATTTTTGTGCCAGTACCATACTGTTTTGATGACTGTAGTTTTGTAGTATAGTTTGAAACCAGCTTTTTCCTTCTTCCTCAAGATTGTTTTGACTCTTCAGGGTCTTTAGTGTTTCCATACAAATTATATAATTATTATAATTATGTGAAAATGCCATTGATATTTTGATAGGGGTTACATTGAATCTGTAGATCGCCTTGAATAATATGGTTACTTTAACAATATTAATTCTTACAATCCATGAACATGGTATATCTTTCCATCTGTTTGTGTCATCTTCAATTTCTTTAATTAGTGTCTTATCAATTTCCAGATACAGGTCTTTTACCTCCTTAGTTGATTAATTCCTAGGTATTTTATTCTTGTTGATATGATTGTGAATGAGATTATACTTTTAAATTTGCTTTCTCATAGTTTGTTGTTAGTGTTTAGAAATCCAACAGATTACTGTATATTAATGTTGTATCCTGTAACTTTACTGAATTCATTGATGAGCTCTGGTAGGGTTTTGGTGGCATCCTGAGGATTTTCTATGTGTAGTATCATGTCATCTGCAAGCAGTGACAGTTTTAATTCTTCATTTCCAATTTGGATTCCTTTGATTTCTTTTTCTTGTCTGATAGCTGTGGCTAGGACTTCCAATACTATGTTGAGAGAGTGGGCATCCTTGTCTTGTTTCTGATCTTAGAGGAAATGCTTTCAACTTTTCACAGTTGACTATGATGTTAGCTATGGGCTTATTATATATGGCCATTATTATCTTTTTTTATATTTAATTTTATTTATTTTTGGCTGCGTTGGGTCTTTGTTATGGTGCACGGGCTTTCTCTAGTTGCGGTGAGCGGAGGCCACTCTTCGTTGCAGTGCGCGGGCTTCTCATTGCAGTGGCCTCTCCTATTGGGAGCACCGGCTCTAGGTGCGCAGGCTTCAGTGGTTGTGGCACACGGGCTTAGCTGCTCCACAGCACGTGGGATCCTCCCAGACCAGAGCTCGAACCCATGTCCCCTGCATTGGCAGGTGGATTCCCAACCACTGAGCCACAAGGGAATTCCCTGGCCATTATTATCTTGAAGTATGTTTCCTCTATACCAACTTTGTGGAGGTTAATTTTATCATAAATAGTTGTTACATTTTCTCAGAAGCTTTATTTGAATCTATTGAGATCATCATATGGTTTTTATTCTTTAATTTGTTAATGTGGTGTATCACGTTGATTGATTTGCAGATACAGAACAACCCTTGCATCCCTGGGATAAGTCCCACTTGGTCATGGTTTATAATCCTTTCAATGTGTTGTTGAATTTGGTTTGCTAGGATTTTGTTGAGGATGTTTTCATCTATGTTCATCAATGTTTTAGGCCTGTAATGTTCTTTTTTTGTGTGATATCTTTCTCTCGTTTTGGCATCAGGGTGATGCTGGCCTCACAGAATGAGTTCAGAAGGCTTCCTTCCTCTGCAATTTTTGGGAATAGTTTGAGAAGGATAGGTGTTAACTATTCTCTAAAAGTTTGGTAGAGTTCATCTGTGAAGGCTTCTGGTCCTTGACCTTTGTTTTCAATTTTCTTCTGGTAATTGGTCTGTTCATATTTTCTATTTCTTCATAGTTCAGTCTTGGAAGAGTGTACATTTCTAAGAATTCGTCCTTTTCTTCTATGTTGTCCATTTTATTGGTGTATAATTGTTCATAGTAATCTCTTATGATCCTTTGTATTTCTGTGGTGTTGGTTATAACTTCCTTTTTCATTTCTGATTTTATTGATTTGAGCCCTCTCTCTTTTTTATCTTGGTGAGTCTGGATAAAGGTTTATCAATTTTGTTTAACTTTCAAAGAAAATTTGTAGTTTCATTAGTCTTTTCTATTTTTTTTTTTAGTCTCTATTTCATTTATTTTTGCTCTGATCTTTATGATTTCTTTCTTTTCACTAGCTTTGGGTTTTGTTTATTCTTCTTTTTCTTACCTTTAGGTGTAAGGTTAGGTTGTTTATTTGAGATTTTTCTTGTTTTCTGAGGTAAGCTTTTATTGCTGTAAATTTCCCCCTTAGAACTGCTTCTGTTGCATTCATGGATTTTAGATTGTTATATTTACATTTTCCTCCAGGTATTTTTAAATTTCTTCTTTGATTTCTTCAGTGATTCATTGGTTGTTTAGTAGTATATTGTTTAGGTTCCACATGCTTGTGCTTTCTGCAGTTTTTGTCCCTATAGTTAATTCCTAGTCTCATAGTGTTGTGGTTAGAAAAGATGCTTGGTGTGATTTCAGTTTTCTTCAATATACCAAGGTTTATTTTTTCTTCTAACATGTGATCTATCCTGGGGAATGTTCCATGTGCACTTGAAAAGAATGTGTATTCTGCCGTTTTCTGATAGAATGTTTTATATATATATATTAAGTCTATCCGATAATAATGTGTAGTTTAAGGCCAGTGTTTCCTTATTGACTTTCTGTCTGGATGATCTGTCCATTGATGTAAGTGGGGTGTTAAAGTCCCCTCCAATTATTATGTTACTCTCAATTTCTCCCTTTATGTCTGTTAATATTTGCTTTATGTATTTAGGTGCTCCTCTGTTGAGTGCATATATATTTACAATGGCTATATCTTCTTTTTAGATTGATTCCTTGATCATTTTGAAATGTCCTTCTTTGTCTCATGTTACAGTCTTTGTTTTAAAGTCTATTTTGTCCGGTATAAGTATTGCTACCCTGGCTTTATTTTTATTTCCATTTGAATGGAATGCCTTTTTCCGTCCTCTCACTTTCCCTCTGTGTTTTTAGATCTGAAGTGAGTTTCTTACAGGCTGCCTATATATAGGTCTTGTTCTTGTATCTGTTCAGCCACTCTGTGTCTTTTAATTGGAGCACTTAGTCCATTTACATTTTAAGTAATTATTGATAGGTATGTATTCATTGTCATTTTATTAAATTTTTTGTAGTTCTTTTTTGTTCCTTTCTTCTTTGACTGTCTTCCCTTGTGATTTGATGACCATAATTCTTGTTATTTTCAGATTCCTTTCTTTTTTCTGTGTTTATATTATAAATTTTTTGTTTGTAGTTGCTGTGAGGTTTATAGATAGCAATCTATGTGTACATATCTGTATATTTATATCTATATATGATTATTTTAAATTGCTGATCTCTTAAATTCAAACACATTTTTAAAACCCTGCATTTTTACTCCCCCACACCACATTTACTGTTTTCAGTGTCATATTGTGCATCATTTTTTGTGTGTGTATCCCTTAACTACTTATTGTGTATATAGATATTTTTACTACTTTTGTCTTTTAACATTCCTACTTGCTTTATATGTGGTTGACTTACTACCTTTACTGTATATTTGCCTTTACCAACGAGCCTTTCCCTTTCATAATTTTCATGTTTAGGTTGTGGCCTTTTCTTTTTCACTTAGAGAAGTCCCCTTAACATTTCTTATAAAGCTGGTTTGGTGGTGCCAGCTTTAGCTTGTCTGTGAAACTTTTGATTTCTCCATCAAATCTGAATTAAAGCCTTGCCAGGTAGAGTATTCTTGGTTGTAGGTTTTCCCCTTTCATCACTTTAAATATATGCTACTCCCTTCTGGTCTGCAGAGTTCCTGTTGAAAAGTCAGCTGATAGCCTTATGGGAGTTTCCTTGTGCATAACTTTTTGCTTTTCCCTTGCTGCTTTTAGTATTCTCTCGTTATCTTTAATTTTTGCCTTTTCAATTACAATATGTCTTGGCATGGTCCTCTTTGGGTTGATCCTATTTGGGACTCTGTGCTTCCTGGACCTGGATGTCTGTTTCCTTTCTCAGGTTAGGGAAGTTTTTCAGATATTATGTCTTCAAATATGTTCTCTTCTCCTTTGTCTCTCTTTTCCCATCTGGGACCCCTATAATATGAATTTTAGTACACTTGATGTTGTCCTGGGGTCTCTTAAATGGTCCTCATTTATTTATTTTTTAGTTTTTCTATTCAGCTTCAGTTATTTCCACTATTCTATCCTCCAGCTCACTGATCCATTCCTTTGTATCATCTTATCTACTGTTGATGCCTTCTAGAATATTTTTTATTTCAGTTATTGTATTGTTAAGCTCTACTTGGTTCTTCTTTATCTCTTCTAACTCTTTTAAACTTTTCATTGTGTTCATCCATTCTTCTCCTGACTTCTTTGAGCATCTTTACAATCACTGCCTTGAACTTTTTATCAGGTATGTTGCCTAGATCTACTTCAGTTTGTTCTTCTTTGGGGGCTTTACCTTGTTCCTTCCTTTGGAACGTGTTCCTCTGTCTCCTCATTTTGCCTAATTTGCTGATTTTATTTCTGTATCAATATTTGGTAGTTTGTTTATGTTTCCCAACCTTGGAGAAATGGCCTTTTGTAGGAGATTGTCATGTGTGTCCCATCCACTCATTCCCCTCTGGTCACCAGAGCTATATGCTCTAGGGGTGCCCCTTATTTGGGCTGCATGGGTTCTTCTGTTGTGGCAGGGTTACTCAGTGGGTGGTCTGGTAGGCATGGCTGGTCCTCTGTCTGGTCGATTGCCAGATTCTGCTTTGTGTGAAGGCTGCCGGCTGCTGGTGAGTGGGACTGTGTTACAAGGCCACTGGCTGTGGGCCCAGGGTTGGGGGTCCTGGGACAAGTGCTGGCCCACTGGTGGGCAGAGGTAGGTTCTGGAGTGGTGGATGTAGGGCTTGGGGTCTCGGATAGAATGTCAGCCTGCTGGTGGGCAAGGCTGGTTCCTGAGATGGCTGGCTATGGCGTCCAGGGAGTCCCAAAGCTGGTGTTGGCCTACCGGTGGGTGGGGCCAAATCCCAGGGTGGCTGGCTGAAGGGCTCTAGTGGTCCTGGGGCTGGTGTCTGCCAACTGGGTTGTGAGGCTAGTTCCAGGGCTAGTGTGAGCCCACTGGTGTGTGTAGCTGGGTCTCACGGTCTCTGGCTGCAGGGCCCTGGTGGTGCCGGGGCTAGTTTCAGCACACTGGCATGCAAAGCCAGGTCCTAAGCCCTCTGGTGGACAGGGCTGGGTCCTGGGGCAGCAGGCATGTTGGTGGGTGGGGCTGGTCTCTGCCCAGGTAGTTGCTTGGCCTGAGACAACCCGGTACTGGTGCTAAGAGCCTATTGGGTGGGGCTAGGTCCTGATGTTAATAAGCTAGAGGGAGAATTCCCAAGTGGCACTTGCCAGCACCAGTGTGCTCGTATTAGAACATGCTCCCCAAAATGGCTGCCACCCGTGTCTGTTTCCCTGGGGCGAGCCCCAGCTGTTTTCTGCCTCTCCAGGAGGCTCTCCAAGATCAGCCAGTGGGTATGATCTAGCCTTCTTTCAAAATACTGTTTCTACACTGGGTCCCAGAGCATGTGAGATTTTATGTGCACCCTTTAGGAGTGAAGTCTCTATTTCTCACAGCCCTGAGCTCTCCTGAAAGTGAGCTCTACTGGGCTTCAAATGTCCTGGGTGCTCATCTTCCCTGTGCAGGACCCCCAGGCTGTGGACCCCAATGTGGGTCTCAGACCACTTACTTCTTGGGGAGAACCTCTACAATTATAATTATCCTGCTGTTTGTGGGTTGCCCATCCATGGATACGGGCCTTGACTATACCATGTCTCTATTTCTCCTACCCTCTTATTATGGTTCCTTCTTTATATATTTATTATTTATTAATTTATTTAATACAGCAGGTTCTTATTAGTCATCAATTTTATACACATCAGTGTATACATGTCAATCCCAATCGCACAATTCATCACACCCCACCCCACCCCCACCACTTCCCCCCCTTGGTGTCCATACGTTTGTTCTCTACATCTGTGTCTCAATTTCTGCCTTGCAAACTGGTTCATCTGTACCATTTTTCTAGGTTCCACATATATGCGTTAATATACGATATTTGTTTTTCTCTTTCTGACTTACTTCACTCTGTATGACGGACTCTAAGTCCACCCACCTCACTACAAGTAACTCAATTTCGTTTCTTTTTATGGCTGAGTAATATTCCATTGTATATATGTACCACATCTTCTTTATCCATTCATCTGTCCATGAACACTTAGGTTGTTTCCATCTCCTGGCTATTGTAAATAGAGCTGCAGTGAACATTAGGGTGCATGTGTCTTTTTGAATTATGGTTTTCTCTGGGTATATGCCCAGTAGTGGGATTGCTGGATCATATGGTATTTCTATTTTTCGTTTTTTAAGGTGGTTCCTTCTTTATATCTTTAGTTGTAGAAGATC
Source organism: Grampus griseus (assembly GCF_964374135.1). NCBI lineage: Eukaryota > Metazoa > Chordata > Mammalia > Artiodactyla > Delphinidae > Grampus > Grampus griseus. The sequence continues at coordinate 113,207,764 of NC_139019.1, forward strand.
TTTTCTGTGAGTTTTCTGGCTTTTCTCATCAACAGTTGCACTGTAAATAGTTGTAATTTTTGTGTGCCTGTGGAAGGAGGTGAGCTCAGGGTCTTCCTACTCTACCATCTTGGCCATGCCTCCTTGATTACTGTAGCTTTATTTTGAATTCAAAGAGTATAAGTTTTACCACTTTGTTCTTTTTTAAGATTGTTTTTTCTTATTTTAGACCCTTTGAATTTTTATATAAATTTTAAGATTACTTTGCAATTTTCTTCAACAAAGCCTGCTGGGATTTTGCTTAGGACTATATTAAATCTATAGGTCAATTTCAAGAGAATAGACACTTTCACAATTTTGAGATCTATGATTCATGAAAATTGTATACTTTTCCATTTATTTGGATCTTATTTAATTTCTCTGAGGATGTTTTGTAATTTTCAATGTAGAGGTCTTACATATCTTCCATTGGGTTTATTCTAAGGTGTTTGATATTTTGGTTGCTATTATAAATTTAATTTTATTTTTCAATTGTTTATTACCAGAATAATGCATTACAATTAATCCATGTATTATATATTGGTATATATTATGATAGTTATGATTTATCAATGAATTGCTGTTTTAATCATTATGAAATGTCCTTTATTTTTCCTCTTGTAACTTTTCCTGTTCTAATGTCTTCTTTCTCTGATATAATATGGCTGTGTCCCTTTCTTATATGTTGTGGTATGCATGCTATATCTTTTTCAACCCTTCTAATTTCAACCTGTGACTTTATGTTTAAAGTATGTTTCTTGAAAACAGCATATAGTTGGATCTTGCTTTTCTATTCAGTCTGACAGTGTCTGCATTTTACATGTAGTGCTAATCCATTTACACCTAAAGTAAGTATCAGTATTGTTGGAGTTGAAGTTTAGCTTTTTGGCATTTACTTTCTATATGTCTGTATTAGTTTGCTAGAGCTGCTATAACAAAGTACTACAGACTGGGTAAGTAACAGAAATTTATTTTCTCACAGTCTAGAGGCTGAAGGTCTGAGATCAGGGTGTTTGCAGAATTGGTTCCTTCTGAGGGCAATAGAAGAAGAATCTGTTCCAGGCCTCTTTCCTTGGCTTGTAGATGACCATCTTGTCTCTTTGTCTTTACATTGTCTTCCCTCTATCCCTATGTCTGTATCCAAATGTCCTCTTCTTATAAGGATATCAATCATATTGGGTTAGGGCCCACTTTTAACTTAATTACCTCTCTAAAGGCCCTAGCTCCAAATGAAGTCACATTCTGAGGTACTGGGGCTTAGGACTTCAACATATGAATTTTGCGAGGAGGCACAGTTCAGCCCATAACAGTGTCTCAAAGGTCCTTAGTTCCTTTGTTCCTCCTTTCCTGCCTTCTTTTGGATAAGTCAGGTACATTTTTAGTGTTCCATTTTATACTTTTTACTGACTTCTTAGTTTTACCTCTTTGTGTTATTTTTTAGTTGGTTGCTCTAGAGATTACTATCTGCAACTTTAACTTTTCACAGCTACCTTCAAATATTATACCACTTATGAACATTCTAAGAATGTCACCACACTATCATTCCATTTACCCCAAGCTGACCTTTGTGCTCTTTTTGCTATATATTTTACTTTAACATAAAGTAAACCCTATAGTAATAATGTATGTAGAAATAAATATGTTTAGAAACCCTAAAGTATATTGATATTAGTTTTACCCTAAATAGTCAGTTATCTTTTAAAGATATGTGAAAATGAGAAAAAGTTAATAGTCTTTAAGCAATTATGTATAAAAGTATAATTAAAAGATATATAGTATTTTAAAGAAATATAAAAATACATAAATGTATTTATTTCTACATGCATTATTACTATTATTAAAAGTAAATAAAAATATGACATATTTTCATTCAGCAACTCGTACATACTGTTCTGTTGACTCTGGCCTCCATTAAAGCAGCAGTTTCTGACCTTAGCTGTTACAACCAGAGAGATGAAGGCTAGGTGCAAAGGGAAAGTCCCTATAAAGGAAAGAAAACAGTCTTGCATGTAATACTGGGCTTAGAAAATACTACTCCCTGCTCAGACATAGGCATACTGCATTCCTTCTCTACCATGGCCCCAGGAAGCTCTTTGTCAAGGCTCAGCAGGGCTTTTGCACACTATTAGAAAGATATACCTTCTGAATTTTAGCATCCAGTGAGTCTGCATAAGAAATCATGGATGGATCTTTATATCACTCACCTTTTGCGAGGAAAATGGAATAGGGCAAACGCAAAGAGAGAATGAGGTCTTCTGAAGATAAGAATGATCTGGTTTACAGGAGTGACTCTCCACTGGTGAAAATACTGGGGCTTGGAGATATTGAGAGATTTTTTTTGGTATGTAATTGTAGAGCTACTAGTGAGGATGGGGTGGTTTTGATGGTCCTCTCTGTCTTTCTGAGCAGCCCCCCATTATTCCCATCACATAGCCTTATGGCCTTTATGGCAGAAATGAGAATGAAGATGCAATGTGCAAAGTGTGGGCATCTTGGCATTAGAAAGGGCAGTGCTCTGCATGCTTGTCGTCTCTCTTTGCTTCACATAGCCCTGGCTCTCACCCTGGTAGTGCCAGCTCATATTCTGAACTGAGATTCTCATTTGAGGAGACCCTAAGGCTTCTAATATCAGGCAGGGTCCTACTGCCTGAATGAAAAGAGAGTCACTGAATTCAAAATGAGAATGAGTAGTGGTTAAGTGCTTCATCTAAATTATTTCATATGCTTAGTGCTTTAAAATTTGCCATATGTGAATGTAAATGAAACCTCATTAGATTATGCCATTATGCAGTAATCATTATGATCTGATAGATTTGACAGATCTTTGCAAGTCATTTTTTCAGATATCAGCTGAAATTGCAAATATCCATAGTGACTTATGCTTAGAAAATATTGCTAGGTATTTGTTTTACACAAATGATTAATACTTGGAGTGAACATTCTCAGGCAATAAATTGAAATAAATTGAATTATCTCAGAACCTGCTTGTCTGTCATCACCAGTTAGGAATATTTTGGTTGTAAAAGAGAGAAAAAACAACTCAAACCAAATTAAGCAAAAATTGGGAGTGAGGAGGGTAGTTCTTGACTCACAGATCTGAATGATTCAGAAATGATTCAAGCAGTGCTTTATCCGATAACATATGTGTTGTAACCAGAACCTGATTTTTCTCTTTTGCTCCATCTTTTGTAGTGTTGGCTTCATCTTCAGGCTCTACACACTGCCCAGTCCCCATTCCCAGCTCTTTTCTTTTCTACAGCTGGCTGCTGCTAGCTGCAAGCTCATGACCAACCTTGAACTACATTGTCCAAGGGAAGAGGACGGGTCCCCTCTGGTTGTTCCTGCCTAAATCCTTAGATATCCTGTCTCTTATTGGCTCACATTTGTTCATGTGTCCCTCTTGAATCAATCATGGTGGTTAGGGGAGGAGGAGACCGTATCTGGCTTAAATCCCTCAGGACCTGGCCTTGGAACCTAGTGTGAGTCAACCCTACTGGAACCACAGAGTGTCAGAGGAAGGAAGGGAGGGATGGTTCCCCACCGTGGTCTGGGGACACTGGCCTGGCACCTGTGTTAGCATCTTGCTATCACTGTCTGGAGATGGTGACCTAAGAAGTGTAATATTGCATCACATTCAGTCCTTTCTTTGTTTTATAAACCCCAGGCTTTGGAATTTTCCTTATCACATAACGGATGCCTCCTTTTAGGGCATCTACAGGTATGTTTTGCCCTTATCAGGGACCTCCCCTTCTTGTCAGGTATAAAAGTACCTCTCATTCAAAGACTTCCAGCAACAAAATTAAATAGTCTGTGTTTCATTTCAAAATGTATACTTAGCTGTTTTACTCCTGGGTACTGTAACAAGTGTATCTACCTACAAGCTGCAGAATTGTTTGAATTACCATCATCAACATCATTTTCACTGTAGACACTGTACTAGGCACATTGCATGTACTGTTCTATTCCAGTCTTGGAAGTCACTCCTTTTTAAGTCATATACACATTTCAAGGCCCAGTTTCAGATCTTCTTCTTCCAGGGAGCCTTCTACAATCACCCTTACCCAATATCTTCCTTGGGTGATCTTTTTTGTTTGAATTATTTATCATGCTCTGCTTTAATCTATCTTCCAAACTGGATTGTTAGCTGCTCAAGGGCGGTGGCCTTAACTCCTGCTTCCTGTATCCTCAGAGCCTAACACAGTGGCCTTGAATATCAGGGGCTCAGTAATTATTGATTATTACTCAAGACTGTGGGACTCTCATTCCTTAGAGGAAATCAGGAAACCTTTGTGCCACATAAGAAAGCTATTTATGCAGGCCATATCCTGGGACATTCTCCTTTGTCTGAGCACTTGCAGGTTTATTCTGTAAAATTACATTGCTCTGAACACTTCTCACACTAAGGAGACTGAAGACTTAGGACCAGAAATGTTTCCCTTAGCAGTTCTATTTTCAGCACCATTCCCGGTAATGGCACTGGGATAAGCATTTATAATATCTGAACTTTGTGAAAGTTAGAGAAGATTGGCATAAGACAGAAGGATCACAGAGCTTGGAATCACATAGATCTGGGTTTCAGTTCTACATCTTTTCACTTACTACCTGTATTACCTGATGAGAATTACTTAATGTTTATAAACATTATCATTTTCCCCTATAAAAGTAGAAATATAATTCCTACATCAAAAAGTTGGGAACTATTCTTGTCTCCATCCCAACTGGAACTGCTGCAATACAATTGAATTCTGACACTAACTACCTGGAGTTAGCATCTGACACCACAGGTTTAGGGCATGGTCCACAGCAAGACTTCTGTTCATACACTAGCCACTGCTCAGGCCACCTACACCTCAGACCAACAGGCTCTCAGTCCGTGAGTTTCCTGCAATGCCCCTCAGATTTGATAATTTGCTAGAACCATTCACATAACTCAGGAAAAGAGTGCTTATGTTAACAGTTTGGCTATAAAAGATGACCATAGGGCAAAGTCTAGGAGGTAACACAGAGCTTCTGTGCTCTTTCCCCATGGAATCAGGGTGTATCACTGTTGCAGTACATTGATGTGTTCAATCACCAAACTCCACTGTGCTTTGGTGTCCAGAGATTTTATTGGAGTTCCATTATGTAAGGATGATTCATTAGGTCAGTGGTCATGTAACTGAACTCAATCTCTAGCTCCCTCTTCTCTCCAGAGGTTGGGCTGGCTCAAGTCCCAAACCTCTAATATGACATGGTAGGTCTTTTTGTTGACCAGCTCAGCTAGCACAACTGCAGCTAAGGGCTCCACCATGAGTCACCTTATTAGCATAACAAAGACACTCCTATTGCTCAGGGAATATCAAGGGTTTTAGAAGCTCTCCACCAGGAAACAGGACAAGCAGCAGACAAATTTTTTGTTATGCTCAAGGAAGTTTATGAGGTAATGAATGAAAACATACCTTTATGGTAAGAAAAAGTGAACATGGAACTAAGTAAAGCGTTGAGTTTAAAGGCTGAGTTTTTAATGATTATATTGTTAGCATGTTGTCCCTTCCTCCATTTTTCAGTTCTTCAGGACTCTACCAAGATTCCAGCCATGAAAAGACACAGAACACGGAGTGGGTAGTGTAATCGTGGCATTACTCAACATGAAAAGGGATCTGTTGTAACTTATGTCTGGATTTAATTAGTGATGTATAGGACAGCTTCTGAGTAAAGAAATTATTTTAGCCACTCTTCATAAATAATGTTTCCATAACAAGAAGAACAGAGAGAAGGCCAGGTAACCTACTTAGGATAATGTCAGGAGGAGGAATGACAATGGAAACAGGCTTAGATCTCATCAAGTTACAGATATAATGAACACACATGCTGAAGACTTAGATATGCCAGAGTAAAAAGCTGTGATCTTCACATTCTGCAGTGCTACTTTGGATCTGTGTCCCTGGATGAACTCTTTTGAGATTCCACTAGGTTTTCATATCACATCTAGCCTTGAAAATAGGCAAAAAATACTTTGAGAGAGTCTTTCAGTGGGACCACTATGGCGAAACCACTGGGAGCCACACATCCATTTTCCAGCCATGGGATACTATAAGAGGTCAGAATGAGTGATATAGACAAATGTTTATATTATCATGCTCAGTAAAAAAAAAAAAAAAGTCACAAAATTAAACACGAATATGATCCTATCCTTATCCTCATGCACGCATGCAGATGGACATAAAAATACTGGGAAACATGTCAGGATATTAATAGTTCAAAATTTCTGAATCATGGCATTACCATTTAATTTCCTGCCCTTCTTTATTCTCTTCAGAATGTTTACATTGCTTATGCATTAACTTTATCGTAATAAGAATATTCAAGGCATGCTTGTGTATATATCGCTCTGTAATTATTTTCACTTTATTCCCTGTGTGTCTAAATGATAAGCTTATCTCCCCAAGTGGAATTTAGCACCTGAAAGAGGCATAATGCCTCCGATTTTAGGCACATGGTTACCTTTATGTTAGGTTCTCACTGTTCGTCGGTTTCTGGGTGGGCACATTGGCTGCCCACATTTGCTTTCTCTGAGCAATTGAAAAAGGTAGACTCCTAGAGACCAAAATTTGGGATGAATGTGTAAGGTCAGCAGAAATATTGGTGGCTTAATTTTATGTTAAAACTCTACACAATCTTCTTTAACCCCTTTCACAGTAAAGCCCATAAGATTTTAGACAGCCATCCATTCATAAAAGTTCCCTCCTAAGTCTAGACTTGGCATATCACAGTCCTTAAAGTAAGGCTGATGATTCAAACAGAGTACCTGGGAGCAGATTGCCTTTGAATGGCTGCTAGTTCATTTTCAGAAGTAGAGGACTGGGAGGAAATATTGAAGAATGAGTAATGTTTTCTCATGGACTGTTGCAGAGCAAGCCATTCATTGATTCAAAAACTATCATGTTAGAGCTTTTAGAAAACTATGATGAGCAGAACAGATGAGGTCTTCATTTCATGGAACAAACCCTTTCGATACAGAGAAAAATCCTCTCAGCAAACATATAACTTAAGGGCATTTTCCCCTATCCCATAATGTGTCATTGGCAATAGGTGCTGACTATGAAAATAACCACTTTTGAACTTAAAGACACCTCGTTTTCTACTTTGCTGCATCATTCATTCATTTATTCATTCACTCACACACTTTTTCATACAAGCAAAATTCAAAAAAACCCAGCAGGCACCTTTACTATAACACTGTGCTAGGCATGGAGGGAGTATGGGGGGTAGAATATTAGGTCTGACATATTTCTGTTGAAAACCATCACCCAATAGACATGATGCTTCTGATCAATGATGCATATTATCTGGATTTCACAGTTTTTCCAGCCCTCATAGTCCTCAACTTAAAATGACTAAATCATCTTTTTTCTTTGCAATCTATTAAATATAAACTTCAACATAATTTAGAACACATGGATTTTGAATATACCAAATTTTAGTATATAGGACTCTTTTCCATCTCCAAATAACTGAGAAATAAGGAAACAAGATTTCCTTCTGCATATTAAACTTGAAATTGAAATAATGAAGCCTCCCATTTTCTGATCCATGGGGACTGGCCATGGTGATCAGAGCTGGCCTTCTTCAGGTAATGCCCCTGCTGTTGTCATGAATTAAATATTGACAATAGAAATCTCACCATACAGAACCAATTAAACAATTCAGAAAAGTTAAAGAGACCTTAAGAGGCCCAAAGATAAAATACATGTATTATTAGGTGAAGAAACAAATTTCCTAGAGGTGTTGTTTAGAAATATGCTTTCTTAATGAGCTCCAGAAGCTTTTTCTCCCTTTGTGATATTAAAAAAGGAATAGACTCTGGCAGAAGGTCTTACATCATTTTTCCTGCCAAGGTGAATTCTGAGATAGGCATTTTCTAGTAAATGTCCTTGTTTGCAATAATTGCTTCCCTGGAATTGTGATACAATGCTGCCGTTTCCTTTAATCTAAGTTGTACGTGTTTCAATACCTGACCATTCAAGCTATTATAACAAGAGATACAAAAAGAAATTACTTTGGTCAGTTTCCTGAGATATTAGGATAGATGCTGTCATTTACAACCATAGGTGAGGAGAAATCTCTTTAAAGGACAGGGGAGTCTGTCCCTGAAACCTCATCTGTTTTCTTGCAACATGATGGAGTATGAACACCATCACATATTGTGTTTCCATCCACTGATTGACTAGGTCTTTAGTCTTAAGTGACGGTGACAAATAGAAATACTCATTGACTTACCAACAAGATGAATAGGGATTTAGCATCAATCATCTTATAAAAAGCCCCAAATGACATTTGAAACTAGGAAAAGGAATTCAAGCAAAACAGAAATTATTCTTGGGCCCATCAGTCACATCTTTGTGTCTCCACTAAAAGTACCTCTTTCTCTTTCTCTCCAAGATGGGCAAGTGGCTCATCTCCCAAGACCCTGGCTTCACTGAGTCTGTGCTTCATCCCCATGCATGGCCTCAGGGATTTCCCTTTCTTGCAAATATAATTTGTCTAGGAATTGATTCAGTGTTTCAGTAGAGAATTTACTGTTATGCTGTGTGCATAAATAACTAGTTGATTTTCTTTAAAAAGTCAAATAATGGGTCATTTCAGCAAACAGATCTCAAGGGCTGATGTCGGATCAGCATTTATTTAAACTTTGCATGATCAAAGAGGGTCAGTTCTTTCATTTCTAAAGATTTATCAAGGCCTTAGTTTACACTAGGTGACGTTCTGGGATTTTGGTGGTATAAAGACAGATAAACTTCCTTCTCTCATGGTAGGTATGTTGGGGGAGAACCACCATGAGTGAATTAACAAAAAGAAGGGGAGAGAAAGGGCGGGAGTGAGAGAGAGACGGAAAGAGGAAGAAGGAGAAGGAGAAGAAGGCAAAGGCTACGAAGAAAGAAAGGAAATTATAAAGAAAGGAGGGAATGAGGGAGGGAGGGATGAAAGGAGCAATAAGAACTCTGAAACAAGCAAGAGATAGAGTATACATGTGTAAACCATGGCCTTACAAGCATCACAACTCTAGTTCAATGGAACGTACAAATTAGAGCCACGTGATTTTAAAAGTCAGAAGCCTCTAAATAACCCAGCAGCTCTGAATTATGTCATTGATGGGTTATGGCCGCATTGGTTCCTAAAATAATGTGATGTGAAGACAAGACTGCACTCCCCACTCCTACAGTAGAAAGAGCACTGAGTTTCACTTATACCCCTTTCTTGAAGAGTCATAACCAATATTACCATATGAAAGATTCTGGAAAGTCACCTATTCTGTTAAACTTATTTTATTGTGGAAACTTTATTCCTGTTCCACTTATTAACCTCCATCTTACTTGTGTCCCAAATGGTTACCACGTGAGTAGGACGACTAGTGGAAGAGGCATCTTTAAACAGAAAGCATTATCACGTGGACACTCCGCCTTATTAGAGAGTAGTCAAAAGACAATAAAAAAAAGCAGTATCCACCTTCTAAAGATTTATAATATGAGCATGGGTCAGTTCAGTTCATTAGCACCCATCCTGTACCAGTCCTGGGAATCAAGATGTGAGTAAGGCACAGTCTGCCTTCAAGAAGTCCCAAGAAGGTATGGTATAATAAAAAAAAGTTGTTCCATGTAAATTAAAATGCAATTCAGTATTACTTGCTACAGTAGAGAGAAAGACACAAGATACCAGGGAAGCACAGAGATTACCTGGTTAAATCTGAAGGAGTCCTAAGGGGTATCATGGAAGGCTTCATAGAGGAGGTGACAAGAATTACACACGTAACATCACTGGAGGATAATCCATGACAGAACAGCTATCATATGGGAAATGCTCTCAGTTCCCAACCCTAAATCTACAGACCTATTTCCACCAGCTCTCACTCTCTCTTCCTTCTCTCATGCTTACTTCCCTTTTCTCCAGGACTGCACGTGGACGACAAATTGTCCTTCTCTTTCTCCTTTCAATCTTTTTCTTGAAAACATCAACATCTAAACATGTTCAAGTGCCTCTTATAACAAACAAACAAGCAAAACCAATTCTCCCGTTAAAAATTCCTCTCCTGATACTATGTCCCTCTCCACTTTCCTTCCCTTTACAGCCTGTCTTTTTGTAAGAGTTGCTTTTATTCGTGTCTCCATTTTCTCACCTCTTACTGCTCACCCAGTCCAAAATGCCTTATGATCACATCAAGCCAACATCACAATGCTTATTAAATGACCAGTAACCACCACGTTTCTAAATTCAGGGACCACCTTTCAGCTCTCCATTATTTAATCTCTCTGGAGCATTTCTTGGTGTTAACTTAGCACTCCCTACCCTCTTGAATCACACTCTCTCTTTGGCTTCTGTGACATGACATTTTCCTGATGTTCCTCTAACATCTCTGTTCAATCCCTCTTTAGGTCATTAAATATTAGAATTAGTCAAGGCTTAATCACAGGACCCCTCTACTTTGCACTCTGTACTATTTACTCTATACTTTCTGCCTCAGTTTCACTGATATCCATGGATTCAGTTATTACTTACACATGATGAACCATTAATATAAATCATCAGCTTAGCTTCCAACACATAGACCTGTCCACCTGGCGTGTACACTTGAATACTTCTAGGTACCTTGATCTCAACATATGCACAATATCCAGTTTAGTCCCTTTCCACTGTCTTCTGTCTCAGTGAGTAGCATTCCCATGTGTCTAGTTCCATAAGCCAGAATCCTAGGAGCCAGACTTGACCTCCTTCTCCCTCACTCTTGCATATCCAGTCTATCAACAAGCTCTCTCAACTTCCAAATCTGTGCATACCTCTTTCCACGGTCACAATCTTAGCCCAAGCAGCCATCATTTTTCATTTGTCTTCACTATATGGTTAGCCAAGTATTTTCTAAATGCAAACTGACCAGGCCTTCTGCCTACTCTTAGCTGGAAGACCGAAATCTTTAGCATGGTCTACAAGGTCCTTCTTTTTCTTTAAATGTGGATCATTTTTAAAGTCTTTATTGCATTTGTTACAGTATTGCTTCTGTTTAATGTTTTGGATTTTGGGCCCGGAGGCATATGGGATCCTAACTCCCCCACCAGGGATCGAACCTGCACCTTTATTTATTTATTTATTTGGTTTCACTGGCTCTTAGTTGTAGCAGGCAGACTCCTTAGCTGCAGCTCGCTGGCTCTTTAGTTGTGGCGGGCAAACTCTTAGTTGTGGCATGCATGTGGGATCTAGTTCCCCGACCACGGATCAAACCTGGGCACCCTGCATTGGGAGCATGGAGTCTTAACCACTGTGCCACCAGGGAAGTCCCAGAAGGCGAAGTCTTAACCACTGGAACACCAGGGAAGTCCCTATAAGGCCCTTCTTGTGTTTATTGTTGCATTGCTTGATTCATTCCTTTAAGAAATGTGTTTTAAATGCCAACACTGTTCAAAGCACCACAGAAACAGTGATAAAGAAAACAAATAAAGCTCCTGTCCTCTCCTAGTGGGGGAGATCAACAATTAAAAAGTATAAAAAATAGAGATTTATTTTCAGGGGTGATACGAACTATGAAGAAATATTAAGTAGTAGAACGTGTGTTAGGGAGTAACTAGCTAGGAGTAATTTTAGAAAGGAGGTGGAGGAAGCCTCTTTAAAGAGAGAACTCCCATGCAGAATACTATAAGAGGTGAGAGCATACTTGGGGCCCTAGCTCTCTGCTCTCCCTTGTTCTCTGTGCTCTAGACTGATTGACAGTTTTTATATTCCCCAATGCCTAAGGCTACCCCAGGGCCTTTACACATACCCCCGGTGCTTCCTCTTTACCTCCTCATATTCCCCTGCTTCTTCTTCTTTTTCTCTTCTTCCAGTACTTGTAATGCTCTTCTCCCCTCTCCTCCATGGACCTCTTTTTCTCCTAATCTTCAGATCCAGGCTAAACTCACTTCCTCTAGAAAAAACCTTTTTGGCCCCCTAGACCAAATCAAACTTTGTTATCATGTATTCTTACTGATTATGCCCTTATCTTCATGTTGTCAGTTGAGTTTTGTAATGTATGTGGGTGGATTTTACACATTCAGTGGAATATTTACTGTTACTTGTATTTTAATTAATACTAAAATTACTGAAATTGAAATTTTTAAAAACTAGCTTCTCTTAATAAGTTTTAATCTCAAGGATGAATCAGTTTTTCAATTTACAAATCTAGTTATTTTCTGTATAAATATAAGAAATGTCTAATTTGTTATTTGATTAATATAATTTGATTAATAGTAATGTTAGTTATAAATTTAACAGATTACATTTTCCATAACATTTAATCTAACTTGTTTAGTTAATTAATCATATCTCCTTAGATGTTTCAAATTACAATCACAAATGTAATAGATCTGATTCTCCCAGGGCACAGTTATAGGCAGATCTAAAACTCAAACAATTTTCTTAGACACTTGAACACTACTTTCAAAACTAATAAATCTCAAATTTTGAATGTAAGGGATCAGATTATCAAATAAACAGTTTACAAATACAATCAATCTCATTATCCTATACATTTCCAATTAAAATCACGTTACCAGTTAACCATTTAAAATCAAAATAACAAGTCCAGTGGGTCAGTCAACTTACCCATTTCATACAGTGTAAATCTGCGTTTATCCCCCAGTCTGCACAGTGTGTCTCAAGAATTGATGTCCTCAATCTGTGAGGCAGGTGGGGCTTGAGGTGGTCAGAGTCCATGGCCTGATTGCATCCTGCCAAGAACAGCCTCATACGGGGTTCCAAATCCCTCCAGTAAGCAACTCCAGTATTCCTTTGAAATATTATCTGTCTCATGACATGGTAACGGTTGGGAAGCACTGCCACAGATAACAAACACACAAATTATTATGATTGCAAAACCTGTCAAAGCCAGATAACAAGTGTTAATACTTACGGGCGTGTTTTACATATGTTACCACCTCTTGGCTTTATTTCGAGACCTCACGGAATGCAAAGACACTTACCCAGATAAGCAGAGCAGATTTGCCATCTCTGGTCAACTGAGGTCACTGGCCTAGGACACAGGACATTGATGGATTTGCCTACATGTCCAGAGTAATTCTACGTGAGTCTCAGATTTAAAAGCTGAGCCCTATTTTGTAGTCAGGCTCTGCATCCTTTCCTAGTTCTTGGAAAACTGCAACCTCTTTCACAATTGTATTGCCTGATTTGAGTTGGTTCTACTCACCCTACCTGGACTGAAACTGACACCTTTCCTATCACGTGGAAAATGTCTACATTCCTTATATTTTAGCTTCTCCTGTCTCTCTTGCCACCATTATTCTATAGTCTCTTATTTATATATAAGGTTATCACAGTTTTAATTTTACATTTAAGATCTTGATTACTTGATTGTTCTCTCTCTCCTTCAATGGACTGTGAATTCCATTAGAGACCTGACTATGTCTGCCTTTTGCTCAACATCTTATCTGTACTCTGTGGGACAGGATCAGTTTACCAATGAGCAAATGAAGAATGAAGAAATAATTGTCTAGAGGTGTGGTATCCACTAAAATATAAGAGAAATACATACAATGTGCTCTTAACCTGTTACATTTCACTGGACCTCAAATCTGGAGCAATCTTCCTTATAACTTGCAAAAGTCATCATATAGGTAATACATAGATATACATCAAGGGATATGTTCCCTGGACAAACAATTTGGCCATAACAAATATCTAATTGCCTTCAGAGAAATGAGCAAAACATCAAAACATAATAGATCGGGGTAGTTCTGTACAAAGTCAAAGATAGAAAATATTCTAGGCCAGTGAGATGAGTTTGATTTTTCAACAAGAGGATGCTACTCAATGGGATACTCACCAAGGGAGACACTGAAATTAGCCTTCCTAGTAACGTCCAGAGGAAAAGGTACCCAAGGACACCTGCTCTGGACTTTGAGGAAACTATATCTCTACTGTGGAAATAATATCCGTCTTCAAACAACCCTGCAGAGCAAAAGGCCTACGGTTAACGAGCCGAGAGAACTAAGACCTGGACACTCTTCCCTGCCTCCCTCTCCCCACCACTCCCTACAAGCCTTCTCCTAACTTCATCTGCTACTCTTAAGCCATCCTTTAGGTCTTAGCTCCAGCATCACTGCCTTTAAATTCTTTCCAACTCCCCTCCACTTCAGCCCCTCTTACTGGGAGAGAGGTCTCTGCCCTGGGCTCCCATAGCATCACACACCTTCCATGTCACATTATGCAAGTTCCACATCATTTCATACTCACTTCTCTACCTGTTTATGTCCTTTAATAGATTGTGGATTATATGATGGCAAAAGTGAAGTATGATTTGTTTATCATTCACAGTGCCTTGCACAGAGCCAGACTCATAGCAACTGTTCAATAAGCACTTATTGAATGAATAAATTGTTCTGCTCCCCTGTTTAGAAGACACTTTCTGATAATTATCGACCTTCACATGACAAGAGGGTGCACAGGGAGAGGGGTGCAAGTCAAAAGAAGAACATGTGTAATCTCTTTAGGATTTCTAATTTCACTGCAAAGTGATAAGTTGGTGCTCTGACATATACACCAGTCTCTGGGCGCTTAGTGAGTCCATTCTCGAGAGAGAAGTCAAGTTTGGCCAGTTTTTTCAGCAGCCTTCCTCAGGCAGATACTCTCTCCATCTGCATCTCTTTCTGATCCCAAGTTTTGCTTTTGAAACATTCATACATGGGAGGAAAAAATGATTCAACACTCAACCTGAAGGCAATTCTACACTGAAAGAGATGAGCTAGTAAATGATAAAAAGTGGCTTGCACAAAGACTGCATTCATTAGAGGTGCCCTGACGTTAGATTTTTATTCAGTTTAGTGGCTGTGTAGCTGTTTAGCTATTGAATGTTATGATCTAAATTTATTCTACATTGAATCTGAGAAGAATTTAACCTATAATGAAAAAACGCTTGTCTTACTGGTTTCATCCCAGGAACCTATTTTCACCTTAGGTGAACTATCATGCAGGGCTTTACTCTCCTCTTTTTCCAGAAGCCTTGGGGTTTAGTGAAAATGAAACTTAAAGCAGAGGTAGGGAAACATGGAAGGCACTCTGCTGCCTCGGGACGGTGGTGTCCAAGGGAGGGAGTGTTTTCCACGCCAGGCCAAGCTCTTGTCTCTTCATTGCATTGTTCTGATCTTAGCTTCCATACTGATCAGCTGACCGAAAGGAAGGGATAAGTAGCAGGTCTTTGGGAGCCATTTGAAAAACTTTGTACCATCTCCATTTTAAGAATGGACCTTGGGGCTTCCCTGGTGGCACAGTGGTTGAGAGTCTGCCTGCCGATGCAGGGGACGCGGGTTCGTGCCCCGGTGCGGGAAGATCCCACATGCCGCGGAGCGGCTGGGCCCGTGAACCATGGCCACTGAGCCTGTGTGTCCGGCGCCTGTGCTCCGCAACGGAAGAGGCCACAACAGTGAGAGGCCTGCGTACCGCAAAAAAAAAAAAAAAAAAAAAAGAATGGACCTTGGCTAGAGTTACTTTAACTTGTGATTTGAATGATTACTACCATTATTGCATATTTTCAATATCCCAGACCCTGTGCTAAATCCATACTTTGCATTTATCCCCCTTCTTTTTTTTTTTTGGCAGTATGCGGGCATCTCACTGTTGTGGCCTCTCCCGTTGCGGAGCATAGGCTCCGGACGCGCAGGCTCAGCAGCCATGGCTCACGGGCCCAGCCGCTCCGTGGCATGTGGGATCTTCCCGGACCGGGGCACGAACCCGCGTCCCCTGCATTGGCAGGTGGACTCTCAACCACTGCGCCACCAGGGAGGCCCTGCATTTATCCCCTTTAATCCTTACAATGATCCTATAAGTTTGGCACTCATTCCGTCAATTGCTAAGGCTTAGAGACATGAAATGACTTGTCCAAAGTCACAGGAAAGGAACTGGCAGTGCCACGACTTATACTCATGTCTGTCTGATTCAGAAGTTCATATTCTTTACCACTGTGGTGGCTTCCACAGGAGCAGGTTAAACATCTCTTGATAAGCACTGGCAGCTCTGACTCAGTGGCCGCTGCCACCAACCTGTCCTAGGCTATAGTCTGTTGTGGTTTCCATAGCTCTTTGAGGCCACAACCTCCAACCTTACCGTGGATAATATAGCAGAGTGATGATTACTTATAGGACAGTCTTGCCAAAAGTAAGAGTGACATATCAAGAATGCTTCCAGGCACTGAGACAAGAACCACTCTGGGTTAACCAAGGGAAAAATTCAAGGTCTTTCTCTGCTTTCCAGGTTAAAGGTTTTGAACATTTTAAAGAAAGAAGAGATACATGTGAGCGAGCATGTCATGTTCAGGGTGAAATAGAATTATTAACATTCATATAAGGCCAATCATTGGTGTTCAGTATAGATAAAACAGGTAGCATTTAGTAAAACGAAACCCAATCACATGAAATCAGTACTCATGATTTCAATCTTTTATTCAACAAATATTTATTATTTAGTATACCTTGTGGAAAGCTCTGTCCTAGATGATGGAGACTTTTTCCTCCACTTAAGCTTCTGTTATAGTTCTCAGATCATAATGTAATTATAGACAACTGGTGATGATTAAAGGGTGACATGGGATCCAAGTCAGCTTTCGCCCAGAGCGAGGGGCAAAGCCTGCCTCTTGATGTAAGGAGTCCTGCAGGGGGATGCTGTAAACCAGCAAGGCTGTCTTCAGGAGTATCAGTTAAGGGGCCAGGACACGATTCTGTGCTTTGAATAAGGATTTGGGAGAAGGGGAAAAAATGGTTATAGAATTACATTTAGTTTTGTATTGAGCATTATCCCGAGGTGCTTTTCACATGTCTTGAAGAAAGTGCCTAGGATCTAAGGAAATAGGATGCTCTGAATTTGCCTTTTTTTCCCCTTGGACTTCTAAAAATGAACTTCGTAGATAAGGTCAATTGAAGTTCAGTGCTTCTTTTTCTTGGGTCTGTGTGTCCCTAAGATATACGGATTCTCCCTCCATACCAGGAGACTGTGTGGCCTATCCCTTCTTTTCAAACTTCTGAGAGGATTTGCCTAATATAAAATGCATGATGTGATAGCTAACATTTTACTCAGGACTTGCTATGTGCCAGGCCCTGTATCAAGCATTTTTATAGAAGCTATGTCGGGCTGGTTTTCTTCCTATGCCCATTGTATGGATGAGGCAAACTGAGGGTTAGCAGATTTAGGTAGTTTGTTCAAGTAAGTGACAAAGGTGGGGTCAGATCCAGGTCCAACTTCCATGTCCTTGACCTTAAACAAATACTATACTCACCACTGAACAAGTAAGTGTGGAGTGCTGGCTGTGTGCTTGACCTTCTAGACACTGGGGATGTAGAGGAGAGGAGAAGAGGCAAAGTTGTTGCCTGCAGAGATTTCTTCTGGGATTTGGGGAGAACCATAAACAATGAAACAAACATGAAATCTACTATCAGGGAGTGAGAGTTGTATAGGCAATAGGATCCTATATTGATAGCTACATGTGGATATGTGACTAAAAAAAAAAAAAAAGACTAGAAAGACACATACCATAAGGGTGATTATCTCTGGGTGGCCAGATTTTTATTCTCTTCTTTACACGTTTTTGAAAATTTTCAAGTATTCTGTAGCAGCTATATACTTCTGATATAATCAGATGAAACCCATAAATGTTATTAAAAACAGAATTTAATCTTAGAAAATCCTGACAAACTGCATATAGGTTAGGCACCCTCCTCTTACCCTTTTTCATTTCAGTCCTTTATATTATAAAAGAAGCAAAGTGTGGTGTTTTTTCCATCTGTATGAGTCTGAAATATTTATTCCTCTCCCAGGAATTGTGCTGGCTCCCTCCGCCCCAAGCTTTTCTGAGTTTGTGCACATCAGGCCTTCTCAGTGCTGCCTCCACACTTGAATCTCCTGGGCAGTGTTTCAAATACTGATGCCAGAGCTCACCGCCCCACCCCCGAGACCTGCTGAAGCAGAAGCTGTGTGTGTGTGTGTGTGTGTGTGTGTGTGTGTGTGTTTCAGTCTCCCAGGTGACTCTCTTGTGCAGCCAGGGTTGAGAATCCTTGGATGGTGAGCCCCGTCCCGCTGATCCTCAGAGCCCTCCCTTTCTGGGGAGCATCCTTAGCCCCTGCCTTCCTCTCTGTCTCACTGGGTCTGGGATGGTCAGGGAAGAGAAGGAGGAGGCAATGGGCCCAAGCAGGTGGCCAGAACGAGGCAGAAGCTGGGCAAATCCTGAGCCCTTCCAGCACCTGGCTGCAGCCCCACCCCAGCCTTCTGACCTACTTACTCAGGGCCTGCAGTGTGAGCGACTCAGGCCTGGAGGAGAGCAGAAATTGTTAACAAAAGCCAGACGCTGTGCAGATGGGGAGCCGGGGACACACTCCAACCACAGTAGAATTCTCACCTTTCCGGAACACAGTGCTCGCTGTCACAGCTCCGGGCCTTTGTCTGTGCTGCCCTCTCAGACTGAAATGTCCTTTGATGCCAACTCTCTCTTCCCCTGGGGCTGAGTTGTGCTCCTCCTTGAAGGCTAAGCTCTGTGAGTTCCTTCCTGACCCTCTGCTCCCCAGATGGGACGACTCACTCCCTCTTCATCTGCGGCTCCCACCAGCGGGAATTTGTTCCCAGCATTAAGGCAGCACTTCAAGGCTTGTGTCACCTGGGGAGGTGTCTGCCTCCCTGACCAGGTGGGGAGTCCTCAAGGGCAGCGCATGTCCTCATTCATCCCTGTGCCTCACACGACTGACTGGCGAGTAGAAGGGCCCAGGTCTTGGAGTCGGACAGAACCCGGTTCAATCCCGGCTCTGGTCTTACGGCTGATTACATAGCCAACCGCTGAGCCTGTGGTACTCACCTGCACAGGCTAGAAATGCAGAATCCCGAGTCCCGCCCCAACCAGTCTCTGCATTTAGCAAGATCTCCAGGTGATTCAGACACACAGTCAAGTCTGAAAAGCATATGTAGGCCCCTAATCCTCAGCAGTGAAATGGGCATAGTGTCTGTGAACTTATAGGGTCGTGTGAGGCTTAAATAAGGCAACATGCTCAGAGAGTCTACTGCAGAACGGAGCACATAGGAAACATTTTTATTGCTTCTGCTCAATGAATGTTGCCCTGGGAGCAAGCAGGAGTCTGCGCTGGCCCACATTAAGGGCTCTGCGGTCTGCCCCATTGAGACTTAAGCACTTTAGCGGAGCAGACCTCTCAGCCCTCCAATGGGACCTGGGAGAGGAAGATAGTCTCCCTGTGGCCCAGGTTTGAGTAGGGGCTGTGGTCTCTGCTGTACTTTATAAGGGGCCTTGATCCCTGCAGAGAACAAGTGTGTGTTGAGCTGCAGTGCTCTGCCCTGCTGAGCTATCACCTCCCCCGCTCCCCCCAGTGAAGTCCACCTTGGTCTCCCTCACTTTGTGAGGTCCAGTATCTGAACTGGGAAAACCCCTTTAAGATCTCAGAGAGCTACAAGCAATTCATACATGATTGAGCTGCAGAACAGGAAAGTATGGCTATTTGGATTGGACATCTTTTTATTCATTAGACATTAATACTGATTACTAATTCCATGCAGTGCAAGGAATATATCAATATCACATCATCACTCATTTATGAGAACTTTTTTTTCAATCTTCTATATCATTTTGTACTTATTTATTTAATATTTGAGAATCATGATGAGCTCTACGCAGAGATCAGTTTTGAGGGAAGTTATTAGTGTTGCAGAAAGATAGCCTGGGAAACACCGCTCCCACGTAGTGATGTCTTTTCGCCTTGGAATTCCCTGACTCCGTTGCTGCTGGAGAGATAGGCCCACGTGTCTGTCTGGCTCACAGGCTGCCTCTTTCTGGGGCAGGGACAAAACTGAGACATCTCTCTGCTCTCATCAGATCCTGCCAGCCAGGGCAAATAGCCAAGGGGAACGACATCATTTCAGTGACACCAGCCTCAAGTTTGAACCTCCAGACCTCTCTCCCAGACAAATGAGATCATGGTTGCTCTTCCGTCTACTCTCTGGGACATGGTTGAGAAGCCTGACCCAGAAAGCCAACAGAAGCCCCTGGGGAGATGCAAATACATACTGGCAAAAGGCATGTGCATCTTTCAATGACATGGCCTGAGGTTGGTTCAGGCCAGGATTGAGAGCTGGGGACTCTGGGCAGCCAGCAGGCATTTCTGGCAGGGCTAGAAGGCAGTTGCCAGGGTGGGGTCAGGCTGGCTTCTAATTACACAGCAGACTCAGGACCCAGAATCGATTGGAGCTGCTAGTAAGGTGTCAGAGTAGGGAGTGGGAAGCCAACAGGTGCAGCGCTGGGGGTATCTAAGTATGAGAATTTGCCTTCCCGGACCTTATAATCTAATAGGAGAGATTAGACTCCCAGCTAAAAAGAGTTCAGATAAATGCAGTTGTTGCCAGGGCGACTCAGCATCTACTCCAGCCTTAATTCTCAGATAGGGCTTGGAGGTTGTAGAGAGTGATCGAGACTAGAAAGTGAAGTGTTGAACGTGTTTTTACACAGTGTGATGGAGGGATGATTGACATACAATTAACTACACGTACTTAAACTGTACAGTTTGATATGTTTTATGATCTGTATATTACCTGTGAAATCCATACCACAAACAAGGTAATGAACATATCCATCACCCCCAGAAGTTTCCTGTGCCCCTTTGTAAATCCTTCCCTGCTCTCCCAATCCCCGAGCAACCACTGATTAGCCTTCTGTCACTGTAGAGTAGTTGGCATTCTCTAGAATTTTACATGAATGGAATCATGCTACCTATACTCTCTTGTCAGACTTCTTTCACGTAGGATAATTCTTTTGAGATTCACTCATGTAGTTGCATGCATCAGTCGTTCATTCCTTTTTGTTGCTGAGTAATATTCAATTGTATACCACAGTTTATGTATCCATTCACCTGATGATGGATACTTGAGCTGTTTTCAGATGTTGTCAATTATTGCTTGATTTTGTTTTATTCTATATTTATTTATTTTGGCTTTATTTCCGCTGTAAACATGTATATACAAGTCTTTGTATGGATCTGTTTTTCATTTACCTTGGTAAATGCTTCAGGGTATAAGGACTGCATCATATGGCGCATGTATATCTAACTTTGCAAGAAACTGCTGGACTGTTTTCCAAACTGGTTTTATGCATAAAATATTTGGGATACTTACACTAAAAAAATTATTTGTTTATCTGAAGTTTAAATTTTACTGGGTGCCCTGTGTTTTATCTGGCAGGCAATTCTATCTCCAAATAAAAGCCCAAGATCAGACCATTCTCTCCCAGATCAGGAGCTGAGAAACTTTTTCCGTAAAGGCCCAGACAGTAATCAGTTTAGTCATTATGTGTTATATGGTTGTAGTTACTCAACTGTGCCATTATATTTTGATGATAGCCATAGACAATATATAAATGAATGAGCATGGCTGTGATCTAATAAAATTTTACTTACAAAAACAAGGGGCAGCTGGATTTGGCCCACAGGCCACAGTTTGCTGACCCCTGTCTTAGATCACTGATTCCCAAGGTGTGGTTTCTGTTATCAAATGCAACTTTGTGTGCCCAGTGCACAGTGAGGCCAAACAGTAGTGAAATGTCAGAGTTTGTAGCAAAGAAAGCTTTATTGTAGGGCCATGCAAGGAAAACGGGTGGCTCATGCCCCCCACCCCAAACCCTGAACTCCCTGAAGGGTTTCAGCAAAGCATTTTTAAAACACCAGGTGCACTTGTTGCACCTGGTTGCAGACCTCTTGGTGTTGGAATCGTTTGTTCTTGCAGCTACCTTTGTAGGTAAGGTCACGATGTTCCTGTAAATCTCCAGCAAGACAAATATTATTCTCTGTTCTGCAACTTTTTATCTCTATGTGGATGGAAAAGTGTTATACCCTTAAAGGTCAGAGCCTTGAGAATGGGCTATCCTGTATATTTCAGGCTATAGGCAACATTCTTAACTTGAAGCAAAAGCAATAGAATACAAAGATTAAAGTAAAAGAAACAGATCTAATATGGAGTCAGATTTGTTCTTCCCTATTATAGTTCCAGGATCAGGAGCATGAGTATCACCTGGGAACTTGGTAGAAAAGTAAATTCTCTATTTCTGCCTGAGATCTACCAAGCCAGAAGCTCTAGGGATGGGTGGGGCTCAGCCGTTGAAGCCCCGGGAAGTTCTGATGCACACCAGAGTGAAAGAACCACTGCTCTAGAGTCTTAGTTCCCAAACATGGACGATCATCAGAATGCCTGGGGCACTTCTTAACTATAGACATAGGTTTTCCCCTTTCATCACTTTAAATATGTCCTGCCACTCCCTTCTGGCTTGCAGAGTTTCTGCTGGAAGATCAGCTGTTAACCTTATGGGGATTCCTTTGTATGTTATTTGTTGCTTTTCCCTTGCTGCTTGTAATATTTTTTCTTTGTATTTAATTTTTGATAGTTTGATTAATATGTGTCTTAAAGTGTTTCTCCTTGGATTTATCCTGTATGGGACTCTCTGTGCTTCCTGGACTTAATTGACTATTTCCTTTCCCATATTAGGGAAGTTTTCAACTATAATCTCTTCAAATGTTTTCTCAGTCCCTTCCTTTTTCTCTTCTTCTTCTGGGACCCCTATAATTCGAATGTTGGTATGTTCGGTATTGTCCCAGAGGTCTCTGAGACTGTCCTCAATTCTTTTCATTCTTTTTTCTTTATTCTGCTCTGTGGTAGTTATTTCCACTATTTTATCTTCCAGGTCACTTCTCTGTTCTTCTACCTCAGTTATTCTGCTACTGATTCCTTCTAGAGAATTCTTAATTTCATTTATTGTGTTGTTCATCGTTTGCTTGCTCTTTAGCTCTTCCAGGTCCTTGTTAAACGTTTCTTGTATTTTCTCCATTCTATTTCCAAGATTTTGGATCATCTTTACTATCATTACTCTGAATTCTTTTTCAGGTAGGCTGCCTATTTCCTCTTCATTTGTTTGGTCTGTGGGTTTTTGCCTTGCTCCTTCATCTGCTGTGTGTTTCTCTGTCTTCTCATTTTAACTTACTGTGTTTGGGTCCTCCTTTTCGCAGGCTGCAGGTTTGTAGTTCCCGTTGTTTTTGGTGTCTGTTCCCAGTGGGTAAGCTTGGTTCAGTGTGTTGTGTAGGTTTCCTGGTTGAGGAGACTGGTGCCTGTGTTCTGGTGGATGAGGCTAGACCTTGTCTTTCTGGTGGGCAGGACTGTGTCCGGTGGTGTGTTTTGGGGTGTCTGTGAACTTATCATGATTTTTGGCAGCCTCTCTGCTAATGGGTGGGGTTGTGTTCCTGTCTTGCTAGTTGTTTGGCATGGGTTGTCCAGCACTGGAGCTTGCTGGTCATTGAGTGGAGCTGTGTCTTAGTGTTGAGACAGAGATCTCTGGGAGACCTCTTGCCGATTGATATTACATGGGGCCGGGAGGTTTCTCATGTACCAAAGTCCTGAACTTGGCTCTCCCACCTCAGAGGCTCAGGCCTGACACCTAGCCGGAGCACCAAGACCCTGTCAGCCACACGGCATGAAACTGATACGAAATCGTGCTACTGCGAAACTGGCAGACGTTCTTTCCTGCTCTTGACTGAAAGACTCTCCACTGAGGATCTGGGGTATCTTTTCTTTTACACTTCACTGGATTCATCCACAGTAAATAATAATAACCATGATGATGATGATGATGATGAAATATGTGGTGTCTCTTGAGAATCCAAAGATTTTCTCATATGAAATCCCTGTACTTCTTCCCAGTTCTCAGTTTTGTCTCCAGTGGTGCTAACTGGCAGAAGCACCTCTGTGCTGCTGCCTCTTAGGGCTGCTGCCCACCTTCGCCCCAGCCTAACAGCCCCTTGGCACCTAGGAAGTGGATCGCGAAGCCCCAGCGGCAGCCCAGATCTGCTCCAGCCACTTGTGTGCACCTAAGAGTTTTACATGCTTTAAATGCGAGTATGTAATACTCATAAGAACCCTTTAAGGGAGATGTCCTTTTTGTCAATTAACAGGTAAGCAAACTTAAGAGCAGAAAAATAAGTTGTTTGCCTTCAGATGACATAGCTGATTAGTAAACTAGCAGAGATTTGAACTGAGATCCATTCAGTTTTAAAATCTTGTCCACCACATATTTCTTCTTCTCTTTAGTTTCTGTACAACTGAGTAGATAGCAATTGAGTAGCTATCGATAATAATACAGTAAGTATAATAATAATAATTTTAAAATTCATGTTTTTATTAACTTTTACTTATCCCAATTAATTTTCTTTCTACCTCAATGGAGTATAATCATTGTAAACAACTTCTAAAATGTCAAAGTTGGAAATAGTCAAAGTAAGCCCAGTAAGACCTTGTATACTTGAGTACTAGTATTTATTTTCTTTTACTGGAGTAATGCAGAATTTCTTCTACCCAATTATCTTGGGGTCTAGAGACAAAATAGTGGTCAAGACCATGGACAGTTCCAGGCTCTACTGCTTGAAAACTGCATAATTTTGGACAGTCTCAATCTCCACATTTGTAAAGTGGGGGTAAAAGTGGCATTTATTTTATGGGGGTTTTGGCGTTGGCCAAAAGCATTGGAAAAGCATTGGCCTATTCCTAGCACATAACAGGCATTCAGAGAATTTTATTTTCCCTTTCTGCTTTCTTTCTGATCTAGTTTGCCACTATTTCTAAGCTCCTATTTGATAAACATGACAGGCAAATACACTCTACTTATAAATTTGAAACTCTGTCCCACTATATATACATATATATGTGTTTAAATATATGTGTGTGTGTAAATAAAATGTTTCTTTAGTTTTGTGACATATAAAAATGCTGTTATCTAAATCCTTTCTGCCATTTTTTTGGGTAGAAAATCTCTCTCCAAATATTTCCTTTTCTATTATTTCAGTCAGCAACAAATAGAGTAAGGAAATCACAGCCAAAAAACCCAAAACAAACAAAACACACACACAAACACACACACCAGGGAAGGCATTGTACGTCAATCAAAAACAGAAAGAAGGAGTTTTGCTCATCTGAGAGCCCCTAAAATCTCCTTGAAGATTCTTTCAAAAAAGAAAAAAAAAAAAAAAGCATCTTTTTCATTAAGAATGCAGGAGAAACACCCATGTCCCTCTCACCCTCTCAGCCGGGTACAGAACCAGGTGATGCTCCAAGGGCATCGTTAAGTTAACTGAGGGAACATCACGGACAGGTGAGCCAGCCTGGAAGGTTTCCACGTTCTGGGCAGCTCTCCGCCCAGTCCCTGCTCCACTGCCTACCAGCACCTGCCAGATCACAGAAATGGAGCAGCTCACCTCCTCTCAGGAGCAGCTTTGAGATCAAGCCAGGCATGCTGGAAGACCCAGCCTACGTTCAGGGCTCCTGAAGCGGTCTTTCGCCAGCACCAAGAGGCACCACTCTTCTCCGTGGAGCCTTTTTGCAGCCCAGACATTCCCCCAATTTTTAGTAGGCCAAAGGGAGATTTTGAGCTTGCAGTAATAAGATTTTCTTTAGAGAATTAGGGAGAGGTGACAGCATTGAATAGCCCTCACTGAGTCATCCATCGGTCCTTGTATCTTCATGTGTAATAGCTACCATGTATTCGGTGTTGACAGATGGGGCACTTTTTATACATTATCAAATTTGACCTGGATACCAACCCTACAGGACAGTTATTATTATCATCTTCAGTCTATTCATGAATACAGAGGCTTAGAGAGGCTAATCACTTTCCTAGGGATGTACAGCCAGTAATTGCTATAGCTGGCGTTTGCTCCAGGCCTGTGCTTGCTTTCTTTTTCTTAAAGAGTAAACACTAAGCCCTAAAGAGGAAAGCAGAGGTGTGGACACATAGTAGGCCTACCTGCAAGTGGCTCATGGTTTCTCCTAAAGCCCTTCCTGGCCTGACATAAGTTTCATGGAGGGTATTGGATTTGGGCACTTGAACAACAGACAAGATGGCTCTGGGCCACCCTCATCCTGAGCATAGTATGTAGTGTGGACCTATAAGAAATATTGCATAGCCTCTCACTTGGGTATCACGTGGGGAGCATTCAGGGATTACTTTTGAAGAGAGCTCTGTCATTTCTGGTCATTACAGCACCACCTTAATATGAATGTTTCCATCCACAAAACAGAAATGAAAGAGCAGCACCTCCTGAGAGCATGGACTGTTGAGATGGGCAAAGCAACGGGAGAAAAAGGTTTTGCCACCACCTTAGTATGAGCCTCAGGATTCCTCAAGAAGCTGTCAGCATCTCCTGAGCAGGCTGGTGAAATCTCCTTAAACAACCTACCCCTGGAAAAGGCAGCCTTGGGCAGCAAACAGTATGGACCGGGGGAGGCCCCTAGCAGATATCACTTACTGTTAAATGAGAAACTAAAATAGGAATGTCATCCTATGCCATTTGAGAACTATTTTACAGTATTCAAAGAGCCGCCGCAGGTAATTATGGGATTTGGTCATAAGTCCAGTGGAGTCTCCGCCCAGTCTAATTGTGCATGAGGAGCAGATTCGAATTCCCTTGTCTCTTTTGTAAAGTCTGCACCTCCCACACCGTCCCTGCTCCATGGGTACACTCGGAGACCCTCAGTGTGACAGCACTCTCTTGTAGCTCTGCATCCCCACTGCCTAGCATGGTGACTCAAGGTATGTTCGTTGTTGAACCGAATTGAATGGATTAAGCTCATTAGCCCTCTTCTTACTATGGAACTCCCCACCTAGCCCAGATTCCCAGACTTAACAAATCATTAATACCAAGAAGACGTCCTCAACATCCCCGATGTGTCCATTATTAATTTCTTGGAAGGTTTGTACAGGGGAGGTGGGACCACTCTGCATCCTGCCCACATAGCCTTGAGCTCCAATGGATGACAAAGGCTTCTGACCATTACCCACCGAGGACATGCATCTTCTGAAGTTCCTTTGACAGGGTCCTTCTGCACTTGGATTCCACCATGTGTTAATGTGTCTATAAAACTCTACTAATGTCCCATCATGGGGCAGGCCTCGCTGGGTAAGGAGTGGAGATGTCTGATTAACGTTAAGCAGACATATGAGATTCTGTCTTAGGTGCATGACTTGCTTCCTTAGTGACCTCATCGCAGAGCTGAAGCTACATGATATCTCTCAATAGCAGTTGTCCGTACGAGCACCTGTCCCTGGAGGAAGAGCTGCTGACATGGCAGAAGATCCTAGGCCCCTCCACCTGGTCCTTGACCATCCTCTCCATGTCTTTGCCTCTGCATGGCTTCTTTGGAAGAGACTGAAAGAACCTGTGGTAAAGAGAGAGTGGGAGCGGATCCGTATTAACTGTGCCACGCTGAAGCTCTTCTGATTCCCCTTGCCCTGAATTTGAGAACTCTGAATGGAGAAGCCCTGTTTGCATTGCTTTGTCATTCAGTTCTGTCAGTGCCATTTACCCTGGTTTTGTGGGACCACATGGACTTCAGTTACCTCAAAGGTAGTAGAATAGGAGTGGAACATGGTAAAAATTACAAAAAGAAACTGAGCTTGGAAATAATGAATTAAAATTTGTTGGAAAACACAATGTTAAGATGTATACTACCACACCATATACACATCCAACGTGAGGATGTGTACGTGCACACAGCCTGCAGGCACAGGTGTAGTATGCATGTGGGTCATCGTCCCGTGACTCAGTCCATACCTGCCACGTCCAAGGCCAGCAGCTTAGAGTCAAGGAGCAATTCCCAGTCACCTTAGTGTGTCTCAAATAAGCAAAAAAAGCAGAGACATCCTCAAGAGTTTCTTACGTGGCCAGGGGAAGGGAGACTGGATTCGAAGCTTGACGATAGCACATCAAGGAGGGTTTAGCAGGCATCCAGGCACACAGTAAGTGCTGAGTACAGTGACAACTTATTAGTCCATCTCTGAACAAGCAGACAGAATCACTCTGGCCCCAGGTGTGGCATTTTTGAGAAAAATGGGGTCTCCAATTTACTACTTGGCAGAAGGTTGCTTCACAGCATAATTGGAGACAGAGCCCACAAAGGTGACAAAACTAAATGAGCTGATCCACTACCTGAGAAGCTTTTGACCTTGTCCATCCCCCTTGGAAGAGCCAAGTAAACACCAGTGTCCTGGAGACAGCAGAGCTTTCACGAGAAAGGACTCCGGAAGCTGCCACTCACAGCTACCAGAGCCCTTGAGATTTACACAGCAGAGAAGGAAGACAAGTCTCCTTCCCATTGTGTGGCTTCTCCACCCTGCTCTGTCTGGATGTGCCACACACCCCCTCCTACCTTTCCATTCCGCGTATACTAGGGAAGAAGCCCAGTCCACTCAACAGGCATTTACTGAGCATCTTCTGTGTGCCAAGTGCTGTGCTTACCCATATATCCTTGCGCCCCCAGCTGAGGGCATGAGTCACCAGTTGAGATCATGAGGGATTATTAACTATTTTATTAATAACGACTGCTTTATACATATCTAAAATGTGCCAGGCAGTGAGCTAAAGAATTTTATATGTGTCATTTCAGTTAATGGTCCCAACGATCTAGTGAAGTCAGACCTATTATTATATGTGAGGCTCAAAGAGGCGAAATAGCTTATGGATATAGAATTAGCAGGTGGTGGAACTGGGTGTGAACTCAGGTTCCAGAGTCCACACTTCAGCCAGATCACTAAGGAGAGGTGAGCCAGGCAGCGAAGTGGGAGTGAAGCCTCTCTGTGCCTTGGTCAGGATCTGGGCAACATCATTGCTGAAGTGTTGATGACACATGGCTTTCTGGAATGGGACCATGGCCGGCAACAGAAGAGGGAGGGATGTGGGAGTACAGCTTTTGCTCCAAGAACTCCCTACAGGCCTCTGTGTTCCTCCAAAGTCTAGCTGCACCACCCAGGTCAGGAGCTTTGCTATTACACAAACCTCTGTTCTGTTGCTTCCCAGAGCAATGACCCTGGACAGCTTCCTTAGCTTCTCTGAGCCTCAGTTTGGTTCTCTATGGAAGGAGTTGATATTCCTCCCGCTTCAAGTGCATCAGAGGATTAAATGAGCGACTGCATTTAAAACAAAGTCCGCCACAAAGTGGATGATCAATGAGAACTCACCAGATCATCTCCTCTTAACTCGAAGGATCATGGCTGGCCTCTGAACCCAGATGTACTGTAATCATTCACTTATTCCTCTTTCCTGGCATCGCACAGACTTGATCCATTCAGTTAATGTAATAATGCTGGCTCTGGCCTCAGAATGCCAGGGTTCAAATCCTGTCTCCACCGCTTACTGCAGTTTTGAGCACATTACTTGAATTCTCTGAGCCTTAGTCTTGTCACCTGTAAAAAGGAGATAGTCATGGTACCTACAAGGTAGGGTTGATATGAAGATTAAATGAGATAATCCATGTAAAGCAAAGTGTCCAGCACATAGTAAGCCTTCCATAAATAGTACACAGTAAGAGAAAAAAAGCTATAAACCAATATTTATGCAGCATTGTCTGTGTGTCAGACACAGCGCTAGATGCCAGGGATACTGCGGTAAATGAACTGACCTGGTCGCAGCCTCCCTGGAGGTCCCAGAGTCCAGAGAGGAAGACTCACAAACCAGTAAACCAAGAGATAAATCTAACATTACAAATGGTGGCTCAGCCTGGGGAAAAAATGAACATGGTTTGGCGATAGAGAGTAACAGGTGGGACCTACCTTGTGAAGGTCAAGGAAGGTTGTGAAGTCTGAAAAATTCTGCATATTATAGTTCCCCTCTTCAAAATTCATCATGTTCGTTAACATATTAAAGACTGAGAAATCTTCAGTAAAGAAGTGAAGAAATCCATTTAATTTTGTTTAACCTAGGTTTTTCCAGATTGTTTTGACTACAGTTGATTTTTCCCTGCAGAAGACCTTTCAATCATCTTTTAAAAGTTAATGTTCTGCTGAGCACATTTCAGAGGCTGAACTCAGCTAATATTTCTCTGTAATTAGCTGTTTTTGGCAGCCCCAGGCAAGAATCTTTCATTTGCTTATTCTTTGGATTACAATGACAATACTGCTTGTGAAAAATGTGTTTCCAGGTGTCACATTCATCCTGTTTTTCTTCAGTGCTATTGATTCCTTCTCTCTCTTTGAACTTCTTTCTTGGTGTATTTCTTCGTGTCTCTTTGTTAGCAAACTGGTTTTCACTCTGTCTTTTTGCAGAGGGGTGAAAAAGCTCCTTTTCAACGGGCAGTGAATTAGGGTGAATTATACAGCGGGCATCACAGCATGAAGGCTTGAGAGCATTTTCCCAGAGCCAGCTCGAGGCATCTGTACCTGGGTTGTGAGAGCAAATGTCCTTTTTAGAATTCAGAAGTGACAGTGAGGCCGTCAAGCCAGCGGGCAAAGATGTCCAGGGTATTCCCTGATTCGCAGCAGCAGGTAAGAAGAGAGAGGCAAGAGATACAGAGCTTCCAACCTCGGTGTCACTCTCCAGAGTAAGTGAGGCTGATCCATTGCTGCTCAGCTTCACAGTAGAGCCTGGAGTAGGCAAAGAATGACCTTGGGGCGCAGGAAAATGTCCTTGTGCACAAAATGTTTCATACTTCAAACTTGAGAGGGAACCAGAAATTCTACTGTTTGTCTACCATGGGGAGGGCTTAATAAAATACCAGTATTTCCTGAAATTGAATTGCAAATATTTCATGAACTTGGAATCAGATGGACCTGTATTTGTATCCTGACACCACACTGAAGCTCTGGGACCTTACTTACCCTCTCTAAGTGTCAGATGTCTCATCCATGAAGTGGGGCTACTGCCACACACCTGGTATGAGGATTAGCTGGGAAGGTGGCAAGTGCAGTGGCAGGCACTTGGTAGGGTATTTTAAAAGGGCATTTTGCCTCTCCTGCCCTTTGTGAGCCACAGTCAGCAGGTAGCACCACCAGGGTGAGTAATTCACTAGATTTAGTCCTATCGCAGAGTGGGGGCAGGGAGCAATGGTGAGGAGTAGAAAAAAGGATTTGAAAATGTAGGAACACTCAAATATCTGGAGCACGGGGCCCCCAGGGCTTGCACCCCACTGGCTGCAAACAGTGAAGTGTGGAGGCCTTAGAGGCATATAGAGAAGGAAGGAAATGTAGGGATGAGTATGGGAGGGCTCGGGCTCCAGGGAACACTTTGGATCCCTGACACCATGGCTCAGAGCAAGACGTGGACCTGCAGTACACAGTGAGAGCCAAGGACCAGTTGTGTGACTGGAGGTGATGTTCTGCTCTGTTCCCCAGGTGGCCACCTGGTCAGCAGCAAAGCACCGTCTTTCTCTTCCCGAGGATGCTGCAACTATTGGCACCGAGAAGTATACCGGACAGGGCTTTAAAAGATCATCCCACTCAGCTTCCTCGTTACACAGGTAGAGAAGCTGAAATACGGGACGAAGACTGTTGTACTCGGTGGGGCAGTGTAATCTCAGAAACCCGGCTCTTAACCCCCAGTTTCCTCTTTCCACTAGACCTAATACTATACACCAGGACAAATAAATAGCCTTGCATGGGGAAAACTTCCCTGCTAAGCTTCTGCTTTGGGAACTAGGAGTGTCTCAGTACCTGGCATAATGCACAATGCCAGCCAGTGTATTTGAACCCAAATATAAAGAAGACATCTTTTTTTTTTTAATTACTTATCTCCATGATATCATTTTATTTATTTATTTTTAAAAACATCTTTATTGGAGTATAATTGCTGTACAATAGTGTGTTAGTTTCTGCTTTATAACAAAGTGAATCAGCTATACATAGACATATATCCCCATATCTCCTCCCTCTTGCGTCTCCCTCCCACCCTCCTTTTCCCACCCTTCTAGGTGGTCACCAAGCCCCGAGCTGATCTCCCTGTGCTATGTGGCTGCTTCCCACTAGCTATCTATTTTACACTACCAAAGAAGACATCTTTTATTCTTTCCCTTTGCTCCTTCCTCTTTTTGCCTTTTTTGAACACGGTGATGGTGCAGCGACCATTCTGTGACCCTGAGGATACTTTGAGGATGGGGCCAAACACCAAGGAGGAAGGGGAGAAAAGGGGAAGGAGGCTGGGCCATTGAAAGCATCATGGAGCCACCATGCAGTCTGGACTGTCAACTGTGGGCTTATTTTACATGAGAAAAAGTCTCCATTTTACAGTGGGTGTGGGCGTGGGTATGGACCTATAATATAATGTCAGACAAGCTTGACTACAAATTCCAGCTCTGTATGACTTTAAACAGCCTAGTTAATTTTTTTCTGGAATTTCCATTTCTTTGTCATCACATAAATACTGATTGCCATTAATTACTCTGTGGCAGGAGTTGTGCTGCCTACTTTACGTGCATCATAGAGCGAGTGTCACCTCCATTGTACAGATGAGAAAACTGAGGCTGAGGTTGGCAAGTAAGTTGCCTAAAAATGAATTCAGATCTAGAATTATCTAACTGTGGACATCTATGTTCTTAAAACAACAGGTGTCCATACCAAATGGATGAAAAAGTTCTACGTCAAGGTTTGTTGCGAGGATTATGTAAAATTGTGTACCGAATGGAACACAGGAAGCCCTCATTAAATGGTAGCTACTATAATAATTTTTAGATAAAGGTTTTTTTTTAATTTTATTTTTTGGTTTTGTTTGTTTGATTTATGAGACCTAGAAAAAAATCTGTGGACAAAAAGGGAGTAATCCCAGAAGGTAAAGTGAAAGGATTAGGATAGGAGGGAATTTTTCCTCTGTTATTCCTGGCAGTGGCCAATTATTTATAGATGATTCGAAGTTAGTACTTTCTACTGTATCTCAAGGCCACTCAGAAGGGGCCCTGGACTGGGAATAGTAGGAAATGTGTTCTAATCCCAGTGTATTAATAACTCACTGTGTAAACCTAGACAAATCCCTTCCATTTTCTGGATTCTCGTTTTCTGCTCTGTAAAAGGAGATGGTTAGCTTGGGTTACCTCTAAGGACCTCTTCCTGTTTCTTCTCTGATCATTTCACGCTCACGCAGAATGGGCGTACCCCCCATAGAATACTTATTTCAATGAAGTCTTCAGTCCGTCATTTCAAGATACTATATATTCATACTCAAGACCTATATTAATTTCAAGGCCACTACTCATATATGTTAATTTTAGCATCTTATCACCGTCTCACTTTTCCTTAACACAGGTACTACAGTTACTTCCAAAAATTCGTTTTAAGATATTAGAAGTAAGGAAAACTTACAGGTAAAATCAAAGTATCAATAATCCTAAAATTGGACTTCCTTTCCAAATTATGTTTTGTTTAGACCGCTATAAAAAATGCATCAGGATTTCCCACCTGACAACAACACAAGGTGTTTACAAGCTTTCAGGATAAAGAAGAAGCAGCCCAAATTACACATGCATTCATAGAAAGGCCGTAAATCACTTGAGTGACTCTGGCAGCTGTCCTAATAAAAGCTGCATTCTACACTCACTCTGGCCCATTATATATAGATTCCAAGATCCCAAGGTCCCCAAGCTGTCAGCAGTGGGAATAATTGTGAGGAAGATTCAGAGACAGTCTTGGGGAAGATACCTATCCAGGAGATTGCTGGAAATCGGTGTTATCTTCTCAGCACCAGCCCTACAGGCCCATCCCCAGAGGGCAGAATAAGAGCCCATGATCCAAAGTATTTAGGAAAATATAGGGAAGAAGTTCCTAGTCAGCAGCTACTTATAGGCAGTGACTTTCTTGTCATCATAAGAAGGCAGGTCACCTCTTAATGATGATGTCGAGGGATCAAACTTTAGGTAGAGGTTGGCCTCGTTGAATGTCATCTTCCCTTCTATCAAGACTGACTAGGAGTGCAGGTGTTGTTTGCTGTTGCTGTTAACTGAACTCCAGAGTTTGTTTGGGTTTCATTAGTTTCTCCATGAATGTCCTCTTCCTGTTACGGAGAAATCCAGGGAACCACACTGCACTTAGTTGTTATGCCTCCTTAGTTTCCTGGGGTCTGTGACAGTTTCTCAGTCTTTCCTTGTTTTTCATGACCTGAACGATCCTGAGGATTACTAGCCAGGTACCCTGTGAAGTCCCCCAAACTTGAGTATTTCTGATGTTTTTCTCATTGTTATATGGCTGTTATGGGTTTTTTGAAAGAATAAACAGAGGTTAAAGAAGTAATATCATACCAGGGGACACGTGACATCACATGACAACACTGGTGAAGTGAACCTTCCTCACCTGGTTAGGGTGGTGTTTGCCACGTCTCTCCACTGCAAAGTTCCCGTTTTCCCACTTGCCTCTGTTCTTCAGGCATGAGTCACTAAGCCTAGCCCACCTTCAGAGGGCGAGAGGGGACAGAAATTAAGCAGTAAGATCCATAAGTGGTATCTTTTTAAATTGTTCATTTGAGCTGTTTTTGCTGGTATTTAAAAGAACAATTTATTTTTGCATGTTGACCTTCCAGCTAACAACCTTACTAATTCACTTATTAATCTGAAAACTTTCTTTGAATTCTTCTGAAATTTCTAGGTACAAAATCATATCTATTGTGAAAAATGACTATTTTATGTCTTCCTTTCCAATCCTTAAACATTTATCTGTTTTTTCTGCCTTATGACATGGACTTTCAGTATAATGTGAAATCGACGTAGTTATAGCAAGTATCATTGTCTCACTCTCAGAGAGAAAGTTTTCAACACTTTACCATTAGGTATAGAAATAACCTATGTGGTATTTAGAAAGTTCCCTTCTATTTCTATTTTGCTAAGAGTTTTTATTATGAATAGATGTTGGATTTTAAGAAGTCTTTTACTGTATCCATAAAATTGATCATATGATTTTTCTTTTTTATTTTGTGAAGGTGGTAAAATGTATTGATCCATTCCAAATGCAAAATCAACCTTGAATTCCTAGAATTAATGTGATCAGGATGTATTAGCTCTTTTTTGTCTTGCTGAATTTGGTTAACAAATTTTTTTTTTTTAGAATGTATGCAGCTGTGTGCATGAGTTATTATAGCCTCATTAAATGAGGTGGGAAGTGTTTCATTTTTTTATCATCAAGAAGAGTTGTTCTAAAAATTCTTGTATCCCTTTCTTAAATGTTTGATAAAATTTACATGAGAAGACACCTGAGTCTGCATTTTGGTGGTGGGGGTGAGGGGCAAGTTTTAAATTATGGATTAAATTTCAGTAATATTTAGAGGAGCATTCAT
Source organism: Grampus griseus (assembly GCF_964374135.1). Lineage (NCBI taxonomy): Eukaryota > Metazoa > Chordata > Mammalia > Artiodactyla > Delphinidae > Grampus > Grampus griseus. The sequence goes on from NC_139019.1 coordinate 113,242,887, forward strand.
ATTTCTTCTTCTGTCAGTTTTGAAATTTTAATTTTTCTAGAAGTCCATTTCATGTAAACGTTCAAATCTATTTACATACATTAGCTTATAGTATTCTTCGTTTAGGGTGTTCCTTTTTCATTCCTGATGTTTGGTATTTGTGTCTGCTCTCAATTTTTTTAACTTGATCTGTCTTGTCATGGTTTATCTGATTTATTAGTCTTTATAAGACCAACTGTTTCTCTTTATTTTATTGATTTCTGCTAGTACCTTTATTGTTCACTTCCTTTTACTTTGGATTCAATTTACTCTTATTTTTCTAATTTTTTTGAGAAAAACTTTTTTTTTTTTAGCGGTATGCGGGCCTCTCACTGTTGTGGCCTCTCCCGTTGCGGAGCACAGGCTCCGGACGCGCAGGCCCAGCAGCCATGGCTCACGGGCCCAGCCGCTCCACGGCACGTGGGATCCTCCCGGACCGGGGCACGAACCCGTGTCCCCTACATCGTCAGGCGGATTCTCAACCACTGCGCCACCAGGGAAGCCCGCCGAGAAAACCTTTTGTTAATGCCTAGACTTCTGATTTCATAACCTTCTCCCTCTGCCCCACTTATATGTATTTCAGTCCGTTAATATATCTCAAATACACCTTTAGCTTAATGTTACAATTCTGATGTTATTCTTTTTTATTATTTTGTTTAAATATTTTCAGATTTCTACTATAATTTCCATATTGACCCATGGTTTATATGGAACCATGCCTGCTAATTTTGAAACATATGGGGATCTTCTAAGACACACACACACATATTTTCTGCTTGTTCTCAGTGGGGAGGTTGGTCTTTAATCTCTCATTTCCAGAAGCAGAATTCCCTTTCCTCTTTATTTTTGAATACTTTGTAAAGACTTACTTCTCAATGAAGCTCTCTCTAATCAACCCCATTCCATTCTCTTCCCTCAGCATATCCTGTCTGGTTCCGTACTGCTCAATCCGCTCCTGTATTTCCAACAATGGGAGTTATGCTTGCATCCATGCTCCTTCCCACCACTGCTTACACCCAGGACATTGTATTTTAATTCATCCATTCCTCACCTCAGCACCTCACTTGTAGGGGGAAATGCCACGGATGTATTCCAGCCCCTGGCTGACAGGTTAGCCTGCCACTGGTCATGCCTCTCGAGCGGGCATCAACCACTGCCTGCTGGTAGAGATATGATGGTCAATGGTCAGTGACTGACTTTGATGCAGTTACCCCGCTAGACACACAGTTGGCCACTCTCACAAGAGTAGGAGTGCTTGTTTTCCCACCTGGCTTCTCTCCTGTATCTGGAGCTCTGGCTTTGTTATCTGAGTTCAGAAGCCTTGACTACTGTGGAACAAGATGGGTCTGAATCAAGCATTGGCCCTTCTGGAGCTCAGATGCGGCACCTAATGGAGATTCTGTCAACTTGGACTCTTATCACAATTGTTTAGAGAGAAAAATGAGGGTGTTTGGGAGTGATTTAGCTGTGTGGATTGTGGTGACTTGCCTTGCTACTGATTTTATGTATTCAGGGGTCTCTAAAGTGATTGTTCTTGGAATGGTCAACCACCACCACATCGATTTCTATGAATCTGATGGTATCTGGAGAGGGTCCAGTCCTGCTTGGCAGAATACATTGGGAAGTGAAGTGGCAGGCCCTTTCTAATGAGGCTCTGAGAGCAGAATGTTGAATATGGAGGAGGGAGGGAGGGAGGTGGCAGGCTCAAAGCAGATTGCTTTAAACACAGCCAGCATGGTCCACTTATGTGTCCCCTTTACTTCACGTGCAAATCCAGTCCTGTCCTATGGTTGGACATTCATTCCCCCCCGCCCCACCTGCCCCAGCCCTGGGATTCTGGACGCTAAGATAAGAGGGGCCCCAGAAAATTTTAGTATAAGAGGTAATTACTTAGTCCTAACACCATTCTTATTTGAGTTCGTATTTGCACATGAGAAGAAATATATGTATCGGTAAAAAAGGTAAACGTATTAGCAGTGATTATCTTCTGATAGAAAAAGCATGGATTTTTATAATATTCCACAATTATTTTTTATATTCAGAAATATATTGGTATGGCCAAAAATATATTTCAATAAAGGACTATGTCCTCTAACTCAATGGTCTGCCTCTTGGAATATATCCTAGATTAGTAATTTAAAACACAGGAAATATAGTTATGTATAAACATGATGATCTATAACAAACTAGTTTTTGTAACAGTGAATGAGCTATACTTTTAAAAATTATCTAAATATGCAGTAAAAAGGATACATAGGATTACATAAATGTTGACACAGTTATAGTGTGGACTATTATGCAGACTTTAAAAACATTTTTAAAGGGTTTTTAAAGATTTGGGAGAAAGCACAGTGTGTACTGTGAAAAGAAAAATGTGACTTTCAAACTTTCTTCACAATATAATATGTTTTAAATATAATTGTAATTCTGTACAATATACAGAAAAATGTTCAGTAGGTAGCTTTGGATGGCAGAATACTGGGTGACTTTCGCATATTTTTTTTTCTACTTCGTTTAACTTTTCCTTAGTGAACATGGTTTGTACACACATATACACACACATATCCATTGAAAAATTCCTATCAGAAGGAGCTTTAAACCCTGGGAGTTAGAGGTTTGCTTACTTAAACTCTGAGGAGAGCAATTGAGGCTTAAATGAATATAAATTTTTATGTTCATACAATTTTTTCCCTAAATTCAACATTAAATGCTTATGCGGTTATTGAACCAATATCTAGAATAACCTCACCAATTATTTGGAAATCGTGTTAAATGGAAATGCAAAGGCACACAACTCAAATGAGCCAGAGGGTCTGAGGTCAGATGTTATTCCATCTTCAGAAGATGGTACTCCAGCAGGTGCATTAATCAGCCTCTGTCTTTCTCTAAATAAATGCTTATTCTGCTCAGAGACCAAGTTCTAATGTGATCCATTCGTATTTGAGGGGGTTGGCATTTATAATTCATTATGGGCTTTGGCTTATTGCTACATTCCTCACATTGCCACCAGACTGTACAACTGTGAGAGGCACAGTTCTCTGTGTTCAGCGCATCCTGGACCACTCCATGCAAGCCGTCTTGAGAACTGTCCTCTAGGATGTATTTTCCACATAGCATTCTGGTGGGCAATGCCCCCTGGAGTAGCAGGGTCCCCGAATTTTACACAGATTCCTGCTGTACTTGACTTCTCACCTCTCTTCTCTCATCTAACTTTATAATTCAGTTGGGAATTGTTTATATGAACCAGAAACTGAAATAACGGTCAATATAGACATCAGAGGAGGAAGTGGAGGTAGTTAAAAATGTGGAGAAATGTGACAGTTCTTACCCAAATCAGATTCTGTAATCCTTAAAATAGCAAGTGTTTTAAGCTTCACTTCCTAAATAGAGGTCTACTGACTCTACTGTTATGGGAAATTGTGATCAAATCAATACTGTATATTACTAATATTATATTGCAATGTGCCAAGTTTGAATGGGAACAGTAGGTTTAAAGCAGGGTCATTAGTTTGATTGGCTAAATTGTTTAAGTGGCTGCACATTATGATTATAGTATATATGAAGATTCAATCAAAGCTGAGCTCCCGCCTCCCCCGACCCCCCAAAAAAGAAACAAAGGGTAAAATTTTTTTTAAAAAAGAGCGTCCTCATCAGGGTGGCTAGTCTCGTCCATGCTGCAGTAGAATAATCCCCCCCACGCCTTAGGTTTACAGCAACAAAGGTTTGTCCCTCACGTCAGTCTGATGTGGATTGGGGACTTCCTGAGTGATGTTTCTACAGGCAGTGGCTCAGGGACCAAGGCCTCTTCCATCCTGCTGTTGCACCGTCTTGGAGTCTTTTGCTTCTGACTGTTCAGGTCGATGACAGAGAGAGGTACCAAAGAGAAAGCACTCCCATTCTTAATTCATATAACCCCCCCCCCCCCCCAGCAAAGAAGAGATGCTTAGTTACTGGCTATTCAGTGAGGAGTTACAGCCTCCGCCACAGGCAGGAAGTGAATTGTTGCATTGTAGCTGGAACAGTTTGTTCCCATCAGGGAGCTCATGTACCTCAATGCGGTAGCTTGGTACCTTCTGGGCTCCTGTGTGAGTCTCCCAAGGAGAATGAATCTGTCTACAGGGCTAGTGAGTTCCTGACATGAAACGCAGCTATCCTTTCAACCATAGCCCACTTTGGTCACATTTTCTTTAAACTAACACATACATTCATTCCCTAGGACATGTGCGTATTCTGACTTTCCAGTTTTCTTGAGAATCGAGACATCCACCTCTGGACTTTTACTCACCCTGCTCCTTTCTGCCATGATGACCCCTCTACTCTAACTCCAAACCCTACTTGTTGAAATCCTTCCTTTTTTAGGAAACATTTTGAATGATGCCACTTCTGTTTGTTTTTTTTTTTTGCGGTACACGGGCCTCTCACTGTTGTGGCCTCTCCCGTTGCGGAGCACAGGCTCTGGACGCGCAGGCTCAGCGGCCATGGCTCACGGGCCCAGCCGCTCCGCGGCATGTGGGATCTTCCCAGACCAGGGCACGAACCCGTGTCCCCTGCATCGGCAGGCGGACTCCCAACCACTGCGCCACCAGGGAAGCCCTGATGCCACTTCTTTTACGAAGTCTCTGATCCTATCAATTAAATGTTCATTTATTTAACAGATATTATTGAACATTTCTTAAGTGAGAAGCACTGTCTTAGTCCCTGAAGAACTAGTGTCAAACAAAATAGATAAATTCTCTCATCTTGTGGAATTTTATCTTCCAGTTAAAAGAGACAATAGTAAAGAAAGTAAAGGTTTTTAAAATCACCAATTGTAGTAACAGCTGTGAAGAAAAGAGAGTATTGTGACAAAGGGAGGTGGACTGCTTTAGTTTGGACAGAAGCCTTTTTAAGAAGGTAACACGTGGGCTGACACTTGAATGTGTGCACTTCCTTCGTCCAGGGCTCACGGCAGAGTGTTTGTACCACTTATAAAATGCTTCTCATAATCTACATGATATTTGTTTTCCCTCTACCTCCTGGCCCAATATGGTAGATTATGAGCTTCCTGAAGGAAAGAGCTATGTCTTATTTATCCCTTTCACTGAAATAACTTTAAATTCTAGTTTCTAATTATGACATCTAATCAAACGGCTAATACCTAACATAGTGCCTGGCACTTAATAGTTGCCTAATAAATGGAAACCTAGCTTACTGAACACACACACACACACACACACATACACACACACACACACATAAGTTTTCAGACATGAGTGTTGGATTGAAGAGAATTGAATTGACTAGACATCATCAGAAGTAACCCATAATGTTAAAAACAGACAGTTTCCTCAGGTCTAGCTTGACAGTGAGTCAGCCTCTCTGTGGCATCTCTCAAGTCATTTTGAGAGTCATCCCCACTTTCTCCGTATGTCACTCTGAGCACACAGCTAGCCCAAAGGAATTTCTTGGCATCCAAGCACATTTCCTCATGCAATTTAGTGGCTAGGGCTCATGCTTAAAAGAATAGGATAAAATATATTCTCCTACGGAGCATGGCATCTTGTCAAAGAGTGAATGTGGAGTGCACTAGACTGCTCTAGCTATCAATCAGTACAGTCCTGGCCAGTTTCTAGAGTACTGAGTGGAGAAGGCCATACTGGACTTAATACCCTTGCTGTTACAAGGCAAATGGTATAATACTACTTTTATTATTGTTAGCGCTGTTGTTATTATTTTGTTCCTGAGCAAAGCCCTTGACCTGTCTTATTTCTTTTAATCCTCCCAACAGCCTTTTGAAATCAATTCTATTACCTCCATTTTCCATAATGAAGAGCTGAAGTTTCCCCAAGTTAAGAAACATGTCTAGCTGGCAGAGCTGGTAAGTGGTAGAGCCGTGTTCGGAAGTCTCATTCCAGAGCCCATGTGTGTCATTGAAACTCTAAGACAGACATTGTTCTATTAATTAACTTGGCACTGCCTCTCCTGTGTAAGGCAGGGAACATTTCCCGGGACTTCCTTCGCCATGTGGTCCTGAGTTACGGCCACCAGAGGAACTTGTATGAGGTTTGGGAAGTGGAAGTGAAGCAGAGGCTGTCTTACCGGGGGAGCAGTCAGGCACAATGACGAATGATGCCCAGGTGCCTGGGAAGCCTCAGCCAGCCCCTGCCCTCTTCCTGTTGCTCGTGCAGTTCATCTGTTTCTGCCAGCCAACAGCAGCCTCAGGTGCGCTCCCACGTGGTCGGTCACCGGCTGCAGGGGAATTCCTGAGGGGCAGCTGATTCTACAGAGCAGGAGTTTCCCAGCCCTCTCCAAGAACTTCCCCTTTGTAACCCTTTGTTGACAGCCAGGTGCACACAGCTTCTCATGTTTTCCTACCAGCTCTGACCCGTCCGCCTTCACCAGTGTATCAGGTGTGTGTGGCTTGTGACTGATTCTCTGACGCCTACTTCAAGGTTTTCATTTTCCTATATCACCATTTGTATGAACAATGATTCTTCCACTAAATACTTTATTCTCATAATAGTTGTAGAGGCTCTGTTTTCATTGATTGACACACATGTGAAATAGACATGATAATGATAAGACCACCACTTCCTGCAGTGTAGCAAATGCCTCATGCTAAGGGCTCTGTATGCGTTACCTGGTGATTCTGCAGATTCTTTCTTACATGAGGCCATTTCTGAGTTATGCTGGCCATTCTTCTGGCAAAGAAAAGGACTGGGTTTATAAAAAGTAATTTATGACTAAAAACCCCAGCAAGGTGACTTTCTCAAACACATAGGACTTTGGTGCTGATGTGCCTGCCTGTTTAATTGCCCTCTTTAGTGCTCTAGTCTCTCAAAAGGATTATTTTCATGAGCCGTGAGTGACTTAACTCATATGGTGACGTGTATCCTTCATCTGCTGCAACTGAGAGGCGTTAATCAGCACGCTCACAAGGTGACTCACCAGGGATGTTCTTGCCAAGCGAGGATTGGGTGTTCAGACAGCCCCCATGTCAGAGTGAATGTAAGCCTCCAATTTCACTTCACCTCCTTAAAAATCTTTCCCTTTCAAGAATCGCTCTCCAGCTCCAGCTCCACAAGCTGTGTGATAAATATTTTTATGCCAAAAATTAGCCTTGCAAAGGGCAAACTTTATCATTCTTTCCAAAGGATGACCACAAACGTTTCATTCAAGGATGATGAAGCCCTTGATGCCATCATTATCAATTCGCCTTCTCATACCAGCACCCTGATCCCATCTCTTAAGTGTACGTATCACCACACGTCCAGAGGCAGGAAGCTATATGCAGCCCTTCTTTATTTGACCACTGCAGTGAGTCACACTGTGTGAACCGATAGCCCTTCAAAGCCTTGCCTGCAAAAAACTCTCAATTCCCAATGAGTGGGTACCATAGCCACCTGTACATTCCACTTTTTGAGAAGTTAAGAAGCCTACCTTATAAGAATAGCTAACCCTCATCTGACCTCATAGAATGGAGGGATGCGGGATTCAGGCCTGGGACGTTCCTAAGGAGCTGCCTGTGGTTATAGGCATAAGAGGGACCAGTGATTCTGAAAGTGGGTACCCCACAACCCCAAGGTATAGTGTAATGAAGTGTCTCCTGCTCCCCCAAATGACTCCTTGACACTATTCCTTGATCACTGTAAGTCCATAGGTCCGACAATTAACTCGCTACCTTACACAAAGAGAAAACTCAATAAAATGGTAGATGAATGAATGGCAAATGAGAAAAGTCCATAGGAATCCATGTGTGAGAGGACTAAGGCTTTTCTTCAAGGGGAAGTAACTTGGATCACAACATAGCAATAAGCAGAGTTTCAAGGGACTTGGGTGCCTGTTTATCAATTGTGTCTTTTAGAGGAAGCTCCATCTGTACCCAGTGAAAACGTGGCCCTCAAGACTTCCTGCATCCAGAGATACGGACAGATGGTGGCTAGAGGGACCAACTCAGCCACTTAGCTGGCTTCCTAGTACCAATCCGTGTACCACCTGAGAGATAGGTGTATTTCAGGTAGAGACCCGTGAGTTTGATGAGCAGACCATGACTTTACCCAGCCCGTCATGTGACTGGATGTACCTGTTTACAAAACACCTCTCTGAGGTTAGATGTACTATATGTGATCAAAAGATCCATCAATCTACCTACAGGATATGGGTCTTGCCTCGTTGTCCTAACCCTCTAACCACCCGACTTCCCATAGCACACCATTCCCATCTTCCTTGACTCAGTGTTGTCTGTAAGTACATACGCTTGAAATGAAAAATGGCAATAATGATGGTGATGATGATGATGATGATGATGGTGGTGATGCTGGTGAGCCTTTAAGAAGTGCTTGAAAGGCTAGGTACCTCTTTTAAAATTTGATCTCCATGCAGCAGCAGCTATTATTCTCATTTTACGGATGAAAAAACTAGGTCTTAGAGTAAACATCTTGCGACGGTTAATTAGAGCTTAATTTGCTTACTTGATTGATCCTTTGCGCTCTGAGGAAAGCACCCTTGTTTTCTTCTGTTTTCTGACTAATTGAAAATCAATTCTTTCTACAGAAGTCTTATAGAATACTTATTTTATATTTCCTTCACAATCCATAAGAACACGGAGTTGAAGTTTGCTAAATTCCATTCCAGTTTTTCTTGGTGTGATTCAGATGGCTTCCTTGGAACATGTTGATCAGTACATAGTAGAGTAAAGACGTTTTAAAGCCATAAAGATGAGCACAGCATCATTTTAACAGCAGCCACAGAAACATACATATAAAGCTATCTTAGAGTATTTAAAGCACTTATATTTCTAGAATCTAAATTATCCAAATAACGTCATTAAAGAGGAAAACATATAAAACGTATAAAATTAAAGTGATTTTTGGAATAGCACATATGGATTTTGTGACAAGCTGTGGGCTATGTCAGGAAAAGGTCATTTGCTGGTTCTTTTATAAATGATGCTGTTTGGGAATTCTTCCCAGGGTTGTTAGAGACGGATGCGGAGCAACAGTTCTTAGTCTGCATCTCTTTGCCAAGTCTGTGATCAGCTGGCTACATTTGCTCCCTGGTAGATCATGGATTTGGGCAGGAGCTGGGCAATTGTGTCCCTTCATCTTACATGCTTTTCCTCTTGGCTGAATGTAGGGTGAGGACAACCATGCCAGCCCCCAGTGGTGTGAGGCGCTGGTGTAAAAGACAAAGCAATGAAAGACCAAAGGGATTTCCAAGGCTGGGGGTCCTCACAGAGTTTGGCCAGGATTCTGGCTCCCAACCCACCTCCCACCTCCACTCCCTTACCTGATCCAGACCTGTAGCCTATTCAGAGAAATACTAGGACTCAAGGCCTTCTTAGCTTTGGACTGGTTGTTCTGGTACAAGCATAACACGACTGAACTTCAGGACAGTGAGCAATTATAGATCTGCCAGGGGGCACATGCTAGAGAACTGCTCTTCTTATATTGTTTCAAACTAGGTCCTGGGGGCAGGATCAAGTTTTGTGAATGCCAGAGGGCCCTTGAGAATGATCAGCGTTTTGGTCTTGCCAAGCTGTTTTTAGGTGTAGCGTGTATTCCTTTTTCCTCCTGGTGACATGCCTTGGCTCTGTAGGCAGCCCGCCCAGATCATGGTTTGCCCCTGTCTGGTTCAGTAAGAGCTCCCTGCAGGGCAAGCCAGCAAAGCGAAGAGCAAAGCATCAGGCCTCAGGGGACCACACACCAGATTACTGGACAGTTGGACCAGCTCTTCTAAGGTTTCCTCTGTTTCTCCCAAGACATCTCAGAGATGTTTTCTGTCAGATTTATTTCACTGTGCCATATTTATTTCAGCCATATTTTACGAGTTAAGCTTTGTATTTAGGAAGCAAATGGTTTTCATGCTAATTTCTCCCCGAAGGCTCTCTAGGCAATGTATAAACCAATATTTGCTTTGCTCCGAGGTACAGGAATAATGATCTTTATGCAAAACACATTAGTTTCTTTGGGCCTCTTTCCTATTTCCAATACACATGTTTTTATAAACACATACCTGAAGAATTTTGGCAAATGTATCACCTTTCTTCTTTGTTCACGAGATATTTGTTAGATTATCTCTAGTGTTCAGTTAACTTTCAGTTGGCCAGAAGAACAGGAAGCTAATGAGATGATTGCCCTGAAGTTTCCTTGCAGTCCGACAGTGGACTTGCGGATGGGAGGCTGTGTTACAGATAGGTTATATATAAAGGTATAGAGCCGCAGAGCTGGATTTTGATGCCTGCTCTGGTACTCACTGAATATGTGACCTGGGCAGGCCTCCTAACCTCTCTTAAGCTTGGGGTTTTCAGAATATGGGGATTGATTATCCCTAGATCAGAGGGTTAGTGAAAGGATAATATGAATTTATATGTATATATACCAATAGGTGCTTAGCATTGAATCCAGGATATGTTAAGTATTCATCACAACGTAGCTGTCATTACAACAAAGGACTTCAGTGAAGGGGCTGGCCAGTCTTAATACTATTATTGACTGAGACCCTGACGTCAGGACTTGTGTGAACCTGTATCCGGATTGACAGTTGCAGGAAACTAAATATCAACTTTCCGAAAAGCATTGAGTGGATCACTAAAGTCACCGAACAACTGGTTATTTTAATACAGAAAATTGCACCACTAAATAATATTTTGGTCTTACAACTTCCCTCAGCCAATTCTTAAATCACTTCTAAGACCATTACGTGGAGAAAGCCTTAGGTAATATTCTGATATCTGTTCTTCCAACCTGTTTCTCCGCCCTCACCACCCTCTATTTACACACACACACAGTATTACATAAAATCAAATGGGATGATAACATATAGAATATTTTGTAGCCCTTATTTTTCACTGAGTGAAATATTGTGAATATTCCATTCTACCTAATTAATAGCTGTATGGTGTCAAAAGTTGACTTCATTGACTGTTTGAAATTTATTTCCATTTTTAAAATATTCTAAGTGACATTTTGATGAAGATCTTGAAACATATATATGTGTACATATTGCTATTATGTTCTTATAAAAACTTCTAGATGCAGAAGTTTGGGGTTCTAGGATATACACATATTTTAGGGCTTTTGTTGCATCTTGTCAAATTTCCATCAGAGATACCAGATCAGTTTATACTCCTGTCCGGCGAATTCTGGTTTCTCCTAACCATTTAAAAAACTTGCCAACTTGAAAGATGGAAATAGTATATCAATCTTCTTTTAATTTGCATATCTTTGATTCTTTTCACACATTTATTGGCTCTTCCTCTTTAGTAAACTGCTATTCCAAACTTTTTTTTTTTTTTTTTTTTTTTTGGTGGTACGCGGGCCTCTCACTGTTGTGGCCTCTCCCGTTGCAGAGCACAGGCTCCGGACGCGCAGGCTCAGCGGCCATGGCTCACGGGCCTAGCTGCTCCACGGCATGTGGGATCCTCCTGGACCGGGGCACGAACCCGCGTCCCCTGCATCGACAGGCGGACTCTCAACCACTGCGCCACCAGGGAAGCCCCCAAACTTTTTATTTATTAAAAAATTGATAAGTTGTGGGATGAAGTTGGGAATATAATATCTTAACATATTTTGTTGGCTTTCAGGACTGAAAGTAAAGTAAATGTAACAGCAATGATAGACAGTTGCTTCTTCACAACAGAAACTGTGCCCAGTAGAACACAGTGATCTCTGGAGATGCTAAGTGTGTTGTGGACGTCTGACAATGGTTAGAACAAGGTCTTCTAATAGTAAAGTCATGATAATTAAGGATTTAGCCCCCAAATAACTACCATGAGACAATGAATGAAAACTCCTCCATCTTAAAATATAAAGGTTTATTATGGCTCACCTAGAAATGCTACCTAGACCAGTTTCCAGATTTTTTCAGGAAATCCTGAAAGACATTACTGCAAATCATACTTGTAGAACACTAAGTTAATAGTCATACAAAGACACTCAGAAGTTCAGAGATGTATAATATATAAGAAGGTCATATGTATTATATATATAATATATGAGGATATAAAAATACAATATATAAGAATATATATATATATATATATATACACACACATATATGTATCTACAGAGAGAGAGAACGAAAGAGAGAGAATGTATGAGAAGGTCATTCTTACATCATTTCTGTTTCTGTTTTATAGTAGGTGTTTCACAAAAGCTGTTGTATGGATGGTGGTCATGGTGACTTTCATGCTTAACTTGCCTCTAGGCTTAGCATTTAAAATGAAAACCTCTGAAGGAAACTTCTACCATAAGGTAATGTGCCCTGGAGATCAGAGAGAGCCCACCCATGTTCAGACCTCATTAAGGCTTATAGATTCACCCTTCCTGGACCCAAACGATTTAAAGTGACAAGTCTTGGTTTGTGAGTGAGCATGTGTAAGAGTGTGTGAGAGTGTGTGTGTGTGTGTGTGTGTGTGTGTGTGTGTGTTTAGAGGAGCACATGGGAAAACCCTTGATTATAGGGTCACCGCTCACAACTCTCAATCAAGGGCCAAGAGTTGCCGAATGGATGCTTAAAATGAGAAATTGTCCATAGAATTTGAGAAATGTAGTTGCAATTTAATTTGCTTCTCCTTCTAAGATCCGAGGACAAGTAAAACACTTGAGTACTTCACCCACGTGAAACAGGCCCAGTGCTCTTATACACACACACACACACACACACACACACACACACACACACACACACACACTCACTCGTGCACACTCTTGAACGCACCCCTCTTATCCCTAACATAAAGGCTCCATCTTTCACAGCCAGCTCTCATGTACACTTTCCTGGGAGGTATACAGGTCACAGATACCTTCTCTGACCCTGCTCTCCAGCTTCATATTGTGACCTTAAATCCCTTCTCCTTCAGTTTAAAGAGCAACATGGTGAAGAGGTGGACAGTTTCTGCTTCAGAGCCTGACAGATAAGGATACAGTCTGACCTCTGCTACTTACTAGCCCTGTGACCTGAAAAAAGTTACCAAAAGAAAAGAACAGTTACCAGCTTCCTGTTCAGTGAAAAGAGCATAAAAATAGCATCACCTTCCCAAGCTAGTCATGTGTATTAAATGTGATAAAATGTGCAAAGAATTTAGCAAGGTGGCACAAAGTAAGTGTGCAGTCGTTGTAAGCTCTCATTGTGGTTGTGACTGAAACTCTCCCAAATAGAGAGATTCTGCAGTTAATGAAATATTGGCTCTGAACTTCACACAGAAAGGAGGGTGAAAGAAGGGCAGAGGTTTGTAGTATTTAATGATAAAGCACAATTGCTGGACACCTCTGTAGATTCTTTCCCTCAGCTCCTTTCTGTTGCTTCCAGCTGGTTCTCAGAATAAGCCATGTGTGTGTACCTAGTTAAATTTCCACTTAAAAATAAGACAAAGCCACTTTCCTATTTCATTTTAAGAACTGAACAAGGGGAAGAGAATCAGCTGAGGAAACAGTGGTGCACCCCAGGCAGAAGGAGCCTGAGTCATCCTCACTGTTAGGCACAGGGCACTCTGCTGGAATTCTAGCCCCCTACAGGCTCCTCCTGGCGCCAGGAACAAGGCAGTCTCTGAGCCAAAGCCATCTCTTCTGCACTGAGGCAAACATCCCAGGCTAATGTAGTTATCAGATCCTTCATCTCATCTGTAAAAGGAAAGAAAGAATGTAACAACATTAAATAATTTTTCCTTTTTAAAGTTATCTCCATTTTAATTATAAAAATAACATTCGTTATAGCAAATGTTGGAAATTCCTCCCAAGTACAGTAAAAAAGTTAAATTTATTATAATCACATCATTGTTAAGATATTGGTATATATCCTTCCAGACTTTTACATATATATTAAAAAGATGGGATAATATTTTAGCATCATTTCCCCACTGAATAGAACATGCGTATATGCCCATATAAATAGTTAGATATAAAACATAATTTTGATGGTTCCAGAGTACTCTACCTTGTAATGACATCCTTAGTTCTTTAACCTACGTCTTATTTTTGTACATGTGACTTGTTTCTGATTTTTTTTTATTCTTATAAACACCTAAGTGATGAACAGCCTTCTAGCTACATCTATGAGCCCGTCTAAGAGCATTTCTTCTGGAAGAAGTAGAATTGTGGGTTAATGGGCATATGTAGTTCTGATGCTTTTTATGTTTTGCCTGTTTGCATCAGCTTATACTCTACTAGCAGCCTATAAGATTTAATTCAGACTCAGGGGATAAATCTTAGCCAGGTTAAGCCAGTGGTGGTGAATTCCATATCCCTTTCTAGTGACTAAGTTAGTCATGGGCACATCACACAGTCCTGGTCAGTAAAACTGAAGGGGCATCTCCTTGAGGGCATCTAGGAAATGTATTCCTCTTTGATTAAAAGAGACACAGAAGGGAAAACTGTACATTTTTCCAGTTCTTGAAGTGGAAGAGGATGTCTGGAAAGAGCTTCTGCACCCAGAGAGTGACCATAAGGGCACATACATAGAGGACAAGAGACAGTGTGCAGAGGATGACAGAGGGGAAGATGAGAAAAGTGAGTCCTTGACAGTGTGGTGAGGCACCAAATTAACCACCAGCGACCGTGTCTAGACCAGACTCTTGTATGAAGTAATGAACGTTCTGATTTTCTGAGCTACATTTATTCAGGTTTTCTGTAATTTGCAATGAAAAACATCCTACCTGCAAAAATGATATACAATTGGTTTAATGTTCATTTTCTTGATTACAGGGAACTTGAGCTTTTTTTATAACTTGGCCACTTATGTTGCTTCTTTTGTGAACCATCTGTTATGTCTGTTGCCATTTTCCTACAAATGTATTGCCTTCATATTGATTTACTAAATTTTCTTTAAATTTTAAATATTAACCCTCTGTTTTATGTGTTACAAATATTGTTCCTACTTTCAAACTTTTCGACATATTGAATTTAAAAAATTTTCTATATTTGACCTATGAATCTTTTCTTCCTGCTTTCTTCATTTGATTTTGTGCTTAGTATTTTCTCACACAAAGAACAGATATTCATCTATATTTTGCCCTAGTTATTTCTCGGTTTTATTTTTTATCTTAATTCTTTAATGTACATTTTGGTGAATAATATGAAATAAAGATCAAGTTTTCAAAGAATGCAGGGAAATCCTAACACTATTGAAAATGACAACACTTCCCCTATGATTCGTAGTATCCTTATCTATATTTGTGCTACAGCCAGGCCTGTTGGATAGTTTCCTGGTCTTCTTTGTGAATATCTGTCTGTTCTCCTCTTACACTAGTTCATACTACTTTAGTAATTGTAACTCTTTTTTTTTTTTTTAATCTATTTATTTATTTATTTAATTTTGGCTGCGTTGGGTCTTTGTTGCTGGGCGCGGGCTTTCTCTAGTTGCGGCAAGCGGGAGCTACTCTTTCGTTGTGGTGCGCGGGCTTCTCATCGCGGTGGCTTCTCTTGTTGCGGAGCACGGGCTCTAGGCATGCGGGCTTCAGTAGTTGTAGCACACGGTCTCGGTAGCTGTGGCTCGCGGGCTCTAGCACAGGCTCAGTAGTTGTGGCGCACAGGCTTAGTTGCTCTGCGCCATGTGGGATCTTCCCGGACCAGGGCTCGAACCTGTGTCCCTTGCATTGGCAGGCGGATTCTTAACCACTGAACCACCAGGGAAGTCCTGTAACTCTTTAATATATTTTGTTATCTGGCAACACAAGCCCAACTTCACTATTACTTTGCAAACTTTTTTGGTGACTCTCACTGATTTCTTTTTTATGTATGGGTTTTAAAATCATGTTTAATCATGTTTAAATGTCCCCCAAATCCTATTAGGTGGTTTGTTTTTTTTGAGGGGGGGGTGGGGCTGATTACAGTAAGATTATAAAATAATGTAAAGAGCTGATATCTTTATAACATAATGACTTCCTGTTCAGGACCGCATTTCATTTGACACATCTTTTAAGTCTTATTTGATTTTCCCCAGTATTTTGTTTTAATTTCTGCATGTAATTTCTATCCCTTAATGTTAATATTTTCTCTAAATGATTAAGTTTTTAGAAAAGTGATGCATTTGCCTCTATGGATTATCAGAGAGGCTTTTTAAAAACTGTACAATACAGATGTCAGTAGCAACTCTTCAGTACTAAATATAGTCAGTTAATTATGCAGTTCTCAATCTTTCAAAAATATTAATGCATATTAGACAGAGCAGGATCCATGTAGACACTTAGCTTTCATCAGTGTCCTCAAAGTTATGAACTTTCTGCTGATGCCAAGGTGGCAAACAATCTAATTTTAGTAAAAAAGAAAGATAACCATCATCCAATAAACCTAAAATCTCTCAAAGGTTGGACAGGTTAAGATGATCATACCAATTACTAGATAAATACAGCATCTGCCTATTATACGTTTAAAGTCAAATAAGATGTGAATAAAACTATGTTTACTAAATTACTTAAAAGTATTTGCAAGTCAGTCTCCCACTTGGCATTTTTTACATAAAAATAAGACTGTTTCATAGCACAAGATAAAAGGATAGTATTTGGGGCTTCCCTGATGGCGCAGTGGTTGAGAGTCCGCCTGTCGATGCAGGGGACGCGGGTTCGTGCCCCGGTCCAGGAAGATCCCACATGCCGCGGAGCGGCTGGGCCCATGAGCCATGGCCGCTGAGCCTGCACGTCCGGAGCCTGTGCTCCACAACGGGAGAGGCCACAACAGTGAGAGGCCCGCGTACCACAAAAAAAAAAAAAAAAAGGATAGTATTTGGAGGAGCTTTGAAAATACTACACATTCCGAATCCGGTCTTCTTGGGAGAAACTCAACCATGTTAAGAGGAGCCCCAGCCTCTCCCCCCCGTCTAGAGCAGACTCCCTAAAATTTTAAATTGATGTTACTCCTCACTCGTTTTTAAGTTTTAAGGTCTTATCACTATCACATTATAAATTAAAAAATAACATTTTAATTTGTTTTATGTTCTTTGCATGTATATTTTTAGTTATGTTTTTAGAGGTTACTCTAGGGTTTATCATATATATCTAAACTCATAAAAATCAGTATCAAATTTATATTAGCTTAATTCCAGTGATGTATATAAATGTTACTCCTATAAAGCTCTATTCCCTTCCCCTCCTTTTGTGGTATTATTGTTATACATATTACATCCATCAGTGTTACAAACCTAGTAATACACATGGTTAAAATTATTGTTTTACCATCTGCAGTAATTTCCTTATCCCAACGCAGTTTTGCTCCTACCCACCACCTTTGTGCTATTATTGGCAAGTGTAATACACGTATGTTACATTTCTATATGTTATAGGCCCAACATTATGATATTTACATATTATTATGTAGTTGCTTTTTAAAACAGCTGTCAGAAAAAATGAGAAAATATGCATTTATACTGTTTTTTATACCTTTACCAGTGCTCTTTGTTTTATCATGCGGATTTGAATTACTATCTGGAGTCACTTCCCTACGGCCTGGAGAACTTCCTTTATAGTTATTTCTTATCAGGTGGTCCTACTAGCAACAATTCTATCAGTTTTTGTTATCTTGGAAAGTCTTTATTTCACCCTCATTTTTGAAAGATAGCTTTACTGCTTATAGGATTCTTGGTTGATGATTTTTTACTGAGAATTTTGAATGCTGTCCACTGTCTCTGGTCTCCATTGTTTCTGCTGACAAGTCAGCTATTCATATTATTGTGTTATTTTTGTAAGTGCTAAGTCATTTTTCTAGCTGTTTTCAGGATATTCTCCTTGTCTTTGATTTTCAGAATTTCAGACACTGTGATATGTCTTTTTGTGAATCTCTGTTTTTTATCATACTTGTAGTTCATTGAACTTCCGGGATATGTAGATTATTGTTTTTCAAAAAATTGGGGAAGTTTTCACCATTATATTTTGAATATTTTTTCTGTTCCTCTCTCTCCCCTCTCCTTCTTTTACTCCTTTTATGTGCGTGCTGATGCACTTGATGGTGTGTCACATTTCTCTGAGGCTCTGTCTACTGTTTTGTTTTTTGTTTTTTGTTTTTTTCCCGGTACGCGGGCCTCTCACTGTTGTGGCCTCTCCTGTTGCGGTGCACAGGCTCCGGATGCGCAGGCTCAGCGGCCATGGCTCACGAGCCCAGCCGCTCCGCGGCATGTGGGATCTTCCTGTACCGGAGCACGAACCCGCGTCCCCTGCATCGGCAGGCGGACTCTCAACCACTGCGCCACCAGGGAAGCCCTTCTGTCTACTGTTTTTCATTCTTTTTTCACTGTTCTTTGGCTTACACAACCTCTGCGGCTCCATCTTCAAGTTTGCTAATTTTTTTCTGCCAGTTAAAATCTACTGTTGCACCCCTCTAGTGATTTTTTAAAAATTTCAGTTATTGTACTTTTCCACTCCGGAATTTCCACTTGGTTCTTTTCTCATAATTTATATTTCTTTATTGATATTCTCTATTTGATGTAACAGTGTCATTATATCTCCCTTCACTTCTTTAATCATGATTTCCTTTAGTTCTGTGAACAGATTTGGAATGGCTATTTTAACGTCTTCTGATAGATCTGACCTGTGTTCTCTCACAGGTTGTGTTGTTGCTTTCTTCTCCACCAATGTAGCAACTCTGGGCACTGGTCTCCCTCCTCCGGGGCTTGTTACCGTTATTTGCTGGTATATATTTTAGTGTCTGACTGGATCACTGTAGTGGAGTCTGCTCCCCGCTCCCTTCCCCATCCACAGTGTGAAGCCTCTGGTGTTGCTCCTGAGGGAGGCGCAGCTTTGGGTGAACTCAGTCACCCTGGGATGACAGTGGTTTGGGCAGGGCTCTCTTTTTTCCTTTACCTGATCACATCCACGTGTACATGCCATTGACTGCTCCGTTGTTTTCAACAATGCCCTGAGCATAAATTGCTCTACAAACGAATCCAGTCAAATTGTGGCTCCACGGAAGGACATAGTTTCTGAGGTTGGTGTTTGATGTTTGCTCTGACCCTGGGTGGGGGGTCGGTAGAGGACGGGGGGCTGCTCTCAGCTCTTTTATTCCATGATTTTCTGCTACCAACTAGCCAGCCTATAGTCCAGGCTGTATCTTCATTAAATCCACAGATCTCCTCCCAAGTTTCCTCTCATCACAACCTCCTCTCCTCTTGAGAGCACCTTTGAACTTCTTCACTCTCTGTTGCAAATGAAGTTAGTTCCTTTGCAAAGATATTAGGAGGTATCTGTTTTATAGTCTGCTTCTCCCTCTCAGGCATAATCTCCCAGCCAGGGCTCTGGAGCTAGAGGTGGGGACAATGACGAGCTGCTCTCTGAGTGACACTTCTGCTCTAGGACCTGAATGCTTATTGTGTGTGCGTGTGGAGAGGAGAGGCTAGTAGCCTGAGGTCCTCCCAGCTTGCCTCTCCTGCCGTGGAACCACGATGCCATGAGCCAGCAAGAGTGTTGAGGGCATCAGTAGTCTCAGCTGCTGTGCCCAAGGTAGAACCTGCATTCCACAAAGGGGGCCTGGGTGGAAGAAGGGAGTCCGCATCTCTCGACTGGATTCAACTGGGACTTATCATCAGCAGTGAGTAGCTTGGGGCATGATGAGAAATGCTGAAGCCTTGCTCCCTCCAGGAAGAAGCCCTCTAACTGGGAGCTGGCAGGAGAGGGTGCCCTGTGTTCTTGAGGGCAGCAGTCAGGAGTGGAGCCTCAGCCTTGCTGAGCTAGGAGGTGGGGAGGAAGGAAGGTTTTTGCTCAGATACTGCAAACTCTAGTCTTTCTTAACAAAGTTTTCTAGGTTTTCTTGAACATATGTTTCTTCCTCTGCTGTTTATAGGTAGGACTATTTCCAGAGACTTTAAATTGTTGTTTTTAATCATTTCCACCAGTTTCACTGGGGAACAGGTCAGTGGAGCTCTTTATGCTGTCCTGCTGAAGGTAGCCCTCTTCTAAGAGGAAAGACAGAGAGCAGTCGGCCTCATTCCCATGACGCAACCCTGTGCCCTTCCTGTAGGTGTAGGTACCTAGTAGGTCATTAAAGCTTATTTATTGACTTGACTTTTCTCAGTTTAGTAAAGCTGTACTTCCAGCAGCGTTTATAGTTATAGTTTCTCCTACATACACGTAGTTGTGCTAAAAATCTCTTCTATCTATAAACATCAAATATGTTAGCATTCTTTCCCTTGAAATAACTCAGAGACGATTTTTCAGAGTTTATGTTATCCGTTGCTTTAAAACACTTGGCATCCAACCTTGCAGTTTACTGAGACTTAATAAAGAATGATTTTTCTGAAGTTTTTACCCAAGTAATCAATTAGATCAGTAGGACCAAGTCACATACCCACTGCTACGATTTTGTAATCTCCTTCTGGTAGGTATCAAGTAACAGATTTGGATTTAGTGGTGATACTGTTTGAAGCTGAAGGTAAGTAATTATATTACTTTGAACTGTTCATGCTTAATTCCACTCGAGTCCAATCCGGAGGAGGGGCGTGATGAAGGATTACCGACAAAAGCAGGACAAGACTCCCTATGCACTTAATTTACATTTAGCTTCTGGCCCGTATTTGGGAAGGGTTGCATCCATTCACACTCTGTCCGGGGGAGAGGGTCTCCTGCTGTGCTCTGTGCCCCTGCCATTGCTATTACAGTTGTGGGGATTCTCAAAGTGTGGGAACGTTTGTTGAAAGTACAGATTCCTGGGCCCCGTCCTGGAGATTCAGGTTCAGTAGATTCAGGGTGTGGCACAGGAATCTGCCTTGTTAAGAGTCTACTGGGCTGCTTCTAATGCAGGTAGTATCCACCGGCACTCACGCTGAGGAACTGAGCCAGGTGCCACTCAGTGGGCGCATCATCCAACTCTCCTTGCTCTCATTTCCTCCAGGCCACACATACGAGCGCTTGATTTCCCGGTTGCTCATTGACTAGGAAGGAACGTGGTGGTCATGTTGACATTCTGCTTATTAGCTTCTTTCTCATTACAGATTCATCATTTATATTTTATTAAATATCTGTTTACAGACCAAGTTTGCATCCACCCAAATCACCAAGGCTATTAATATTAAGAGGTAGCTGTCTTTATACCTACAGATTTCAGATCATCTGACCACTCCTGGGGAGAATGTAAGCCACCTTTCTGAGAGCAAGCGGGCACTAAGGGCACCAGTATCTGGTATCTTGACTCAGTGATGTGTAGAACACAGCAATTCCTTTTTCTCTTTGAGAAAGGAGATAGGATGGTAAGAAGATTGAGTATAGGCTTCGGAGTTGGGCAGACCTGGGTCTGAATCCTTTCTGTGCAGCTGCTGAGCAGTGTGGACTTACTTCAGTTGCTTATTCTCTTTGAGCCTCGATTTCTTCATGTGCAAAGTAAAAGTAATAAATTCAATAGGTAAGAATCTCTGGTTGAGTCAGAATACCCACATTAATCTGGCAAAATATATACGTACATACAAACATACATATATACATACATAGGAATATCTTGACTCCAAAAGCTCTGAGGTAGGGCTAGCCTCAGGCAGAGTCGAATCTAGGGATTCAGATGAGTTCATCTGAACCCATTTGCTCCCCATCTCTTGACTCTGTGTTCCTCCCTGTAGACTCCATTCTCAAGCTCCCCGTGGCTGCAGCCAGCAGCTCCATTTATACATATATCTTTCCAGGTTAATAATGTCCAGCGGGAGAGAACAAATGCTTGTGCCTCCCTGAGCAGTCTCAGCAAGCATCTCGTTGTAAATCATTCTCTTTGGGCCAAATGCCCATCCCTCAATCAGTCACCATGACTAGGGAAACATGATGTTCTGATTGGCCAGGCCTGGGTCCCATGACCTTTCGGAGCTAAGGATACATCAACTCCACATGCATCACATGGCTGGGAATAATGTGGCCTCCAGAGGAAAAAGGAAATGCTGCTACCAAAAGGAAGAGCTAGAGAGAATACAGGACCAACAATCTTAGCTCTCTAATACATGAAGACCTACATCACAGGTCTTAAATGAGGTAATCCTGGTAAATCGCCAGGCACACAGTAAGTATTCAATATGTGATGATGGTTTAGAAAATAAACCATTTCTTACAGTGAACTGCGTCCTGTCTTTATCATAAGCTATTACTTGTTAGGAGCATCATCTCCTAAAGGAGAAAAAGATGACCTGAAGTCATTTGTTTTCCCCCTAAAGTCTAAATGGAAACAAAGTTCTTAGATGTCCGAGTCTTTCCAAGGTTGAATTCCTGTAGAGAGAGGTCAAGGTAAAACAGAGGAAAAGTGGGAAGAGAAAGGGGAAGGGAGGCATAGCGCACTGCTGGCACACAATGAGAGCTGGGTTTGAATCCTAGTTCCGAGACTCTCTGAGCCTCAGTTTCTTCATCTGTATATTAGAAATGATGAGTATTGCCCACTTGCTTCTATAGTGATAACCAAACAATATGATGGCTGTGAAAAATAAAGAATTACAAAGGGAAAAAAATTAAATAGTCAAATTACTATGAAGAGAATAATAGCTATATTGATATGCTAGGTACAATTGAATATTGAATATCTGGGGGCCAGGCACTGTGCTGAGTTCTTTAACAGATGTCATCTCATTTAATTCTTGCAGTCATCCTAGGAGGCAGGTACTATTATTGCATCTTCACTTTACAGATGAGGCTCAGAGAGATTGCATAGCAGACTCAAGATCACACCATTTATAAGCTGGGATTCAGTTTAGGTCTCTGATTACTTCTTTTCATTCAGCCTTATAGCGTGCCCTTTCTGTTCAGTCCGATGCCCCTGTGAATGTGCTGGGACAGTTGTGGGTGGCTACTTACATCTCTCTCACCCAGTCCTCTCCAGTCACATGCACACACACAGTCACGTTAGCACATGCCCCTTCCTCCTCCCTCTTTTCAGTGGAGTCACTCTCTCCTCCACTTTATGTTCACTAGTCAGAAGTTTCTCCAGGTGAAAGAGACAGCCCTAGACGTCAGAATCTGCACAGACTACCTTTCTGCAGCAGCCAGGATCTTGGTAGCCTCCCAGGAGCAGAGGTGTAGGGTAGCACCTTCCCCACTGGTCTCTGCCTGCCTGCTCTTGAAGAGCTGCTCTGTGTTTACCTTCAGGAAAGTGTACTGGTTGCCAGGAGTCCAACTTAATAGAAATTCAATGGCCATTAGGAAAGATTTACGATGACCTGAACCATAGAATTTGGACTCATCATATTTATCGTATAAAGGACCATTCTAAGAGCTAGAGAGGGAGCAGAGGGAAGCTTCTATGCGCCAAGCTTATATGTACAGATTGCACAGTCACAAATTGGATGTATTTCCCCATAAAACCCTACTTTATGGCTTCACGTAATTACTTTGTCCCTGGGCCTCCATGCATTTCAGGCGTTCAGCACAGGCAATCATTCTAGTCTGATCAGAACTTTATTCTGGTACAAGATGCCATGTCTCTGATTTCCCAGGTGGTTCCCATGAGAGTACTTGAACTTCTCATCCATGTGTCCTGATTTTTGTTCTCACGCATTTGGGCCCATTAAGGCTCATTACACTCTTGAGTCAGGCCTCTTACCAGCTCCTGAACTTCCTCGATGCACGATGTGGGGCAGATAGAGGAGTACTTGGGGGCTATACTTCTGCTTTGAAACAAGGCAGAAATACAGCACAGAGAATTTAAGCAAGTTGCCAAAGGTCACACAGCTGGTGAGTAGTAAAACCATGTTTTGATGCTAAAAAGTCTGGTCTCAGAGGCAGTGCTCTTAGCTACTGCTCTGTCACTGCCTCTGATAGCAAGTATTCAACCAGTGTCACTTACTCTTTTTCTCCTTTTGTATAATAAACTGTACTGGCAATAAGGCCTTGATTTCTGTTTGGAGTCATGAAATCCTTATTGCAAGCCACTCCTTTGAATCTCAAAAACCCTTACACAGAGAATCTCAAACTTGGCTTTCTGTTGTAATCGCCTGGGGAGCTTCAGAAAGGAGTAATATCTAGGTCTCATCCTGAAGGTTCTGAGGGAATGGATCTGGGCTGCGTCCTGAGCATGAGGGTTCTTGAAGGCTCCTTAGGTAATTCTAATGCACGGCATGCCTAAGAAGCCTGGCTCTAACAGACCTGCGCAGCAGCACGTTCACCTGGCCAGGACCATCGCACTCCATCTGACCAGATTTTATTTCCAGGTGTTGGTGACACAAGCAGACACACACAAAATGTGTCAGTTTAGACACACAGCCAAAGGGGAAATTCAGGTCCATCACATTCCCATAACACAGCTTCACACACATGCCTGTAGCTGCCGGATCCGTTTTTGCACGTCCCTTCACCACTGGGCCCTTGAAGGGTATGTGTTTAGGTGTAATAGCACGGTGCTGTGTCTCAGACTGTTTATACTAATCCCTATAGTTGGTGAAACTGTCACTTCATAAACGCCATTGTAATATGAAGGGCTTTTCTAAAAATAGAGTGTTTTTGTCTTCCAAAGTCTATGCCACCTGGAACTGTTGAACGCACACAGCTCCAGTGCAACTACAGTAAAGGTGGAAACCTGCTTTTACCTCATTTCTGTTTTCCACCTGCCCGTGCTTCTGGATAGCCTTCCCACCTAGTGGAGCCAGGAAAACATTTAGCAATTTGAATTTTTATATTCCCAAGTAAAATCATGGCAGAGTAGCATCCACTAGAGCTTGTGAGAAAGCTCGGCCACGCCCAGGAAAGCGACTGGCTCCTCCTTCTGGAGAGCCAGCCCCTTTTCTTCAGAAAAGAGTCTGAAATGCAGACTGCTTCCAGTGAGCTATGTTTGATAGGCTGCTGAGGGAGGTAAGGTGGCCATGGAAAGCCAGAGCTCAGGATTCGCTCACACATCCATCCACCAACATGTTCATGCCACGAGCACCTGCCTTATCCTCTGGCAGGCCCCAGGGACCAGCAGTACACAAGGCGAGCGTGGCCCTGCCTTATGGGGGCTCATGGGCTAATGAGGAGGACGGACGTTAAATGATAAAGTCACATAAATACACAACTACAAATTGTGATACGTGCTGAGAAAGAAAAAAAAAGATGCTATGAGACAAAGTAGCAGAGGAAATCTCCTTGAGGTTGGATGGTGGTGGAGGGACAGGGCAGCCACCCCAGGCCTAAGGGATGAGTCAGATGTGGCTAAGGGAGAGGGAGAGGAGTATTCGGGAAGGGGGCTTTATGAGGGCACGCTTACCCATCCCTCAAGGAATTAGCAGGACTGGAGGCAGTGAACCAGGGCAAGAAGGATATTAGGAGGGTGGGAGAGGGAAGTAAGGACAGACCACTTAGGGCCTTGGAAGCCAAGGGGGCAACTTGGGATTTTATCCTGAGCCCCCTAGGAGCCTTGAGGGTGGTTTAAGTGGGGATCTGCTGGGGGAGTAGATGGAGAGATTACATGACCACTGTTTGCCTTCCAGGTGGAAAAAGGATTGGAGAAGCACTAATGGATGTGAGGACACAGGAGGGAAGGTGAGAGGTGATGGCTCACAGCATCTTCGCCCTTCTGATCAACCTCACCTTTCTCTTGCCTGTATCCTTGAGGGCAGGGAGCAGCAGGTATGTCCGTTGCGAGTCAGCACTTGTGTTTTCTGTATCTGGAGGGATGAGGCGGCCAGGATGGAGTGTCGCCCTGCCACTGTGTCCTTATTCTCATCCACACTGTCCTCTAGGACCAGCAGAGCTGCAGGTCTGCTTCCCACCTGACCCACAGGATTCTTGCCCTTGCATGTCTCTATCCTTTGGTGATAAACAAACACCTGGTATGAATATATTTACCCATCTGTCTAGCTCTTGTCTGTCCCCTTTCTTGCAGCCTTTCTGCCAGTGTCTCAGTCTGGGCTCTGACCTCCTTTCGCCTGGCTTGCTGTAGTAGATTTCTAACTTCCCTCGCAACTGGGTTTGGAACCTCCAATGTCTTCTGCTAATCAGGCCTGTCTTGAAGTCTGACTCATCCTTCCAAACCCCAATCTTCAGAACATCACTCCCCTGATTTTTCCTTGGCTCATCATTGCAGAACTGAGGTCCTTTCATTTGCATTCAGGTCTCCTGCTCCCTGGGTTCTCGACCAGACAGGACCGTTCTTTATTCTGGGACCATGGTCTTTGGTCTCCTCTCTTTTGTCTTTGGCATATGCTGTGCCTGACAGACTTGAGTGATCCCTTCTGTGAGGGACAGGAGCGTATCCTCATGTGACTTACTCCCCAGCCTCCATCCTCACTCTGCCTTACTTGTTCTGGGAGGGCAGATATCATAGCTTGTCCCTCCCTGTCGCTGCCCATCTTACTCATGGGGTCTGGAGACACTGAGCACACTTGGACACGTGCACCTGGAATTTTCTTCCCTTTTCACCCATCCTCGGGGAACGCTATCAGTTTAGCAACGGATCAGAGCTGAGAGACACCTCTGTTCTTTACCTCTAGAAGCTCACTTGCTTTCTCATCCTGCTTTGTCTCTTTCAGCACCAATCATGCCAGTCAGTGTTTTCTTTTAACAGAATAGAGGGCTCGAGAGACTTCTCTCTCAGCCAGTGTAACAGTATTTGCAGCAAGCCTTCCACCATATCAGCCCCTCAGCTCCAGAAATCCCTTCCTCAGTGACGGGA
This sequence comes from Grampus griseus, assembly GCF_964374135.1. Taxonomy (NCBI): domain Eukaryota; kingdom Metazoa; phylum Chordata; class Mammalia; order Artiodactyla; family Delphinidae; genus Grampus; species Grampus griseus. Next base: position 113,269,412 of record NC_139019.1, read on the forward strand.
AGGTAAAAGAGGACCAGTTCCATTTTCACCTGCTCTGCTTGCAAATGGCCACAAATTGATAGTGCGAGCCAGCTGTTGGTTGACTCAGCTCCACTGAAGGGAGTGAAAGCCTTGAATGTGTGTTACCTTCTCTGGGTCCCTAGTGGGTTCACAGGCTCCCACGTCTGCAGAGCCATGTTAAGTGGGCATGTCATAAGGCATCAGCAGATCGTTAGCTGATGCAGAGAGTACCCTTAATGAAGTGTCAGGAAGCATAACCATGGCCTCTGAATGGCATGGCTTCCAACACTGCAGCTTCTGATTGCTGATTTCTCAAGGACCTTACTAGCCTTCAGGGACATCATAGCTCTTAAATGTCAAAGAAAATAGGGACAGTGCCACCCAGGACTTAACGGGGAAATGTCTGATGACAACTTGACAGGCATGGGGCAATATTCTCCAAAAGGTCTGTACCGTCCCCAGTGTCCTGACTTCCTCTGCACACATCTTCTTAACTTTCGAACTCCATTCAACGAGAAATTATAAGAATACTGACAATACCCAACATTGGTGAGGGTTTGGAGCAACAGGAATTCTCATCTGTTGTTGGTTGAGGTGTAAAATTGTACAACCACCACTCTGAAAAAGGTTTTCATCTTATAAGACTAAGTATATGTTTGTCCTATGATCCACTCTTAGGCTTTGCCCCAAGAGAAATGAAAACACATCAATAGAAAGACTTTTACTCAGATGTACATAGGAGCCTAAGTGTTCACTAATAGAAGAATGTATAAAGAAACTATGACATAGTCATACCGTGAAATACGACACAGCAATAACAAGAGACACACTACTGATATATACCGCAACATGGATGAACCTGGAAAACATGATGCTGAATGAAAGGAACCTTACACAAAAGAGGACATATTGTGTGATTCCATTTATGTGGAATTCTAGAACAGGCAAAACCAGCTTATAACAAATAATCAGAACAGTGGTTGCCTCTGAGGGAGCTGAGGGCAGGGATCAACTGGGAGGGGCCATGACAGAACTTTCTAGGATGATGGTACTGTTCTCTATCTTGATAGCAGTTTGGTTTACTCAGGTGTCTGCATTTGTGGAAACTCAGAATGTACACTTAAAACTTGTGCATTTCATTGTATGTAAATTTTCATCAAAAGAGAAAACTGTACACAAATATTAACCTTAATGATTTTCACGCTGAAGTATTTAGGAGGAAGTATGCTATTGTCTGCAATTTACTTTGAAACAAAAAACATAAGATGGATCGGTGGATGGATAGAGGGATGGGTAGATGGATGAATATGTGATAGAGCAAGTATAGTTGAGTGTCAATACTAGGACGTAAATGATGGATGTATAGGTATTCATTGTAAAATTCTTTCAACTTTGCTGTATGGTGAAAGGCCTGAAAGTAAGGTTCAGTATTATGTGCTGCCTTGACATCTGGTAAAATCAGGAGGGCCTCGAATGGCCTTACCTCAGGTTCCCCTCCCCACTCTGCTTGCATGGATAAGGTCCCCAGCCAAACAGTCCTCTTTACCCAGGGCACCAGATGCGCTGCCTATAGATGCAGTCCCTGAGTTGGGGGCCTCAGTTCCCTGCTAGTCTGAGGAATTATTCAACCAAGTCAGTCCCATCCTCCCATGGGGCCAGGGACACCCCACCTCCTGATACTACAAAGCTTGCTCACAGCCCTGGTTGTCCACTCTGTTCCTGGAGGCAACCTCTATGGGATCCTGTCCAGTGTGTGGTGTCCTCCTCCCCAGGCTGTGAGTATATGTGACTAATTTGGAACTGACATGTACACACTGCTGTATTTAAAATGGATAACCAACAAGTACCCACTCTGTAGCACAGGGAACTCTGCTCAGTGTTATGTGGAAGCCTGGATGGGGATGAGAGGGGAGTTTGCGGGAGAATGGATACATGTCTATGTATGGCTGAGTCGCTTTGCTGTGCACATGAAACTGTCACAGCATTGTTAATCAGCTATATTCCAGTATAAAATGAAAAGTTTAAAAAAAAATATGAAAAAAAATATCTCATCTGTCCTGTGTCGGGTGTTGTGTGTCCAGCCATCCCCATCACTCCAGGGTGGGATCCCTCCATGGCAGGTGGAGTGAATAGGAGACAATTAAAACTTGCTATATGTTTGAAACTTTACTTTAAAATGTTGGGAAAAAATGTATGTGCCCAGTAATGAACGATGTTACAAAGGAGAAAGCATTGCTTCTAACTTTATTGAGCTTAGAGTTTACTTAGGGAAATTCTTAGTAGTATTAAACCACACACTGGGCACTTAAATGTGGCACACACTTTACCTGCTGTCTGTCGTTAAATCTTGACTTGCCCAGCATCTGTCAGTGAGTAGAACAGTATGAGAACTAATGTATGAGAACCTAGCGGCCTGAGGGTAGAAAGTCCTGCCCCACTTACTAGCTCCGTGACTTCTAGGCAAATGACTTCCCTCTCTGGGCCTCTATGCTTTGTCTATAAAAAAGAAAGGTTGCCACAATTCACCCTTCCAGCTCTAACAGGCTAAAGATCTGTAATTTTGAAATCAGTGTGCTTATAATTACCTTATGACAGGAGAAAGGAAAGAGGCATCTTATTTCTGGGTCCCTGATCCCTGCATTGTCACTCATTTGGGAAATAGTTTATTCCAATGCAAACTTACCCCCTAGTTTCCACCAGAGCATAAACCCCCAAAGAGCAGGAAATTATTTGCCTGACTAATTTAATCATCTGGTTTTGAGAATTTGCACATCAGCCAGGGAAAATAGCTTTTTTGTTGCTGCTGTTACACTAATACTTCCCACTGTGAATCACATAGTCAGATAATTCAACCCAGCTTCCTTCTGGACAATCGTTTAGAGGCAAACCATGGTTTTCCTCTAACTCTCAGGAAAGTTAGTGTGAGGATTTCATACAGGGACAGGCCACATCTGTGCAATGAAGCTGAGCGTGTGACTAAGCAGTCTGGATGTGTGGATAAAATTGTCACACGTGGTCAGGACAGATTCACGGCATGTCTGCAGAGATAGCAGTTTTTTTCCTTTTATTCTTCTCAGGCTTCAGCTCTCTGAAGATCGGTGAAAGATGATGGCTGATCTGGGGCATATTCACTGAGGACAAAGAGAGCCAGATTGTGCTTCGGACACATCATTCTGAGGTGCATTAAAATCTGGCTGAAAGCTTGTGGGAGAAAGGACAGATAGTCCCAATTATCTGCAGATACCCACATACCTCTGCCTGTGAAAATAGTCAGTTACCCATCACCAATGGGAATGTTTTCACTGTAGGAGGCCTGGGCTTGCTCTAAACCAGGATTTCTCAGCCTCGGCACTAGTGATATTTTGGAGATTGTTTTTCATGTTGGGAGCCTATCCTGGGCATTGTGGGATGTTTAGCACCATCCCTGGCCTCTTATCAGTAGATGCCAATAGTATCTCCCTAGTTGTGACAACTAAAATGTCTCCAGACATTGTCAATTTCCCCAAGCTGGGAATCACTGCTCTAAACCATCCATACTCCCTTTACTTCACTCTGGAGCCCAAGCTAGACATTTATGAAAAGGTTGGGTAGCGTAAGGGAAGGAGCAGATGCTTCACCACCCTGACCTCAGGCGGCTGTGAAGAAAGCTTAGTTTCTAAAGAATGCCCTCAACTTGGCACACATTTTTGAAATTGTGGTAAAATACACGTAACATATAATTTACCATCTTAATCATTTTGAAGAGTGATGTTGCTAAGTCTATGTATATTGTTGTACCACAAATCTGCAGACCTTTTTCATCTTCCCAAACTGAAACACTGTGCCCATTGGACAACTTCCCATTTCTGTCTCTACCCAGCCCCTGGAAATTACCATTCTACTTTCTCTCTCTTTGAGTTTGACCACTCTAGGTATATCACATAATTGGAATCATACAGTATTTGTGTTTTTGTGACTGGTTGTCACTTAACATCATGTCCTTAAGGTTCATCCATGTTGTCAGAATTTTCTTCCATTTTAAGACTGAATAATACTCCATCATACTGTTTATTCATTCATCTATTGGTGAACCCCCTTGGGTTGCTTTGGGCTATTGTGAATAGTGGACATGGATGTTCAGATAGCTGTTCAACATCTTGCTTCAATTCTTTGGGATACATACCCAGAATTGGAATTGCTGGATCAGCTGGTAATTCTAGTTTTAATTTTCTGAGGAACTGCCATACTGTTTTTCATAGTAGCTGTACCATTTTACTTTCACAACAAGAGCACACAAGTATTCCAATTTCTCTATATCCTAGTGAACACTTGTTATTTCTGTTTTTTTTTTTTTTTATAGTAGCCATTCTAATACATGTAAGGTGGTATCACATTTGGTTTTGATTTGCATTTCCCTGAAGATTAGTGATGCTGAGCACCTTTACATATGCTGGTTGGCCTGTGTATTATTGAAAAAATGTCTACGCACATCTTTTGAACATCTTTTAATAGAGTTATTTGTTTTTTTGTTAAGTTGTATGAGTTCTTAATATATTCTGGATATTAACCCTTTATTAATTATATAATTTGCAAATATTTTCTCCCATTTCTGGGTTGCCTTTTCCTTCTGTTAATTGTGTTCTTTGATGCACAGAAGTTTGTTTTTTTTTTACTTCATGATTCCATTTATATATCATTTTTTAAAACATCTTTATTGGAGTATAATTGCTTTACAATGGTGTGTTAGTTTCTGCTTTATAACAGAGTGAATCAGCTATACATATACATATATCTCCTCCCTCTTGCGTTTCCCTCCCACCCTCCCTATCCCACCCCTCTAGGTGGTCACAAAGCACCCAGCTGATCTCCCTGTGCTATGTGGCTGCTTCCCACTAGCTATCTGTTTTACATTTGGTGGTGTATATATGTCCATGCCACTCTCTCACTTCGTCCCAGCTTACCCTTCCCCCTCCCCGTGTCCTCAAATCCAGTCTCTACATCTGTGTCTTTATTCCTGTCCTGCCCCTAGGTTCTTCAGAACCTTTTTTTGTTTTTTTCAGATTCCATATATATTTGTTAGCATACGGTATTTGTTTTTCTCTTTCTGACTTACTTCACTCTGTATGACAGACTCTAGGTCTATCCACCTCACTACAAATAACTCAGTTTTGTTTCTTTTTATGGCTGAGTAATATTCCATTGTACATATGTGCCACATCTTATTTATCCATTCATCTGTCGATGGACACTTAGCTTGCTTCCATGTCCTGGCTATTGTAAATAGAGCTACAATTAACATTGTGGAACATGACTCTTTTTGAATTATGGTTTTCTCAGGGTATATGCCCAGTAATGGGATTGCTGGGTTATATGGTAGTTCTATTTTTAGTTTTTTAAGGAACCTCCATACTGTTCTCCATAGTGGCTGTATCAATTTACATTCCCACCAGCAGTGCAAGAGGGTTCCCTTTTCTTCACACCCTCTCCAGCATTTATTGTTGGTATATTTTTTGATGATGGCCATTCTGACTGGTGTGAGATGATATCTCATTGTAGTTTTGATTTGCATTTCTCTGATGATTAGTGATGTTGAGCATCCTTTCATGTGTTTGTTGGCAATCTGTATATCTTCTTTGGAGAAATGTCTGTTTAGGTCTTCTGCGCATTTTTGGATTGGGTTGTTTGTTTTTTGGATATTGAGCTGCATGAGCTGCTTGAAAATTTTGGAGATTAATCCTAAGTTTGATGTAGTCCAATTTAATTTTGTTGTTCATGCCTTTGGTATCATATCCAAGAAATCCTTGCCAAATACCACATCATGAAGCTTTTCCCCTGTTTTCTTCTAACGGTTTTATAGTTTCAAGTCTTAGGTTTAGGTCTTTGATCAATTTTGTGGGGTAACACACACTTTTATATTTAATATTATCATGTGACATAGTTCTCTGAGGCCTGAGGCAGCCAGGCCTCACCTGGTCACTTACGCATGGAGTCATGGTTACCCTGATAAGCTACATTTCCCAGGATCGTTCCTCTCTAGCTACAACCTCCTGTAAAGTCCCCGACACCATTCTTTTTTTTTTTAATGAAATTTGTTTTTACATTTTTATTTTTATGTTTTTGGCCACGTGGCTTGTGAGATCTTAGTTTCCCCACCAGGGCTCTAACCCGGGGCCCCAGCAGTGGAAGCTCAGAGTCCCAATCCCTGGACCACCAGGGAATTCCCTCCCTGACACCATTTTGGGAATACCAACAGGGCCCACACGTGAGCTCACAGGCAAACTTGGTCAGCCACTGTAGTTAAGTGCCCTTTCAACAGGGCATCAACTGGGCATCACCAAGTCCAGTGAATATCACTGCCTTGTCCAGACCTAAATCATCTCTCAACCATTGACACTCCGGCCAGGCATGCCTCTACTTTTCATTAAGCACTGCCATTTCCCATAATCCACTGCTGCCACTTCCACCAACTCGTGTGGGGACTACCAACACCATCCTGGAGCTGGGTGCCAGAGCTGTGTGGGAGATTGGATTGACGTGCGGGCACACGTCTACCTCTCTATGGTGGTACATTGTCCTAAAGGGGCTACCCAGCTTGGATTTTGTTTTTTTGTTTTACTTTAGCAATATAGCACTTTCAGCATTTGCTCCCAATGTCCTCTGTCCCTGAAACCAGACGTGAATGCATGGGGGTAAAGCTAAGCTTGCGACATCCAGTGGCAGGGCAGCCACCATGCCATGCTCAGACCCAGCTCCAGTAACAAAGCTTTGTAACAGGCTGAAGCTGGTGGAACCTAGCTCCTCTTTCCCTTGGGATGAGTACTTTCCCATCATGGTCCCCAGTCCCTCATGCACATGGACTTCTGTCTCTCTGCCTTTCAGTACTCCAGCTTAGCACTGCCCTAAAACCCCCCACCTGAATTCTATTAGAACAGTCGTGAGCTCAGGAGAGCAGCCTCCCTGCCACGCTGAGGCTTCGCTGTGAATTATTCATGGCACTGAATAAAGCTCCAGTGTAGGGTGTTCCCAAGCAGGTACATAAATCTCATCTATGAAGAATCTCTACGCTTTACTTAAAAGGGATATTTATCATATACCATGCAATATTTATGAGTTAATTTGAATCCCACAACGGAACAAAATACAATATCTACCAGAAAACACCAGTAATCCTTCCATTATGCACCACTGTTGACACACTGTTAATTTCATTCTAATTGCACAATCTAATCACTGAAACATTAGCATCTGTATGGCAGTAATTCAAAATGTTCCAGCTGAGGGGGATGGGAAAACAATGCAAAATACGCTGGCAGTGAAACCATGAAAAAAATGGAATTAGGAATTGCAGCATCTGGTTGCCAGCACCTGTTAGGTAGACAGCAGGGTTAAGTGGTACCAAAAGCCATAGAACTTTCCCCTAGTTGAAGAGAAAAATGATTTTGCTTTGTGCCTAAACCTCCCGTTGGAGTCATGAATAGGTTTTCTAAAGTTATATGGATAATTAACAGGTGCATTAGTAAAGAGGTGTTCAGTGAGGCTTTAATGAGATGATGCAAGGAGAGCAGGCAGCATAGCCTGGTATTTAGCTCAGTAAATACTAGTTTAAAAAACTTTCTATTCCTTTTTAAATGTACACTGAGTGCACCGTGTGGTATGGAAGAAAGGAAATGTGCTTTGGAATCCTACAATTGTGATCCAGTGACAGTACTTAACAAAATAACCCCTCTTCATTTACCCTGGGAACCTCATCTTCCTCATCTATAAAATGGAGACGCCATTACCTTCAAAGAATTGGTGTGAAGATTAAGTGAGATAATACAGTGCCTAGCAGAGTGCCTAGTTCATCACCATCATCATGATCATCATCATCATCATGTAGCAGCCATAACATATGTTTGTTGATCGCCAACTGTATGCCCAACACTTAGCTTAACATTCTAAGTAGGAGGTTTTATTATATCTATTTGATAGATGAGGAAACTGAAATTCTTACAGGTTAAGTGACTTGCCCAAGGTTGCATAACTAATAAACACTCTTTTTTTAATTGAAGCCACATTAGTTTGACACTCAAGCTCGTGAACGTAATCACTCTGCCAAATTAACTTGTCCCTTTGTTGCAGGACTTTCAATGATGCTCAGTGGCTTGGGATCTGAGAATCCAGACAGAAAGGCTGACTGAAGGTAGGGATGGATGAGGCGGGAGGATGGGAGAGGGAAAAGTTAATGGTCCCAGGGAGTACACTGTTGAGATGGCTGTCTGTGAAATGACTTAGACAAGAGGGTGTGTGCATGTGTGGGTGGGGGAGAGGGACATAGAATAGATGCTAGGAAACTGACATGAAGTCAAAGGAGTAATGAACTGAGGAAACTGAGCAAGTCAGATGATTAGAAGGCAAGATAAAGTCCCCAACTATTCACCCAAGAGGTCTCTTCTTCAAGCAGCTGTGGATCCAATGGCTTGTAAAGGCTCCTTAGTGGAAAGTGGAAACACACCCTTGTGTTATGCTGACTGGATTCTAACAGTGTGATACTTGTAGAAATGAAACCACATCCAGAGGAGGAAAGGTGTGGTAATCTCAGCATCACTCACAATGTAGCTACCTTCCTCTAAAAAATTTTAGGAGGGAAGAAAAATGCATGGTTGAGAATCTTAACAGCATAGGAAAAATAGAGTTGAGAGGACCAACGTCACAGAAACCCTATGAACACCCTTATAAAACTTTCACATTCATCACTACAAAATAAATCCAACTCAGTCCAATTAAAAGAATATCAGTTGTGTTTAATACATTTAAAAATAACGATAAAAAAATAACGTTAACTGGTACTATACAATTAATTTATGTGTCATGGAAAATTTTAATATTACCCTTCCTTGAGGCTTCAGAAGAATACCTGGAAATGCATTTTGCTTTGTCATAGACATATTTTTTGCTATTTGATTTTCAATCTAAATGTATAATTCCTTTTTGATGAGATGACTCAGCCTTTTTGACTCCCACCCCCCTGGTCTTATCGTGGTCCCAGGGGCTGAGCCCTAAGTCCAAGCACATCCATCAGCATCCTCCTAGAGATTTGTACAGCTCAGCTCTCCCTTCCAAACACATGTCAGAATGTAGCTGTGAGCCCTGGTTGACCTCCTTTAGCTTTTTCTACTCTCTCCCAAGTCTTCACCATAAAAAAACCTCCATTCTACTTTGTTCTTTTCTATTCTCAAGCCCTGATTTCTGCTTTTTATGTTAACAGCTAATAGAAGTGACTCATATGCTGTCACTGAAGTTCTTCTGGATGTATAAAGGCTGATGCAAGGGAAGCTCTGTACTCTAGTATTTTCAGCACAGGATATGCATGTGGTTTGGGAAGGATTACAACCTAGTGCTTCAGAGTCAGAATCAAAAGTATTTTCATATTGTTCCCTGGCAAAAAGTTTCTTTCCAAATTCAGATTCGGGTGTGTCCAGTGAACTTTCCCTCAGATAAAGCCATGAAGGTCATTTCTATCGAGCTGTCTTTCTTTGGAGCCTCACAGAGACCAAAAACAACCTCTTCATTAGAACTGTGTATGACATGGCACTGTTAACACGCCCAAAAGATGGAAAGAGCATTTCAGAAATGTCATTTAGTGCCAATTGAGGCAATGAGAATGGATGTTAGCCTGCAAATTAACTAAAACTGTTTTGGTGATGACCAGCATTGGCAAGAGTGTATTAACACAGGCACTGATACACAACCAGTGAGATCGTAAGTTGGTATGTACCATCCTCCTGAAAAGAGACTTGGCGATATGTTCTAAGAGCTTTTAGTGTTAGATTTCGTATCCACAGCAACTTCGAACTTAAGTTTAGATTCTTATGTTTATCTCTTTTGGGGAGAGACAGTACTGGCATTGGCATGGCCTGTAGAGAGTGATTTTTTTTTTTTTTTTAACCATAAAATTGGCCCTATGAGTCTACTTCAGTCTGTGAGAGCTGGAATGATGTGAGTCTGTCCTAAGAGGCAGCTCTCCTTCGGAGAGTCCAGCAGAATCAGGCATCTGGACCTATGAGACTGAAGGCCAGCCCCTGCACTGTGGTTAATTGAACAGACTGAGTTCCCTGGGGAGACCTCTTGACAGCGATGCCATTGACAGTTCTCTGCAACGCCTTGACCAGCTACTTCCTGGTCATACAAACTGTGACAGAGAACATAGATATAATTTACTCTGAGAAGAAACTCAGAGGATGATGTGCCTCAGTGCTAGAATGGGAAGAAATGGTCCCAGAGAGCAAAACAGAAGTATGAGCAAAGGTGAAGGGCAGCAGTAGACATCAAATGCATTTTAATATCATTGATAGTTTTGAGCCTTGAATGCATAACTTAGGTACAGGTGACAACAGAAGTGACTCAAGAATCCTAAGGCAGTCAACCTGTTGAAATAAGGACGATTTTAGAAAAACGAATTGTGACAGGTTTTGGAATCACTTCTTGTCCATTACTGAGGTTGGGGTTGTGAGGAACAAAAGAAGACAGCAGTAGATATTAGTGAAAAAGGAAGAAACTTCAAGGACACGTGAGGTAGAGTCTCCTGGTTGTCAGGGGCTATAACCCTAGAACTGGATGCTGCTAGTCAAGGATTCCTATCACTGGCAATTTTCAGGGAGGAAACTGATACACCACCTTTCCTATCTAGTTTAGCCAGACAGGGGCCTGGATTTCATAACCCCTGAGGAATCTGAACCAAGTCTTAAACGTTCAACTGTGATTATAGGGAAAGCTATTTGCTTTCCTGCCTCCTTCAGGTCATCTCTAGTCTTCAGCTCCCTATTTCTGTCCCAGATTATCTGGGAGCTGTTTGCATTTTACAGAAACAAGTTAAGGGAAATTGATCATTAGGTTCACAGTGAATTGCTTAAATCTCTCACAACATGCAGTCTTACAGTGAGTGTATTTACAGAAACAACAATGAAGCCTACTTTCTCTAGATTACTTTTTAAGTTGAAAATAGAGATCCTAGTATTTTTTCAGAAAGCAAATAAATGGTTTTTGTCATTTCAGTGAGTATTAAAGTGTGTAGTACTTTGAGTTGCTAATAAAAATGACAATTGGTGTGTTACTTATTCAGAATCCAAAAGGATGGTGTGTGAAATAAACTATGAACACTATACCAAGCATTATCAAGATGTATAGAAATGCATATGCTTTCAAATCTACAAGTTATAAAGCAATCTTATCATCATAAATGTTATAGCAATGAAATAATGGCTCTCATTTAGCTAAACCTATTGAGTGAATATTGTAAAATTCCTAAATGGTATAGTTTGAAGAAAACAAGCTGACAGGAACCTTGATATATTGAATTTAAACCACATAATTTATCAGTTAAGATGATTTTAAATGCAGGAAATAGTAACTCAACTCCAGCTGGCTTTAAAAATAAGAGGAATGCTGCTCTTGCATAAAAGCAAGTCAAGAGGCAAGGCAGGATTTGGGGCCGATGGAGTTGGGGGTTCAGCCGTATCATGGTGGAGCCATGGGGTTTTCGTCTGTCTGGACTGCCACGCACGGCATCAACTTCATCCTAAAGCCCCAGAAAAATGTTTTCAACTCTACAGCTTGTTTTCTTGTTGGTAATACCACAGTTGTAACACTCTCTGCATTTTCTTGCTCAGGCAGGTCTTTCTGCTTCGAGATGAACTCCAAGAGAACTCCAGGCCTTTGAGCTCCCAGAACGCAGGTCCAGATCGCAGCTCCCACAGCAGCCAATTCAACCTGGTCCTCGGCACCTCCAGTGCCTGCGTCCCCACCACTTTTGACCTGGGGTAAGGGTCACGGCCAGGTGGTGGTGAATTTTCGGTTGTCTTGGCCTCCAAGCAAGGAGCAGAGCAGCCTCTCAGCCTCTCAACCACATAGTTCTCTTTTGGGTTAAAGGTAGGCTCTTGTATTGTAAATAGAACCAATAGGATGGGTGTATATATATGGAGGGAGAGAGATTAATTTTAACCAGTCTTCTCACGCAGCTGTGGAGGCTCGAAGTGGAAAGTCTACAGGGTAGACTGGCAGGCTGGAGACTCGGGAAGGAGCTGATACTGGATTTTGGAGCCTGAAGCAGTCTGGAGGCAGGATTTTCTCTTCCTCAGGGGACCTCCTTCTTTTTTCTCCTAAAGCCTTCGACTGATTGTATCAGACCCAGCCACATTATCTTAGGTAAGCTGCTTTACACAGTCTGCTGGTTTCAGTGTTAACCTCATCTAAAAATACCTTGACAGCAACATTTAGACTAATGTTTCATCAATATCTAGGTATCATGGCCTAGGCAAGTTGACATATACAATTAACCATCACAGCTCCCATGCTGAAAAGCGGTCCAGCAGAGGCAGGGTGTTCCTGGGGGCCAGGCAGATAAAGGGGTAGAGCTGGTAGTCCACTGACCCTGCCTGAAACGTCAGGATCGCACCTGGCTACAGAGAGTAAAACCCCAGACTGGACAGCACTCCATGCCTCCAGCTGCTGTGTCTTATCTCCCCCATGACACCAAGAACACACTGAGCCTCGGAAGGAGCCCATGCAAGTGAGGATCCTTGGTACCGAAATGTCATTATCCTCATGGTAAGTGTATTTCTGCCTTCGGCTAAGAGACAATTATGTTTTTAAACTCCCAAGCCAAACCATTATTAATAGTAAAGAAGGGGGCTTCCCTGGTGGCGCAGTGGTTGAGAGTCTGCCTGCCGATGCAGGGGACGCGGGTTCGTGCCCCGGTCCGGGAAGATCCCACATGCCGCGGAGCGGCTGGGCCCGTGAGCTATGGCCGCTGAGACTGAGCGTCTGGAGCCTGTACTTCGCAATGGGAGAGGCCACAACAGTGAGAGGCCCATGTACCGCAAAAAAAAAAAAAAAAAAAAAATAGTAAAGGAGGAATGGGTTAATAATCGTAACACTTTCTATTTAGAAAGGAGAAAGTGAAAACATTGTGCAGTGGTCCCTCGTATTGGTGTATCCTGCTGCTCGACAGAACTGGTAGGAACCTTCTGCCCTGGGAATGGAATGACTCTTTGGCCAGCCAGCTTGACATTCCTGGATTCTACTACCTGGGACAGTGCTTCTCTTGTTCCAGTTTCCTCCATGGCTGCTCCTGACATGTGTGCTGGGGGATGATTTGTGCTCCTCTGGGGGATGTATAGTTTCTGCAGTCCACTTCCCAGTATGACAAATTCCAAGGTCAAGGGGTTGCTTAGAAATTAGGTTTGTAGGCTATGGTCAGCCAGACTGGGGCTTTCTTTAGCCATAGAGGTCCCTTCTAAACTCAGCAGTTTCCAGTCTATTTGGTTCTAGGAACATAGAAGACTAGGCCAAGCTGGAGGTGACGGTGGTCTAATATAAGACTCTGTGCTGTGTACTTATATCGATTAGGATGTTTTGGCTGCAAGTAACAACAACAAAAAGTAAAGGTGGCTTAAATCTGTAAGGATATTTCTTGTTTACAAAAAACTACAAGAAATCTGGAGATAAGTGATTCCAGGGTTGATTCAGAGGACTAGCAATGTCAGGGCTCTGCGTCTACACCCTGCAATGCTGTTGGCCTTTCGCTAAGAGTAACAGGATGATTATTGAAGCTTTAAGCAACATATTCTTCAGTAATATTCCAGGCAGGCTGTAGGGCAGGGATAGCAAAGGGGACCTTCCTCTTGCAATATTCTTTCTTTTATTATGAAGGAGAAGGCCCCCCAGCAGATGTCCCCTTAGTCTCACTGGCCACATTGGGTCACATACCCCCATTCAGTGCAACCCCTGGTGGAGGTGACTGGCATTACCTGGCCAGCTTAAACCGCTCACCCCAGGGAGGTGAAAATGCCAGTCTTCCCTGAGGCCACTGCTGCCTACCTGCTGCCTACAGGATAAGTAAGATGAGGGGTGGCTGAGGGAAGGGCGTCTGCCACAGATCTGTAGAAAGAGAAACACCTGAAGACTGGAGAAGGTGGTGCCCAGAAAATGTCGAGTATTTGTGGAATCCTTTTGGAGACATACTAAGGAAGGGTGTAAGACCTGCATGAAGTTTCTTCTCCACTGGTTCAGGGGCCATAGCATGAGATACAGACAACAGAGAACAGAAACAACCCAGCACAACAGGGGAAGGGTAGAGCAAAGGAATGGAGAATCGAGGAGTGAAAATGGCAAAGGAAAGGGGAAATTGGAGAGCACAGGGAGGCAGAAAGGAGCCTTTTTTTTTTTTTTTTTTTAAAGATTTTCATAGTGAAAAGGTTATGAATGTTTTCAGCATTTTCTTCTGGGAAAGAGAGGGTACATGGAAAAAGACTCATGCTGTGGACAGGGGTCAGTCCAGGTCTTAGGGGATCTGAACCTTATACAATTTGAAGGGTCTTCGTTAAGAAAAAGAAAAAATTCTAAGTATAAAATTAGCTAAAAAGTGAATATTTAGAATGAGGAAAGAGATCTAAATAAACTACCCCAATTTAAAAAATATGACAAAAACCAGAAAATGACATTATTTTTATTAACTGGCTGACACACCTCTTGAATAATTTTTCCTTCCGTTTTTGCCTGTATGTACCTCTTCATACTGATGATGATTTTTGTAATATATTTCATAGCTAGCTTAGGAAGATAATTCAGTCTTCTAGCATAGTTGGTTAAAAAAAGATATTTTTTATTATAGTTAGAATACGTAAAACATGTGACATCACACACAGATGTCCTCACTGCTTGTTGCACTGCTTCAGGCTGGTGCCCTACGAACGCAGGCATTCAGTTAAATTCTGTTTCACACGATTCTGTGCAGAAAAGGGAAAAATGTGTACGGTGTAACTGTCATTGCATTCCTGACCGTTTTGACAAGGTGTCGATGAGAACCAAATTCTCCACTTAGAATTTTACACATCTAATGAAGTTTCCCTGACTTGGCTTCTGGCTCTGTATTTTAAACCTTGTTCCTCCTCCCTATTCACATACTTGCAGTGCCAGGCCCTTGAAGCATGTGTCTGGGCTGGCAGCCTCACCTTCGCTGTCATGGGACCAGGTGAGTGAGCAGAGCAGCAGTGTACCTGGATAGTATTCTTCCACCAGATGGCTAGCAATGACTGCGCACCTCCCATAAACATAACCCACTAGACCCAAACTAACTGTGTTCAGAAGTCCACTTCTCCTGAGCCAGATCCAAAAGAAATTGTCACAGCTACTCCAGCACCATCCGACAAGAGGAAAGTGCCAGAAGGGAAGTTGGCATGGGAAGAGATAGTAGTCTCCACCATCTATGGTTCAAATAGCTGATTTTTCAAATTTCACAGAAACATATGACAATGTGTAGAGATTACTAGGTCCCTCCCAGGACCTAAATCATAAGCTTCCTTTGCTTTGGGTAAAACTACCTCTGTCTGGAGGGAACAGAGGGTATTGATGGGAAGATGGGGGTCACTAATAAATAATTTCATCTTCTTAGTGTTTATTCCATGGCCCACCATGCAAGTCTTGCCACCAGATTCCTGACTCCAGTGCCCCTCTGTGACCAAGGCAAGATACCAGGCTGCTGACCTTTGTTGTCACCTCAGGATAAAATGTGTTCCTTCTTCACACATGTGGTGAACTCACCCTTCAAGGCTGCAATTGCAACTCCATGAAGTGTTTCCTGATCTCCAGAGCAAAGCTGATTTCTCTTCCCTTCCTTTAATTCATCACTGTACCCCTTCCAGCCTCTCCTAAAACACTTTTGGAAATCGTTCACATAGACTTTGGGCTCCTTCACTTTCACAAGGTATTTGAAGACATCACTACATCCCACTGCTTAGTCCGGTACCCAGCATAGTAGAGGCAGCCCTGGAGATATGTTTTGAAAACAAGTTTGGAGAGAGTGCACTGATGTTAATATAAAGAATAATATCTTCATCATTAATAACATCAATAATAATAGCAGATAGGAATTTTCAGCATTTACAATGTGGTAAGCCACTTCATATAGTTGTTTTCCCATTTACACAATAGCCCAGTAGAGTAGGTACACTTACCATCCCTACTTTATAGAGCTCAGAAAACTGAGGTAGTCACACAGCTGGTAAGAAGCCAGAATTCCAACCTAGGTTTGTATAACTCACCAAGCCCATAAATAACAAATTCACCTTCTGTGTGGATATCACAAGGCTGACCCCATAAAGATTATATGGTGCAGGACAGTCAAATCTATTCTCTTCTAGTCATAGCTGATGGAGATGATCAGGACACTTTTGTCATCGACTTTGGAAGTAATGTCTGCATCCCTTTCCAGGAGCTACTCTCATATCACTGGAGGAGGGACGAGAGCTGAAACCTACTTTTCTCCCTGCATCTACTCCATCCCCTCAGTTGAGAGGAGAGGTAGGCATTGCAGAGAGGGGAGGGCACTTGCTCAGGTTTACAAAAGGAACTTGTTTGTCTGGGTCAACGACCTCCACCTTCCATTCGGTGGTCTTTGATCTACAACATGACCACTAACCTCATATCTGGTAATCGACGCTTTGTCTTGGGATATGACTCCTTAAAAGAAATTCCCGGTGAGTTAGAATGATTTAGACAAGCTATCACAGCTGATTGAGAAGTTAGGTCTTTCTGTAGAGAGCTACATGCGGCATTTCTTCCAAGGGCCTTTTTACGCTACAGTTCATCTAAATATGTTATACATATCCCTAGTAGATATAACTGTACAAACATATCAACTCGGAATTATAATTTGGCCTCTTGCTCTTTCCTTTTTCAATTTTATGGTGATTCATACTCAGCCAGTCACGTTAGATCTACCAATGGCAGAAACTAATATATTATGAGTGTTGAAAACTGAACTTGGAAGACAGAATTTGCTTCCCAGAGTTCTCCAACCTAATTTATATCAGAAAAAATATCAAATCAGTTTTGGCCAGAAGAGAATGAAAAACACCTAACCTGAACTGATGTGTAATAAATGCCTCTCTGGAGCCTCAAGTTGTCTGTCACTAGAAATGAAAATGTGCGTGAGCAAACTCAAAAGTCAAGCCATGGTGGCAGCCTTCACTGCACCTGTGCCTTTAAGGCTGGCCTTCCTCCCAGTTCCCTGAGTGACTCCCTAAGACCTCTTTGGGCACTGCTTGCTCATCACCCCACTGAACCCTGCTGCTACCCCCAAGATTTTCTAGTCTTTCCTTTTTCAGACTCAAGCAAGTCACCTTTTCTCTACACTGAGTTCATATTTCACAGTTCTCTTACTCTTCTCATCTCAAGGCATTTTCCATTCCTCCATCACATCCTAAGAGGCCCATTGAGAGTGTACTTACAACCCAAGAAGTGAGGTTAGAAGCAGTCACACAGGCTAGATGAAAGACCACTGGGTAGAGAGTAGACACTTGAGTCCTTGACCTAGACCTACGATGAATTCCTTTGGTAATTCATCGTAGGTCTTAAAATTATCTTGCTAGTCCCTTAAAATTATCAAGATAAATGTTCTTGGGCTTCCCTGGTGGCGCAGTGGTTGAGAGTCCGCCTGCCGATGCAGGGGACACGGGTTCGTGCCCTGGTCCGGGAAGATCCCACATGCCGCGGAGTGGCTGGGCCCGTGAGTCATGGCCGCTGGGCCTGTGCGTCCGGAGCCTGTGCTCCGCAACGGGAGAGATCACAACGGTGAGAGGCCCGCGTACCGCAAAAAAAAAAAAAAAGATAAATGTTCTTTCAGGATCTCCTGTGTGCAAATAACATGTTAGCAAACAGAAAGTCAATCAGGTTTCAGAAATTCACACTCTATTTGAAGCCCACATGTTGTCTGTAGATCTGAGGAGCCCTCCAGCCTCAAATTTGCACATCCCACCTTTGGGCTCTAGACCTTTCTGTTGCCAAATCCTAATGCCTCCATCCCTTCTTCTCTGAACGCTGATTCCTCCTGGTTCTTGTCAGCAGGTACTAATGTCTTACTTCTGCCTAATAACAAAGTTGCATTCAGTAGGGGCCTTTAGTTCACTTCAGTGCAGCCTGCATTTGAGGTCCTTAAAGGCCACAGTGTGACCCTGGCCAATGAGAAAGATATTCTGAGACTAGTTTGGTAACACAGCAGGTATCAACAAGTGTTGGGTGAGCTGAACTGAATTGCGTGGTGTGTCTTTTAGTACCTTCCAAGTCAGTCTTTGGCTATCCCACCATCCTGCTGCAGATGGAAAGATAAGATATAGAACAAAAAGCAGACTACACCTAGACATCACCTCAGGAAGGCAACAAGCCCCTCTCTCTGATCAATGGAATCCGCGGCAAGGGAAAGCATTATAACATGTATTCTGCACCTACCACTTTCCAGAAAGTGCTAAGTGCTTTCCAGTGCTGATCGTGCTCAGCTTTCTAATAGGACAGACCATCCTGTGGATTCCAGTGATACCACTGATTCGCAGGTGAAGGTGAGGCTTTGACCTCTTATGTAGCAGTGGAGATCTCACAAAATCATCCGCTTCTCTCCCTCCTCCTTGTGCTGCTTTAGTTTGTTTATCCATCCGTCTATTGAAGGGCATCTTGTTTCCTGCTTTGTGCTTATGAATGAAGCTGCCGTAGATATTCATTTGCAGGCTTTTGTGTGGACATGCGATTTTTTTTAAAAACATCTTTATTGGAGTATAATTGTGTTACATCGTTGTGTTAGTTTCCGCTGTATAACAAAGTGAATCAACTATACATATACATATATCGCCATATCCCCTCCCTCTTGCATCTCCCTCCCACCCTCCCTATCCCATCCCTCTGGGTGGTCACAAAGTACGGAGCTGATCTCCCTGAGCTATGCAGCTGCTTCCCACTAGCTATCTGTTTTGCATTTGGTAGTGTATCTATGTCAGTGCCACTCTATCACTTCGTCCCAGCTTACCATTCCCCCTCCCTGTGTCCTCAAGTCCATTCTCTACATCTGTGTCTTTATTCCTGGCCTGTCCCTAAGGTTCTTCAGAACCATTTTTTTTAACCCATATATATGTGTTAGCGTACAGTATTCGTTTTTCTCTTTCTGACCTACTTCACTCTGTACGACAGACTCTGGGTCCATCCACCTCACTACAAATAACTCAATTTCATTTCTTTTTATGGCTGAGTAATATTCCATTGTATATATGTGCCACATCTTCTTTATCCATTCATCTGTCGAGGAACACTTAGGTTGCTTCCATGTCCTGGCTATTGTAAATAGAGCTACAATTAACATTGTGGAACATGACTCTTTTTGAATTATGGTTTTCTCAGGGTATATGCCCAGTAGTGGGATTGCTGGGTCATATGGTAGTTCTATTTTTAGCTTTTTAAGAAACCTCCATACTGTTCTCCATAGTGGCTGTATCAATTTACATTCCCACCAACAGTGCAAGAGGTTCCCTTTTCTCTGCACCCTCTCCAGCATTTATTGTTTGTAGATTTTTTGATGATGGGCATTCTGACCAGTGTGAGATGATATCTCATTGTAGTTTTGATTTGCATTACTCTAATAATTAGTGATGTTGAGCATCCTTTCATGTGTTTGCTGGCAATCTATATATCTTCTTTGGAGAAATATCTATTTAGATCTTCTGCCCAGTTTTGGATTGGGTTGTTTGTTTTTTTGATAATGAGCTACATGAGCTGCTTGTATATTTTGGAGATTAATCCTTTGTCAGTTGCTTCATTTGCAAATATTTTCTCCCATTCTGAGGGTTGTCTTTTCGTCTTGTTTATGGTTTCCTTTGCTGTGCAAAAGATTTTAAGTTTCTTAGGTCCCACTTGCTTCTTTTTGTTTTTATTTCCATTTTTCTAGGAGGTGAGTCAAAAAGAATCTTGCTGTGATTTATGTCATAGAGTGTTCTGCCTATGTTTTCCTCTGATAGTTTTATAGTGTCTGGCCTTACATTTAGGTCTCTAATCCATTTTGAGTTTATTTTTGTGTATGGTGTTAAGGAATGTTCTAATTTCATTCTTTTACATGCAGCTGTCCAGTTTTCCCAGCACCACTTATTGAAGAGGCTGTCTTTTCTCCATTTATATTCTTGCCTCCTTTATGAAAAATAAGGAGACCATATGTTCATGGGTTTATCTCTGGGCTTTCTATCCTGTTCCATTGATCTATATTTCTGTTTTAGTGCCAGTACCATACTGTCTTCATTACTGTAGCTTTGTAGTATAGTCTGAAGTCAGGGAGCCTGATTCCTCCAGCTCCATTTTTCTTTCTCAAGATTGCTTTGGCTATTCAGGGTCTTTTGTGTTTCCATACAAATTGTGAAATTTTTTGTTCTACTTCTGTGAAAAATTCCATGATAGTTTGATAGGGATTGCATTGAAACAGTAGATTGGGTAGTATAGTCATTTTCACAATGTTGATTTTTCCAATCCAAGAACATGGTACATCGCTCCATCTGTTTGTATCATCGTTAACATCTTACATCAGTGTCTCATAGTTTTATGCATACAGGTCTTTTGTCTCCTTAGGTAGGTTTATTCCTAGCTATTTTGTTCTTTTTGTTGTAATGGTAAATGGGAGTGTTTCCTTAATTTCTCTTTCAGATTTTTCATCATTAGTGTACAGGAATGCAAGAGATTTCTGTGCATTAATTTTATATCCTACTACTTTACCAAATGCATTGATTAGCTCTGGTAGTTTTCTGGTAGCATCTTTAGGATTCTCTATGTATAGTGTCACGTCATCTGCAAACAGTGACAGTTTTACTTCTTCTTTTCCAATTTGGATTCCTTTTATTTCTTTTTCATCTCTGATGGTTGTGACTAAAACTTCCAGAGTTATGTTGAGTAATAGTGGTGAGAGTGGGCAACCTTGTCTTGTTCCTGATCTTAGTGGAAATGGTTTCAGTTCTTCACCATTGAGAATGATGTTGGCTGTGGGTTTGGGATATATGGCCTTTATTAGGTTGAGGTAAGTTCCCACTATGCCTACTTTCTAGAGGGTTTTTTTTTATCATAAATTGGTGTTGAATTTTGTTGAAAGCTTTTTCTACATCTATTGAGATGATCATGTGGTTTTTATCCTTCAGCTTGTTAATATGGTGTGTCACATTGATTGATTTGCGTATATTGAAGAATCCTTGCATTCCTGGGATAAACCCCACTTGATCATGGTGTATGATCCTTTTAATGTGCTGTTGGATTCTGTTTGCTTGTATTTTGTTAAGGAGTTTTGCATCCATTTTCATCAGAGATATCAGTGTGTAGTTTTCCTTCTTTGTGACATCTTTGTCTGGTTTTGGTATCAGGGTGATGGTGGCCTCGTAAAATGAGTTTGGGAGTGTTCCTCCCTGTGCTATATTTCGGAAGAGTTTGAGAAGGATAGGTGTTAGCTCTTCGCTAAATGTTTGATAGAATTTGCCTGTGATGCCATCTGGTCCTGGGCTTTTGTTTGTTGGAAGATTTTTAATCACCGTTTCAATTTCAGTGCTTGTGACTGGTCTGTTTATATTTTCTATTTCTTCCTGATTCAGGCTTGGAAGGTCATGCTTTTCTTAGAATGTGTTCATTTCTTCCAGGTTGTCCATTTTATTGGCATATAATTGCTGTAGTAATCTCTCATGATCCTTTGTATTTCTGCAGTGTCAGTTGTTACTTCTTTTTCATTTCTAATTTTATTGATTTCAGTTTTCTCCCTTTTTTTCTTGATGAGTCTGGCTAATGGTTTCTCAATTTTGTTTATCTTCTCAAAGAACCAGCTTTTAGTTTCATTGATCTTTGCTATTGTTTCCTTCATCTCTTTTTCATTTATTTCTGATCTAATCTTTATGATTTCTTTCCTTCTTCTAACTTTGGGGTTTTTTTTTTGTTCTTCTTTCTCTAATTGCTTTAGGTGTAAGGTTAAGTTGTTTATTTAAGATGTTTCTTGTTTCTTGAGGTAGGATTGTATTTCTATAAACTTCCCTCTTAGAACTGCTTTTGCTGCATCCCATAGTTTTTGGATCGTCGAGTTTTCATTGTCATTTGTTTCTAGGTATTTTTTGATTTCCTCTTTGATTTCTTCAGTGATTTCTTGGTTATTTAGTAGTGTATTGTTTAGCCTCCATGTGTTTGTATTTTTTACAGTTCTTTTCCTGTAATTGATATCCAGTCTCATAGCGTTGTGGTCAGAAAAGATACTTGATACGTTTTCAATTTTCTTAAATTTACCAAGGCTTGATTTGTGACCCAAGGTATGATCTATCCTGGAGAATGTTCCATGAGCGCTTGAGAAGAAAGTGTATTCTGTTGCTTTTGGATGGAATGTGCTATAAATACCTATTAAGTCCATTTTGTTTAATGTGTCATTTAAAGCTTGTGTTTTCTTACTTATTTTCATTTTTGTTGATTTGTCCATTGGTGAAAGTGGGGTGTTAAAGTCCCTTACTGTTATTGTGTTACTGTCAATTTCCCCTTTATGGCTGTTAGCATTTGTCTTATGTATTGCGGTGCTCCTATGTTGGGTGCGTAAATATTTACAATTGTTATATCTTCTTCTTGGATTGATGTAGTGTCCTTCTTTGTCTCTTGTAATAGTCTTTATTTTGAAGTCTGTTTTGTCTGATATGAGAATTGCTACTCTAGCTTTCTTTTGATTTCCATTTGCATGGAATATCTTTTTCCATGCCCTCACTTTCAGTCTGTATGTGTCCCTAGGTCTGAAGTGGGTCTCTTGTAGACAGCATATATGGATCTTCTTTTTATATCCATTCAGCGAGTCTGTGTCTTTTGGTTGGAACATTTAATCCATTTGCTTTTAAGGTAATTTTCTATATGTATGTTCCTATTACCATTTTCTTAATTCTTTTGGGTTTGTTATTATAAGTCTTTTCCTTCTCTTGTGTTTCCTGCCTAGAGAAGTTCCTTTAGCATTTGTTGCAAAGCTGGTTGGTGGTGCTGAATTCTCTTAGCTTTTGCTTGTCTGTAAAGATTTTAATTTCTGCATCAAATCTGAATGAGATCCTTGCTGGGTAGAGTAATCTTGGTTGTAGGTTTTTCCCTTTCATCACTTTAAATATGTCCTGCCAGTCCCTTCTGGCTTGCAGAATTTCTGCTGGAAGATCAGCTGCTAACCTTATGGGGATTCCCTTGTATGTTATTTGTTGCTTTTCCCTTGCTGCTTGTAATATTTTTTCTTTGTATTTAATTTTTGATCATTTGATTAATATGTGTCTTAAGGTGTTTCTCCTTGGATTTATCCTATATGGGACTCTCTGTGCTTCCTGGATTTAATTGACTATTTCCTTTCCCATATTAGGGAAGTTTTCAACTGTAATCTCTTCAAGTATTTTCTCAGTCCCTTTCTTTTTCTCTTCTTCTTCTGGGACCCTTATAATTTGAATGTTAGTGCCTTTAATGTTGTCCCAGAGGTCTCTGAAACTGTCCTCAATTCTTTTCATTCTTTTTTCTTTTTTCTGCTCTGCAGTAGTTATTTCCACTATTTTATCTTCCAGGTCACTTATCTGTTCTTCTGCCTCAGTTATTCTGCTATTGATTCCTTCTCGAGAATTTTTAATTTCATTTATTGTGTTGTTCATCATTGTTTGTTTGCTCTTTAGTTCTTCTAGTTCCTTGTTAAACATTTTTTGTATTTTCTCCTTTCTATTTCCAAGATTTTGGATCATCTTTACTATCATTTCTCTGAATTCTTTTTCAGGTAGGCTGCCTATTTCCTCTTCATTTGTTTCGTCTGGTGGGTTTTTACCTTGCTCCTTCATCTGCTGTGTATTTCTCTGTCTTCTCATTTTGCTTAACTTACTGTGTTTGGGGTCTCTTTTTTGCAGGCTGCAGGCCTGTAGTTTCTGTTATTTTTGATGTCTGCCCCCAGTGGTTATGTTTGTTTCAGTGGGTTCTGTAGGATTCCTGGTGGAGGGGACTGGTGCCTATGTTCTGGTGGATGAGGCTGGACCTTGTCTTTCTTATGGGAAGGACTGAATCCGCTGGTGTGTTTTGGGGTGTCTGTGAACTTATTATGATTTTAGGCAGCCTCTCTGCTAATGGATGGGGTTGTGTTCCTGTCTTACTAGTTTTTTGGCATGGGGTGTCTGGCACTAGAGCTTGCTGGTCATTGAGTGGAGCTCGGTCTTAGCGTTGAGACAGAGATCTCTCGGGGAGCTCTCACCGCTTGATATTACGTGGGGCTGGGAGGTCTCTGGTGGTCAATGTCTTGAACTCGGCCGTTCCACCTCTGAGGCTCAGGCCTAACACCCGGCCGGAGCTCCAAGACCCTGTCAACCACACGGCTCAGAAGAAAAGGGAGAAAAAAGAAAGAAAGAAAATAATAAAATAAAATAAAGTTATTAAAATTAAAAAATATAGCTTTAAAATAAAAAATTTTAAAAGTACTAAAAAAAAAAGTAGAGAGCAACCAAACCAATAAACAAATCCACCAATAATAACAAGTGCTAAAAACTAAACTAAGATAAACATGTAAATCAGAAACTA
The DNA here is from genome assembly GCF_964374135.1 of Grampus griseus. Taxonomy (NCBI): domain Eukaryota; kingdom Metazoa; phylum Chordata; class Mammalia; order Artiodactyla; family Delphinidae; genus Grampus; species Grampus griseus. The sequence goes on from NC_139019.1 coordinate 113,293,757, forward strand.
GTCAGTCGCATATAGCAAATCCCAAATCTACAGTTGCTCCCAAAGTCCACCGCCTCAATTTGGGATGATTCATTGTCCCTTCAGGTATTCCACAGATGCAGGGTACATCAAGTTGATTGTGGAGATTTAATCCACTACTTCTGAGGTACAGGGAGAAAATTCCCTTTCTCTTCTTTGTTCACACAGCTCTTGGGGTTTAGCTTTGGTTTTGGCCCCGCCTCTGCATGTAGGTTACCGTGTGGCGTCTGTTCTTCATCCAGACAGGAAGGAGTTAAAGGTTAGGGGGCGCTCGCTCACTCAGGCCGGGGAGAGGGATGGGTACAGAAAGCAGGGCAAGCCTGCGGTGGCAGAGGCCAGCGTGCAACAGCCTGAGGTGCGCCATGCGTTCTCCCAGGGAAGTTGTCCCTGGATCATGGGACCCTGGCAGTGGTGGGCTGCACAGGCTCCTGGGAGGGGAGGTGTGGATAGTGACCTGTGCTTGCACATAGGCTTATTGGTAGCCACAGCAGCAGCATTAGCATTTCGTGCCTGTCTCTGGTGGTCCACGCTAATAGCCATGGCTCGCGCCCCTCTCTGAAGCTCGTTTAGGAGGTGCTCTGAATCTCCTCTCCTCGTGCACCCCGAAACAACGGTCTGTTGCCTCTTAGGCAGTTCCAGACTTTTGCCCAGACTCCCTCCCAGCTAGCTGTGGCACACTAGCCCCCTTCAGGCTGTGTTTATGCAGCCAACACCAGTCCTCTCCCTGGGATCTGACCTCTGAAGCACAAGCCTCAGCTTCCAGCCCCCACCTGCCCTGGTGGGTGAGCAGACAAGCCTCTCAGGCTGGTGAGTGCTGGTCGGCACCGATCCTCTGTGCGGAAATCTCTCTGCTTTGCCCTCTGCACCTCTGTTGCTGCACTCTCCTCCGTGGCTCTAAAGTTTCCGCCCCACACCCCATCTCCGCCAGTGAAGGGGCTTCCTGGTGTGTTGAAACATTTCCTCCTTCACAGCTCCCTCCCACTGGTGCAGGTCCCATCCCTATTCTTTTGTCTCTGTTTTTTCTTTTTTCTTTTGCCCTACCCAGGTACGTGGTGAGTTTCTTGCCTTTTGGGAAGTCTGAGGTCTTCTGCCAGCATTCAGTACGTGTTCTATAAGAGTTGTTCCACATGTAGATGTATTTTTGATGTATTTGTGGAAAGGAAGGTGATCTCCATGTCTTACCCCTCCGCCATCTTGAAGGTCCTCCTCCTGTGGACATGCGTGTTGAACTCAGTTGAGTAAGTACCTAGGAACGTGATCATTGCTGATTCTTATGTTTAGTTTTGTAAGAAGCTGCCAAAGTGCCTTCCCAAGTGGCTGTACCATTTGTATTCCCACCAACACTGAATGCATTCCTGTTGCTCCTGACTAGCATTCGGTGCTGTCAGTTTTTTGTATTTTAGCCATTCTATTAGGTGTGTAGTGATACTTCAGTATTGTTTTCATTTGCAATTCCCTTGTGACATATGGTGTTGAGCATCTTTTCTTATGCCTATTTTTTAAGTTGAAGTATAGTTCAGTTACAGTGTTGTGTTAGTTTCAGATGTACAGTAACGTAATTCAGTTTTATATATATATTTTTTTCAGACTTTTTTCCATTATAGGTTATTACAAGATATTGAATATAGTTCCCTGGCTATAGTTCCCTGGTCCTTGTTGTTTATCTACTTTATATACAGTAGCGTGTATCTGTTAATCCATACTCCTAATTTACCCCTCCCCCTGCTTCCCTTTGGTAACCATAAGTTTGTTTTCTGTGTCTGCGAGTCTGTTTTGTAAATAAGTTCATTTGTATCATATTTTTTAGATTCCACATATAAGTGATATCATAGATATTTTTAATCTGTCTCACTTACTTCACTTAGTATGATAATCTCTAGGTCCATCCACATTGCTGCAGATGGCATTATATCATTTTTTATGGCTGAGTAATATTCCATATATGTGTATATATATATGTGTGTGTGTGTGTGTGTGTGTGTGTGTGTACATACACACACACACACACACCCCACATCTTCTTTATCCACTCATCTGTTGGTGGACACTTAGGTTATTTCCATGTCTTGGCTATTGTAAATAGTGCTGCTATGAACATTGCAGTGCATGTATCTTTTTCAATTAGAGTTTTTGCCTTTTCTGGATACAAGCCCAGGAGTGGGATTGCTGGACCATATGGTAGCTCTATTTTTATTTTTTTAAGGAACCTCCATACTGTTCTCCATAGTGGCTGCACCGATTTACGTTCCCACCAACAGTGTAGGAGGGTTCCCTTTTCTCCACACGCTCTCCAGCATTTGTCATTTATAGAATTTTTGATGATGGCCATTCTGGCTGGGGTGAGATGATACCTCGTTGCAGTTTTGATTTGCATTTCTCTGATAATTAGCGATGTTGAGCATCATTTCATGTGCCTGTTGGCCACCTGTAAGTCTTCTTTGGAGAGGTGCCTATTTAAGTCTTCTGCCCATTTTTTTATTGGGGTTTTGTATATTTTGGAAATTAAGCCCTGGTCTGTTGCATCATTTGCAAGCATTTTCTCCCATTCCATAGGTTGTCTTTTTCTTTTGTTTATGGTTTCATTTGCTGTGCAAAAGCTTTTAAGTTTGATTAGATCCCATTTATTTATTTTTGCTTTTATTTCTATTGCCTTGGGAGACTCACCTAAGAAAACATTGCTATGATTTATGTCAGAGAATGTTTTGCTTATGTTCTCTTCTAGGAGTTTTATAGTGTGATGTCTTATATTTAAGTCTTTAAGCCAGTTTGAGTTTATTTTTGTGTATGGTATGAGGGTGTGTTCTAACTTCGTTGATTTACAAGAGGCTGTCCAGCTTTCCCAGCACCACTTGCTGAAGAGACTGTCTTTTTCCCATTTTATATTCTTGCCTTCTTTGTTGAAGATTAATTGACTTTAGGTGTGTGGGTTTATTTCTGGACTCTCTATTCTGTTCCATTTATATGTTCTGTTCTGATTTATGTGTCCATTTTTCTGCCAATACCATGCTGTTTTGATTACTGTAGCTTTGTAGTATTGTCTGAAGTCTGAAAGGTTATGCCTCCAGCTTTGTTCTGTTTCCTCAAGATTGCTTTGGCAATTCTGGGTCTGTTTTGATTCCATATAAATTTTAGGATTATTTGTTCTAGTTCTGTGAAAAATATCATGGGTTTCCTATGCCTATTTGCATCTTCTTTGGTAAGGTGTCTGTTCAGATATTTTGTTTGTTTTTCCATTGGATTATTTGTGTTCATAATGGTGAGTTTTAAGAGTTTTTTTATATATTTTGGACTCAAGTCCTTTATCAGAAGTGTTTTGCTAAATATTTTCTGTCAGTCATTGGGTCCTCTATATGATTATTGCATGATTCTAACTAAATAACATTATGGAAAAGTTCAAACTACAGAGATGGAAAACAGATCAATGGTTACCAGGAGTTGGAGGAAGGCAGATGGATGAATAGTTTATGCACAGGGCCTTTTTAGTGTGGTAAAACTATTCTGTAGGATACTTGTGATGGTTAATTTTATGTATCAACTTGACTAGGCTATGGGGTGCCCAGATATTTGGCCAAATATTATTCTGTGTGTGTCTGTGAAGATGCTTTGGATGGGATGAACAATTGAGTTGGGTAGACTGAGTAAAGCAGATGCCTTCCCTTATATGGGTGGGCCTCTTCCAATCAGTTGAAGGCCTGAGTATAACAAAAAGGCCAATCCTCCCTTGAGTAAGAGGGAATTTGCTCCTGTCTGACTGCCTTGAACTAGGGCATCAGTTTTTTCCTGTCTTTAGACTGAAACTGAAACATCAGCTCTTGAGTCTTGAACCTGGAGGCCTTTGGACTCAGACTGGAACAATACCATCAACTTTTCTGAGTCTCAGCCTTGCTGGCTGAAGATATTGGGATTTGTTGGCCTCCATAATTGCATGAGCCAACTTCTTATTTTAAGTATGTATGTATATATAAAATAACATTTTAATTAAGTAATATTTAATATTAATAATATACATTAAAATATATTTTATTGGTTCTGTTGAACCTATACCTATATATCTCTTCCTGGTTCTGTTGAACCCTGAGTCATACAATACTATAATGGTGGGTACATGCTATCATGCATATAGAACTGTACAACACAAAGACTGAATCATGATATAAACTAGTTCACAGTATAAAGTATTTCATAATAATGTGTCAGTATGTGTTAATTACTTATAACAAATGCATCACATTCATCCAAGATGTTAATAGGGAAACTGTGTGTAAGGGAGAGGGCGGATATGGGAACTCTATACTATCTGCTCAATTTTTTTATGAATCTATAACTGTTCTAAAACGTAAAGCCCATTAATTAAAAGAAAGGAGAGTATGCAGATCTTGGTGGTATTTGAGGGAAGTAAGACTGACACGCAGTGGATTTATGGTTGCTGCTGTGAGATGCCAGAAGCAAACTGATAGTTAATTCAGAGAGTAAGAGTGTTTAAGTAGAGGTGGCCAGGTGCAGTGCAGTGCTTCCCAGGAATTTCCAGATGAATTGGTTGGTGATGGTGGAGCTGGTAGTGGAAGTTGTGAGTTTACTATTACATGTGGGTTTGGCATGTGAACCAATTTAAAGTAAAAGTTAAAGGATTAGGTGACTTAAATGGTATTGTGTAACCCCTCAGTCTATCTGCAAGTTTGGAAATGACAGGTAGGTACCCCATCACCAAAAAGAAAAGTAGATTAAGCACACTGAATTCAGATGGTGGTGCAAAATATTTCTTGACTTTCCCCCGATTCACTTGCAGTATAAATAAAGTCTGCGTTGGAGGGCTATCCAGGGAACTCCTTTCTCCCTGTGTTCTCCAGTCACCCTGCCCTTGAGTCTTTCTGTCTTTATATCCTGTCGAGCCAAGGCTCAGTTCTCTCCTCAGGACCTTCATCTGCATCCAGGAGGAGGGCTGCAAATGCTCCGTGGTCACGCTGAGCCTCCTCTTGGCCATCTGCGGTGGGTCTTCAGATGCTGCAGTGTGGATGCCTCTTGGGACTTGGGATACTTTCAGCAAAGCCTCAGTCTCTCTACACTGTCTTATCACAGATACCCTCTTCACTAGGGAGGAGAAGGGGAGGGAAGGAAGACATGAGGATGGAAGGAAACCCTGTCTTGCCGCGTTAGGTAATATTATTATTATCATTATAATTGGTATTGCTGGCACCTAGAACTGTCTGCTGCTTGACTGCTTTTCTGTCTCTGCTCCAGACCCTGGATATCCCAACACTAAACCCTTTTTATTCCTTTGAAGTAGCATGAGTGAGCCTCTGGCCAGGACATCAGCTGTTCTCCAAACCCCCTGATCTTCACACTGTGGGGCAGGGGCTGCTTATGCTGCAGGAGATGAGAAAGAAGCACCATCCAGGTGCAGTTGTGTCCACAGGAGGCAAAAAAAATGGAGAGTTTGATACCCAACATGTCCGATGTTGTCTTTTAATGAGAAATACATAAGGAAGAAGGCAGCTCTGACAGGCCCCTGCAGGGAAGGACCTGGCTGATGGCATGCGGTGTAATTGTTAGGAGCATGCGCAGAACTGACTCGGCAGCTCTGACTGCTGCTGCATCTCTCATCTCCCCCTGCTCCTGCCGTTTCTGCTCCATCCCCAGGCTGAAGGTGAGCCCCCTTCATGAGCAGAGGTCTGGCCAAAAGGCTGGGGCCAGCCCGCCCTTTCAGCATCCCATTTAGACACACCAACCTTGCACATCAAAGGAGGATGAGCAATTTCACTTTCTGCCCTGAAGGCCAAAATAAACAGACGTTGTAATGCTAGCCCTTAGGGAGAGAGGGCAGAATCAGGAGCCTTTTAATCCAATTCCTCCATATCAACATTTCAGATCCAGAGGGTCGGACGCCTTTGTTCATAAAAGGTCACAAGAAGAGCATGTTGACTCCAGTAAGCAGTCTCCTGGGTCAGACCATTCCGGAAGGGTCTGTCTTTGGAGCCATACCACACAATGGCAAGAAACACAGAAAGGGCAAAGAGTTCTCACAGTTCAAAATTCTTTGTCTAATTATCCAGTGCCTACTGTGCCCCGCCAGAATGGGTTCTGAGCTCTGGTCCTGTTTCTGTCTCATACCTGGTAGGTGAGTCCACTCTCTGGGCCCTCAGTTTCCTCATTCTGCAAAGTGTGAGGATGGACTGCACCAGAACAACCACCTACAACTCTGGGTACACTTTGGAAGAACCTGGCAAGCTTTTTTTTTTTTTTTAATTGGAGTATAGTTGATTTACAATGTTGTGCTGGTTTCAGGTGTACAGCAAAGTGAATCTGTTATACATATACATATATCCACTCTTCTTTAGATTCTTTTCCCATTTAGGCCCCCTCAGAATATTGAGTAGAGTTCCCTATGCTATACAGTTAGTCCTTGTTAGTTAATCTATTTTATATATAGTTGTGTATATATGTCAATCCCAGTCTTCCAATTTATTCTTACCCCCCCTCACCCCCGGTAACCGTAAGTTTATTTTCTACATCTGTAACTCTATTTCTGTTTTGTAGAGAAGTTCATTTGTACCCCTTTTTTTTAGATCCCACATATAAGTGATATCATATATTTGTCTTTCTCTCTCTGACTCACTTCACTCAGTATGACAATCTCTAGGTCCATCCATGTTGCTGCATATGGCATTATCTCGTTCTTTTTTATGGCTGAGTAATATTCCATTGTATATATGTACCTCATCTTCTTTATCCATTCCTCTCTTGATGGACATTTAGGTTGCTTCCACGTCCTGGCTATTGTAAATAGTGCTGCAATGAACATTGGGGTGCATGTATCTTTTCTAATTATGGTTTTCTCCAGATATGTGAGTGGGCTTTTTATTTTTGGCTTAATGGACACAGATTCCTGGGTCCAATGCCAGGCTTGCTATGTAAAGATGTCTAGGGCTGTGGCCTAGACCCTTGCATATTTAATAAGCTTCCCTGGAGATGCTGAGGCAGCCAGCTGGGTACTCAGAAAAAAACATGCTTCACAGCCACTGAACTAAATGATCCTTAAGGGATCTCAGATGATTATTTTTAAATATTTAACTATATTTTAATAACAAAATGTAGGCACTTTTCAGAAAAGTGGAGAAAATAGAATTTTTCAATGATAATCATTCTACCAGGCAGAGATCTCTATGTCATTATTTGTCCTTATACAGAATTTTCTGGGTTTTTCACTTTTGTTGGTTTGCATAATTATAACCACACTACAGATACAAATCTGCATCTTGCTTTTTCTTTTAACATTACCTTATAAACATTTTCCCGTGTTTTATCTGTGTTTTGTAACTAACATTTTTAAAAGTAAATGACATAGTCTGAGAGCATGGTCCCTGGCTTACTTTCTCACTCCCTTCTACTTGGAATTGTCAGCTCCGTGAATTTGAATCACTTGCTCTGTGGCAGAACTCCTCCTCTGAGGGAAATGAGAGCACTGGGTGGGCTGTCTACCCTCCTTCCCTGGCTTGGCAGAAACCTAAACCCATGTTCTGCCCACAGAGTGCCCTACTTTGGCATTTGTGCCAGATGAGGACCAATTCACTGAGTCGGATGCTGCTGAGTGAAACCAGCGTGGATGCCTCTGTATTGCGCTGTGACTCCTCTCCTGAGAATCCTGTATCATTGCTGCTGATGGAACAAGTTAATGGAGAAACTGATGGATCTGACCCAGAAAACATCACCTGATCGCTCCCAGTCAGTTTTCATTTGCTATGGTCTGTTTGAGCACTTAAGGGCTGCAGCGAACTTCAGTCTTAATTGGTGCAATCTCAGGTTTGGGAAGCTCATTCATCGACCCAATCGTGAGCCCCCTCAGACTATAAGTAACAAGCAGAAAACTCAGGGCTAGGCTTTGGGCAGAGAGGATGCTTAGTACCTGGTGGCTCAGGGCATCACTGTTCTCAGTAAGCTTCTCTTCATAGACGCCAGAAGCCAGAGAATCCAGCTACACCACACGTTATTCAAGCAGGAAGCTGAGACTTTTCCTGGGGAAGGGACCTATTTAGGGTCTCACAGTGAGTATGTGGCAGAGCCTGTAAGCAGGATTGGCTGCCTGCCCTTGACACCAGGCTGAGGTGCTGATACAAGGTGTCTGTGCCTGCTCCTCCTTCGGGATGTCCCAAGAGCTCAGGTTGGCTTTGTCACTCCACCATATTCCCCAGCCAACTACTTTGCCTCGAGCCCATGTCAGTATAATGTCCTTATGGTCCTTGCCTTCCCTTCTCTTCCCTTCCCTTCTTTGCTTCTTCCCTCCCTCCCTCCCTTCCTCTTTTCCTTCCATAAGGTTTTTTTTGTTTTGTTTTGTTTTTTTATGCGGGCCTCTCACTGTTGTGGCCTCTCCCGTTGCGGAGCACAGGCTCAGGACGCGCAGGCTCAGCGGCCATGGCTCACGGGCCCAGCCGCTCTGCGTTATGTGGGATCTTCCCGGACCGGGGCACGAACCCGCGTCCCCTGCTTTGGCAGGCGGACTCCCAACCACTGTGCCACCAGGGAAGCCCCACAAAGTTTTTTGAACGTTAAGCAAATGTCAAGTACTGTACTGGAGATTCTGTAGGTTCACCAGCTGTTGGGAGTGACAGACTGGTTCACCTGTAAGGCAGTTTCACCCCCAGTGTGATAAAGACTGTGATGGGGCTGTGGAAGCATAGGGAAGGGCACCGATCCCAGACTTTAGAGGGGAGGGGCTTCCTGGAGCAGGTAACCTCTCAGTCAAATCCTGAAGACTGAGTGGGAACGAGCAGAGAGAAGTGTGAAGATGATCGTTCACTCTTGGGGCCACGTGTAAGAAAGCACATGACCCACGTGTGGGCGTGCAAGTCATTCTGCATTTACGGCCCACAGGGTTTGGAGTGATGGAACATGACCTTCTGTGCGAGTGGTGTGCCGTATGCCACTGGTGGAGCCTTGTAAGCAGTAGGTTTCCACTCCAACAGGAGAGAGCTATGGCTCTGTGTGCTTGGGGAAGCGGAGGGGTCTACCTGAGTCCTGAGAGGGAAGGAAGTCTCCTTTGGTTGAGTAACACTGAAGGCTTCTGTAAAGTGCAGAGGTGACCAGGAAGAGGCTGTCGTATTCAGCAGTTCTCACTGGCTGACCTTGCCGCTCTTCCTGTGCTTAATTAGGCGGGCACCCAGCCAGGCACTGAAGTGATAGAACCTAGGAGTGATGGGCTTTGTGGGGAAGAATCAGATATTTCTGGAGGAGAACTTGCCCAGGTGGGACACCACTGTGAAGGTCCCCGGGCAGCTGGGCAGGGAGTCAGCACAAGCAGAAGACGCCCACAGCAAGGACTAACTGAGAAAGAGAGCTGAGAGGACGAGCTTTGCCTTGTCCTGTATCAGCTCTATCCTGAAAGCTGACAGCATCCTTAACTCTGCGCTCAGAGCATCTAGTTTGTTTAAAAGCCAGTGCCATGGGTTTTCTTTCTCATAGCATCTAATTTATTAAAACTCAAGCACCATGGACAAGTCTTTTTTTGTTTGATCATGACAAATGGTGGTCTAAGCCTTTTATAGGAGTAATCTTCTACTCGAGGATTTTGGATTTCAGTCTTTATAAAATCATCTTCACTTGAGGCATGGGCTAATTCTGGATGATCTCAGCTCTCACTGCCCTCCAAAAATCAGATCTCTGGACATTATCTATTAGTTTTTGCTTTTAAATCTACATTTGTTACTAAACATCTCATAGAGTCATTTCGTAGGCATGCGGTCCAGCTGGTGTCTGTTCTCAGGATAACTTGGGAACAGTCAAGACACAGGCAGCCCAGAATAAACAGGAAGAAGAGAAGAGACCTGCAGTTACTGAGTGGCTCTTTCATGAATTTTATTTAATCTTCCCCACAAGTCTGGGAGATAGGTTTATTTATCCAATTTTCTGGTAGGGAAACTGACATTCAAAAGGGGCTAATGTAGCCTGAGGAGCTGGGGTGAGCAGAAAGCTAAGATGAACCCACTGAACCTTGCCCTTGTATAAAATAATTCCTTTCCCTTGAATGTAGACAGAACCTGTGGATGTGATGGGTCAGAACTGTCCTAATTAGGTTATGTTATGTGGCAAAACGACTGTGCATATGTAATTAAGATTACTTATCAGCTGACTTTGAGTTAATCAGAAGGGAAAACATGCAGGGGGGGCTGACAAATCACATGACCCTTTAAATCTGTGTGGAGAGGTCAGAGACAGAGGAAGTCAGAGATTAGAAGAACGAGAGAGGCTAGACATGGAGGACACTCTCCACTGCTGGCTGTGAAGCTGGAGAAGGCCATGTGAGAAGGAACACAGGTAGCCTTAGGGGTTGACACATTCCCCGCTGACAGCCAACAATAGAATGGGGCCTCCATCCTACAACCTCAAGGAACTGAATTCTGCCAACAACCACTTGCGCTTGAAAGCCCTGAGCCCCAGAAAAGAACTCAACTCAGCTGACGCCTGGACTGCCACCCTGTGAAGCTTTGAGCAGAGAACCCAGCTCAGCTGTGTCTGGACTCCTGGCCTACAGAAGCCAGGAGATAATAAACAGCTGTTGTTTAAAACCACCTAGCTTGTGTTAATTGGTTGCACAGCCATAGAAAACGAATAGAGAAGGTGATGGACCAGAATTTAAAGCCAAGGCTGTTAGGACTAAGGCTGGGCTTGTCCCACTGCAGCAGCTACCTCCTCTGCCCTCTACTCCATCGCGGGGAGAAAGTGAGAAGGGCTTATTGGACAATTAAACTCTACAAGTGTTCACTGAGAGGCTTTAGGTGCATAGCCCTGGATTAGGCAGTGGGTTTATAAGATGATTAAGACTCAACAGCATTCCTCAAGGGGCTCACTGTGTAGCGTGAGAGACAAACAAGAGGCAGATGGTGGAAGTGATGTGGGAGAGCCTATGGCAGACAAGCAGCAATGCACTGTGAGAGGTGGACTCAGAGAAGGCTCCAAAGGAAAGGACGCTTTGAGCTTGGACTTGAAGACAGTGTTGGAGGCCACAGCAGACAAAGTGGGAAGTGCATATATGAAACGTGTCAAAGCCAACTGCACACCGAGTGAAACAAAGCAGAAAGGTGAGGTTATCACGAGGGTTTCAGTCCACAAGCCAGGAAACTCAAGGCTGCAAGAGGCAATGAGTTCTGAATTGTTCACAGACTAAGGGATTTTCAAGGGGTAAATGCCAAAGTTCGTGCTTTTTCAGCTGATTGGTCACCTGGTGGTCTTCTTCCTTATTTGCATCAGGTAGCTGAGTCGGGGGAACAAGGAAGTCCAGAGATGGTGTGGACAGACTTGGCGTTTGGGGATCGGCTGGCTTCCTCTGCTGATCTCTGAGAAGAGCTGTAAATTCCTACAACTTATGTTAGGTAAGGTTGAGTTTCATTTTCTTAACGTGCCTGCGTTGGTCTACCGCATTTTGTCCCTGACATAGTGACTCCATTTTAGTTTGGTTCTACAAAAGGGTGACAAGATGGGCAAAAGCAGAGACAGGACACACAATCTATATAAATTCTAATAAGCGGTCCGTGGTGTCTGGACCGTCAGGTGCGTGCAGGGCAGGTGGGGGCTGTAGCTGGGAGTGTGGGTTAGACCAGAGAGGGGCCTTTCATCCTGTGATACAGCGTTCTGGCCATTTCCTCTAGGCGGTTAGAATAATTTCTCTGCCAGCCCTGCCTGCCCAGAGATCTCATAAAAATCAAAAGGCAATTTACTAGATGACATTCTAGACTGCCTTAATATGCATTCAATATCAAAATCTACGGCCTCAAATGGCTGCCATTTCTTTGGTCAACTCCTTTTCACTTAATTTAATCTGGGATTCATTCCACAAACATTTCCTGTGCAGCAACTCTCGCTGACACTGTGTGGGCCCCGGGGGCACAGCAGGGAACCGCAGGAGGCCCTCCCCTCAGGGAGGTGCACTGACCAAGCCTGTGACGGGGGTGAGGGAGGAGTGACAAGGATTAAGAAAGTGTGTCCAGAAGGAGAAGGGAATTTGATTCCTGGGAAGTGAGGGAAGGAAGAGGCCAGAAAGCATCAAAGGCTTCCTTTTCCAAAACACTCTGGAATTCTCTGTGCTCCGAGAATCTGTTGCTTCTGAGGAATAGCTGTCAAGCTTCGGCTGGAAAGTTTATACAGGTTACCAGAACCAGTTCAGAGCTGGCGACCGCGTGCAGCCTCATTGGACACTCAGGGCTGAATTACCGCAAATTCTTTGCCTTCATTGCATAATGGCTTCTTTTCTTTGTTAAAATTTGACATAATGATATCATAGGTAACAAAATATTTCAAGGGGCATTTTGGAAAGGATTTTTTTTTTTTTTTCCTACAGCAGATTTCTCTTTCCTAGTCTCAAGTTTAAAGTTTTTCAGTCTGTTGTAAAAGGAGTAAAAAATTGGGGTACTTGGATAGGATTGTTTTGTGTCCTGACTGTAGTGGTGGTGGTTTCATGAGTGTCTTAGCTCGGGCTGCCATAACAAAATACCATGGATTGGGCAGCGTAAACAACAGAAATTTACTTTCTCACAGTTCTGGTGGCTGGAAGTCTGAGATCAGGGTGCCAGTTACGGTCAGGTTCTGGTGTGTGCTCTCTTCCTGGCTTGTAGATGGTCACCTTCCCACTGTGTGCTTGCATGTCAGAGAGAGAGAGAGGAAGAGAGACAGAGAGGCAGAGACACAGAGAGTGAGAGATGGAGGCAGAGAGACAGACCAAGACAGAGAGACAGAGACAGAGAGAGACAGAGACACACAGAGAGAGACAGAAACACAGAGAGAGACAGAGAGAGACAGCTAGAGAGAAAGAGACGGACTGAGACAGAGAGATGCAGAGAGAGAGAGACAAGTAGAGCAAATAAAGAGAGACAAATAGAGACAGAGACAGAGAGATACAAAGAGAGAGAGACAGACAGAGAGATGAAGAGAGAAAGACAGAAGGAAAAAGAGAGTGCTCTGCTCTCTCTTTTCTTATGAGGAGAATAATCTTATTGTGTCAGGTACTTCATTTAACCTTAATTATCTCCTTGTAGGCCTCATCTCCAAATACAGCCACATTGAGGGGTTAGGGCTTCAACATATGAATTTTGGGTGGACACAATTCAGTCCATAGCAGTCGCTGTATAAATCTGTCAAAACTCATCAATTTCTATGCTTTAATTAAGTACAGTTTATTGTAGATAAACTAAACCTCCATGAAGTTGTTTTAAAATGTATATATAGAAGAAGAAGCTGGAAACAACCAGAACGTGGCCTTTTAGATTTAATACAGACCGTAAATGTCAAGTTAGTCCTTGCTCTAGGATTGAATGACTAAATCGCTTGCTATTCAGGAGAATTGGAGCAGGAGCCCCCCACTTCCCCGAACCGCCATCCCCTAGGCTTATACCTGCCCCTCTGTGACAGAGGACAGGACTGGATGCTGCCTTTGGGCCCACTGAGCACAAGCTGGTTCCTCCTCTTCCTCAGGCAGCATTGGGCACTGGTAACCCCCTGCCCCTCACTTGGCTTGGGGGCTCTCAGAGCCCAGATGAAAGACCAACCTGCCCCTGCTTTTGAGGAGCAGGGCCATTTTCCACCTGTCTTTGAGCATAAGATATTTCCAAAGGGCCCTGGAAGAGCTGTGCAGTGGATGAAGGGTCTCAACCAGTGCTGTCCCCACTACACCAGGACACCCACCACGGCTGCTCCCTTCTAGAGGGTGTCATGCTCCAGCATTTTCTGCCCTTTCTGGGGATCCCCTCATGACACATGCTCTCTGTCTCAGGATCTGCAGACTCAGTGTTCAGATAATGTACTGGTGGACGGTAATGGCTTGCATGACCCAGGGTTGCCTCTGAAGGTAACAGAAGCATTCTGGAGACAGCGTCTGAACCCCAAAGAGTCTTGATGCTTTTTTTCTACCCCTGTCTGAACTCTAGCCCATCTCCCCTGCCATGTCAGGGGGATTCTTCTAAAATGCTAAATGGATCACATCACTGGGCTGATTATAGCCCTTCATTATTCATTCCTTTATCCTTCCAGAAATTATATATCAAGTTTCTGTTGTTCTCAGCATTGGGCATACAGGAGTGAATAAGACATAGTTCCTACCCTCTAGAAAATCACTGTCTAGCAAAGGCAGATAGACTTTTGAATAGGTAAATGTCACAAAGGGCTGTAGGTGCTTTGGAAGAACTGAATATGGGATTTAGCAGAGCCCAAAGGAGGGAGATGTCATTTCTTCCTGGGAAGCAAGAGGGTGTCAAGTAAGGAAAGCTTCAAAGAAAGAGTGACCCCGAGCAAGGTTTTGAAATGAGAGAGTCAAGACATTTCTAGAGAGGAAACTGCATGGGGCAAAGGCATGAAGCAGTGTGTAGACATACTTATCCCCATTTTACTTATAAACGTTGAGGCTCAGACAGGTTAAAAGTTTGCTTATAACTGTACTGTTCAAATTGCTAGAAAGAGCTTCTACCACACATTGTTATAGGGGCTAGGAATACAGCGGAAAACAAATTCAGATGCAAGTACAGGGCTCTCTCCACCACTTAACACTGTAACTCATCTTTTCAAGTTAACAGTTCTATCAAGCATCCCTCCTATGCACAAGGCACATTGGGGAACCTGGAAATGAGCTCTGCAATGCTGCCCTCAGAATATAAATGTTATATAGGAGAGGACATGATATACAGACATAAATAATTATGGGGTCCTTTCAACTTTGTAATTTTATCTTGAAAAAGAAATCATTGTTTTGTTTTGCTTGTTTTATTTTCCTGATGCCAAAGTGCAAACATTACAACAAAACAAAAGTATTATTGACCTGGTACTTAGCACTTGACCAAGGTTTCAATTAATATGTTCTTATGAACAAAGTAAAATGAGCTCTGACCCAAAGGCAATTGGGAACTGTTCTATTTGTACTCACACTTAGGCCATGTAACATGAGTTGCCATTCTAAGAAAGGTCAGTCTTTGTAGTTAAGCTGTTGGGTCTGCCATGTAGACTCCTTGTCCTATCTCCTGGAGGGACCTCCGAATCCATAAATGAGAATCAATACTCAATCTACTTTAATGCCGAGAAGCTTTTCGCATGGATGCTTGAGCATCTATTTCTGGCTGTCAGAGGGAAAAGCAATGATTAGATCCAGACAGATAATGTCACCATCCCCCACATGACACTTGGGTGTTAAGTGAAGGTGAATCATGTCACCTCAACTCAAGTCTTTACGTTCCCCTAGGCCCTCCTGGCCTGGGCCAGTGGCATCCAGGATTAATGACGTCCTGGACCATAGCACAAGAAACTTGAACATCACTTCTCTGTATGGGAGAGAGGGTAGGAGACTGAGAATGATTCTTGCTCACTGAAGCCCACCCAAAAGTGCCACCCCCATCTGAATCCCCAAGTAACCAACAAGACTTCTGGAAGCCCTACCTGACCCTACAAGGGATTTAGGTCCCAAATTCCAAAAAGATATGCATATAAAACATGGGACATCGGGCTTCCCTGGTGGCGCAGTGGTTGAGAGTCTGCCTGCCGATGCAGGGGACACGGGTTCGTGCCCCGGTCCGGGAAGATCCCACGTGCTGCGGAGCGGCTGGGCCTGTGAGCCATTGCCACTGAGCCTGCGCGTCCGGAGCCTGTGCTCCACAACAGGAGAGGCCACAACAGTGAGAGGCCCGTGTACCAAAAAAAAAAAAAAAAATGGGGCATCAAGGGTAGGTTCTGTTAGAGTTTTTTCAGGGCCAAGAGGTCCAGGAACACTGCCTGCCCATAATGTATTACTTTCCGTATGAATCCCCAAGAGAAGTAATGTACAGGACAAAGGTAAAAGACAGGCTCAGTTTAGTGTTAGGTGGGTCTTTGACCCTGAACCCCAATATAAGAATGACAGTAAATTAGACTGGGCCACATTAGTTGTGCCCACTCTCTAACCCTGTGCCCGTGGCAGACATCACTCATCAATAATGGTACTCTGCTATAGCTCCCACACTTAGCCTCAGACTTCTTTTCAATAGAAAGTTTCAAGAAGCCATTCCTAATTCATAAAATTAGTACAAAGATTAAGCCCTTTTGCTTTTTTTTTTTTTTTTTCTAATTTGGACCAGAAGATGAGTGAAACTGCTCTGTACTGTCCCTGTCTTGCTGCTTCCTGCTAGGATCTCCTGCTGTTCTAAGCTTGGCTGCGTACCCACAGATTTCATGCTATTAAGAAGGACGTCACATTCTTGGATTTGGGTCACTAAAACCCTGCCATGTATCTCCTCTCCTTCCTTAACTCCTACCAGCCAATGATAAGAGAGCGTTGTTTTCTATTGATCTTCCTCCATTTGTGTTTTTCCCTCATTCTGAGTTGAGTCACAGCCCTCTGCTTGGGTTGTACTTTTTTCGTCCTCTCCCTGCCAGCTCATATTCTCTAATGGTTTTCATAAAAATCGTATCTTGGAAAGTTTAAACAAAGTCATTTAAACTTTCTCCTTCATTGTTAATAACACAGAGAGTCTTATGTGCCAAATGAGCTGGTACCTCTGACTCCAGTGTCTCTTAATTTATAACTGAAAGTGCTGTCACCCGCTGTCTCGGGGGTGTTTTATGTCCCACCGTCTCATGTTGTCTCTGAGGCTCTTCTTAAATAGTATTACTCTCAGTGAAGCCTGAAACCTTCCTGCCTCTTTTAGAAAACTTTCTCTGCTTGATCTTATCTTCCCTTGGCTTCCCAGGCGGGGCCTAAATCTCCCTTTATTGCCCTTGCACAAAGGGTGGGGAAGATGCTAGTGCATAGGCATAAGTGGCCTCAGTTACTCATAAGCCCAAAGGCTCTTAAGAATTGATAATTTCTTAGTTTCTTAATAATTTCTGCTTCCTATAGAGGATGGAATTCAAATCTGTGTTTCCCTCTAACTCCATTGATTTCACTCTCAGGGAGGTATTAATCTGATTGTTCAGATTCCAATAAGTGACAAGTCTTAAGGGCATAAACAAGCCCTAGTGGACAGACACATTCTCTTTGATTTCATCGCCCTTTTAGCTGGTGAATGTCTATTTTGCCTGATAATAATAAGATTCTCAAGACTTGGGTGCGGGAGCAGTGGTAGGTGGGGAATAGGCAGAATGTCCTCGTGGCATCTTTTATCTAAAATTACTTCAGTTCAACTCAGTCCTCACAAATGTCCAGAGACAAAAAGTATCGTCACTGTCCTTTATCAGGACTGTTAAAATAACTCTTCAGATGTCTCTAATTCTCCAGCCTTGTCTTCTTCTTATACATCCTGCATCCTGAAGCCATGATGATTTTATGCAATGTGAATCTGATCATATCTCTGCGCTTGGAAGGAGGAAACACATTCAGAGCTCAGGAACAAGGACCAGAAAGTGATCTTGCTTAAGGAAGAGTGGCCCCTGCATGCCCACAAGTCGTGGCTTATTAGAGAATTCAGGTTCTGATAAAGGGCTGCATGTACCTCAGCCTCTCCAGGGAAGGCTATTATGGTGAGAAGAAAAATGAAAAGGAACTAGGAAACAATTTTTAAAAATTTAAAAATCTAAGGGTTTTGCAAAATAGGCAAACCCTTGTAGGATGCTACATTCTGATTTTTTTTTAGTAAGTGCGTATGGGGTCTCCTCCCAAGCAGAGAACTCTGGGTCTACTTTATTTTTTTTAAATTATTATTTATTTATTTATTTATTTTGGCTGTGCTGGGTCTCCGTTTCTGTGCGAGGGCTTTCTCCAGTTGTGGTGAGTGGGGGCCACTCTTCATCACGGTGCGCGGGCCTCTCACTGTCGCGGCCTCCCTTGTTGCAGAGCACAGGCTCCAGACATGCAGGCTCAGTAGTTGTGGCTCACGGGCCTAGTTGCTCTGTGGCATGTGGGATCTTCCCAGACCAGGGCTCGAACCTGTGTCCCCTGCACTGGCAGGCAGACCCCCAACCACTGCGCCACCAGGGAAGCCCTTGGGTCTACTTTTATATAGGATTATGGGGCTGTAGGCCCCAGCAGTGCAGGCTGGCCTGTTCCCATTTCTGGGTGAAGCCAAAAGCACAGCTTGGCTTCCCTTTTTCCCCTTCCAGGACTCTGGGCCTTATTAAGAAGCAACTCAGATGTACCCAGGTGGGAAGGAGCCTCTGTTCCTTAGCAGTTCATTTGGAAGCAGTCGCAGCCAGCTGTCAGGACTGAGGCAGGAGAAGCCAATGCGGGGAGCTGAGGTCAGGTGTAGGGGAGTGTGGCCAGTGTCAGACGTGGGAGTGTGAAATGAGGCCAAGCTGGGGCAGGGAGGATGGAGGGGCTGGAGTCTGAGGCTGGGTCAGCTCTTCAGGAGACATCTAATCGGAGCAGTGTGTGAAAATTGGAATTTGGAGTCAGATTCAAGGGCAAACAGAGCTTGTTAGAACGGCAGGACCAGCCTTCAGATCAAATCCTTGGCCAGCTGAAAAAAAAATCACTTCTGGGGTTAAGAGACCAGAGAGGCCAAGCCTGTCTACAATCTCCCCAGTGTTCTGAGAGTTTCTACCTCCTCTGGTCTTAAAGGCACAGTCATCCAAAACTAGTGTCTGCTACAGGTTGAGGTGCCAGCCCCCATTATGTGATCAAGACATCAGTGTTGTTTGGGGAACCCAGGGTTGTCCACATCTTAGCAGAGGAGGAAAACCTGTGATCATTACCTTGTTGTGTGGGGCTGACGATTCATTAGTTTGTGGTACAGGCATAAGCTGGACCGCCCAGCCCTTCTTTGGGTCATAGGCATATGTATTGGCAAGTGCCTTTTATTTCAAAACATTTTAAATTTTCTGTAATGAATTTTGAAATAGTTGTTCATCCTGAGGCATCGTAAAGCTAAAACTGAAAGCCACAAACACGGTAGCTTTGCTATGGACCAGTGCCACATGCCATCTCTTACCTTCTTCCTGTCCTCTGTAAGTACTTACTGAGCACCTCTCTGTGCCAGGATGCCCTTCCCCCAGTGGAGCACACACTCTAAGCTTCTCAAAACACACTGGCAATCTTCTGCTCAGTCTCCCACCTCTCCAAAGACCTAGAGTGCTGACTGATTTTTTCATACTCATTTTCTAAGTTAAGAGCAAAAGCCATAAAATGGCCTTATTCTTTTTTAAGTCAAAACAGTGGGTCAAAAAGAAGATAAACCATCTGCATAACTCAGGAATGCTGGATAAGCGTCATGTTTAGATTTTTTTTTTTTCTCTCCATGATGTCTCTTTGCCTGGAGGAGAACTTTCAAACAATTCTCACATTAAATTATATGTAATTCAACAGGAAAAAGTGGTGGGCAGTCTAGCCTCCCACTGAGTGCTCTGACTCATCATTTTAATGGCCTTGATTTGCAATGCCCTGGACCTGACCTTGAACGTCCATAGAAGGGATGCTCTGATCCGTCAGTGTTTGCAGCCTAACCTTCATCAGATGATCATATAGGAAATCCCCATTTCGGATGCTGGGACTGTCAAGGGTGTTGATTAAAGGAATAAGTGTCTTCATTTTGTGCAAATATCCTCCCTGAAGTATCCGTTCCTAGCCCTGTGCCATCGCCTGCAAGGAGCCTCATGAGGCTGAGGCCAGGTGCTACTCAACCCTGCTTGCCTCCCTGATCTTCACTGAGTGCTCACAGCATGCTGAGTGCAGCCTCATTCAGGCCAGCAATCATCCCCTCTGAGAACCACCTGCAGCCCCACACCAGTGGTTTTTTGCTGGGAGGCAGCTGGTACACTGGGGAGAGTAGTTTTTGGCAACAGAATCACTCAGAATGGAATCCTACTGCTGATATACTTGCTAGATGTGTGGCTTTAGACACAAGACGCTGTGTTAGAAAGAAGAAATGAGATGACAAAAAGAACGCCCCTGTCGTAAAACGGAATTTGAAAACCATGAATGTGCCTAACGGTAGCTTTGAGGATAAAAAGAACGGGGCCCTACCCTGCGCAGCCTCTTTGCTTCC
This sequence comes from Grampus griseus, assembly GCF_964374135.1. Taxonomy (NCBI): domain Eukaryota; kingdom Metazoa; phylum Chordata; class Mammalia; order Artiodactyla; family Delphinidae; genus Grampus; species Grampus griseus. The sequence continues at coordinate 113,313,691 of NC_139019.1, forward strand.
TTCTTTTCTCCACTAGCACTTCCTGAGCGCCTCTCAGTGCCCAAAGCTGAGCTAAATGCTAAGGGTGCAGCCGTCACCAAGAAAAACATGACCTTTACCCCAGAGCCGATACCTGGAGGCAAGCGTCTCACAAATCATTCTGCCCCTCCCTTGTTTTGGTCTTCTGCAGCCAAAGAGAGAGCAAGAATCATTGTTCTTTTCTCTGTAATTAGTACAGTGTTCCCAGTAAGAGTTCAATAAAATGTTCCTCACTTAACTAACTAGCAAAACTCAACTTCCAGGCGGGATTTTTCAGAACAGCCTACGGTGGCAAGAGTGGCATATTGAAAATGACCTCTCACACTTGGAGCTCTAGGTCGAGACCGAAAAGGGAAGAAGAAGAAAAAGTATTTGCCCTTCTATAGTTGGCTGGGTGAGGCACTGGGCCCCACAGAGTAATCCAGGCAAACTCATATAAACAGGTCACCCACTACCAGTGGGGAGGGACACAGACGCAAAGACAGATGTAGCTTTGCTGGGTCTTACTAACACCATATGTTTACTTTGCCCATTTTACTACTAGGAGAAGCAACCACATAAGGGTGTTTGAGGAAAAAAAGTAAATAAGCACATAAAATGTATTTGTTACTCAGCGTGGCATAATGTAGGTGCTTTTAACAGCAGGCAAAAATAAGCTCCTTCAGTAAATTAATTCGATTGTGGTGACAAAGCACCCTGAAGTCAGAGAGGCTCACCCTGGCAAAGCCTCGGTTCCTTGGCAGCGGTGCTGAAACCCTACGTTATGTAATTAAAACAGGGGAAGCCCCTTTCTGGGAGCACGAGCCAGGAAAACCAAATAAAATAGCAGCTTTTTAAAATGAATTTTCTTTTCCTTACTCTTCAAGAAAACACTGATCAAATGAGCAGAAGAAGTTAGTTTTGTTTCTAAAATAAGACGGCTGATGTCTCTGACAGTGGAAGTTATGCCTCAGGCCCTATTCTGTTGATAGGCAGCTCTTACATGTCCTCCTGTCACAGACCCCCAACCAAGGCCCTCCTCACCATAAAACCAGTGCAGCAAAAACCACACCAGATTCACTGTGGTTCTGACTATCAGAAATGCGATGCTAAGGAAAATCGGGAAAACCAAATAGGAAGAACTTCAGATAGTTTCTAGCTGCATTTGTTTTGCTTCTTTATAAATCTCATCCATGTGGACATACACATCACACAGTTGATTTCAGTTTTGTTGAAAATGTTAGACGACCATTTGGTAAATGAGAGCTAAATAAACTGTGTGACTGGTGCACCCACTGTGGCCCAGGGCTGGGGGAGATTCCAGCAGAACCCTGCTTATGTTCCTCGGTAGCCTCTCCTCACCGGAAGCAGGCCTCCAATATCTGGCCCTTGCCAACCTCTCCAGCCTCATCCTCATTCTGCTCATTTTGAAATGATCTCGCTCAGCTGTTTCCTAGCCCTATGCTTTGTACCAGCCCTCCTCTCTGCTAGAATGTCTCCTCCCTTCTCCATCTCCTTCTCCCTGGTGCAACTGAGAAACCCCCACACATCCCTCAGACCTGGCTGCAGAGTTTCTCTTCTAGGAATCCTCCCATGACTGTCCTCCCCTTCCTGCCAGCCAGCCTGGCCCAACTTTATCCCCAGGGCCTTGCCCACACCTGGCATGGCTCTCTTTACAGGCATGATCTTAGCTTATTGGTTTCCTTGTAGTTGGTTTACCTGTCTATCACTACTCCTGAACGCAGCTTCTCAAGGGCAGGGGCTATGTTAACACTGGTTTCAATCTCCCACACGGCCAAAGTGCCTGGAACACCGTAATTGAGCCACTGGTGGTGGAAGGGAGGAAGGGAAAGGGAAAGGGATTGTGGGAGTGTCAGGACAGAATAAAACAGTTACCTGAGAAGGTCTGGGCCAGAGCATGAAGGAGGCACCAGTGCTGCTAGGGAGAGGCCAACACAGCCAAGGAATCAGAGGAAATTATGAAGCTTCACAGAGGAAATGGAGGGTCTGCCTTGCTTACAGGGATGATAACTGGAATGAAAGAGGGAATCCTGGGCAAATAAAGGTAGATGGTCCCAGAGTCCCTTTCTTAGGTGTACAGAAGCCTTACATAAAAAGGCCCGGCTTTGTTTGTGTTTTAGTCAGGGACCTCCAGCGAAACAGAACCAGTGGGATGCATGTATACATAGAAAGAGATTTATAATCAGGAATCGGCTCGTGTGTCCCTGGAGGCTGACAAGTCCCAAGATCTGTAGGGAATGTCGGCAAGCTGGAGAGCCAGGAGAACCACTGGTGTCGTTCTGATCCAAAGATCGGCAGGTTTGAGACCAAGGAAGAGGTGAGTGTTCAAAATAATTTTATAATGAGGTGCTTTTGAAAGAGAATGAACAGAAGAAAAGGCTTCTGCTAGTTTGAAGACTCCCACACATACCCAGGTCACAGGTTTGTCTCAGCAAGGTGATTTCTCATTAGCATACATACCTGATATCAGATTTGGGTGAATATTCTCACCCTATTGCCCCACTCCTTGGAACTTTATTATTTTTTTCATTTTTTTTTGCAAATTATAGTCCATTATAGGTTATTACAAGATATTGGGTATAATTCCCTGTGCTATACAGTAAATCCTTTTTGCTTATCTGTGTTGTGTATAATAGTTGTATCTGTTAATCTCATACTCCTGATTTGTCCCTCTTCCCCCTCTCTCCCCTTTGGTAACCAAAAGTTTGTTTTCTATCTCTGTGAGGCTATTTCTGTTTTGTATAGTTCGATTTGTATTATTTTCTAGATTCCACATTGAAGTGATATCATATAGCATTTGTCTTTCTCTGTCTGACTTTTTCCCTAAGCATTATATTCTCTAGGTCCATCCATGTTGCTGCAAAAGGCAATATTTCATTCTTTTTTGTGTCTGAGTAATATTCCATTGTATATATATATATACATATATATATATATATATATGTGTATATATATATATATATCTCACATCTTAAGCCAGTCCTCTTTTGATGGGCAGTTGGGTTGCTTCCATGTGTTGGCTATTATAGATAGGGCTTCAGTGAACATTGGGGTGGATGTATCTTTTCAAATAAGAGTTTTCTTTTTTCTGAATATATACCCAGGAGTGAAATTGCTGGATCATATGGTAGTTCTATTTTTAGTTTTTTTAAGGAACCTACACACTGTTTTTCATAGTTGCTATACCAATTTACATTCCCACCAAGAGTGTATAAGAGTTCCCTTTTCTCCATATCCTCTCCATCATTTATTACTTGTAGACTTTAAAAAATTATTTATTTATTTTGGCTGTACCTGGTCTTAGTTGTGGCATGTGGGATCTTCGTTGTGACATGCAGGATTTTTAGTGTGGAGCGTGGGCTTCTTAGTTGTGGCATGCAGACTTCTTAGTTGTGGCATTCATGCGGATCTAGTTCCCTGATCGGGGGTTGAACCCAGGTTCCCTGCATTGGGAGCACTGAGTCTTACCCACTGGATCACCAGGGAAGTCCCACTTATAGACTTTTTGATGATGGCCATTCTGACTGGTGTGAGGTGATACCTCATTGTGGTTTGATTTGCATTTCTCTAATAATTAATGATGTTGAGCATCATTTCATGTGCCTCTTAGCCATCTGTATGTCTTCTTTGGAAAAATGTCTATTTAGGTCTTCTACCTATTTTTTGATTGGATTGTTCCTTTTTTTGATATTGAGTTGTATGAGCTGTTTGTATATTTTGGATATTAACGCCTTGTCAGTCCCATCATTTGCAAATATTTTCTCCCATTCTGTAGGTTGTCTTTTTGTTTTGTTGATGGTTTCCTTTGCTGTGCAGAAGCTTTTAAGTTGGATTAGATCCCATTTGCTTATTTTTGCTTTTATTTCTTTTGCCTTGGGAGACTGATCTAATAAAATCTTGATATGATTTATGTCAGAAAATATTTTGTCTATGTTCTCTTCTAGGAGTTTTATGGTGTCATGTCTTACATTTAGGTCTTTAAACCATTTTGAGTTTATTTTTGTATACGGTATGTGGGAATATTCTGATTTCATTGTTTTACATGTAACTTTCCAGCTTTCCCAACATCATGTGATGAAGAGGCTGTCTTTTCTCCATTGTATATTCTTGCCTCTTTTGCCAAAGATTAATTGACCATATGAGCATGGGTTTATTTCTGGGCTTTCTATTCTGTTTCATTGATTTTTGTGTCTAGTTTTGTGCCAATACCATGTTGTTGTGATTACTGTAGCTTTGTAGTTTAGTCTAAAGTCTGGAAGGGATATGCCTCCAGCTTTGTTCTTTTTTCTCACGATTGCTTTGGCAATTCTGGGTCTTTTTTGGTTCCATATAAATTTTAGGACTATTTCTCTGAGTTCTTTGAAAAACGTCCTGGGTATTTTGATAGGGATTGCATTAAATCTACAGATTGCTTTGGGTACTATAACCATTTTAACAATATTAATTCTTCCAATCCAAAAGCACAGAATATCTTTCCACTTCTTTGTATCATCTTCAGTTTCCTCCATCAGTGTTTTATAGTTTTCAGAGTATAGGTCTTTCTCCTCTTTGGTTAAGTTTATTCCTAGGTATTTTATTCTTTTTGATGTGATTTTAAACAGAATTGGTTTTTTACTTTCTCATTCTGATATTTCATTATTAGTGCGTAGAAATGCAACAGATGTCCTTATATTAATCTTGTACCCTGCTTCCTTGCTGAAATCATTTATTAGTTCTAAGAGTTTTTGTGTGGAGACTTTAGGGTTCTCTATATAGAGTAGCATGTCATCTGCAAAGAATCACAGTTTTGCCTCTCCCCTTTCAACTTGGATACCTTTTATTTCTTTTTCTTCTCTGATTGCTGTGGCTAGGACTTCCAATACTGTGCTAAATAGAATCTGTGTGAGTAGGCATCCTTGTCTTGTTCCTGAATTTTAGAGGAATGCTTTTCAGCTTTTCACTGTTGAGTGTTATGATGGCTGTGGGTTTGTTGTAAATGGCCTTTCTTATGTTGAGATATGTTCCCTTTATACCCACTTTGATGAGAGTCTTTATCATGAATGGATATTGAATTTTGTCAAATGCTTCCTCTGTGCCTATTGAGATAATCATGTCTTCCCCTTTGTTAATGTGGTGTATCACATTGATTGATTTGCGTATGTGGAACCATTCTTGTGACGCTGGAATGAATTCAACTTGATCATGGTGTATGATCCTTTTTATGTATTGTTGGATTTGGTTTGCTAATAGTTTGTTGAGGTTTTTGCATCTATATTCATCAAAGTTATTGGCCTGTGATTTCATTTTTTTGTAGTGCCTTTGTCTAGTTTTGGTATCAGTGTAATGGGGGACGCATAGAATGAATTTGGGAGTGTGCCCTCTTCTTCAATTTTTTGGAATAGTTGAGGAGGGCAGGTATAAGTTCTTTATTTGTTTGGTAGAATTCCCCAGTGAAGCTTCTAGATTGCTTTTTATCTTGGAAATTGAACTATCTATTTTTGATTGATTCATCATTATAGTTTTAGTTCCTTATTACAGTGGTCTGCATTTATATTGATAATCTTTATTAATTCAGTTAGCATTTTTATTACCAGTTTTTTGAACTCAGAATCTGGTAGACTGGTGAGCTCTATTTCATTATTTGTTTTTTTAGGGGATTTCTCTTGCTCTTTTAATTGGAAGTAGTTCCTCTGCTTTTTCATTTTACTTAACTTTCTCTGTGTCTATAAATATAAGAGAAACAGTTATGTAGTGTGGTCTTGAAGAAGTGTTTTTATGTGGGAGCATCCCTGTGTAGACCGTATGTCTGATGTCTTTGGTGAGAAGGCTGGTTTTGCTATGAATGCCAGCCACATCTTTCCTCAGGATGTGTTGGCTGCTATCACCTTGATACAGGTGTACTTAGTGTTGGAGGATCTAAAGCCTGTGCAGGGTGTGAGGCGGGACTTCCCTTCTGCTCTGTGGCTGTTGCTGCCCTATCAGGAGCAGGATCTGCTCCCCAGTTGTTGGAGTAGGAGCCCTGGGGGTTGGGCTTGATTAGGTTCCATGCCTCTTGAGTGTATGCCCTGCCCTAAAGGAAGGGAGTGCTGAAGCAAGCCAGGCCTGTGCAGACACAGAATGCCAGTAAACCACCTGTGTAGGCATCCATGGCTCCACTTAGATGCTGTCCAGGGTCATGTCTTTACCCCATTGTGGTCATCCCTGATCTAGTACAGGGCTGTGGTGTGGAGTGGGCAGGGCTGGAGCATCTGCTAGGCTGGGACTGGGGGTCGGGGTGTTGTGCCTGTAGGAACTGAGGTGGCCATGCTGCCGCCAGACGTCTGGGCTTCCTCTGTGCCTCTCTCCTCCCAGGACGTGTCTGCCCCAGATCCAGCACCAAGTTCTGGCATGCAGTGGGCAGAGCCAGAACACTGGCCTGGCTGGGAGATGGGCCAGGCATGTGAGAGGAGGTATCTCTTGTAGCACTGCCCAAGTAAGTTCTGACAATGGCCGCTGCAGCCCCACCGGGACCACACCCCAAGTCCCTGGGCTGTCCGTGCAAAACTAGACCAGAGTCTTTTCCCAGGGCTCAGCTGGCCCAGATCTTGTGCCAAGCTGGGGTGTGGAGTGAGCAGGGCTGTGGTGTGTGCCCTTTTCATATTGGGAAGTGCAGTGACGTGGCAGCCACCAGTGCAAGGCTCTCTCCACCCTGATTGTTGGCAAGCCAGCATGCATGTACTCCCCACAAGTAGAGACTAGGCTTCTCTAGCCCTTCTATCTGTCCTGGTGTAGTAGGGGACAGCACTAGTTGAGCAGGTGGGTACCTGGGACCTTTCATCCGCTGCACAGCTCTTCCAGGGCCCTTTGGAGATACCCTATGCTCAAGGGTAGGTGGTAAAATGGATCTGTTTCTCAAAACCAGGGGAAGATCAGTCTTTTATTTGGGTCCTGAGAGCCCCCAAAGCCAAGTGAGGGACAGGGGGTCACCAGTGCCCAATACTGCCTGGGGAAGAGGAGGAATCAGCTTGTGCTCAGCCGGCACAAAGGCAGCATCCAGTCCTGTCCTCTGGGGCTCAGTCGCAGAGGGCAGATGTAAGCCCAAGAGGATGAGGGGTTTGGGGAAGGGAGTGGTTCTCCCAGCAGCCAAGGGGGCTTGTCTCTTCCACGTAGGACCTCAGGCTGGGACACTCAGTCTGTGGTTCCACCTGCTCACTACCCAGGGTGAGAGTCTGCCTATGCAGACCTTCTCTTCCTTTCAGATCCCTCCAGGGGGCACAGATCCCAACCTTATGCCTTTATTCCATCCTTCCTGATTATGTGGAAATCTATCTTTCAGCTTTGGTTGTATAGGAGTTCTTCTGCCAGTTTCTAGTTTTCTGTGAGATTTGTTCCTCATGCAGGTGCACTTTTGATGCGTTTGTGGGGGTAGGTGAGCACCATGTCCTCCTACTCTGCCAACTTGATCCAACCTCTCGGGCACTTTAAAAATTACCCATATTTTTCTTTAGGCAGCAGGATGATTTGTGGGACCCAGGGGGTGTTCCATCTCAGTGGGGCCTAATTGTCAGGTTGGGAGAGAGTCACTATTTAGGAGATCCTCTGGATAGCTGGACTAGAGGCCTAACAGGACCTAGGGAATAAATAGGACCCTCTGGGGTCTTGAACGGAGGGAGGAGTCTCCCCCCAAAATAGAGCCAGACTGGCTGGGTTCCAGCCTGATTTCTCCATGTATCAGTTTTATGATTTGGGGCAAATTCTGTAACTCAGTGCCACTGTTTCCTGGAGAGATGACATCTCTCTTAGAACTTCGTGAAAATAAAAAAAAGAGGTATATAGCCCAGCAGAGCTGTGTGGTCCACAGAAGGCACCAAACATTTCTTCTTTCTCTCTTCTTTGGCATCCTTCCCATCTTGGAAGGGTTAATCCCATCAGAATATCCCAGTACTCAACTCTATGGCCATGGGATTTTTGCTTTACAAATGATTTTGGTCTAAGTACCAGGGAAAGAGAGATGGCATATTCCAAGGCTTTAGTCAAGAACAGATGATTTTGTGCAGTCCTTATTCCAATGGAAAGACAGACACTGCACTGGAGTCAGGAGAATTGGGCTATCACAGATTCTCTCACTTTCTCCATGGTTAGAAGGAAGCATGCCTATAGTCTCTTATAGCAGTAAGATAACATAATTTTAAGAATAGAGGAATGTAAAATAGTTAGAAATAAGGATAACTATAAGAAAAAGTTTTTATCATTATTATTCCATGTACACGGTCACCATATGGATTTATGGCCTTATTCTTATTTATACTGTCATCATGAAATATGAATATGGGAACCATAATTAGTATGGTTCTTATTTGATGAATATTATTCAAAAACAAGGCACAAAGTGAGCTCTATTATTTTTTCTAAGTACTCAGAGACCTATATAGGCCTTTTCCCTAACTGTGGGTGATGAAGTAGCAGAGGCCCAGGTGTATTAATTTCCCAGGTTCCCTTAGCTAATAGCAAGAACATTCTGTCTAGTACATTTAGTAAACAGTTTGTACTCTGATTTGAATTCTCAAATTTAAAGGTTGTTGAAGGGAGAAACTACCTGAAAATAGCTTTTTACAGTTTATTCAGGTCACCGTGATTGAGCTTTAGGTTATTGAAAACTGTCATTTCCTTCCCTGTTTCGGAACAATAATTGTCCATATGAACAACCATTGTTTGCTTGTTAAAGCAGGACAGCCAGCTGATATGCCTTAGGAAGATTTTCAACCCCGCAGGTTGAAATTAAAAGCTTCTATGGCTAAAATAGAGTTAACCAGAAAATTCAGTTCAGAAAATACTATATTCACTGATATTCCTGGTGACTCAACATTTTGTTATATTTTGCATTAAAAAGGAAGATCAATCATGCCCTGCTTGACGATATGCTGCCTGGCATAATAGTGTGGGCGGAAACAAAGCAACTCAGCTTTGTTTTTGCTCTGCTGTGAATTAGTCTGGTGGTTTAGGGGAACTGTGTAACCTCTCTGAGGCTCAGAGTGCCGACCTGGAAAATTAAGGATCAAATTAGAGACAATTTGAAACCCTGTAGTTCTCGGTGCCTACCTTGTACCAAATCATCTACCAAGTACTACAGGTGAAGCCAGAGGCATCAAACAAGAGTTATCTTCAAGAGGTTCAAGTGTGATATTATTAATCCCCTCCCCCAAACTGTCAACCTGTCTCCCAATCCCTATTGAACAAAGTGCTGAGAATAACAGTGAAATATTTTTATCTCTGAGGATAAAGGAAAGGGACTGTCTTTGCACCCCGGATCTGTAGGTGAGAAATAAAGTCACTTGCACCATTGTACTTTCTAACATAGCAATTTCTGCTAAGCCAGCAGTTCAACAGAGTGATGGGAGGTTTTAAACAGACATGACCTCTCCCTTCTAGGGACCCCCCAGGGTCAGTGTCAGTGAGGACTGAATAGATTCTGGGATTCTGGGTCCTGGAAGCTGTAGCAGAGACTCACTAGCTGGTTACCAAGGCCATTTCCCTCTCCTGGGAACACAGCTGGATTAAGTATCCCAGCCTCCCTTGCAGGTAGGTGTGCCTTTGCTCCTGAGCTCTGTCCTATGGAATATGGATAGATGATACCTTTTCTAGTGTGATTCATGAAAACTTCTCACCTGATCCTCAAGTCTCTCTCTCTACCCATCTGTCAGCTGAGTACCCATGCCCAGGGCAACTTTGAAAGAAGTCACACATTGAAAGATGGAAACCTGTAGCCTGGGTTCCTGAATGAATGTCTCTACTACCGATTGGACTTTGCAAGAGTAAGAAGTAAACTTCTGTGTTCACCTGCAGAAAATTTGGAGTTTATTTGTTACAGCAGCTAGCTGCATATAAAAATGCCTGCCTACATACAAAAATGGTATTTGCATTATTGATTATTTCATGGCATACAGTCAGTTAAATGGCAGCTTTTAGGGTTTCACCTAATTAAGTCGATAAACCATCCACTATGGTCCTGCGGTCTTAATGAATGAATATTGAATAAATTATCGGATACATAAACAATGGATACATAAACATTGGATAAATAAATAAACAGCACTGTCAGGAGTGGGTAAGATGGCAAAAATGTCTTCTTCCCTGTGTCTTCCTAGCTATGTCTGGAGCAGCTTAGAGCCACCGCTGATTTACTCTTGGAGAAGTGAGACATAAATTGTGATGCAGCCACAGGACTCTCTGAGGCAGTTAACAAGAGACCCAGAAAGAGACTGACTAAGCTACAGGTGCTGCCCAGCTCTGATAGGGATGAGGGAGAGAGACAGATATGCGGAAGTGCCATTAAATCAGAAGCCAGGGCAAATGCACTCCTGGAACCGGGAAAGCAAGAGAGGCTGTTTCCCCATTCTCCATCCTGCAAGGGAAGCTGTGTACAATTATAATTTTCAAACATTTAAAAGCAATAACTCTCTTGTAATATAGAATGAATATGTGTCAAAGATTCTAAACTAAAGGAATGAGGGAGCTGGTATGATGGTAAAGCTGGTTCAAAGAGCATTTTGAAGAGCAAGGGTTATATGGTCTATCAGAAAAGGCATTCTGAAATAAATTTGCTGAGTTAGACACAAAGCCGGAATATCCTACAGTCAAAACATAACCTCTAGGGTTATCTTTTTCACCTGACAGAAATCTACATGGTAAATTCATTGGGTCTAATCCCTTAATAGCAGAGCCAAATACAGGCATATTCCCCTAGATAGGTAATTAACCCCTACATAAGGCTGTGAAACAATTCTCCAAAATAACATTAAAGAGACATGTTGCCCCCTCTTTGCTTTAGGATAGGGAGGGCGGGAGGGAGGGAGACGCAAGAGGGAAGAGATATGGGAACATATGTATATGTATAACTGATTCACTTTGTTATAAAGCAGAAACTAACACACAATTGTAAGCAATTATACTCCAATAAAGATGTTAAAAAAAATAAAACAGGGGTAATAATTCCTAACTCAAAAAAAAAGTTTCAAAAGATTATTCCTAACAGCCCCCCCTAATTTGATAATAAATAATATGCAAAAATTATTCCTGATCACAAAAAACGGCTGGTCTCATTATCTTTTAGCTTGATTATTTACAAAGGTGAAGCAAGAGGTATTAATTAACTATATAATCCTCCTTGAGCATATAGAATTGAGCAAATACTTAGGTCAGAGAATTAACTTCTATCTGGAAATTTCATTAAGAAATCTCCTGAGGGGTGGGCTATTCAAAAGACTTGATTATTTGCTATTCTATTTTGAGGCTAGAAACTAGGCCCAGGAAACCCCACCAGACTTCATATCAATCAATACTGTAAGTTCTTCTCTCTTCTAGATTCTCCAAATTTTATTAAGGTCACTGGCGTGCCAGAAAGTGCCCTTCCACACCTCCCGTGGGTCTGGGATCCTGTAAGCCACAAACACGTCTCAGGACAGATGTCCTAAGTGGGCTTTGTAAACATGGGCACCACATGTTAAGTGTACCTTTTTAAAGGTGAGCTTGTCATGCTTGATTAAATGAGGTCAGTTTTCAACATGGAACTCCAGATACGGCCTTGGTTGCACAACTGATCTGTCAAAGCACATCTTGGTAAAAAAGGAGACCAAATTCTCACTGAGCAGATGCAAACAACAATACTGATGTGTAAAATGAAGAAACTCAGTATTAGTTTTTGAGTTTTGAGGTATCAGTGAGAAACAGATACCATTACAAGTGTACTATTTCAGTTTGCCAAAGCCTCGTCTACTAAAGTAGAAATAGATGAAAAGGAAAGAAAAAATATTTCCTCATATACCTGTCAAAACTAGAATATTAAAAAATGGTAACAATATTCAAAGTAAATAAGGATAATTATATTCCTCTCATCAGTTAATTCAGTCCCATGTAATTAAGTTTATTTCACTGGGTCTTGAGTCGGCAACTGCTTTCCTGAAATTGTCTTCTTCTTAACCAAAGGATTCTGGATATTCTGACCAGACCCCCAGATACAGCCTGACAGTTGTCTAAGTAATGTCAGCTTTACACTGTGGAGCTTGTACCCCTGAGTCTAGTCCTTGAGACATCAGTAGTCACTGGTACCTGGTACAGTCCTTTCCTCAAGACTCTGAGTCTCTTCTTCTTTGTTGAAGATACAGATTCTAGCCTGTGGGCCTTCAGGAAAATATCAGAGGAAAGTGGAAGCCACCTGTAGATGAGACCATATGTTTGTGGTTCACTTTTTAGTGAATAATATCAAAATAGAGGACAATTAAATTCTCTGTTGGGATATAATATATGACTTTTTCCTGAGAAGTGAATGTCCCTCTTGGACAAGATCATGTCATAGACAATGAGAGTGCTGGAAAATCTCTAGCACCTGCCATTCCCCTCTGTAAAGTATACACCTCTGGAACATTATTATTAATAACATTTTACCTATATGTACAAAACTATTTGATTTGACAGATCAATTTTCATCATTCAACTCTTACAACTGTGCTGAGCAGACTAAGAAATATGCAAAACAAACCTAATTATTTGAACCATCCCTCTTTTTATAAAACTAAAGAATGTATCTTCATGAGTTCCTAGCGGAACTTTGGAACATCACAAAGATGTTTATGTGTAAAAAAACTAATTTTTTATAAGTTATAGTCCGATTTGGGGGTGACAAAATCAAGAATGATTAGAGGAAATTTGGGCACCTGATTAAGATAGAAATAATAGCTTGGTTACCCATTAATCAAAGTGGCAATACAGTATTTTAAATAAACAGAGAGGAAGGTGACACAGTTTCACGGAACCTGAGTGCCTTGAGAATCAAGGGCATAAAAAAGCACAAAGCACGGAAAACTATTCCAATGAGAATTGTAATCGTTGCTATCCAGGCAGATAACAGAATGTAAAGAATAAGCTTTTATTCCCCTTTTAAGAGCAGACTAAATGCTCTAAGATCAATTTACCTTTTAACAGAGAAAAAGCAGATTCCAGCTGTTCGTTCATATCAGATTTGACAGTAAGAATTCTCTAGCTCCTCCCACTCCATTTATTAAACTTATCTTACGAATAAGCTCATCAACACTGAACACAGTTTTCCAAAATTTTGGCACACTTCTTTCCTTCTTGCAGAATCATTATTTTGCAGGTGCTATAAACCAAGGTAAATGAAATTTCATTTCTACAAACCCTCTACAATTTTCTGTATCCAAGTTTTGTCTTTAATTATTCTTTTCCACATTCAAGAACAGCCAGATACTATACTTTAGGTCAAATCTAACCTTTTTTTCCCTTGAGAGACACATTCCATTATCTTGCAAGTAGTTGAATTTCCTTGCCATTACTCCTAGTATAGTCTTAACCATTCATATTGATTAAAACTTTTAACTGAAGGAACCAAATTCTATTTTAAAGAAAGAACTGCAAGGTAGGTAAGTAGCTGAGAATTACCCATCATACACAAGGACTTCGGCAGACCAAAAAGCTCACAGAACACATACTGTGACTCCCAACAGCTACCCACATGCCTTTATACCCTCCAAATGACAAAAAGGAACACATTCATTAATAAGACGCAAAGATATAGCTGTTCTATGACATAGGAAAATAAGAAGCAAAAGTACTTATATTTATTTATATAATAAGACTATACTCTGTAACCAAGATTTCTGTATTCTCTTTCACCTAGAAATTATCCAAGTATCTAAAAATTATTAATTCAATTTAATATTAGCCTATGGTTTTAAAGTTAGCTAAGAGTGTTGGGAATTATGTTCAAACTGGCAAACTACAGTCGTAATTGCTGTTGATATAAAAGGTTTGTCAGAATTATAATTCATTTTAGTTGTAATTTTTCACAATCCTAAATATTATATAGGAGTAACTTTAGATTATCTGATCAGTAAATAGTCTAAAAAGTTTAGGAAGTTCATATTAACTTGTCTCTTCATGAAAACATACCAAAACCTTACTTTTTAAAAAATCTTGCATGATACCTCATAGTGATAAAACCAGAGAAAACATAGATAACTATGGTTAAGCTAAAATTTTTAAATCAATCTGATTTGACCAAGGATTCACCTTGATTACCTGATTTTTTCTTTTTTTTCATTTTTATTTCATATTGGAGTATAGTCTAACAATATTATGTTAGTTTTAGGTGTACAGCAAAGTGATTCAGTTATACATATACATGTATCTATTCTTTTTCAAATTCTTTCCCCAGTTAGGTTATTACAGAATATTGAGCAGAATTCCCTGTGTTATACAGTAGGTCTTATGGGTTATCTATTTTAAATATAGCAGTGTGTACCTCTTAATCCCAAACTCCCAATTTATCACACCCCCCCACCTTTCCCCTTTGGTAAGTTTGTTTTCTGTCTGTGAGTCTACTTCTGTTTTGTAAATAAGCTCATTTATATCATTAATTTTTAGATTCCTCATATAAGCAATATCATATAATATTTGTCTTTCTCTGTCTGACTTACTTCCCTTAGTATGATAATCTCCAGGTCCATCCATGTTACTGCAAATGGCATTGTTTCATTCTTTTTAATGGCTGAATAATATTCCATTGTATATATGCGCCACATCTTCTTTATCCATTCTTCTGTCAACGGACATTTAGCTTGCTTCCATGTCTTGGTTTTTGTAAACAGTGCTGAAATGAACATTGGAGTGCACATATCCTTTCAAACCATGGTCTTCTCCAGTTATATGCCCTGGAGTGGGATTGCTGGATCATACGGTAGCTCTATTTTTAGTTTTATAAGTAAACTCCATACTGTTCTCCAAAGTAGCTGTACCAATTTACATTCCCACCAAGAGTGCAAGAGGGTTCCCTTTTCTCCACACCCTCTCCAGCATTTATTGTTTATAGACTTTTTGATGATGGCTATTCTGACTGGTGTGAAGTGATATCTCATTGTATAATAGTTTTGATTTGCATTTCTGTAATATAGCAGTGTTGAGCGTCCTTTCATGGGCCACTTGGCCATCTGTATGTCTTCTTTGGAGAAATGTCTGTTTAGGTCTTCTGCCCATTTCTTGTTTGGGTTTTTGTTTGTTTGTTTGTTTGTTGATATTGAGCTGTATGAGCTGTCTGTAGATATTGGAGATTAATCCCTTGTTGGTAGCATCATTTGCAAATATTTTCTCCCCTTCTGTGGTTTGTCTTTTTGTTTTGTTTATGGTTTCCTTTGCTGTGCCAAAGCTTTTGAGTTTAATTAGGTTCCATTTGTTTATTTTTGTTTTCATTACTCCAGGATTGAAAAAGATATTGCTGTGATTTATGTCAAAGAGTGTTCTTCCTATGTTTTCCTCTAAGAGTTTCAGAGTATCCAGTCTTATATTTATGTCTTTAATCCATTTTGAGTTTATTTTTGTGTATGGTGTTCAAGAATATTTTAATTTCATTCTTTTACATGTAACTGTCCAGTTGTCCCAGCACCATTTTATTAAAAAGACTGTCTTTTCTCCATTGTATAGTCTTGCCTCATTTGTCGTAGACTGGTTGACCATAGGTGTGTGGGTTTATCTCTGGGCTTTCTATCCTGTTCCATTGATCTATATTTCTGTTTTTGTGCCAGTACCATACTGTTTTGATGACTGTAGCTTTGTACTATAATCTGAAGTCAGGGAGCTTGATTCCTCCAGCTCCGTTTTTCTTTCTTAAGATTGCCTTGGGGAGTTCCCTGGTGCTGCAGTGGTTAAGAATCTGCCTGCCAATGCAGGGGACATGGGTTCAATCCCTGGTCCAGGAAGTTCCCACATGCCATGGAATAACTAAGCCCATGCACCACAACTACTGAGCCTGCTCTCTAGAGCCTGTGAGCCACAACTACTGAGCCCACATGCTGCAACTATGGAAGCCTGCATGCCTTGAGCCTGTGCTCCTCAACAAGAGAAGCCACCACAATGAGAAGCCCACGCAGTGCAACGAAGAGTAGCCCCAGCTCGTCACATCTAGAGAAAGCCTGAGCAGCAGCAAAGACCCAACATAGCCAAATAAATAAATAAATAAATCTTTAAAAAAAAAAAAGATTGCTTTGGCTATTCAGGGTCTTTTGTGTTTCCACACAAATTTAAAAGTTGTTTGTTCTAGTTCTGTGAAAAATGCCATTGGTAATTTGGTAGGGATTTCATTGAATCTGTAGGTTGCCTTGGGTAGTATACGCATGTTGACAATATTGATTCTTCCAATCCAAGAACATGGTATATCTTTCCATCTATTTGCATCATCTTTGATTTCTTTCATCACTGTCTTACAGTTTTCAGAATACAGGTCTTTTGCCTCCTTAGGTAGGTTTAGTCCTAGGTATTTTATTATTTTTGATGCGATAGTAAATGGGATTGTTTCTTTAATTTCTCTTTCTGATCTTTCATTGGTAGTGTTTAGAAATGCAACAGATTTCTGTGTATTAATTTTGCATTCTGCAACTTTACCGAATTCATTGATGAGCTCTAATAGTTTTCTGGTAGCATCTTTAGGATTTTCTATGTATAGTATCATGTCATCTGCAAACAGTGACAGTTTTACTAGTTTTTTTTTCAATTTGGATTCCTTTTATTTCTTTTTCTTCTCTGATTGCCATGGCTAGGACTTCCAAAACTATGTGGAATAAAATTGCTGAGAGTGGACATCCTTGGCTTGTTCCTGATCTTAGAGGAAATGCTTTCAGCTCTTCACCATTGAGTATGATGTGTGCTGTAGTGTCATATATGGCCTTTATTATGTTGAGGTATGTTTCCTCTTTGCCCACTTTCTGGAGAGTTTTCATCATAAATGGGTGTTGAATTTTGTCAAAAGCTTTTTCTGTGTCTATTGAGATGATCATATGGTTTTTAGTCTTCAGTTTGTTGATGTCGTGTATCACACTGATTGATTCGTGGATATTGAAAAATTCTTGCATCTCTGGGATAAGTCCCATTCGATCATAGTGTATAATCCTTTTGATGTATTGTTAGATTCTGTTTGCTAGTATTTTGTTGAGGATTTTTACATCTATGTTCATCAGTGATACTGGCCTGTAACTTTCTTTTTTGTGGTATCTTTGTCTGGTTTTGGTATCAGGGTGATGGGGGCCTCATAGGGTGAGTTTGGGAGTGTTCCTTCCTCTGCAATTTTCTGAAATAGTTTCAGAAGGTTAGATGTTAACTCTTCTCTAAATGTTTGATAGAATTCACCTGTGAAGCCATTTGGCCCTGGACTTTTGTTTGTTAGGAATTTTCAAATCACAGTGTCAGTTTCAGTACTTGTGATTGGTCTGTTCATATTTTCTATTTCTTCCTGGTTCAGTCTTGGGAGATTGTACCTTTCTAAGAATTTGTCCATTTCTTCTAGGTTGTCCACTTTATTGGCATATAGTTGCTTGTAGTAGTCTCTTATGATTGTTTGTATTTCTGTGGTGTTCATTATAACTTATCCTTTTTCATTACTAATTTTATTGATTTGAGCCCTCTCACTTTTTTTCTTGATGAGTCTGGCTAAGGGTTTATCAATTTTGTTCATCTTTTCAAAGAATCAGCTTTTAGTTTCATTGATCTTTTCAATTGTTTTCTTCATCTTTATTTCATTTATTTCTGCTCTGATCTTTGTGATTTCTTTCCTTCTACTAACTTCGGGTTTTGTTTGTTCTTCCTCTAATTGCTTTAGGTGTAAGGTTAAGTTGTTTATTTGAGATTTTTCTTGTTTCCTGAGGTAAGATTGTATTGCTATGAACTTCCCTCTTAGAACTGTTTTTTCCACATTCCATAGGTTTTGGATTGCCGTGCTTTCATTTTCATTTGTCTCTAGGTATTTTTTGATTTCCTCTTTGATTTCTTCAGTGATCCATTGGTTGTTTAGTAGCATATTGTTTAGCCTCTATGTGTTTTTGTTTTTTACAGTTTTTTTTCTTGTAGTTGATTTCTAATTTCACAGCATTGTTGTTGGAAAAGACACTTGATATGAGTTCAATTTTCTTAGATTTACTGAGGCTTGCTTTGTGGCCCAGCATGTGATCAATCCTGGAGAATGTTCCATGTGCACTTGAAAAGAATGGGTATTCTGCTGCTTTTGTATGGAATGCTATATAAATATCAATTAAGTCCATCTTGTTTAATGTGTCATTTATGGCCTGTATTTACTTATTGATTTTCTCTCTGGATGATCTGTCCATTGGGGTGTTAAAGTTCCCCACTGTTATTGTGTTACTGTCAATTTCTCCCTTTATGACTCTTAGTACTTGCCTTATATATTGAGGTGCTCCTATGTTGGGTGCATATATATTTACAACTGTTATACCTTCTTCTTGGATTGACCCCTTGATCTTTATATACTGTCCCTCTTTATCTCTTCTAACAGTCTTTATTTTAAAGTCTATTTTGTTTAATGTGAGTGTTGCTACTCCAGCTTTCTTTTTATTTCCATTTGCATGGAATACCTTTTTTCATCCCCTTACTTTCAGTCTGTATGTGTCCCTACATCTGAACTGGGTCTCTTGTAGACAGCATATATATGGGTTTTATTTTTGTATCTATTCAGCCAGTCTGATTTTTTGTTGGATCATGTAATCCATTACATTTAAGGTAATTATCAATATGTATGTTCTTACTGCCATTTTGTGAATTGCTTTGCATTTGTTTCTGTAGGTCTTTTTTCTTTCCTTCCTCTTTTGTTCTCTTCTCTTGTGATGTGATGACTAACTTTAGTGTTGTGTTTGGATTCCTTTTTCCTTTTGGTGTGTGTATCTATTGTGGATTTTAGGTTTGCGGTTACCATGAGGTTTTGATCTAGCAGTCTATACATAAACAAGATTGTTTTAAGTTGCTGGTCTTTTAATTTCAAATGCATTTCCAATATCCCGCATTTGTACTCTCCTCTTCTCATGATCGCTGGTTTTGATATCATATTTGTGTGTGGATGATTTCCTACCTTTACCATATGTTTGCCTGTACTGGTGAGCTTTTCCATTCATAATTTTCTTGTTTCTAGTTGTGGCCTTTTCTTTCCTGCCTAGAGAAGTTCCTTTAGTGTTTGTTGCAAAGCTGATCTGGTGGTGCTGAATTCTCTTAGCTTTTGCTTGTCTGTAAATCTTTTGATTTCTCCATTGAATCTGAAAGAGAGCCTTGCTGGGTAGAGTATTCTTGGTTGTAGGTTCTCCCCTTTCTTCACTTTAAACATATCATGCCACTCCCTTCTGGCCTGCAGAATTTCTGCTGAGAAATCAGCTGATAACCTTATGGGAGTTCCTTTGTATGTTATTTGTTGCTCTTTTCTTGTTGCTTTTAAATCTTTTCTTTGATTTAATTTTTGTCAATTTGATTACTATGTGTCTCGGCATGTTTCTCCTTGGGTTTATCCTGCCTGGGACTCTGCGCCTCCTGGACTTGGGTGACCATTTCATTTTCCATGTTAGGGATGTTTTCAGCTATTATCTCTTCAAATATTTTCTCAGGTTCTTTGTCTCCCTCTTCTCTTTCTGGGTCCCTTATAATGCAAATGTTGGTTTGTTTAATGTTGTCCCAAAGATGTCTTAGACTGTCTTCATTTCTTTTCATTCTTTTTTCTTTATTCTGTTCCACAGCAGTGATTTCCACCATTCTGTCTTATAGTTCACTTATCTGTTCTTCTTCCTTACTTATTTTGCTATTGATTCCTTCTAGTGAATTTTTTATTTCAGTTATTATATAGTTCATCTCTGTTTGTTTGTTCTTTAGTACTTTTAGTCTTTGTTAAACATTTCTTTTATCTTCTGGATCTGTGCCTCCATTCTTTTTCTGAGATCTTGGATCATCGTTACTTTCATTACTCTGAATTCTTTTATAGGTAGAT
The DNA here is from genome assembly GCF_964374135.1 of Grampus griseus. Classification (NCBI taxonomy): domain Eukaryota; kingdom Metazoa; phylum Chordata; class Mammalia; order Artiodactyla; family Delphinidae; genus Grampus; species Grampus griseus. Next base: position 113,333,483 of record NC_139019.1, read on the forward strand.
TGCCTATCTCCACTTCACTTAGTTGTTCTTCTGGGGTTTTATCTTGTTCCTTCATCTGGGACATATTCCTCTGCCATCTCATTTTGTCTAACGTTCTGTGATTGCAGTTTCTGTTCCACAGCCTGCAGGGTTGTCATTCTTCTGCTGTCTGCCCCCTGGTGAATGAAGCTATTTAAGAGACTTGTGCAGGTTTCCTGTGGGAGGGGCTGGTTCCTGCCCACTGGTGGGTGGAGCTGAATCTTGTACCTGTAGTGGGCAGGGCCATGTCACAGGGTGTGTTTAGCAGGCAGCTGGGTGGTCAGGAAGACTTTCAGCAGCCTGTCTGCTGATGTGTGGGGCTGTGTTCCTTCCCTGTTGGTTGTTTGGCTTGAGGTGTTCCAGCATTGGAGCCTACAGGCTGTTGGGTGGGGCCAAGTCTTGGTGAGAAAATGGTGGCCTCCAGAAGGGCTCATGCCAATGAGTACTTGACAGAGCTGTTGCTGCCAGTGTCTTTGTCCCCATAGTGAGCCATAGCCATCCCCGCCCTCTGCAGGAGACCCTCCAATTCCAGCAGATAGGTCTGGCCCAGACTCTTATGAGGTCACTGTTTTGTCACCTGGGTTCTGGTGTGCTTGTGACCTTGTGTGGGCCCTCCAAGAGTGGAGTTTCTGCTTCCTGCAACCCTGTGGAATTCCTGAGATCAAACCCCGCTGACCTTCAGAGCCAGATTCTCTGGGGGCTCCTCCTCATGTTGCCACACCCCCATGCTGGGGAGCCTGACATGGAGCTCAGAACTTTCACTCCTGTGGGAGAACCTCTGTGGTATAATTATTTTTCAGTTTGTGGGTCACCCACCCAGTGGGTATGGGATTTGATTTAATTGCAGTTGCACCCCTCCTACCATCTCGTTGGGACTTCTTCTTTGACTTTGGATGTAGGACATCTTTTTGGTAGGTTCCAGTGTTGTTGTTGTTGTTGATTGTTGTTCAACAGTTAGCTGTGATTTTGCTGTTTTTGTAAGAAGAGGTGTGGTCACGTCCTTTTGCTCCACCGTCTTCAGATTTTTGATTCTTTATAAAGATGCCTCTTAGCTAGGATTTTCTGTAAGAAGGGATATTTGTAAGCCAGCCCATTTAAAATATTAGAAGTTCAGCTTTTTTATTTTTGGGGAATTCTGGCAATATTATTTGTGTAAGTGTTTAAAATTTCTATGAACCAATTAATTAACTGAATTTAACAGACATTGTATTCTAATTTATTAATGCCCTTTGGGAGAAGGAAAATATTTCATGCCCTCATAATAAGAAGTAAAGGCCTTTCTTAATTTCAGACACACAAACCTACAGTGAACTTGCAGCTTCGGTTCTACAAATTCAGTCATAGATCAAGAACACACAGAGAAACACAAAAATTAATTGGTCCAGATCTCAAAGGGCTATTCAAGGATGCACAAAATATTTTTTTAGTTGTTTTGAGCTCACAATTAGCCAAATAGACAAACAGAAAACACTACAAAACTGCATTGTCTGTTTCTCACCCAACAGAGAATAGATCCCATTATCCCAGTAAAAGTGATGAGACCATAAGACTGGAGCCCCAATCACTGCAGTCACCAATGGCAAATAACAAACTGGTGATGCATAAATCAGAATGAGGACTAAAGCTGGTCAAGGACCAGAGGTAAAAAGAAAAACACAGAGTTAAGTTAGAGAGAGAGAGTGTATCAGGGAAGATGAAGTTTTATTACCATTTGGGATCTGTCCCAGGAGCCAAAATAGCATGCTAGGCTGAACATGAGGTGCACCTCCCTGCACCACAGCTGAATTGGCCCTGATAGGTTAGTCCACTTGGCAATCTCATTGAAATCTCCCAAACTGACAATTATGATTATTACAATTTTCAAAAAATTAAGAACATATAACTATAGAAGGAACATGTGTCAAAGATTTACTGATTTATCAGTAAGAGAACCAGTAAGATAGTAAAGCTAGTTAAAATTGCATTTTGAGGGACAGAGGTTATATAGTTTACTGCCCCCTCCCCCCAAAGCATTCTTAAATAATGATGGTTCTTACAATCTGGTAAGCTGAAAAATGATTCCTCAAAGATGTCAACTCTACTCCCCTGAACCTGTGAATGTTATCTTAATGGCAAAAAAGATTTTGAAGATGCTATTTAGGCTAAGGATCTTGAGATGAAGAGATCATCCAGTGTTATCTGAAGGGGCTCAGTTTAATCACACGAGTCTTTAAAAGTAGAAGAGGAAAGCAGAAGGGTGGGTCAGAATGATGCTATGTGAGAAGGACCTGCTACTTCTGGCTTTGAAGGTGGAGGAAGGGGGCCATGAGCCAGGAAACATGGCAGCTTCTACAAGCGGGGCATGGGCCTCAACTTCTACTTAGCAAGAACACAGGGACCTCTGTCCTACACCTGAGAGGGACTGAGTTCTTCTAACAACTGGAATGAGCAGTAAAAGCATTCTCCTCCAGAGCCTCCAGAAAGGAACACAATCTGCCTACCACTTGATTTTAGTCACATGAGACCTGTGCTGAACTCCTGACCTCCAAATATGTAAAATAATAAGTTTGTGTTGTCTTAAGCCACTAAGTTTGTAATAGTTTGCTATGGCAACGGTAGAAAACTAACACAGTGAGGCAGAGATAAAATTTGTTAATATCCTATAGGCCAATAAAATGATAAGCTTTGAGGTTATCTTTTCTACCGGCTAGATCCCTACATGGTACATTTAACTTCACAAGAATCTAATTTCATAGCTAATAGTAAACAGCCAAGTCAAACACAGGTACATTACTCTAGATAATTAAATAATCTTTTAGTAAATACGTTAAACAATACCCCAGTTGACATTGAAAGAACATGCCATTCACCTTTTTGCCTTATTTCCAAGTTTAATTAATTTTTTCTCAACAGGCGAGACAGGAAATATCATTTCAGTTTACAAACAATAAGTTCCATGAGGGCATCACCTTATTTATATCAATTAATGTTGTCTTATCACAGTGACACCTAGCAGGTTTGTTGAATGGATAAAGAAACCCCTGCAACCTCATCTCTAAATATTTCCTCCTATGAAATCTATGATTCACACCAATTTCCTTCTTTTCTTTAAATATAAACAAGGCATATTCTCTCTCACCATGAGACTTGCATTTGCTTTTCCTTCTGTCTAGAATCCACACCCCCATTCAGCTTGGCTAACAAGCAGTCACACGTTAGATCTCAGCTTAGACGTGACATTCTCTGGGAAGTAGTGTCTGGTCACCTCATCTTCTCACATGTGACTCTTTCTGCTCTTATAGCTTCTGTAATTAATGCCACAATGCTTAATACATTAAATTTGCCTTATACAGACCCCCGTTGGAGGTCTAATGCAGCAAACTGTAATAGTTTAAGCATCAACTCTAGAGTCAGACTGCCTGGATTCAAATCCTGGCCCTGCAGCTAACTAGCTGTGTTATTTTAGGTAAGTTAACTGATCTTTTTGTGAATCAGTTTTCTCATCTAAAAATGGGGATAATATTAATATAATCACTACATAGAGTTGTGGTGGGGGTTCAATGTTAAGGGCTTAGGAACGGGCCTGGTATATGGCTAGAACGTGGGAAGCTGTTATTGTTTTGTAAGTTCCTTGAAATCAGAACCATCATCTTGTTCACCATTTGTCCTCAGTTTCTGATGCAGAATGCCTGACGTGAAGTGCTCAGTATCTTTTGGTGACTTGAGTAGACTTGTGACCCATCCTTTTCTCAGACCAGAATTGGAGATAAAAGAGCAACGTCTTGATAGTGAGATAAGCTACCCAGAGAGACTTAACCCTAAAGCCAGGAGAGACCCTCCCCCTGAAATATCTGGAAGTGAAAGTACTGGACCTAGTGCTCCCTGAAGGAGGCTGTTGACTTGAGCCTTCTGCAACATGGGCCTCGTTACATCACAGGTGCAATTAGCCTAGTCCCAAAAGGACCATGGGTTCTCAGTAATGGCAGACCCTTCCATCCCTACCTCCCTCTCCCTCTCCCTCTCTCTCTCTCTCTCTCTCTCTCTCTCTCTCTCACACACACACACACACACACACACACACACACACACACACACACACACACACACACACACACACACACACACACACACCCCATTCTTCCTGGACCAGGAAATTCTTCAGCAGCCTTGAGACCCATTACACTGACCTCAGGGATCAGCCTCTCAGTTTCCTAACAAGGTGAGTTTCCAAGCTTTTGCTCAGGATATCCCTTGGAGGAATATAAAAGAGATTGCTCTGGCTGAGAGAATGTAATGCCACTCTTTTCCTTGTTCGTTATTGATGTTACTAGCTGAGCCATCACACTCTTTTTGATACACAAACTGAGAACTGTCCTCCTTCAGCCCTTCTTCCCAGGGGGATCTGGAAGCACCAGCCCAGTCAGGAACAGAGACACCCACACAGTCTACAGCCTGCAACGACTTAATCAAACTCAGACTCCTGCAGGCATCGGCGTTCAGCCCCCACGGAGTGAAGAGAGAACATAAATTATGGGAAAGGCACAGACATTTTGCAGAAATTACCACGAGCCAGCATGGAATTTGTACATGGACAGAAGCTATGAGATTTAGTATGAATTTTTAAAGGCCTGGTCTTATTACATGCTGAAATGGCTGTTTGGGCTGCATCTAAATGAGCTATGAGGAAGCCTCACTGATGATTGTCTACACCCTCCTGGTTTCCATCTGTTATTGAAGAAGGTTTTATAATCATTACCTTTGCGATTCTCATTTTCATGCTTTTATTTCCCCTAACACTAAGGAACTTGAAAACACTACACAAATACAAGCATTAAACAATGAAATAAAACTGAATGGCATCCCCCTGGATAATAATTATTATTTTGCGTTTGAGAAAGGTGAGTCAGAAGAAAGTTACATAAAATTTCTCATATAGCATGATAGCTACAGAGACCAGACTACTGGATTCCAGATTTCTAGAAACATTACCCCGTCGAATTCTCATTCTACGAGTTGGGTGTTGTTATTCCACCATTATACAGCTAAGGAAGCACTCTCTTGAATGAGATGAGACTGTATTCTGAGAGTAGATATTTAATGAAAAAACATAGTTAGAATTTTGCATACTTGGATGACTGAGAAAATTTTAGCTGTAAATAAAGGCATTCAAAAAGCTTAGCAGTGGTGGCAAGGGGAATTCCGAATCCCATGCCCAGGCTGACTTTCTTCCCCTCGTCTCTCTAGGATAGTGGTTTGTTGACGTTTGAAGGTTTATGTTCCCAGAAGGCAGCTTGCCTGTGCCCATGGCACTGCCAGAAATCCTAAGACCATGCTGAAAAGACACAAAGAAGTTCCCCCTTTGGCTCTAGACACCTCCTGGCTTGAATAAAAGATAGCATTTTAGCAACACTGGACTGCCATTTCAGAGAATAGGTTGGCATCAACCCTTTGAAAAATACCATCTTGAGTCCATCTTAGGAAAGAATGGGAAGTAGGATTGTTTTCAAACCTAATCCCCTTCTAGCACTTCCATCCTCTGCAGCTCTCCCAGATAGGTGGGTTGAAGGGGAAATACTAATGCTGCAAAAGGGTCAAGGCCACCCCTTGATAAACAAGGAGAAGAATCTGACTTTCCAGAGGCCTCCTCCCAAGCTTTAGCCTATAGTTATGCATTGTTCCCTCTCTGCCCCCAGGAAGGCCTTGCTGGGCAGAGCCCCGTCTGCTCCTCTTTGCCATCTTTGCCGTCTCCCTCCCAACCTTCACTCCTGGAAAAGACCCACCCTGGCTTCTGTCTCCAAAGAATCTTGAAGCAGCTTCCTGGTGAGTATTTGAGCTACCTTCTCCCTAACTGGTATTGGTTAATGTGTTCTACCTACCAGATGATATATTCCTGTTTTAACAAGGGCTTCTTGAGACAGCTGAGACAACATCTTTTTTTAAGAAAAACTATTTGCCTTTTGAAACTACGTACATGTCTTACTTTGATTAAGAGAGAAGTTATGTAAAAGAAGAAAATCATTGAGGTTTTACACATTAGTTTTCCCCTCTGTAAATCAAACAATCCCAGTTCTAAAACAATTCCTTTTGAATAAGTCATTTTCCAGTTTTTTTTCTTTGACGGGAATGATTCTTCCCTGTGAATTCCTCCAAAAGTCTCAATGTAACCAAAATACTTCCCAAAGGACCCCAAAATATATGTGATCTGATATATACTTCTCTTTTTAAATTTTTATCTTTACCACATTTTTCTTGGCATTTATCACTAATGTCTAAGTTATTTATTTATTTTTTAAAATCATGTAATTGCTACTATTTTATTTTTTAATTTTTTTCACTTTTATTGAGGTATAACATTGACATATGTTTTATTAGTTTCAGTTGTACCACATTCGATACATGTATATACTGTGAAATGATCACTGCAATACAGTTAACATCCATCACCACACATAGTTACAGAATTTTTTTTCTTGTGATGAGAACTTTTAAGATTTACTCTTCTGGCACCTTTCAAATATGTAACATAGTAGTATTAAGTGTGGTTGCCATGATATACCTTACATCCCCATGATTTTTTTATTTTATAACTGAAAGTCTGTATCTTTTTCTTCCTTCACCCATTTGGCCCACTTCCACCCCCATCCCTGACAACCTCCAGTCTGTTCTCTGTACCTATGAGGGTTTTTTGGTTTGTTTGTTTTTTTTAGATTCCACATGTAAGTGAGATCTTAATAGTATTTGTCTTTCTCTGACTTATTTCACTCTGCATGATGCCTTCAAGGTCCATTCTTGTTATCACAGATGGCAAAATTTCATTGTTATAATGGCTAAATAATATTCCATTGAATATATATACAGTTCGCCCTCTGTATCTGCAGTCTCCGCATTCTTGGATTCAATTAACCGCGGATTGAAAATATTTGAGAAAAAATTCTGGAGAGTTCCTAAAAGCAAAACTCAAATTTTCTGCATGTCAATGACTATTTATATAGCATTTACATGACTATTTATATAGCATTTACATAGTGTTAAGTATTATAAGCAATCTAGGGTTGATTTAAAGTATACAGAGAATGTGCATAGGTTATATGCAAATACTATTCCATTTTATATAAGGGACTTGAGCATCTAAGGATTTTGATATATGGCACTGGGTCCTGGAACCAATCCCTCATGGATACTGAGGGATGACTGTTCAACATTTACTTTATCCATTCTTCCTTGCACAGACACTTAGGTTGTTTCCACATCTTGGCCATTGTAAATAATGCTTCAATGAACCTGGGGGGTGCATACATCTTTTTGAATTAGTGTTTTCATTTTCATCGATAAGTACCAAGAAGTGGAATTGCTGGATCATATGGTAGTTCTATTTTTAATTTTTTGAGGAATCTCCATATTGTTTTCCATAGTGGTTGCACCAATTTACATGCCCACCAACAGAGCACAAGCATTCTTTTTTCTCCACATCCTCATGTTACCTTTTGATAATAGCCATTCTTACAGGTGTGAGGTGATATCTCACTGTGGGTTTGATTTGCATTTCACTGATAATTAGTGATGTTGAGCATCTTTTCACGTACTTGTTGGCCATCTGTATGTCTTCTTTGGAAAAAAGTCTAGTCAGCCCCTCTGCCCATTTCATAATTGGATTGTTCATTTTTTTGACGTTGAGTTGTATGAGTTCCTTATTTATTTTGGATATTAACACCCTCATCAGATATATGCTTTGCAAATATGTTTGCACATTTGGTAGGTTGCTTTTTCATTTTATTGATGGTTTCCTTTTTCTTGCAGAAGCTTTTTAGCTTGATATAGTCCCACTTGTTTATTTTTGCTTTTGTTACCTTTGCTTTTGGTGTCACATTTTTAAAAATCATCACCAAAACCAGTGTCAAGGAGCTTGCTGATTATGTTTTCCTCTAGGAATTTTATGATTTCAGGTTTTTCATTCAAGTTTTTAATCCATTTTGAGTTAATTTTTTTGTATGGTGTAATATGGTGGTCTAGTTTCATTCTTTTGCATGTGTGACTGTCCAGTTTTCCCAAAACCATTTGTTGAAGAGACTGTCCTTTTCCCATTGTATATTCTTGGCTCCTTTTTTTGTAAATTAGTTGACCATATATGCATAGGTTTATTTCTGGACTCTCTATTTTGTTTGATAGTGTTTTTATTACTGTAGCTTTGTTATATAGTTTGAAATCAGGGAGTGTGATGCTTCCAATTTTGTTCTTCTTTCTCAAGATTGCTTTGGCTATTGGGGTCTTTTGTGGTTCTATACAAATTTTAGGATTACTTATTCTAGTTCTATGGAAAAATGCCATTGGTATTTTGATAGGGATTGTGTGGAATCTATAGATTGCTATAGGGTAATATGGGCATTTTAATAATATTAATTCTTCCAGTCTGTGAGTACAGAATATCTTTTTATTTATTTGTGTCTTCTTAAATTTCTTTCATTATTGTCTTATAATTTTCAGTGTAAAGGTCTTTCACCTCCTTAGTTGAATTTATTCCTAGGTATTTTATTCTTTTTGATGCAATTATAAATGGGACTGTTTTCTTATTTTTTCGTTCTGATAGTTCATTATTATTGTATAGAAATGCAACAGATTTTCTGTATATTGATTTTGTATCCTGAAAATTTACTGAATTCATTTATTCTAACAGTTTTTTGGTGGAGCCTTTTCTATTTATAATATCATGTCATCTGCAGATAATGATGGTTTTACTTCTTATTTTCCATTGTGGATGCCTTTTGTTTCTTCTTGTCTAATTGCTCTGGTTAGGACTTCCAGTCCTATGTTGAATAAAAGTGGTGAGAATGGGCATCCTTGTCTCGCTCCTGATTTTCAAGAAAAAGCTTTCAGCTTTTCACTGGTGAGTGTGATGTTAGCTGTGGTCTTGTCCTATATGGCCTTTATTATGTTGAGGTGCATTCCCTCTATACTCACTTTATTGAGAGTTTTTATTGTCAATGGATGTTCAACTTTGTCACATATTTTTTCTGCATCTGTTGAACTGACCATATGCTTTTTATCCTTCATTTTGTTCATATGCTGTATCACATGAATTGATTTGTGGATGTTGAACGTTTGCATCCCTGGGATAAATTCCACCTGATCATGGTGTCTGATACTGTTAGTGTATTATTGAATTTGGTTTGCTAATATTTTGTTGAGGATTTTTGCAACTATCTACGTCAGGGATATTGGCCTGTAATTTTTCTTTCTCGTGGTGTTGTTTTCTGGTTTTGGTATCAGTGTAATCCTGGCCTCATAGACTGAGTTTGGAGTGTTCTCTTCTCTTCTCATTTTTGGAAGAGTTTGAGAAGGATTGCTATTAATTCTTTTTTTGAATGTTTGGTAGAATTTACCAGTGAAATCATCTGGTCCTGGACATTTGCTTTTTAGGAGGTTTTTGATTACTGATTAAATCTCCCTACTGGTAATTAGTCTGTTTAGATTTTCTGCTTCTTAGTGATTCTGTCTTAGAAGGCTGTATATTCCTAGGAATTTATCTGTTTCTTTTAGGTTGTCCATTGACACAGTATTCCAATTTAAAAGTGTTGTGGTAACCAGAGGGAAGATTGCCTGGGGGTTCTTGAACTAACTTCAGATAGGCAATGGCTAACAGTAACTTTCTCTAGCATTTTTTTGTTATTGTTGTTTTATTGAAGTATAGTTGATTTACAATGTTGTGTTAATTACAGCAAAGTGACTCAGTTATACATATATATACATTCTTTTTCATATTCTTTTCCATTATGGTTTATCACAGGATATTGAATATAGTTCCCAGTGCTTTACAGTAGGACCTTGTTGTTTATCCCTTCTATATATACCAGTTTGCATCTGCTAGTCCCAAACTCCCAATCCACACCTCTTCCACCCTCCTCCCCCTTGGCAACCACCAGTCTATTCTCTATGTCCGTGATTATGTTTGTGTTTCATAGATAGGTTCCCTTGTTCTCTGGCATTTGTTAATTGCGACGGCCCCTCCCCTTACCCCAGTGCTTGCCTGGCTCCTCTAGATAGGGCCAGGAGAAGGCAACAGGTCTCAAATGGCAGTGTATATCAAAGCCTGGCTCACCAGCAATGCCTGCTTCTGCCCAAGCGGGTAGGAAAGGTTCCAAGGAACCTCTCAGAAGCTCCGTATCTCCTAGCCTATTATCCCAGGTGGTCTTGACTGCAGAGGAAGGGGAATGAGTAAGAATATTAGTAACTCTGGGAAAGAAAGAAGAAAAGTCAAACTGTGAGCCATGAACTCTCAGGATTTTTATGACACAGAGCAGCAGAAAATGAAGACTTGAAAACACAGTGGCTGTTTATGGTGAAAAGAATCTGGGAACTTAACAAACAATGAAAAATCACACGGCCAAGTGAGTGTTGCTCTTCAAAGTAGTTTTCTTGGCAGACTTGATACTTATTCTAAAAATGCTTCTTTGCTCAAAATGTTTGGCCAACTCCAGCTTCAAAATTACTTCCCAAGCTTGTGACACATTCTTTTGAGATCTCCTTAATGATGCCAAGTCTTTGTCTTTTGAGAATGAATTTAAATTTTGTAAAACAGACAAAGGTCATTAAGAGTCTCATCGGGCTTCCCTGGTGGCGCAGTGGTTGAGAGTCCACCTGCTGATGCAGGGGACACGGGTTCGTGCCCTGGTCCGGGAAGATCCCACGTGCCGCAGAGCGGCTAGGCCTGTGAGCCATGGCCGCTGAGCCTGCGCGTCCGGAGCCTGTGCTCCACAACGGGAGAGGCCACAGCAGTGAGAGGCCCGCATACCGCAAAAAAAATAAAAATAAAAAAAAAATAAGAGTCTCATCTGTTGGGTAAGTTGAATTATACCATCCCATCACTTCCGCTGATCCTCTGCAAAGTGATTGTGAGTTAATGAAGCTAAATTTCTTGCACAGTTTGTAAAATGACCCTAAGAACTATCTTAAAAGAAGAATAGAAGAGTTACTGAAAGGTCTGTTTGGAGCAACCAAAGCATCTTTGGAATAAGTATACAACCTTTCAGAGTTGTTACGTAGAAATGGGTAACACTCACTAGGGTGCACAGGTCTGAGGAAGATTCCTTAAAAAAATACAGTGTGCGTCTATCAGAGCCACAATCAAAAACACATAATATTTTGCCTTATCTCCATTTCTGAAAACTTAAATAAGGGAAACAAACTCCTTAAACTTCCAGAACCCCCTCCTCTCTTTACCTCCTGCCATGTACACAAGACAGCAAGAGACTGAGAATGAGCATGAGATCATGTGAATATGAGAAAGCAAAACATCGTGAATTTTGCCAGTGGCTTCTGCCGGTTTCCTTTTCCTCCAGTTGGAGCTGTTTCTTCTCTTGGTAATTCACTAATTCACTGTAGAAAGGCTGAGGATTGGGTCTCTTGTCTCTGAGCTCTTTAGCCCACATGTGTAAATTCTGTCAGTGCACGCATTTAACTCGAAGGTGATTATAAACACAAAATAGAATTTGTAGAACACATACACACAGATCGAGTGTGTAAAAACAATTCACGTTTAGTATTCACAAAGGCCATGTTACTGAGTTTAGAAACCAGATGCCAAGAGAATAGAAGTGTTGAATACTAGAACCCCACTGTTCTGAACTGAGCAGAAGTAAATTTATTTGAATAGTTTGATTAGATCTTTTAGATCCTATTCTGCCTGTCAGTAGAGCACAGCCAGTCCTGTGAGACCTCGCTCCCTGCTAGATTGCCCAATGACCAGAGGTTGAGTGTGGTACATTGGAATTTGGATCGATCGGAAACCTCCCCATCCGAGTGCCACCTTGCCCAAAGGAAGCAGCAGAAGTGGGTCGACGGTGAGAGGGTGCTCACCGTGCTGAGGCTGAGGCAGTGTGGTCTGATGGGAGACTGGAATCTTGGGTTCCCCTTCAGTCTTCCCTCGTGTGACTGCCTGCAGCGTCTCACATCCACCATGGGGACAAGACTCAGAACAGGGGGCTTTGGAAAGAACCTAGATGGCTGGGCATGTGTCCAGCTTCCCGGACAAAGTGTGCTGCCTGAAACCAGTAATGGTGTCCCTCAGTTCCCCTCCCTGCGACCGCAAGTCTGCAGCAGAGCCAGACTCCCTTCCCACTTCTCTCAAGGCTGCTCTGAGCTCATGGGCAGAGGGCCCAGCTGTCACTGAGGAGGGGAAGACCTGAGAAAGAAGGTGGAGCCAAGATCAAGCCCTGGACCCTCAGGGAATTGCATGACCCGCACAGCTCCCCCAGATCCCAAGGATGACCCAGGTGGGCCCTGGAAGTTCCCCTACTGCCATCCCTGCCTGGGACACTCATCTCTCCCAGCCCTTCTGACCTTCGAGGGAACGAAGAGTCTTAACCCTGAGCACAGCTGAGGCAGGATGATGCAAATAGTGCGGCAAAGACCAGGAAGGCACAGGCACTCTCCTCTCCTTGCAAAAGGAACAGTGATGATGACGGTGGTGACGATGATACAGAACGTGGGAGAGCAAATACCGTGTGCCAGCCGTTTTACAGACTTTATTGTGGTAATATCCAAAGAAACTTTATAAAGAGGCAATGGAGAAACGCAGCTTGGACTAGATGAGTCACCTTCCCCAGAGTCTTTATTCTTTCTGCTTGCTTTTCTTTTGGGGCATGACCCAGATGCCTCCTCCTGTGGAAAAGCTTCCCTGCCCTTCCTCCCTCCCCCATAACAGGGTAAGCATCTTCCCCTGTGCCCTCATAGATTCCTGGGTTTCTTTCTGTCGGACCACTCCTCCCCCCTCCGCCCCCCACACTGGAATTGTCTGTTAAACGTACCTGTCTCCCTCTTTTAGGCTGTGAGTCGCAAGAGACTGGCTTGCATGGGGAAAAATATGGAGGTTCCTTAAAAAACTAAAAATAGAGTTACCGTATGATCTAGCAATCCCAGTCCTGGGCATATATCCAGAGAAAACTTTAATCCATGCACTCCCATGTTCATAACAGCACTATTTACAGTAGCCAAGACATGGAAGCAACCTAACTGTCCATTGGCAGAGGAAAGGATAAAGAAGATGTGGTATACAGTTGCAGTGGAAATCACTCGGCCAAAAAAAAAAAAAAAAAAATGAAATAATGAAATAATGCCATCTGCAGCAACATGGATGCAGCTAGAGATTATCATACTAAGTAAGCCAGACAAAGACAAATATCATATGATATCACTTACATGTGGAATCTAAAAACATGAACAAATGAACTTATTTACAAAACAGACTCACAGACATAAAGAACAAACTTATGGTTACCAAAGGGGAAAGGGGAGGGGGAGGGATGAATAAGGAGTTTGGAATTAACAGATACATACTACTATATATAAAGTAGATAATCAACAATGTCCTATTATATAGCACAGGGAATTATATTCAATATCTTGTAATCCTATAATGGAAAAGAATCTGAAAATAAAAGAGACTGGCTTTATTTATCTCTGTTAAGTTCAACCCAGCCCAACAGAGGATGTACTCAGCAAATGGTTGTCACATACATGGATGGATGGATAAAAATACACACAGTGCTTATAAAACAGATATTGAATACCTTTTATGTGCCAGGCATTTTGTTAGTGCTAAGAGTTCAACAGTCACCAGACAGTCAGGGTTCTTGCCTTAAAGGAACTTCTAGCTGGGTTTTTGAGCCCCAACTCCCTTCCTTCTCCCCACCTGGGGAAACCCGCCTCAGAGTCTCTTTCTCGGTGTTTGGGATGTGCAGCCAGCCTCCCCTGTGTGTAGAGGACAGAGTAGGGGTCTGGGCCACATTCCCAGTCCCCCCTGGAGAAAGGATCATGTACAATGGATGGCAGTGGTGGGAAAGAAGCATATGTTTCTGTCTTTTGCTTCACTTTCCAGAGGCTCCTACTGCCTGTGACAGTTGTTCTCAAGGCCACACTGCAGCTATTCACACTTCCAGGTGCCTCCTCTCCTGCTGACCTCCTTGGTCATGATCTAGATGCCAGAACTTTCCATCTCTCCACACTGAGTGCACATCACATAGTATCAAGTAGGACCGACCCCAGCACCGCTCACCTTTGTTCCCTGCCCTTGGGGAGAGGAAATGATAACAGCCTGCTTTTGAGCACGTGCTGTACCTCAGGCAATTACTTTTCCAAGCCCTCAACCCAACTGCAAGATAAGCATCGCAGATAAGCGAACGGAAGTTCTCAGAAGTTGTGCAGACTTACTCAAGACCACACAGGACTTGAACTCAGGTCTTGGTAGGTCCAGAGCAGGTGTTCATCCCACTACATCAGACTTTATGGAACAAAATGAAGGGCTCCCATTTGGAAAACCAGTTGGGGCCATTTGCTGAAATGAAAGACCGAGATTCTTTGCAGTCTTACCGACGGCTGTGGCATTTCTCTGTGGAACTGCAGGCTTTCCTCTTACAACCTAAAGAAGAAACTAATATTTGCCCATGGAACAGAACTGCCAGGAAGGAGGCCAGGAGGGCTTACCAGGGTAGTGTTAAATCGCCGGTGAGCCAGAGAGCTACGGCAAATGCTTCACTCATGAACAACTTTATAATCCAGCTGGGGGGCGCGGCACGCTGCCTGCCATGCAGATGAGATTCCAGGAAGATGGGCTGAGGTCAGGGAACATTGGGACTTATTTCCAGAGGATATTGTAAGCTGACTTCTGGGGTGCTGTTGAGACCCCAGTGTGTGATGGCGGGTTTCAATCGTGGTAGCTAACGCGTGGCAGGCACTACCTCTGCGCCAGGCTGTGGGCTGGGCTAAGTTTTCAGCTATGATACTGGCAGTGCCCAGGGGTTGGTGAAGTGGCAGTCACACGAATAAGGTCGCGCAGCGTGAGAAGTGCTAAAGTGGGGGTAGCTCCTTTTCGCGCCTCTGCAAGTGTGAATAACAGCTCCTCGCTGCCCTCCGGAGATTACGGCTGCTGTGACCTGCATAAGACAAGGGCACAAATACCTGAGAGCACGTAGCACTCCTCCATTCACTGAGCACCTGTAGACCAGTGAGAAGACAAGGCTAGTTAGACACAGCCCTCAATCGCAAGTTGCCTGTCTTTTCATCATCATTCCACACATTTTATAAAAGAGAAAAAATACTTCCAGGAGGCTTGTTAATTTGCCTGGGGTCATGGAGCTGGCGTGTGGCAGATGTAGGACTAGAACACTAGACTATGTGACCACAAAGCCTAGATCTATCTTTGCATGACACGACAGATGCTGAAATGGCTCTGAAATGGCCCTCCAAGTGAATTTCACATTACCTGCCTCCATCTGTAAGCATTCTCAGGAGTGTGAAGAGATGTGCTGATAGGAAGCCAGGGGCTTGTTCACGAGCCCAATCAGGCCAGTTAGCTCAGAGGCCTAGAAGGAGCCAAGCTGTGGCAGAAGCTTTTCCTGGGAGCCAGTTCATATCACAGGGGTGGGGACTGTAGGCCTCGCCTGAGCAGCCCACAGCAATTAGATACTCTCCATGCAAGACACAGAGAAGCACCACCCCGATCCCTTCAGGGAAGGACTTGCTGTCCAGCTGGGGGAGTGCAGGCAACAGGGAGCCCACACTGTCAGCCCCAGCTGCAGGGGGCCATCACACCTGGGCCCACACCCTTCTGGGGCAGCCGTGTTCAGTGGTGCAAGGCCAAGCTATTTCAGCTCAACGTGGGATGGGTGGTGCTGGCTCCCAGGCTCCCCACCGGGTTGGCCAAGGCTTTGTGGAGCCTCCGTCACAATTCTAGTTTTTCCTCTGCCCAGCGCTGCTTTCTCCCGTTCCTTTCGTAAACATCTGGTACTCCACCATCTATCTCAGCATCTGCTCTGGGAGACTCCAGTCTGCAACAGTATTGAAGCCTGTAGGGGTATGTGTGTAAGGGGTGGGTGGGGGAGAGGGATACAGAGATACAGCACAGCCCTTGCTCGGAAGATGCTCATCATTGAGCACGAGGGGAGAAATATGGGTAGCTCAGCTGAAACTCCCATCTGCAGATGAGCTCAGAGTAGAGTCCTCCTGCCTCTGCCCAAGAGCCAGCACAGTGAGGCCATCCTTGGTCCCAGGCTGCAGAGGGATAGTCACAGAGGGCTGGGGCCACATGAGGGTCCTTCTGTCCCCAGACACCAGCTTCGTCCCAGCTGATCCACCAATTATTTCTCACAGCCTTCCCTTTGTATCCATGGACACCATTATGGTCCAATCCGCTAGCCTCTTTTCTGGGCTATTCTGCCATCTCCACCTCTAGGCCCCTGCTTTTGGTCATTCTCCACAGCCACAATAAACCCAAAATACAAGGCAGAACATTCCTTCACTGCTTAAAGCTTTCCAATGGCTTTTTACTGCTTTTAGAATAAAATCTATACCACTTAAATGGTCTGTGATATTCTCCATGGTCTGACCCTGCCTGTGTTTCTGACCTCAACTAATATTTTTTTGAGGGTCTGCCACATGCCAAGCACTGTGCTAGGTGCTGGAGATAACAGCAGCGAACAAAGCAAAGTTCCATCATAGTGGGGAGTGACAGGCAACAAACAAACAAATAACAAATGTGTCAGATAGTGCCAAGGGTCATGGAGGGAAAAAAACAAAGTGCCTGGGGTGAGTGAGGGGGGCAGCAGGAGGGGAAGGAGACAGAGTGTCCGTAATAAATTGACATTTTAGCAGAGACATAAAGGGCTTTAAGAGAGGGAGCCATGTGGATATCCGGTATGTGTGGGTGGGGCAGGGCGGGGTGGGGCATGCACCAGCAGAGGAAGGAGCAAGTGCAAAGGCCCTGAGGTGGGTGCGTGCTCGGTGTGTTTCAGGGAAGCAAGGTGGCTACTGGAGCAGAGTGAGTGAGGAGGAATGGTAGCAGAAGAGTTCAGGAGCATGTGGGGTCTCATGGGTGACCACACGAGCTTTAAATTACACGCTGAATGAGATGGGAGCGGTGAGAGGGTTTGAGCAGAGCAATGCCTTATCTGACTTACCATTTCAAAGGGTGTGTCTGGCTGCTCAGGTAGGTGGGGAGTGAGAGGGGAAGCAGGAGACCAGGTAGGCATACTCCAGGTCAGGGTACCCCCCGCACCAGATTTCTGGTCATTTCCAGGTCAGGGTGGACTAGAGTGGCAGCAGCAGAGGTGGGAGGAGGCAGTCAGAAGCTACACGCACGGTGGAGTTGACTGGACTTGGCCGTAGTTGGCTACAGGGTGTGAGAGAAGATCAAGGATAACTTGGGACCTGTACAGTGTAAGGATAGCTTTTCTTTTTACTGAGATGGGGAAAACAATGGAGGAGGGGCAGGGTTTGTAGGGGAACTAGGAGTTCCGCTTGGGCATGTCAAGTTCAGCATTTCATCTCTTACCACTCGCCCTGAACTCACTGCACTGTCACACTGGCCGTCGGTAAGCTTCTAGAAAATCAAGCTCCTTTAACCTCAGGGCCTTTGCACTTGCTGCTCCCTTGGCCAGCTGCTCCCTGACTCCGCTTAGGCAGCGGGGAGCAGCTGTCTGCTAGACAGGGCTCTGACCTTCCCGCACCTTCTTCCTGCAGATCTCAATACGGCTGTCACTTCCTGCGCATGTGTTGAAAGACGCTCCCGACCCCTCCCAGTCACATAAGTTGGTGGTTTGCTTTTGTTTTTGCTTTTGTTTTTTTTTGGTAGCATTTATCACTACACATAACCTTTCTATTCCTTTGTTTATCTGCTAGTCTGTTAGTTCCATGAGAGTCGGGACCATGGCTTTTTTGCTCCTAGCTCTTAGCTCAGTGCCTGGCACATTGTGGTTGCTCAATAAACATTTGTTAAATCAATTTAACAAAGAACAGGAACCATCGCCCTGTACTCCAGGGGCTCACAGCCCAGGAAAGGAGGAGATGTCCCTAAATATCAGTCACATGTAAGAAAGAATCAGTGCAGACAGGGCCAAAGGAACACCTAGCGACCAAGGGCAGGTATGGAGTGTGGCCAAAGCATCTGGGCAAGGCTGGCTCAAGAAGAGAGCTGGAGCAGGTGGGGAGCTGCGAGGTGCAGCTCAGGGTGCACCCAGGGCAGGTGGGCCAGGCCCGGTGGGAGGGGAGCAGAGGCAGGCAGGGTAGCCCAGGCTGGCCTCTTCTTCTCCTCCGCAGCTAGCAGAGGTAGGGTGAGCAGTTTTCTGCCAGGGCCGGGGAGCACCGAGAATGGAACGATCGGCATCGCCTGCCACAAAGCCCGTCCAAAAGCTCCTTCTCCAGGTGGCGGAGGGACATGCAGGGACCATAAATCAGAATTAATTGCAGCTGTCATGCAGAGGGTAGTTCGCCTTTTAGACACCAGAGGAAAGAAACCCCACTGGGTTCAGCCATCAGTACCCGTCCATTGTGTGTTCTAGCCCCACATGCCCCTGCTTGACCCCTGCAACTGCAATCAAACTTCTTTGCTGACAAGTCCTGTCCTCAAAAACCCTTGCCTTGAACACGCTTGGAAAGTAGCCCTCCTACCAAGGACAAGGCCTAAAGGAAACACAGCTGCTAAAAATACTGAAACACTCTCTGAGCTTCATACCCCACCCACCCCCTTGGACCCTCCCCTCCCCAGCCCAGCAGGTTTCTAGGAGGCTGTCTGTGGGCGAGGCCCTGGGGAGCAACGTTTCCACATCACCAGCAGAGGGAGGCAGGTTGTGTCAGCTCAGAGCAGAGAGCAGGGGCCAGTGGCAGGGCAGGACAGCTGTGCTGGGGACTCCAGCAGGGATAGAGCCAGTCTGGCCGGTTTCCTGGCAACTCTTGGCGCTGGCTGTGTTTAGCAGCAGCTTCCAGAGCAAAGCTTGCTTGAGCCCATGGGTTCCTCTGTTCTGGGGTATTTTTCTTGGCTTCCTGAGGCCTTAGTGTGGTCTCTCTTCCCCATGACTCTGGCTGGGGTCTGTACCAGGGTTAAGCTGTCTTCCCTGAAGGACAAGCCCGCACTGCATCAACACTGTGTCTGGCACAAAGGGGGAATACTGAAATGGAAGAAATGCCCCCCTACCAGATTTCTGGGCACCCCAGTGTCAGCCGCAGGCACTTCTGGGGTTATAGGGGGCATGCCTACAAGTGTGGGAAGATTGGAAGGACCTGGCTCTGGGTCATTTCCTCTCCTGGGTTTTTCACCCTCCTCCGAATCTTGTTGGAGAGCTCTCTCTGGGTCATCCTCTCTGATTGTGCTGTGACGATGACATTGTTACCTGAATACCCACCTGGGTTCCTGTCCAGAGGCCCCAGACATGGTCACAGTCTTGTCCTCCACTGTCCCCCAGTGTCTGACTAGGCTCACTACACCCTGACTGCTGAGCCTTGCCTTAATTCCCTTAAACTTTAGACGCTGCGTTCCTGCCATACACCTAACCCTCTCCCTAGGGCTGTAAGAGATGCAGTGCTTGCCCTAAAAGAATAAAAACTCCCCAGGAGGTGAAGGCATACCCACAAGGGGGCACTGAAGCCAAATAAGGCAGCATGTACTCTCAGAAAAGTGTGAGATTATTATTTACAGTAAGAAGCACATATTTGGCCTTTGTCCAATGTTCCTGGCACAGAGCTCCTTGGCATTTATTAATTGATGAGAGTGGTAAAGGTGTCTTTTGTTAGGTTAATGAGGTGACTTTTCGAAGGCACCCGAGGTTGGGGCTGGTTTCCCGGAGAACCAATCATGTGATTAAGAGAGTTGAAACTTTTCAGTCCCATCAGTCCTCCAGGGTGGCCCCATACCTCTGACCTCCAGGGTGAGATGAGAGGCTGGAGGTTGAATTAATCACCAGTGACCGATGATTTAATCAATCATGGCTAAGTAATGAAACCTCCATAAAACCCGAAAGGACTGGTTTGGATACCTTCCAGGTTGGTGAACACGTGGAGGTTCAGGGAGAGAGGTGCACCTGGAGAGGGTATGGAAGCTCCTCACCCTTTCCCCATGCATTTCCCTGTGCATCTCTTCCATATAACTGTTCCTGAGTGTATCCTTTTATAATAAACTGCTGATCTAATAAGTAACATGTTTCTATGAGTTCTGTGAACTGCTCTAGCAAATTATTTGAACTCAAGGAAGGGGTCCCTGGAACTTCCCATCTATAGCTTGTCAGTCAGAAGTGCAGGTCACACCTGGGCTTGTGACTGACATCTGAAGGTGGGGGCAGCAGTCTAAGGCTGAGCCCTTAACCTATGTGATTTGATGCCCTCTCTGGGTGGCTAGTGTCAGAATTGAGTTGAATTGCAGGACACTCAGTTGGAGTCTGAGAATTGCTTGATGGTATAGAGGAAACCACCCCTCTCCCCCAACACACCTATGGGCATTGGGTTCCAGAACCCTTTCAGTTGGTGTCAGGAGTGGGATTTGCTAGATCGTCCCTGGCTCACAGAAACATAGTTTGGGAAGAAAGGATGAAACAGTGAGAATGAAGAACCTTTGATTCTTGGGCCACATGGTCGCCTGTGTCATGGAGCAGCAGCGGTGCTGCAGTCAGTTACTGAAGGTAAAAGTTACCAGTAGAATTTAGAGATGGGTCCAGATGCTGGGGCGCGGAATCACTGGATATATAAGGAAACGCAAAATAATAAGCATGCTCAAGATATAGTTGCTTGATTATTGTTATCTGTAATAGCTAAAACAAAAGTAGAAGAAAGTGCTGGGCTGGACCTTGATGCTAAACCAGGCTCAGATTTGGATCCATCTGAGCTTTGGCCACTAGCCTCCAAATTGCCTAGGCAGGGGCAACAGAAAGTACCTCCAAGACCTCTGGTTACCAAGAAAGTAGTCAGTGTAGGGGGAGGACAAAACCAAGAAACTCCTGAAACCAAGGAGTATAATGTAAGGAACTGTGTCATTTTGTATCAGTGTCATCAGCCTTCTGAGGAACCCTTACTGAAATGGATTATGAGAGTAGCTAATTTAGGAGCCTTGTCTTTGGTTTTGAGTGCTACAGAGTGGAAGAGCCATGTTTGGGTGGACACAGAACCCAGAGCTCACTATGGACCAATCACAGATGTCTGTACATGAGCTGGACCTATAGGAGGTTACTCCCAAAGGGAACTCTGTAAGGTCTATTTACCCTGAGAAGGGGGACTGCCCATCTCCCCCTGTGAATGCCAAGTGGAAACCCCAGAGGAAGCAGCTGATATGCTTTCCATGCAAGCCATGTGGGACTGACTTTAAGTTGGCTGGTATATTCACCTGCCGAATATGCCTCTTACCCAGGTCATGGTAAATGTTGTGGTTGAGGGGGACCCTTTCACATGGGCACCCCATATAACCTTATTGTTGCAAAACCAAAGGATAGTTTGGGAAGCTTTATCTGCCACTGGAGAGGGGCACAGTGACCCTGGCTGAGTCTTCTAGCATAGGGAACATCTTGAAGGCCAGAGGAAAGGAGTTTTTCCCCTTCAAATCTCAGGAATCTCAAAACAGATGCAAGATGAATCTGACAGCTGAGCATGGCGTTGGTAAACTCAACAGGCTCCAGGAGTAATAAGCATAAAGGGAGCCCTTCAGAGATCCAGGCTGCCCCCGCCTCCTTGAAGTAGCTCATCCATGAGGAGGAGAGGTACGAACACCCAAGAAGGCCTGAATGTGCCTGGTCCACGTGAGGTGTCTTATCACCTGCTGGCTCAGTTAAACCTCACAGTGATCTTGTGTGGGAGGCATGTAAAATTGTCCCCACTTCACAGACGGGCAAACTGAGGCTCAAAGAGGTCAAGTAGGAGGTCACAGAGCTGGTAAGTGGCCAAGCAGGGCTTCAGACACCTCTGAGGTTCCACAACTGGCTGCCCCTTAATAACAACAACAACTAACCCTGCGTGTGCATTCACCATCTGCATGGTGCTCTCATATGTTGTAAATTTAACCCTCATGTCAACCCCATGAAGCTGGAGGTGGTGTTTCCATTTTACAGGTAAGAAAATAAAATCCCGAAGAAATAACATACCCATGACTCATTGTGTAATGGATGGCTGAGCTATGATTTAAAATTTAAGCAGTGGTGTGTCTGGTAACCCAGGATCCTTTATGACATCATAAGGTTCTGGTATGTATCCCTCTTGCCATTAAACTCTGGCGACTGAGAGTTTTCCTGGAAAAGTTGTTCTGCTGTCTCCCAGCCAAAGCTGGCTATCACCTAAGCCCCCTCCCCATCCCTAAACATCTTCCCTGTCACAGGCAGTCAAGAGCACATGCCCGCCAAGGAAGTCAAGTGCCACACCCAGTCCCCACCCCCATCAGCAGACCTGGCTGATTATTGTCAGTTTTGTCCCTGCTCCCCTGAGCATCTCTACTGCCAGGTCCTGTGACAGGGCACGGTTAGGAACAAATGTCCCTGAGATCTCTGCTAGGAGCCCTCAGCGTGTCCTGTTGAAAATCACCCCTGCCATCTCCCTTGAGAACCCTTTTCCCCTGGAGCTGAACATTTACGGGCATTCCCTTCATTTTGAGGGCTTGCCTTTGGGGGAGAAATAACTCAGCAGCAGGTCAGACACACAACCAGAGATGCGATGGCAATGATCTCCACTCCCTGAGTGTGGGCCCAGGATGACTGAGTAACAGAAACACAAGAGGCAGTGCAAAGACAGCACTCAAGCAACTCAGGGTCAAAACCAGGGCTCATGCTTACTGGGATTTTACCTGCTAAGTACTGGATGTGCTCCACTCCAATATAAACATCATCACAACCCAGTGAGGGCAGAATTGTCATATTCCTGATTTACGGTGAGAAAAGGGAGACTTAGTAAGCTTAGGTAATTTGCTCAAGGGCTCATAAACTGGTCAGTTTGATTCCTTCCTCTCTGTTCATAATCACTTTGATACAGTACCTAAAGCAGTGGCTCTCAGAATCACCTGGAAGGCCCTATCCACAGAATTTTTGATTGAATAGGTCTGGGGTAGGCTTGAGAATTTGCATCTTTTAAATTGAAGTATAGCTGATTTACAGTGTTATGTTAGTTTCAGGTATACAGCAAAGTGATTCAGTTGTACATATATATATATATATGTGTATATCTATCTATATCTATCTATCTATCTCTATATATATCTGTTCTTTTCAGATTCTTTTCCCTTGTAGGTTACTATAAAATATTGAGTACAGTTCCCTGTGCTATACAGTAGATCCTTGTTGGTTATCTATTTTATATATAGTAGTGTGTACATGTTAATCCCAAACTCCTAATTTATCCCTCCCCTGTCCCTTTCCCCTTTGGGAACCATAAGTTTGTTTTCTATGTCTGTGGGTCTATTTCTATTTTGTATATAAATTCATTTGTATCATTTTTTTAGATTCCACATAAAAGTGATATCATATAGTATTTGTCTTTCTTTTACTTCAATTAGTATGATAATCTCTTGGTCCATCCATGTTGCTGCAAATGGCATTATTTCATTGTTTTTTATGGCTGGGTAATATTCCATTGTATAAATATACCACACTTTCTTTATCCATTCATCAGTCGATGGTCATTTCCATTTTTAGCAAGTTCCCCGGTGACCTCGGAACTTTAAGAACCACTGCTCTGGAGACTGGATGGATTAATGAAGAGTTTACTCAAAACCTACCAAGTGCACAGCAAAAGGGATTTGTTTCCTTCAATATGTATCATCTGGTGACGCCAGAGGGCTTCTTGAGCTGTAGCAGCAGCCGACCCTGAACCTAATCCTCACCCTCAGGGCTGGCTCCCGTGGAGAGGACAGGGGGATGGGCTCTGCACTGTTGAGCATTTAAGGAGCCCAAACAGGGACTCCAGTTGGCTAACCCATCAGACGAGGACAGCACCACAGTGGTGGTCTTAAGGGTCTCTGTCTGGCCAGTGGGTGCTGAGCCAAGGGAGACCTCACCAGCCCTGAGCATGACCAGGGCAGCCAAACTCTACTCCTCGTTTTATCCAGCCCACAAAAGTCTGAGTCCCTGGGGGTTTGGTTTCAGTGTCTCAGGATCAAGAAGCAAAGCATGCTTGCTCTCCCTGCAGCTCTGAGGTCAGGCAGCCTTCTCCCCACCCCTGCCCACCAGGAGACGACAGTTGGCAGGAGGAAGAAAGGGAGGGGGAAAGAGGCAGCTAGGTTGGGGGGAGGTGCTGAACGTGGGAGCTCAGAAGACCTGACGCCTTCTTATCTGAGGCACTGTCTGGCCAAGGTCAAGTTGCAGGTGGTGGCAAGAGATTTAAATGCACAGTAAAAGAACAGTAACCATCCTTTCGTGTGTGGCTGTTTCTCTGTGCTCTGCTTCAGGTCGGGCTGACCCTGGGCTCTTCATGTGGACAGACAGTCCAAATGCAGCTATACTGTGTGTGCAAGGAGTCATCCGGCTGGCAGACACACTTTCCTATGCCTCCACACTTTGAATCTTCCTTATGGGAGCAGTGCAAAATCAAGGAAGCAGGTAATTTGTAGGAGCTCTGTCTAAAAGCCTGTGTTGAAAATTCATTGCTCTGCAGCAGCTGCATGGCACTCTTCTGGGGTCACATGTCAGCAGAGGGATGGGGGACATTGGTGGGTCACAGGGCAATATCCAACGGGAAGATAGAAACGGTTTTCAGAAAAAAGGTCTTAGTATATGGAACAAGACCTTACAGGAAGCCGGCCACGTAGATTAGGAAGCAGAAGTCAGAGTTCCATTTGTTTTGTGTCTATTTAAGATTCACAAAATTTTAAAATCAAGGTAAATACAAAGCAAAACAAAACAAAAAAGAATGAAAAGCAAAAGAAAAGGAGGAAAACTATTGGGTTGGCCAAGAATTTCGTTCGGGTTTTTCCATAAGATGTTACAGAAAAACCTGAACAAACTTTTTGCCCTACCCGATGTACGTGTACGTGTGTGTGTGTGTGTGTGTATGTGTGTGTTTGTGTGTGTGTTTCTGTCTGTCTGTGGAGTTGCACCTCCAGCTGCTCAGATCGTGCACAGCACGTGATTACCCAGATGAAGGGAAACACTTGTGAAGAAGGACAAAGACACAGTTTTAAATCTACAGAAAGCAAAAGAGAGGTCGGGGCCCTACAAGAGAAGACATCAGCACCCACACCGAGTTCTCCCTGTCCGGCTTGGTGTGAGCCCAGGGGAAAAGCTAGAGTCCGGATTTCCTAGGCTGCCAAGAGATTGTGAAGGAGCGAAAAGATACTATCAGTTCACTGCCCTGATCGGCTTCTTAGATTAATAGGTCTCAGTCTCAACTGAATATCAGAATTATCTGAGGAGCATTTAAAAACTTTAATGTCAGGCCACACCCCAGACCGGTTAAGTTAATGTTGCTGAGAACCTCGCATCAAAGATTTAAAAAACCTGAGTGATTCCATGGGCAGCCCAGGCTGAGCATCCCTGCTCTGGAACACTCTTGTTGACTTTGAATTTCTTAGATTATTGGCAGATTTTGATAATCTGCTTTCATCTGATTTATGCTCATCACGCATGCGGTCAGTTAAGACCTGGCTTCAAATTCTTCTCATTGCCTGTCTTTGATACTCTGTGTCCTTATTTACTTGCATTGATTTACAGATGAGCATGAACTGGAGACAAGTCATTAATTCATACTTAAAAAATAAAGAGCGAACAAAATTGTGAAAGTATTCCCCAGCCCTCCCACATCCTATCTCACTTCTTGAGCCGCAAATGCCTTTGCAAAATAAAACTTCAGTCCTAAAAAACCCAGCAAGCCAAATGTTTCTTTTCCCGTTTTCGGTTGGTTCCTTGATTTTATCTCTAGCCAAAAAAAAAACAAAGCACCTTTTTGGAAGATCTGCTACCTCTTCAAGTAACTTTTTTTTGGTACATGTGATAATGTGGTAATTCTGAACTTTTTCTAAGAAAAATTATACCAGACAGACAGGTCTTAGATAATTTTCCCCACTTCACCACCATTCTTTTGTCCTGTTTTTTAAAAAGTTCTTTTAGAAGTGCCTCTTCCAATCAAAGGTCGGCCATTTGTTTCAAGATCTATAAATAGCTTTGGTTTTCCTAAGATTCTTCTAGCATATTGTATTCCTCTGCTCTCTGCAGTGTTCAATTTCTTCCCAGTTTTTTAATACCTACACAGCCTGAAAAATATTTCCCTGTGGAGAAAGTTATGACAAGTGCCCTAAAACAAAAGCGACCATGCCAAATGCTCAGAGAGTGCTTAATAATTAATGAATGAATGGAAAAATAGCAAAGTGTCTTTCTAGCCCAGGCATAGATTTCAGCACTAGGAATCACCACACATTCCTAGGTAAATATATATGTCACAGTTCTGGAGAAATACCTAGAGAAAACTGTGCTGTTAGAAACTTTGCCAGCGGCTGCTACCATAAGCCATTAGATAGACTGTCCAGTCTCCTCTTTCATCTCTGCTCTGAATCTCTAATGCACCTTGGGGAAAAGCTGCTTGGATTCAGAACAAAAGGAGAAGAACTGAGATCATTTGGTGACTTAGGGACTTCGTTTATTGCCACTTGAGATAATCAAATTACCTTTATTTTTATCTCAATCAATTCATCTAACTTCTGCATTCATGTTTTTGTCTTGTTTCTATCTTTTAAACCATGCATCCTTCAGGATGACACACTTAGCCATGCTTCCAGGTTCTCAACCACCTAATCTTGAGGAGTAGCTAATGATTGAGCAAAACGTTTTGTTTCAGGATTTAAATCAAATATGTCTAAAAGATATGTCTCGTATGTCTAAAAGAAAATCGACCCCCAGGAATCACGCTCAAATCTTTAGTGGACCCAGCTTGTCTCCTCCCCAGTCCAGGGTTTGATGGTCCGTGGAAAAGACCCTAGATTTTGGGAAGACTTGTTTTTCAGTCTGTTCTCTGCTCTTTCCAAAGGTGTATTACTTTTTGAAAGAGGAGTGAAAGTGCATTGTTTGGAAATTTAGTTCTTGTTTTGGCTAATAGGGTGGGGTTGGTTATTTATCTGATTGTATTAGTTGTTGACCTGCCCCATGATGACCAGTCTTAAGGAGACTAATCAGTTTGGAGAGAACACAGATAAAAACAGACACAAGGTTCATCAGCCCCCTCTCAGCCAGACTGTCCCAATATGCCGCTCTTTCACAAGCCCTGTATTTCCATACCAGAATTCCTTAATGGTGTTTCTCCACCAGTTTTCTGAATTCCCAATTCTGAGAACAATGGATCAAGAAGTCAGGAAAAGGGGAAACAAGTATTAGAAATCTCCTCTGAGAATTAAAACTTAACAAGTTGTAGAGACTTTACTGGTCGGAAGGAATCCACTGACTTGAGAGCAGAGAAGCTGACAAGGGGAGTGAAAGGTTGAGGGGGACATTTCTGGGAACCTAGTCGTTGACAATCTAATCCATTCCCCTTGTAGCTTTTGCCATGCTTGTAAGTGGGTGACCCTGCACCTGTCTCCTGCTAATGGTGAGTCATTCTTGCAAATAAAATAAATATTAATAAGATTATACACATAGTATACTTGCTACAAATGCTGTGAGTGATGTTCCAAGAATAAGTTTTGCAAACAAATGAAGTCCTTAAATTGGCAATTTTAACATGTGATTCTGTGTCGTGTCATTACTCTTCCTTGGAGAGCTGAATGCTACATTATTGGAACGCTATCTTATAATGTTTGCTTGTGTTTATCCAGAATGTGAATATTGCTATAAGCTACAGTTCTTTGTAATGACATTAAACTTAAAATTTCTTATTCTTCTTATTTAATCTTATATATCAAACAAATTTTCAGATTACCATAATACGGATTGAGTATAAAGAGTCTTAGGAGTGTTTTAAGAAAAACTTAGGATTTCAGAAATTCCAGAGAATTCCTGAGAATTCTTCCTTGCCCTCAACTATATCTCCTAAATTTCTCTTAGAGTCTGGTGCCGTATCTATGCCCCTGACCTGAGCTGCCATCCCCTTTGGAGAGACCTCATAGAAACACAAGTGTGTCCATTTCATCCCCTCACATAAGACATTTTAATGGCTGCCCACCCCATTAAAAGGTACTCAATCTCATTAGCAACCTGAGAAATGAAAATTGCAACCACAATTAGAGATCAGTACATACCTATCGTCATGGCACAAAATGAAAAGTCACAGCTCCATGAGGCAGGAACAGTATTTGTTTTTGCTCACCATTTTATTTATAAGTTTAGCACAGTGCCAGACATATAGCTCGGTGCCCCTCTGTAGATGGATGAACGGGTGGATAAATGAATGAGAATGGACACACCAGAGCTTCATGCTATATATCGCACACGGCATCACCCAGACACCTGGCCAGGTAGAAGGTCCTTTGGGTATTGCCCCAAGTGGCTTTTTTCTCTGAGGCTGACAGTCAAGGTCCCTTCACTTATCCACAATGCTTTCTCCTATCACAGTGGAGAAATTGATTCTTTTGAGCCCAAGTTTTCCCATCTTGAACACAGGCCTGGTATTTCCTTCCTTCTGAAAATTTATCAAGCTGTATCAAATTATATAAAAATCCATTCAAACATAGCCTAACATCAGCGACGCCATTTCCTCATGTTTTGCCGAATTATGGTGAGAAACAAATGAGGTAATGCACGTAAAATTGCTCCATAAAGCACAAGGCATCATGCAGAATTAGGATCCAGCATGATTAAGTCAACTTGCCTCCAGTCACAACCCTGTCCACCTGAGCTTACACCACAGGGCCTGGGCTTAGCCTTGAGCCCACCTGGAGAGATCCTCTGTCTGTCTGGAAACCCCTTCTTTTCTGGCTCTCTCTAACCTGCTTTGGGTGCCTAATATTCCAGAACCTAACTTCATTAATCAAGGTCCTCATTCTCTCTGGACATAAATGGATTGTAGAATGAAACCCACTTGGCTTTGGGGCTTAGAATTTCCTTGACCCTTGACCAGTTTCTTAAAATTTCTGAACCTCAGTTTCTACATCTGTAAAACGGGAATGATAATCTCTCCTTAACAAGGATGTTTTTGAGAACTGAATAAAGCTGTGTACTCAAAGTAGCATTCTTACTGTCTGGTTCACAGTGAGTGTAAGATATACATTAGTTCACCTCCTTTTCCCTCTGGGTGATCTCAACTAATTGAAAAGCTCATCTTCACTAATAGAAGAGGACAAAAATGCAGGGTTTGGTATGACAAAAGGTGGAAATATCAGGTTGGGTAAGGTAGCTTTCAGTTCCTTAATAAAGCAGAGGGTGAGAGATTTCATCACACAGAAGCCCTCCAGCCTCTCCTAGTGGTCAGTGAACCTTCTGGGTGATGGGAGGACTGGAATACATAAGAGCTCACCTGCTGAGCAAAGACTTTTGTCTGAAAGTGTGTTTTAGAAGCATGATGGTTTTATAGATCTCAAAATCATGGCTAGCTGGAACCTGCCCATCCTAAGTTTGAGTGGGCCACTTCAACACATTCTGGGAACCATGCCAGCAACAACCGAATACCAGTTGGTCGCCCCCAAATCACTTACTCCCTAAACCTGGACTTTTAGTCTGAGGAATTATTATCTTAGACCAAGACTTGCAATAGGATGCCCTTGTCATTGGCTTGTAGTCATTTAAGACCACCCCTTGCTGCTCCCTCCTCTGTGCACCTACGCACTGTGTAGGCTGGGTCTGCACAAAGGACCCTCCCCAATCTTGTACTCTGTCAGTCAATATAGTGTAAACCTTTGCACATGGAAACTTATACCTCAGGATCAGGGAATGTTTCCCTTGGTTTTGAATCAAAATAATTCCTGCTGTATTTGAAGTATGTTTTTGTTGTTGTTTTAAACAGAGAAGGAAGAGCTTTTCACTGTTACCAGCTCCCAGAACCATCTTTCCTCTGGCTTCTGATTTCTTGCTGCCCACTCACACTGAGGTTCCCGGCCTCGGCTCTGTGACAACCAGGGTGCTGGCTGTCGGCACCATGGATGTCGTGTCATCCCTGAAATGCTTTGGTTCTGTGTCCTTTCTCCGTTGCTTTCACACAGACAAGGATTTGGTGCACAATATGCAAGTCTGCCTATTTCCACTCTGACTCAATACATGCATTGAACCTGAAGGGACTGTAATCAGACACAAAAGGCTCTTAAATATAAGCAGCTCATGTCAGGGATCCCCTAGCAGAGTCCCGATTTCAAGTATTACATTCTATTTCCCAGTCAGGAGTTTTCAATTTCTATTGTGAAAACAGTCACTTCGGTGAAGATTAGGAGCAGGAAAATGGTTGTGAAATTGACCTGTCAGACATGTAAGTGATGAGGAGAGTCCATGTGTAGTAGTCAGGGCAGAATCAACCTAGGCAAGAAGAAAGCATGCATTTTAGCAAGAGCCTTTTTTCGCTGTGGGAACCCACAGCAACAGGATGTGCATTTTTAATTGAGTGTGGTTTTACTGCCCTCCAGTGTCTCAGAGTGTTAAGGACTTATTGAACCTAAAAATGCCTTCTCACCACTGGCTGTGGATTTTATAGTCCCTGAAAAAATATTAGAACTCAGTGAAAAAACCATTAGAGATAGTCTAGTGAACATGATCAGCCTTTGTATAGGTGGAAAACTGGGGGCCAGAGAGGAAAGGCAGGCTCAGCCTGCCAAAATAAGAGGCAGCATAGCAAGGATTAATCATCTCATTCATTCATTTGTTCATTCATACATTCATTCACTTGTAGCACGTGTTCCTTTTCTTGTATAATATTGGAAAAAATAAATTGTATTCTTTGTTCCCTACATTATATCACTTTCTCTGAAGTCCCTGAGGACTCCAGAGCCAGAGTTCTTAATTCAAACTTTGTCCCTCCACTCCTTTATATCCCTTAGGAGAGAGGAAAGCCTGGGTCCTTGTCACTCACAACTCTGTTCCAAGTACTTTACAGAGTTTGGCACATGTTAGGTGTTAAATCAGTATTCATTGAAGCAGTCAACCAACTAATGAATGGAAGGATAATTTGTTGCAATATAAATTGTGGTGTTTTTGTTGTTGTTCTCATTGCTATAAGTATGTAAGCATTTCATTGAAAGAGCAGAATTTAACAGGATACCAGCACAAAATAAAACTCTCTCCCAGTTACTGTACTTTTATACCTGCTTGGTGGGCTAGGTTTTTTTTTTTTCCCTTCACACATTGCTTAAATTTAGGTTGGGTCTTACGATGTTTGTGGTAACTTTCAGATATAAAAATGACCTCAGGTCACTTTTAAACACAGTGATTTAACTTTCCAATCACTTGAAGGTGGACTTCTCCACTGTTCTAGTACTAACCTTAGATGTGGGGAGAGGATCATGGTGAGATACCACTTATGCTCTCAAACTGACAAAGATAAACGCATGTTGTAGTAGGGCTTCCCTGGTGGCGCGGTGGTTGACAGTCTGCCTGCCGATGCAGGGGACACGGGTTCGTGCCCTGGTCTGGGAAGATCCCACATGCAGCGGAGCGGCTGGGCCCGTGAGCCATGGCCGCTGAGCCTGCGCGTCCGGAGCCTGTGCTCCGCAACGGGAGAGGCCACAACAGTGAGAGACCCGTGTACCCCTCCCCCCCCAAAAAAAAGGCAAAGTATCTGGGAATGTCAAAAAAAGTATGCACAAGTAAATTGTGATAGATTCACACTATGCAATGTTATACAGCAGTAGGGATGAACAATTTATAATTACTTGCAAGAACATTTTAAAATCTCTAAGCATAACACTGAGCAAAGAAGACAGACACAAAAGGGCATACATATATATATATATATATTTTTTAAATAGATTTATTTATTTATCTTTGGCTGTGTTGGGTCTTTGTTGCTGCACGTGGGCTTTCTCTAGTTGCGGTGAGTGGGGGCTACTCTTCATTGGGGTGTGTGGGCTTCTCATTGCGGTGGCTTCTCTTTGTTGAGGAGCACAGGCTTTAGGCACGTGGGCTTCAGTAGTTGTGGCACAAGGGCTCAGTAGTTGTGGCTCAACAGGCTCTAGAGCACAGGCTCAGTAGTTGTGGCACATGGGCTTCGTTGCTCTGTAGCATGTGGGATCTTCCCGGACGAGGGCTTGAACCCATGTCTCCTGCACTGGCAGGTGGATTCTTAACCACTGTGCCACCAGGGAAGTCCCCAAATGGCATATATTTTTGAGTCCATAAAAATCTTAAAGTATAAAAAAGAAACAAAATCAGCATAGATTTATAGTGAATGAAATCAGAACGGAGGTTAACTTCGGAGGGATAATAGTAATGGGAGTATGAGAGGTAAAATGTGGTTCAGTCTATAAAAAGGTTTCATTAAGCTATAATCATAATACTGTCTTGTGATATTTAAATATATGTGAATATACAGACCCTCTTATGTATGCATATTTATTAAAATATTTTAATATGTAAAACATATTAGAAAATTATAATGCATGCATATTAAAGTAAACAACAATAATATCCAATAGGCAGGACAGAGTTAAACTGGAGATTAAATATTCTAAGGTTTTTGTATTATCCAAGAAGTATAAAAAATAACCAATCTGTATAAAAAAATACAAAGCTATGTTTTAATATTTAGAATGATAAATAAAAGACTAGTAAAAAAATATATGGCTAATAAGCAAATGGAGGAGAAAAATAAAATAAAAAGAATTATCCTAAAGAGAAACTAAGACAAAAGAGAAAAAAAAAAGATTGTAGAACAGATGGAATAAATAGACAACACAGAAAGATAGCAGATTTAAATCCAAGTATGTCAGCAATCATGTTAAATATGAATAAACTAAATATGTCAATTAAATGACAAAGATTGTCAGACTGGGTGAAAATTTTTTTAAAACTATTTGTCACTTACATGAGACACACTTTAATATATGAGGATAAAGAAAGATTCAAAGTAAAAAGATGAAAAAAGAAAGACTGTAAGCAGTATCACTATGGTCTGAATGTTTGTGGCCCTCAAAATTGATAGGTTGAAATCCTAACTCCCAAAGGTGATGGTACAAGGAGGTGGGAGCCTTTGGGAGGTGATTAGGTCAGGAGGGTGGAGTCCTCATGAATGAGATTAGTGACCTTATAAATGAGGATCCAGAAAGATCCCTCACCCCTTCAACCATGTGAGGTCACAGTGACCTTGAGAAGTCTGTGACCTGGAAGAGAGCCCTCGTTCAACCCTGCTGGCTCCCCAATCTCAGACTTTAGCCTCCAGAACTATAAGCGGTAAATTTCTGCTGTTTTTAAGCCATCCAGTCTGTGATATTTTGTTATAGAAGCATGAATGGAGTAAGGCAAGTGTGCAGAAGAAAAGCTTGTATACCAATACTAATATCAGACAAATTAGATTTTAAGGCAAAAAGCACTGCTAAAGATCAAGAGATATAGTGATAAAAGTTTCAATTAACTAGGAAGGTTGTGATGGTTAATTTTTATGTGTCACCTTGACTAGGTACAGTACCCAGATATTTATTCAAACATTATTCTAGATGTTTCTGTAAAGGTAGTTTTTAGATGAGAGTAACCATTAAATCAGTAGCTTTTGAGTAAAGCAGATTACCCCTCATAATGTGAGTGGGCCTTGTCCAATCAGTTGAAGGCCCTAATAGAAGACTGACCTCCCCAGAAGAACAGGGGATTTCTGCCAGTAGAGAACCTTTGGACTCTTCCCTGGGTCTCCAGCTGCTAGCCTACCCTGCAGATTTTGGACCTGCCAGCCTCTACAGTCATATATATGTATATATGTCAGAGACGATCAAATATATACGCATGTAAAACTGCTTACTGTGTTTGTACCTTGATCGAGCCCCCAAGATATCCTTTTACTACTTTGTAAGGTTGGTAGTTAGGATATTCCCATTTATAGGCACAAAAATAGTACTAAATGGTTACATAACTTGCTGAAGGACATACACCTACTAATTATTAGGATCAGATCAGAACCCACATCTTGCTGACACCGAACTCATTTTCTCTTCCCATTGATTCATCTCCTCTTTTCAATAATCTTACTAATTTAGTCTGGCCTGTTCCCCCATTTTGAAGAGGGAGATGATGACTTGATTTTCTAGCCTGATAGACCCATAGCACAGCACCCATGGAGCTCGCTGGGGGGCCCCTGTCTTTCCACACAGGCTGCCCTGCTGACTCCCTGCCTTTGCTCTCAGTTCTCTCTGCCAAGTGCACACGTAACGCTTTCAGGGCACTATCACTCTCCAAGTGACAGATCTTAATGCTCCTAATTGTCACCCATTATATCATCATTACTTTTTCTGTGGAATTAAAATCCTTTTCATGAAAGGGCAAAAAAAGTTCATCTGCCTTACAGCCTATCCCAAACTTCTCTATTGGAATAGTTAGTTCTTTAAAATTTCCAGCTCTGGCTCCAGAGTGACTTTCATTATCTTTCCCCGTGGCAGTTTGTGGGAAGGATGTTGCAGTCACACAGTAACCTCTCCTGTCAGTGTCTTCCTTTTAAAATGAAAGCTGCTAAACAGTGAGTCCTAGAGGGTAGAGGCTATATCTTAGTACCCTCCATGTGCCTGGCACCGTGCCTGACACATATATCATAGGTGATCATTACATGCTTACCAAATAAGTTATTGGAACTTCATCATTCCTTTTTTCAAGCACATTTGAATCCTCTGCCTTCAAATCTGTGGGGTGGTCCTCAAGCTTGTTAGAACTAGAGCAAAACAAATTTAAAAAGATATAGGTGGGAATTTTATGTCCCATTTTACAGTTGGTGAAACTGAGGCATGAGAAACTGAGATGCTGAAGCCAAGAGCTACACAGCAGAACCACAGCAGAGGCAAAGCCAGTCAGAGATGATCAAATACCTTTCCTCTCTGCATCCTTCTGCCTGGACCCCTCCCAGTCTCTTGGGTTGGTTCACTCTTTCTTTTCTTTTTTCTGTTGTTACCATTGCAGAGGTTCCCCCTCTCTTAAACCAGTGTAGAAATTACTGGCAGCATAGGGTCAGTGAGGTATAAACGCTTCTTCGTCAACATCAGAGCAGGGACCAAAGGCAAGCACTGTGAAATTCCTTCCCATCTAAGCTTCCAAGGCAGCATCTTTGACCCATGGGTCAAAAGAGAGTGGCTCACGTCACATTCTGTGGCCATGTTTGCTGGCCTGTTAGTTTCCCCGTGGGGTGGCTGGAGGCTCCTGGAGAGACAGTGAGGGGTCATCAGGGGGAGAGTTCAGACCCTGGAGTTACAGCCCAGCTCTGGGGCCTTGGCTATGCGCTCATTCAGTAAACACTGACTGACAGGCACCATGCTGCCACTGGGGGATGTTATGGTAACAAGATAAGCATGGTCCCTGCTTCATGGAGCCTTCAGGGTTACATCTAGAAGATAGGCATTTGATGAATGAATAAAAGCATGGCTAATATTTATGAGTGCTTACTGTGTGCCAGACACTGTGCAGTTTCATGCATTATTTGAAGAGGAGCCAGTAAGCAGCAGAGCTAAAGATTCAAACCACATCCATTTCTGTCTGGCTCTAAGGCCCAAACTGATGAAAAGAGAGGATATCGAAAATACTGAGTAAAATGTCTAGCACTTAGTGAGCATCGTGGTAGAATGGCATGAATCTGGATTTGAGTCAGAAGGTTAGGGCTTGTATCCTGCATCTGCCCCCTCTGTGATGATGGACCACAGGGGTGAGGCCACATCAAGGGGGATGAAGCTCCCTGAGGCAGGGCCAAGCAGGTTCACTACCTTGCCCTTAGCAGCTGGCACAGAGAAGGTGCTAGAGTTCAATTACATTGGCCTGACTTAAAATATCTTGGGATGCGACAACATGGGTGAACCTTGAAAACATTGTGCTAAATAAAATAAAGCAGACACAAAAGGACACATATTGTGTGACTCCACTTAGATGAGGTACTTAGAATAGTCACATACATAAAGAAAACAAAGTAGGATAGAGATTACTAGGGGGTGGGGAGGAGGTTTAGTCTTTAATGGTTACGGAGTTTCTGTTTGGGATGATTAAGAAACTCTGGACGTAGGTAGTGGTGATGGTTGCCCCTTGTGAACGTACTTAATGCCAGTGAATTGTTCCCTTTAAAAATGGTTTAAAATGGTAAGTTTTCTGGTATGTATATTTACCACAATAAAAAGTAATATTTTTTAAATTAAAAAAGTAAATATCCTGGGAAACCAAGCAATGTCACAAGAGCTTAGAAAATAGTCAGAGGGGACAGACCTGCAAGGTACAAATGGAGAAATCATCTCTTGATGATATGCTGTGGCTGATTACTTACTGCTACTGAGTCTCAGCACTAATAATACCTTCCCGTGTACACTGTGTACTCCTCTACCACCAGAATAGAAGCGATTATTTCTGTTTTGCACAGAAGAGGAGAGCTTAAGTGCTTTCCTGTCAGCTTCACACTGATAGAGTCTGGCCTTGAACTTAGGTCCTTGAACTCAGATCTAAGCATCACAGCAGGCTCCTCCTCGGGAAAGCAGCCTCAGTCCAAGCAGACCCTGATTGGGGTGGGGTAACAGCTGTCATTTGAAGATGAGTTTTAATGAGATTCCAAGGTTTCCTGGACCTGAAGACTGAGTTTACTTTGGAAGCAGTCACAATTAAGATAACAGGAAAGCTCTAACCAAATCCATATGCTCTCAGATCTTCTGCTAACGAGAACTCTATACAAATAATGGTGCACATGAAATGGGATTTCTTTTGAGCTAAGGAGGAAGACTAGCTTTTCTCCAGGGGTCTAGTCCTCAGCTGTACCTTCTCCATCCCAGGGGAGTGGATGAGTACGTGAGGCTAGGCAGCTGCCCTTCCTTCTAATGCAGCATCTGACCATTGCCCTAATATAGCGCTTCTCCAGAAGTGGCCATATGTCCTAAAGGGGCAAATTTTCCCCTGGTTGAGAACCACTGCCCTAAGAGAAGACCTCTATGGGGAGGGATTGATTCATTCAGGTCCTCAGCCCTCCTTGGTGTGCTAGTCTTTTCTGCTGCCCCTGCCTACTCAGTGCTGCGGAGCCTATAATCCAGGAATGGTGCATACTGAATTAAAGAAGGGAGCAATTCCAATCCCGGACTCGCCCCACATCTCCCTGTTATTGTATGTGCAAGGCCCCGTGGGAGCCATAAGTGTGTTATTCAGTGATGTAAATGAATGAAGAAATTAAATAGATGTTACAAGTGGTTGGTGAGGGCCCAGGCCCCAGGTAGGCCACTAAAGGGAATCTTGTGGTCCCAGCTCTTGGATAACCTACCAGAAATGTCTGAGTGAAGGGACTTGGCAGGTGTGTCTCAGTGCAGCTGGCCACACACGTGCTGGAATGCCTCGTGCGTGGGAAACGGACTTTGCAGACTCCCATACTGGGGATGCTCCAGCCTGTCCTTGGGGGTTGGTGTGTATGAGAGTCACCTCAACGCATCAGAAAGCCACCCTGCCCACCCCCCCCCACCCAACCCCCCCAGCCCCGTGAGGACAAAACAGTAGAGCTGTTAACAGCAGGTCACAGCAAAGTCACAGGCAGAGAGAGCAAGACAGTGTTTAGCCCATTATGAACTTTCAGTAACTGCTGGTCAGGACTTTTCTTCTGGATAATACAAAGGAGGCAGCAGGTTCTCTGACAGCTAAGAGAGGACCTGCTCCCTGTTAGTCACAGTCTCATAAAACAAAGGTCAGCAATTTCTGAACAAATTCGATTTTAGAGTAACATTTTCTGTTTACTGGTTTTGTTCATTTTAGACTTTTAAAATGAATGATAAATGTAATATTTATTACAGAAAAGGTAACTATATACAAAGAAGTGCAATGGCACAGAAGATAATTCATAATAATCCTACTGCCAAAGAGAGTGCAGCAAACAATTTTGACATTTTCATCATAATTCTGTCGAGGCTTTTTTTCTTCCATGATTTTCATTTATTGTATTATAAATTTATTTATTTATTTTTGGCTGCATTGGGTCTTCGTTGCTGCGCACCGGCTTTCTCTAGTTGTGGTGAGTGGGGGCTACTCTTCATTGCGGTGCACGGGCTTCTCATGGCAGTGGCTTCTCTTGTTGCGGAGCATGAGCTGTAGGCACGCGGGCTTCAGTCGTTGTGGTGCGCGGGCTTAGTTGTTCCGCGGCATGTGGGATCTTCCCGGACCAGGGCTCGAACCCGTGCCCCCTGCATTGGCAGGTGGATTCTTAACCACTGCGCCACCAGGGAAGTCCTATTTTTATTTTTAGAAGTGATGTGTCGTATTACAGTCCCAGCAAAAACTAAGTGATACTTGAAGAGAGTCTAGTAAAGTCACTGTTAATGAGGGAGTGGGCAGGGTGTAAGGAAACCGCAAGAGGTGGTGCAGCACCCAGCCCGGCGTGTAGTGACAGGGAGGTGCCACCCCCACCCCCAGCCTAAAGAGGATGGGGGAGAAACAGTGGCCACACCCAAGACAGAGAGCTGGAAGGCTGCATCGGGGGAGGACCCCTTGAGAAGAAGAGGGGTGCTGGGGCATCACAGGAAGAGAGTAAATACCTTGTCCTCCAGCTTCTGCCTCCCTGCAGGGGCCCCAGAAACCAGTCAGCATGGTTGCAGAAGCACATGCCAGGGTGGGCAAGGGTAGAGGGCCAATCTAGAGGAGCAGACAGACATCCAGCCCGAACAGGAGCACGTTCCTGTGGTCTAATATTCAAACATTATGGATAAAGCTACCCCTCTCCACAAAGAGGTGACCATTGGT